>NW_027252329.1:0-600000 GCF_044704955.1 Pristiophorus japonicus | reverse complement strand
TTGTACTGCGTTGCAAACTATTCTATGCTGTTTCAGAAATTTTCGACTTATTTTCTTACTTTTTTGAGTTTTTAGATGTTTTCCCTGGTGCCCATGGGTTGTGTTGAGTTCTACACTAGCCTACGCAGTTTCAACAGATTTCGAGTTATTTTAGTACTTTCTTGAGTTATTCGAACTTTCGCATGGTGCATATGGGTTGTGCTGCTTTCTACACTACTCTGCGCTGTTTCAGAAGTTTTCGAGTTATTTTCTTATTTTGTTGAGTTTTTAGAAGTTGCTCCTGATGCCTATGGGTTGTGCTGAGTTCTAAACTATTCTACGCTGTTTCAGAGGTCTTCGATTTATTTTATTACTTTGTTGAATTTTTCTACGTTTCTCATGTTGCATATGTGTTGTGCTGCGTTCTACACTAATCTACGCTGTTTCAGAAGTTTTCGAGTTATTTTCTTATTTTGTTGAGTTTTTAGAAGTTTCTCCTGGCGCTTATGGGTTGTGCTGAGTTCTAAACTATTCTGCGCTGTTTCAGATGTTTTCTAGTTATTTTATTACTTTTCTGAATTTTTCGACGTTTCTCATGTTGCAAATGTGTTGTACTGCGTTGCAAACTATTCTACGCTGTTTCAGAAATTTTCGACTTATTTTCTTACTTTTTTGAGTTTTTAGAAGTTTCCCCTGGTGCCCATGGGTTGTGCTGAGTTCTACACTAGCCTACGCAGTTTCAACAGATTTCGAGTTATTTTAATACTTTCTTGAGTTTTTCGAAGTTTCTCATGGTGCATATGGGTTGAGCTGCGTTCTACACTATTCTACGCTGTCTCAGAAGTTTTCGAGTTATTTTCTTATTTTGTTCAGTTTTTAGAAGTTTCTCCAGGTGCCTATGGGTTGTGCTGAGTTCTAAACTACTCTACGCTGTTTCAGATGTTTTCTAGTTATTTTATTACTTTTTTAAATTTTTCTCATGTTGCATATGTGTTGTGCTGCGTTCTAAACTATGCTACGCTGTTTCAGATGTTTTCGAGTTATTTTATTACTTTGTTGAATTTTGCGACGTTGCTCATGTTGCATATGTGTTGCGCTGCGATCTACACTAGCCTACGCTGTTTCAACAGATTTCGCGTTATTTTAATACTTTCTTGAGTTTTTCGAAGTTTCTCATGGTGCTTATGGGTTGTGCTGCGTTCTACACTACTGTACGCTGTTTCATAAGTTTTCGAGTTATTTTCTTATTTTGTTGAGTTTTTAGAAGTGTCTCCTGGCGCCTATGGGTTGTGCTGAGTTCTAAACTATTCTACGCTGTTTCAGAGGTTTTCGATTTATTTTATTTCTTTGTTGAATTTTTCTACGTTTCTCATGTTGCATTTGTGTTGTGCTGCGTTCTACACTAATCTACGCTGTTTCAGAAGTTTTCGAGTTATTTTCTTATTTTGTTGAGTTTTTAGAAATTGCTCCTGGCGCCTATGGGTTGTGCTGATTTCTTAACTATTCTACGCTGTTTGAGATGTTTTCTAGTTATTTTATTACCTTTTTGAATTTTTCGACGTTTCTAATGTTGCATATGTGTTGTGCTGCGTTGTAAACTATACTACGCTGTTTCAGATGTTTTCTAGTTATTTAAATACTTTCTTTAATTTTTCGAAGTTTCTCATGGTGCATATGGGTTGAGCTGTGTTCTACACTATTCTACGCTGTTTCAGAAGTTTTCGAGTTATTTTCTTATTTTGTTGAGTTTTTAGAAGTTTCTCATGGTGCTTATGGGTTGTGCTGCGTTCTACACTACTCTACGCTGTTTCATAAGTTTTCGAGTTATTTTCTTATTTTGTTGAGTTTTTAGAAGTTTCTCCTGGCGCTTATGGGTTGTGCTGAGATCTAAACTATTCTACGCTGCTTCAGAGGTTTTCGATTTATTTTATTACTTTGTTGAATTTTTCTACGTTTCTCATGTTGCATATGTGTTGTGCTGCGTTCTGCACAATCTACGCTGTTTCAGAAGTTTCCGAGTTATTTTCTTATTTTGTTGAGTTTTTAGAAATTTCTCCTGGCGCCTATGGGTTGTGCTGAGTTCTTAACTATTCTACGCTGTTTCAGATGTTTTTTAGTTATTTTATTACTTTTTTGAATTATTCGACGTTTCTCATGTTGCACATGTGTTGTACTGCGTTGCAAACTATTCTATGATGTTTCAGAAATTTTCGACTTATTTTCTTACTTTTTTGAGTTTTTAGATGTTTTCCCGGGTGCCTATGGGTTGTGTTGAGTTCTACACTAGCCTACGCAGTTTCAACAGATTTCGAGTTATTTTAATAGTTTCTTGAGTTATTCGAACTTTCGCATGGTGCATATGGGTTGTGTTGCGTTCTACACTACTCTACGCTGTTTCAGTAGTTTTCGAATTATTTTCTTATTTTGTTGAGTTTTTAGAAGTTTCTCCTGATGCCAATGGGTTGTGCTGAGTTCTAAACTAGTCTACGCTGTTTCAGATGTTTTTTAGTTATTTTATTACTTTTTTTAATTATTCGACGTTTCTCATGTTGCACATGTGTTGTACTGCGTTGCAAACTATTCTACGCTGTTTCAGAAATTTTCGACTTATTTTCTTCCTTTTTTGAGTTTTTAGAAGTTTCCCCTGGTGCCCATGAGTTGTGTTGAGTTCTACACTAGCCTACGCTGTTTCAGAAGTTTTCGAGTTATTATCTTATTTTGTTGAGTTTTTAGAAATTTCTCCAGGTGCCTATGGGTTGTGCTGAGTTCTAAACTATTCTGCGCTGTTTCAAATGTTTTCTAGTTATTTTATTGCTTTTTTGAATTGTTCGACCTGTCTAATGTTGCATATGTGTTGTGCTGCGTTCTGAACTATTCTACGCTGTTTCAGATGTTTTCTCGTTATTTTATTACTTTTTAAAAAATTTCTCATGTTGCATATGTGTTGTGCTGCGTTGTAAACTGTGCTACGCTGTTTCAGATGTTTTCGAGTTATTTTATTACTTTGTTGAATTTTTCGACGTTGCTCATGTTGCATATGTGTTGCGCTGCGATCTACACTAGCCTCCGCTGTTTCAACAGGTTTCGCGTTATTTTAATACTTTCTTGAGTTTTTCGAAATTTCTCATGGTGCTTATGGGTTGTGCTGCGTTCTACACTACTCTACGCTGTTTCAGAAGTTTTCGAGTTATTTTCTTATTTTGTTGAGTTTTTAGAAGTTTCTCCTGGCGCTTATGGGTTGTGCTGAGTTCTAAACTATTCTTCGCTGTTTGAGATGTTTTCTAGTTATTTTATTACTTTCTAGAATTGTTCGACCTTTCTAATGTTGCATATGTGTTGTGCTGCGTTCTGAACTATTCTACGCTGTTTCAGATGTTTTCTTGTTATTTTATTACTTTTAAAAATTTTTCTCATGTTGCATATGTGTTGTGCTGCGTTCTAAACTATGCTACGCTGTTTCAGGTTTTTTCGAGTTATTTTATTACTTTGTTGAATTTATCGACGTTGCTCATGTTGCATATGTGTTGCGCTGCGATCTACACTAGCCTACGCTGTTTCAGCAGATTTCGAGTTATTTTAATACTTTCTTGAGTTATTCGAACTTTCGCATGGTGCATATGGGTTGTGTTGCGTTCTACACTACTCTACGCTGTTTCAGAAGTTTTCGAATTATTTTCTTATTTTGTTGAGTTTTTAGAAGTTTCTCCTGGCGCCTATGGGTTGTGCTGAGTTCTAAACTATTCTACGCTGTTTCAGAGGTTTTCGATTTATTTTATTTCTTTGTTGAATTTTTCTACGTTTCTCATGTTGCATTTGTGTTGTGCTGCGTTCTACACTAATCTACGCTGTTTCAGAAGTTTTCGAGTTATTTTCTTATTTTGTTGAGTTTTTAGAAATTGCTCCTGGCGCCTATGGGTTGTGCTGATTTCTTAACTATTCTACGCTGTTTGAGATGTTTTCTAGTTATTTTATTACCTTTTTGAATTTTTCGACGTTTCTAATGTTGCATATGTGTTGTGCTGCGTTGTAAACTATACTACGCTGTTTCAGATGTTTTCTAGTTATTTAAATACTTTCTTGAATTTTTCGAAGTTTCTCATGGTGCATATGGGTTGAGCTGTGTTCTACACTATTCTACGCTGTTTCAGAAGTTTTCGAGTTATTTTCTTATTTTGTTGAGTTTTTAGAAGTTTCTCATGGTGCTTATGGGTTGTGCTGCGTTCTACACTACTCTACGCTGTTTCATAAGTTTTCGAGTTATTTTCTTATTTTGTTGAGTTTTTAGAAGTTTCTCCTGGCGCTTATGGGTTGTGCTGAGTTCTAAACTATTCTACGCTGCTTCAGAGGTTTTCGATTTATTTTATTACTTTGTTGAATTTTTCTACGTTTCTCATGTTGCATATGTGTTGTGCTGCGTTCTGCACAATCTACGCTGTTTCAGAAGTTTCCGAGTTATTTTCTTATTTTGTTGAGTTTTTAGAAATTTCTCCTGGCGCCTATGGGTTGTGCTGAGTTCTTAACTATTCTACGCTGTTTCAGATGTTTTTTAGTTATTTTATTACTTTTTTGAATTATTCGACGTTTCTCATGTTGCACATGTGTTGTACTGCGTTGCAAACTATTCTATGATGTTTCAGAAATTTTCGACTTATTTTCTTACTTTTTTGAGTTTTTAGATGTTTTCCCGGGTGCCTATGGGTTGTGTTGAGTTCTACACTAGCCTACGCAGTTTCAACAGATTTCGAGTTATTTTAATAGTTTCTTGAGTTATTCGAACTTTCGCATGGTGCATATGGGTTGTGTTGCGTTCTACACTACTCTACGCTGTTTCAGTAGTTTTCGAATTATTTTCTTATTTTGTTGAGTTTTTAGAAGTTTCTCCTGATGCCAATGGGTTGTGCTGAGTTCTAAACTAGTCTACGCTGTTTCAGATGTTTTTTAGTTATTTTATTACTTTTTTTAATTATTCGACGTTTCTCATGTTGCACATGTGTTGTACTGCGTTGCAACCTATTCTACGCTGTTTCAGAAATTTTCGACTTATTTTCTTCCTTTTTTGAGTTTTTAGAAGTTTCCCCTGGTGCCCATGAGTTGTGTTGAGTTCTACACTAGCCTACGCTGTTTCAGAAGTTTTCGAGTTATTATCTTATTTTGTTGAGTTTTTAGAAATTTCTCCAGGTGCCTATGGGTTGTGCTGAGTTCTAAACTATTCTGCGCTGTTTCAAATGTTTTCTAGTTATTTTATTGCTTTTTTGAATTGTTCGACCTGTCTAATGTTGCATATGTGTTGTGCTGCGTTCTGAACTATTCTACGCTGTTTCAGATGTTTTCTCGTTATTTTATTACTTTTTAAAAAATTTCTCATGTTGCATATGTGTTGTGCTGCGTTGTAAACTGTGCTACGCTGTTTCAGATGTTTTCGAGTTATTTTATTACTTTGTTGAATTTTTCGACGTTGCTCATGTTGCATATGTGTTGCGCTGCGATCTACACTAGCCTCCGCTGTTTCAACAGGTTTCGCGTTATTTTAATACTTTCTTGAGTTTTTCGAAATTTCTCATGGTGCTTATGGGTTGTGCTGCGTTCTACACTACTCTACGCTGTTTCAGAAGTTTTCGAGTTATTTTCTTATTTTGTTGAGTTTTTAGAAGTTTCTCCTGGCGCTTATGGGTTGTGCTGAGTTCTAAACTATTCTTCGCTGTTTGAGATGTTTTCTAGTTATTTTATTACTTTCTAGAATTGTTCGACCTTTCTAATGTTGCATATGTGTTGTGCTGCGTTCTGAACTATTCTACGCTGTTTCAGATGTTTTCTTGTTATTTTATTACTTTTAAAAAATTTTCTCATGTTGCATATGTGTTGTGCTGCGTTCTAAACTATGCTACGCTGTTTCAGGTTTTTTCGAGTTATTTTATTACTTTGTTGAATTTATCGACGTTGCTCATGTTGCATATGTGTTGCGCTGCGATCTACACTAGCCTACGCTGTTTCAGCAGATTTCGAGTTATTTTAATACTTTCTTGAGTTATTCGAACTTTCGCATAGTGCATATGGGTTGTGTTGCGTTCTACACTACTCTACGCTGTTTCAGAAGTTTTCGAATTATTTTCTTATTTTGTTGAGTTTTTAGAAGTTTCTCCTGGCGCCTATGGGTTGTGCTGAGTTCTAAACTATTCTACGCTGTTTCAGAGGTTTTCGATTTATTTTATTTCTTTGTTGAATTTTTCTACGTTTCTCATGTTGCATTTGTGTTGTGCTGCGTTCTACACTAATCTACGCTGTTTCAGAAGTTTTCGAGTTATTTTCTTATTTTGTTGAGTTTTTAGAAATTGCTCCTGGCGCCTATGGGTTGTGCTGATTTCTTAACTATTCTACGCTGTTTGAGATGTTTTCTAGTTATTTTATTACCTTTTTGAATTTTTCGACGTTTCTAATGTTGCATATGTGTTGTGCTGCGTTGTAAACTATACTACGCTGTTTCAGATGTTTTCTAGTTATTTAAATACTTTCTTGAATTTTTCGAAGTTTCTCATGGTGCATATGGGTTGAGCTGTGTTCTACACTATTCTACGCTGTTTCAGAAGTTTTCGAGTTATTTTCTTATTTTGTTGAGTTTTTAGAAGTTTCTCATGGTGCTTATGGGTTGTGCTGCGTTCTACACTACTCTACGCTGTTTCATAAGTTTTCGAGTTATTTTCTTATTTTGTTGAGTTTTTAGAAGTTTCTCCTGGCGCTTATGGGTTGTGCTGAGTTCTAAACTATTCTACGCTGCTTCAGAGGTTTTCGATTTATTTTATTACTTTGTTGAATTTTTCTACGTTTCTCATGTTGCATATGTGTTGTGCTGCGTTCTGCACAATCTACGCTGTTTCAGAAGTTTCCGAGTTATTTTCTTATTTTGTTGAGTTTTTAGAAATTTCTCCTGGCGCCTATGGGTTGTGCTGAGTTCTTAACTATTCTACGCTGTTTCAGATGTTTTTTAGTTATTTTATTACTTTTTTGAATTATTCGACGTTTCTCATGTTGCACATGTGTTGTACTGCGTTGCAAACTATTCTATGATGTTTCAGAAATTTTCGACTTATTTTCTTACTTTTTTGAGTTTTTAGATGTTTTCCCGGGTGCCTATGGGTTGTGTTGAGTTCTACACTAGCCTACGCAGTTTCAACAGATTTCGAGTTATTTTAATAGTTTCTTGAGTTATTCGAACTTTCGCATGGTGCATATGGGTTGTGTTGCGTTCTACACTACTCTACGCTGTTTCAGTAGTTTTCGAATTATTTTCTTATTTTGTTGAGTTTTTAGAAGTTTCTCCTGATGCCAATGGGTTGTGCTGAGTTCTAAACTAGTCTACGCTGTTTCAGATGTTTTTTAGTTATTTTATTACTTTTTTTAATTATTCGACGTTTCTCATGTTGCACATGTGTTGTACTGCGTTGCAAACTATTCTACGCTGTTTCAGAAATTTTCGACTTATTTTCTTCCTTTTTTGAGTTTTTAGAAGTTTCCCCTGGTGCCCATGAGTTGTGTTGAGTTCTACACTAGCCTACGCTGTTTCAGAAGTTTTCGAGTTATTATCTTATTTTGTTGAGTTTTTAGAAATTTCTCCAGGTGCCTATGGGTTGTGCTGAGTTCTAAACTATTCTGCGCTGTTTCAAATGTTTTCTAGTTATTTTATTGCTTTTTTGAATTGTTCGACCTGTCTAATGTTGCATATGTGTTGTGCTGCGTTCTGAACTATTCTACGCTGTTTCAGATGTTTTCTCGTTATTTTATTACTTTTTAAAAAATTTCTCATGTTGCATATGTGTTGTGCTGCGTTGTAAACTGTGCTACGCTGTTTCAGATGTTTTCGAGTTATTTTATTACTTTGTTGAATTTTTCGACGTTGCTCATGTTGCATATGTGTTGCGCTGCGATCTACACTAGCCTCCGCTGTTTCAACAGGTTTCGCGTTATTTTAATACTTTCTTGAGTTTTTCGAAATTTCTCATGGTGCTTATGGGTTGTGCTGCGTTCTACACTACTCTACGCTGTTTCAGAAGTTTTCGAGTTATTTTCTTATTTTGTTGAGTTTTTAGAAGTTTCTCCTGGCGCTTATGGGTTGTGCTGAGTTCTAAACTATTCTTCGCTGTTTGAGATGTTTTCTAGTTATTTTATTACTTTTTAGAATTGTTCGACCTTTCTAATGTTGCATATGTGTTGTGCTGCGTTCTGAACTATTCTACGCTGTTTCAGATGTTTTCTTGTTATTTTATTACTTTTAAAAAATTTTCTCATGTTGCATATGTGTTGTGCTGCGTTCTAAACTATGCTACGCTGTTTCAGGTTTTTTCGAGTTATTTTATTACTTTGTTGAATTTTTCGACGTTGCTCATGTTGCATATGTGTTGCGCTGCGATCTACACTAGCCTACGCTGTTTCAGCAGATTTCGAGTTATTTTAATACTTTCTTGAGTTATTCGAACTTTCGCATGGTGCATATGGGTTGTGTTGCGTTCTACACTACTCTACGCTGTTTCAGAAGTTTTCGAATTATTTTCTTATTTTGTTGAGTTTTTAGAAGTTTCTCCTGATGCCAATGGGTTGTGCTGAGTTCTAAACTAGTCTACGCTGTTTCAGATGTTTTTTAGTTATTTTATTACTTTTTTTAATTATTCGACGTTTCTCATGTTGCACATGTGTTGTACTGCGTTGCAAACTATTCTACGCTGTTTCAGAAATTTTCGACTTATTTTCTTACTTTTTTGACTTTTTAGAAATTTCCCCTGGTGCCCATGGGTTGTGCTGAGTTCTACACTAGCCTACGCAGTTTCAACAGATTTCGAGTTATTTTAATACTTTCTTGAGTTTTTCGAAGTTTCTCATGGTGCATATGGGTTGAGCTGCGTTCTGCACTACTCTACGCTGTTTCATAAGTTTTCGAGTTATTTTCTTATTTTGTTGAGTTTTTAGAAGTTTCTCCTTGCGTTTATGGGTTGTGCTGAGTTCTAAACTAGTCTACGCTGTTTCAGATTTTTTTTAGTTATTTTATTACTTTTTTGAATTATTCGACGTTTCTCATGTTGCACATGTGTTGTACTGCGTTGCAAACTATTCTACGCTGTTTCAGAAATTTTCGACTTATTTTCTTCCTTTTTTGAGTTTTTAGAAGTTTCCCCTGGTGCCCATGGGTTGTGTTGAGTTCTACACTAGCCTACGCAGTTTCAACAGATTTCCAGTTATTTTAATACTTTCTTGAGTTTTTCGAAGTTTCTCATGGTGCATATGGGTTGAGCTGCGTTCTGCACTACTCTACGCTGTTTCAGAAGTTTTCGAGTTATTTTCTTATTTTGTTGAATTTTTAGAAGTTTCTCCTGATGCCTATGGGTTGTGCTGAGTTCTAAACTAGTCTACGCTGTTTCAGATGTTTTTTAGTTATTTTATTACTTTTTTGAATTATTCGACGTTTCTCATGTTGCACATGTGTTGTACTGCGTTGCAAACTATTCTATGCTGTTTCAGAAATTTTCGACTTATTTTCTTACTTTTTTGAGTTTTTAGATGTTTTCCCTGGTGCCCCATGGGTTGTGTTGAGTTCTACACTTGCCTACGCAGTTTCAACAGATTTCGAGTTATTTTAATACTTTCTTGAGTTATTCGAACTTTCGCATGGTGCATATGGGTTGTGCTGCGTTCTACACTACCCTACGCTGTTTCAGAAGTTTTCGAGTTATTTTCTTATTTTGTTGAGTTTTTAGAAGTTGCTCCTGATGCCTATGGGTTGTGCTGAGTTCTAAACTATTCTACGCTGTTTCAGAGGTCTTCGATTTATTTTATTACTTTGTTGAATTTTTCTACGTTTCTCATGTTGCATATGTGTTGTGCTGCGTTCTACACTACTCTACGCTGTTTCAGAAGTTTTCGAGTTATTTTCTTATTTTGTTGAGTTTTTAGAAGTTTCTCCTGGCGCTTATGGGTTGTGCTGAGTTCTAAACTATTCTCCGCTGTTTCAGATGTTTTCTAGTTATTTTATTACTTTTCTGAATTTTTCGACGTTTCTCATGTTGCAAATGTGTTGTACTGCGTTGCAAACTATTCTACGCTGTTTCAGAAATTTTCGACTTATTTTCTTACTTTTTTGAGTTTTTAAAAGTTTCCCCTGGTGCCCATGGGTTGTGCTGAGTTCTACACTAGCCTACGCAGTTTCAACAGATTTCGAGTTATTTTAATACTTTCTTGAGTTTTTCGAAGTTTCTCATGGTGCATATGGGTTGAGCTGCGTTCTACACTATTCTACGCTGTCTCAGAAGTTTTCGAGTTATTTTCTTATTTTGTTCAGTTTTTAGAAGTTTCTCCAGGTGCCTATGGGTTGTGCTGAGTTCTAAACTACTCTACGCTGTTTCAGATGTTTTCTAGTTATTTTATTACTTTTTAAAATTTTTCTCATGTTGCATATGTGTTGTGCTGCGTTCTAAACTATGCTACGCTGTTTCAGATGTTTTCGAGTTATTTTATTACTTTGTTGAATTTTGCGACGTTGCTCATGTTGCATATGTGTTGCGCTGCGATCTACACTAGCCTACGCTGTTTCAACAGATTTCGCGTTATTTTAATACTTTCTTGAGTTTTTCGAAGTTTCTCATGGTGCTTATGGGTTGTGCTGCGTTCTACACTACTGTACGCTGTTTTATAAGTTTTCGAGTTATTTTCTTATTTTGTTGAGTTGTTAGAAGTTTCTCCAGGTGCCTATGGGTTGTGCTGAGTTCTAAACTATTCTACGCTGTTTCAGAGGTTTTCGATTTATTTTATTACTTTGTTGAATTTTTCTACGTTTCTCATGCTGCATATGGGTTGAGCTGCGTTCTACACTATTCTGCGCTGTTTCAGAAGTTTTCGAGTTATTTTCTTATTTTGTTGAGTTTTTAGAAGTTTCTCCAGGTGCCTATGGGTTGTGCTGAGTTCTAAACTATTCTACGCTGTTTCAGATGTTTTCTAGTTATTTAAATACTTTCTTGAGTTTTTCGAAGTTTCTCATGGTGCATATGGGTTGTGCTGAGTTCTAAACTACTCTACGCTGTTTCAGATGTTTTCTAGTTATTTTATTACTTTTTTAAATTTTTCTCATGTTGCATATGTGTTGTGCTGCGTTGTAAACTATACTACGGTGTTTCAGATGTTTTCGAGTTATTTTATTACTTTGTTGAATTTTTCGACGTTGCTCATGTTGCATATGTGTTGCGCTGCGATCTAAACTAGCCTTCGCTGTTTCAACAGATTTCGCGTTATTTTATTACTTTCTTGAGTTTTTCGAAGTTTCTTATGGGTTGTGCTGCGTTCTACACTACTCTACGCTGTTTCATAAGTTTTCGAGTTATTTTCTTATTTTGTTGAGTTTTTAGAAGTTTCTCCTGGCGTTTATGGGTTGTGCTGAGTTCTAAACTATTCTACGCTGTTTCAGAGGTTTTCGATTTATTTTATTACTTTGTTGAATTTTTCTACGTTTCTCATGTTGCATATGCGTTGTGCTGCGTTCTACACTACTCTACGCTGTTTCAGAAGTTTTCGAGTTATTTTCTTATTTTGTTGAGTTTTTAGAAGTTTCTCCTGGCGCTTATGGGTTGTTCTGAGTTCTAAACTATTCTACGCTGTTTGAGATGTTTTCTAGTTATTTTATTACTTTTTTGAATTTTTCGACGTTTCTCATGTTGCCCATGTGTTGTACTGCGTTGCAAACTATTCTACGCTGTTTCAGAAATTTTCGACTTATTTTCTTACTTTTTTGAGTTTTTAGAAGTTTCCCCTGGTGCCCATGGGTTGTGCTGAGTTCCACACTAGCCTACGCAGTTTCAACAGATTTCGAGTTATTTTAATACTTTCTTGAGTTTTTCGAAGTTTCTCATGGTGCATATGGGTTGAGCTGCGTTCTACACTATTCTACGCTGTTGCAGAAGTTTTCGAGTTATTTTCTTATTTTGTTGAGTTTTCAGAAGTTTCTCCA
This sequence comes from Pristiophorus japonicus, assembly GCF_044704955.1. Classification (NCBI taxonomy): domain Eukaryota; kingdom Metazoa; phylum Chordata; class Chondrichthyes; family Pristiophoridae; genus Pristiophorus; species Pristiophorus japonicus. The sequence goes on along the minus strand of NW_027252329.1, from coordinate 588,041 downwards.
GGTGCCTATGGGTTGTGCTGAGTTCTAAACTATTCTACGCTGTTTCAGATGTTTTCTAGTTATTTAAATACTTTCTTGAGTTTTTCGAAGTTTCTCATGGTGCATATGGGTTGAGCTGCGTTCTACACTATTCTACGCTGTTTCAGAAGTTTTCGAGTTATTTTCTTATTTTGTTGAGTTTTTAGAACTTTCTCCAGGTGCCTATGGGTTGTGCTGAGTTCTAAACTATTCTACGCTGTTTCAGATGTTTTCTAGTTATTTTATTACTTTTTTAAATTTTTCTCATGTTGCATTTGTGTTGTGCTGCGATCTAAACTAGCCTTCGCTGTTTCAACAGATTTCGCGTTATTTTAATACTTTCTTGAGTTTTTCGAAGTTTCTTATGGGTTGTGCTGCGTTCTTACACTACGCTACGCTGTTTCATAAGTTTCCGAGTTATTTTCTTATTTTGTTGAGTTTTTAGAAGTTTCTCCTGGCGTTTATGGGTTGTGCTGAGTTCTAAACTATTCTACGCTGTCTCAGAAGTTTTCGAGTTATTTTCTTATTTTGTTCAGTTTTTAGAAGTTTCTCCAGGTGCCTATGGGTTGTGCTGAGTTCTAATCTATTCTACGCTGTTTCAGATGTTTTCTAGTTATTTTATTAACTTTTTAAATTTTTCTCATGTTGCATATGTGTTGTGCTGCGTTGTAAACTATACTACGCTGTTTCAGATGTTTTCGAGTTATTTTATTACTTTGTTGAATTTTTCGATGTTGCTCATGTTGCATATGTGTTGCGCTGCGATCTAAACTAGCCTTCGCTGTTTCAACAGATTTCGCGTTATTTTAATACTTTCTTGAGTTTTTCGAAGTTTCTCATGGTGCTTATGGGTTGTGCTGCGTTCTACACTACTCTACGCTGTTTCATAAGTTTTCGAGTTATTTTCTTATTTTGTTGAGTTTTTAGAAGTTTCTCCTGGCGCTTATGGGTTGTGCCGAGTTCTAAACTATTCTACGCTGTTTCAGATGTTTTTTAGTTATTTTATTACTTTTTTGAATTATTCGACGTTTCTCATGTTGCACATGTGTTGTACTGCGTTGCAAACTATTCTATGCTGTTTCAGAAATTTTCGACTTATTTTCTTACTTTTTTGAGTTTTTAGATGTTTTCCCGGGTGCCTATGGGTTGTGTAGAGTTCTACACTAGCCTACGCAGTTTCAACAGATTTCGAGTTATTTTAATACTTTCTTGAGTTATTCGAACTTTCGCATGGTGTATATGGGTTGTGTTGCGTTCTACACTACTCTACGCTGTTTCAGAAGTTTTCGAGTTATTTTCTTATTTTGTTGAGTTTTTAGAAGATTCTCCTGATGCCAATGGGTTGTGCTGAGTTCTAAACTAGTCTACGCTGTTTCAGATGTTTTTTAGTTATTTTATTACTTTTTTGAATTATTCGACGTTTCTCATGTTGCACATGTGTTGTACTGCGTTGCAAACTATTCTACGCTGTTTCAGAAATTTTCGACTTATTTTCTTCCTTTTTTGAGTTTTTAGAAGTTTCCCCTGGTGCCCATGGGTTGTGTTGAGTTCTACACTAGCCTACGCTTTTTCAGAAGTTTTCGAGTAATTATCTTATTTTGTTTAGTTTTTAGAAATTTCTCCAGGTGCCTATGGGTTGTGCTGAGTTCTAAACTATTCTACGCTGTGTCAGATGTTTTCTAGTTATTTTATTGCTTTTTTGAATTGTTCGACCTTTCTAATGTTGCATATGTGTTGTGCTGCGTTCTGAACTATTCTACGCTGTTTCAGATGTTTTCTCGTTAGTTTATTACTTTAAAAATTTTTTCTCATGTTGCATATGTGTTGTGCTGCGTTCTAAACTATGCTACGCTGTTTCAGATGTTTTCGAGTTATTTTATTACTTTGTTGAATTTTTCGACGTTGCTCATGTTGCATATGTGTTGCGCTGCGATCTACACTAGCCTACGCTGTTTCAACAGATTTCGAGTTATTTTATTACTTTTTTAAATTTTTCTCATGTTGCATATGTGTTGTGCTGCATTGTAAACTAGCCTACGCTGTTTCAACAGATTTCGAGTTATTTTAATACTTTCTTGAGTTATTTGAACTTTCGCATGGTGCATATGGGTTGTGTTGCGTTCTACACTACTCTACGCTGTTTCAGAAGTTTTCGAGTTATTTTCTTATTTTGTTGAGTTTTTAGAAGTTTCTCCTGATGCCAATGGGTTGTGCTGAGTTCTAAACTAGTCTACGCTGTTTCAGATGTTTTTTAGTTTTTTATTACTTTTTTGAATTATTCGACGTTTCTCATGTTGCACATGTGTTGTACTGCGTTGCAAACTATTCTACGCTGTTTCAGAAATTTTCGACTTATTTTCTTCCTTTTTTGAGTTTTTAGAAGTTTCCCCTGGTGCCCATGGGTTGTGTTGAGTTCTACACTAGCCTACGCTGTTTCAGAAATTTTCGAGTTATTATCTTATTTTGTTGAGTTTTTAGAAATTTCTCCAGGTGCCTATGGGTTGTGCTGAGTTCTAAACTATTCTACGCTGTTTCAGATGTTTTCTAGTTATTTTATTGCTTTTTTGAATTGTTCGACCTTTCTAATGTTGCATATGTGTTGTGCTGCATTCTGAACCATTCTACTCTGTTTCAGATGTTTTCTCGTTATTTTATTACTTTTAAAATTTTTTCTCATGTTGCATATGTGTTGTGCTGCGTTCTAAACTATGCTACGCTGTTTCAGATGTTTTCGAGTTATTTTATTACTGTTGAATTTTTCGACGTTGCTCATGTTGCATATGTGTTGCGCTGCGATCTACACTAGCCTACGCTGTTTCAACAGATTTCGAGTTATTTTATTACTTTTTTAAATTTTTCTCATGTTGCATATGTCTTGTGCTGCATTGTAAACTAGCCTACGCTGTTTCAACAGATTTCGAGTTATTTTAATACTTTCTTGAGTTATTCGAACATTCGCATGGTGCATATGGGTTGTGTTGCGTTCTACACTACTCTACGCTGTTTCAGAAGTTTTCGAGTTATTTTCTTATTTTGTTGAGTTTTTAGAAGTTTCTCCTGATGCCAATGTGTTGCGCTGCCATCTAAACTAGTCTACGCTGTTTCAGATGTTTTCTAGTTATTTTATTACTTTTTAGAATTTTTCGATGTTTCTCATGTTGCACATGTGTTGTACTGCGTTGCAAACTATTGTACGCTGTTTCAGAAATTTTCGACTTATTTTCTTACTTTTTTGAGTTTTTAGAAATTTCCCCTGGTGCCCATGGGTTGTGCTGAGTTCTACACTAGCCTACGCAGTTTCAACAGATTTCGAGTTATTTTAATACTCTCTTGAGTTTTTCGAAGTTTCTCATGGTGCATATGGGTTGAGCTGCGTTCTGCACTACTCTACGCTGTTTCATAAGTTTTCGAGGTATTTTCTTATTTTGTTGAGTTTTTAGAAGTTTCTCCTTGCGTTTATGGGTTGTGCTGAGTTCTAAACTAGTCTACGCTGTTTCAGATGTTTTTTTAGTTATTTTATTACTTTTTTGAATTATTCGACCTTTCTAATGTTGCACATGTGTTGTACTGCGTTGCAAACTATTCTACGCTGTTTCAGAAATTTTCGACTTATTTTCTTCCTTTTTTGAGTTTTTAGAAGTTTCCCCTGTTGCCCATGGGTTGTGTTGAGTTCTACAGTAGCCTACGCTGTTTCAGAAGTTTTCGAGTTATTATCTTATTTTGTTGAGTTTTTAGAAATTTCTCCAGGTGCCTATGGGTTGTGCTGAGTTCTAAACTATTCTACGCTGTTTCAGATGTTTTCTAGTTATTTTATTGCTTTTTTGAATTGTTCGACCTTTCTAATGTTGCATATGTGTTGTGCTGCGTTCTGAACTATTCTACGCTGTTTCAGATGTTTACTCGTTATTTTATTACTTTTAAAATTTTTTCTCATGTTGCATATGTGTTGTGCTGCGTTCTAAACTGTGCTACGCTGTTTCAGATGTTTTCGAGTTATTTTATTACTTTGTTGAATTTTTCGACGTTGCTCATGCTGCATATGTGTTGCGCTGCGATCTACACTAGCCTCCGCTGTTTCAACAGATTTCGCGTTATTTTAATACTTTCTTGAGTTTTTCGATGTTTCTCATGGTGCTTATGGGTTGTGCTGCGTTCTACACTACTCTACGCTGTTTCAGAAGTTTTCGAGTTATTTTCTTATTTTGTTGAGTTTTTAGAAGTTTCTCCTGATGCCAATGGGTTGTGCTGAGTTCTAAAGTAGTCTACGCTGTTTCAGATGTTTTTTAGTTATTTTATTACTTTTTTGAATTATTCGACGTTTCTCATGTTGCACATGTGTTGTACTGCGTTGCAAACTATTCTACGCTGTTTCAGAAATTTTCGACTTATTTTCTTCCTTTTTTGAGTTTTTCGAAGTTTCCCCTGGTGCCCATGGGTTGTGTTGAGTTCTACACTAGCCTACGCTGTTTCAGAAGTTTTATAGTTATTATCTTATTTTGTTTAGTTTTTAGAAATTTCTCCAGGTGCCTATGGGTTGTGCTGAGTTCTAAACTATTCTACGCTGTGTCAGATGTTTTCTAGTTATTTTATTGCTTTTTTGAATTGTTCGACCTTTCTAATGTTGCATATGTGTTGTGCTGCGTTCTGAACTATTCTACGCTGTTTCAGATGTTTTCTCGTTATTTTATTACTTTAAAAATTTCTTCTCATGTTGCATATGTGTTGTGCTGCGTTCTAAACTATGCTACGCTGTTTCAGATGTTTTCGAGTTATTTTATTACTTTGTTGAATTTTTCGACGTTGCTCATGTTGCATATGTGTTGCGCTGCGATCTACACTAGCCTACGCTGTTTCAACAGATTTCGAGTTATTTTATTACTTTTTTAAATTTTTCTCATGTTGCATATGTGTTGTGCTGCATTGTAAACTAGCCTACGCTGTTTCAACAGATTTCGAGTTATTTTAATACTTTCTTGAGTTATTCGAACTTTCGCATGGTGCATATGGGTTGTGTTGCGTTCTACACTACTCTACGCTGTTTCAGAAGTTTTCGAGTTATTTTCTTATTTTGTTGAGTTTTTAGAAGTTTCTCCTGATGCCAATGGGTTGTGCTGAGTTCTAAACTAGTCTACGCTGTTTCAGATGTTTTTTAGTTTTTTATTACTTTTTTGAATTATTCGACGTTTCTCATGTTGCACATGTGTTGTACTGCGTTGCAAACTATTCTACGCTGTTTCAGAAATTTTCGACTTATTTTCTTACTTTTTTGAGTTTTTAGAAATTTCCCCTGGTGCCCATGGGTTGTGCTGAGTTCTACACTAGCCTACGCAGTTTCAACAGATTTCGAGTTATTTTAATACTCTCTTGAGTTTTTCGAAGTTTCTCATGGTGCATATGGGTTGAGCTGCGTTCTGCACTACTCTACGCTGTTTCATAAGTTTTCGAGGTATTTTCTTATTTTGTTGAGTTTTTAGAAGTTTCTCCTTGCGTTTATGGGTTGTGCTGAGTTCTAAACTAGTCTACGCTGTTTCAGATGTTTTTTTAGTTATTTTATTACTTTTTGAATTATTCGACCTTTCTAATGTTGCACATGTGTTGTACTGCGTTGCAAACTATTCTACGCTGTTTCAGAAATTTTCGACTTATTTTCTTCCTTTTTTGAGTTTTTAGAAGTTTCCCCTGTTGCCCATGGGTTGTGTTGAGTTCTACACTAGCCTACGCTGTTTCAGAAGTTTTCGAGTTATTATCTTATTTTGTTGAGTTTTTAGAAATTTCTCCAGGTGCCTATGGGTTGTGCTGAGTTCTAAACTATTCTACGCTGTGTCAGATGTTTTCTAGTTATTTTATTGCTTTTTTGAATTGTTCGACCTTTCTAATGTTGCATATGTGTTGTGCTGCGTTCTGAACTATTCTACGCTGTTTCAGATGTTTTCTCGTTATTTTATTACTTTAAAAATTTCTTCTCATGTTGCATATGTGTTGTGCTGCGTTCTAAACTATGCTACGCTGTTTCAGATGTTTTCGAGTTATTTTATTACTTTGTTGAATTTTTCGACGTTGCTCATGTTGCATATGTGTTGCGCTGCGATCTACACTAGCCTACGCTGTTTCAACAGATTTCGAGTTATTTTATTACTTTTTTAAATTTTTCTCATGTTGCATATGTGTTGTGCTGCATTGTAAACTAGCCTACGCTGTTTCAACAGATTTCGAGTTATTTTAATACTTTCTTGAGTTATTCGAACTTTCGCATGGTGCATATGGGTTGTGTTGCGTTCTACACTACTCTACGCTGTTTCAGAAGTTTTCGAGTTATTTTCTTATTTTGTTGAGTTTTTAGAAGTTTCTCCTGATGCCAATGGGTTGTGCTGAGTTCTAAACTAGTCTACGCTGTTTCAGATGTTTTTTAGTTTTTTATTACTTTTTTGAATTATTCGACGTTTCTCATGTTGCACATGTGTTGTACTGCGTTGCAAACTATTCTACGCTGTTTCAGAAATTTTCGACTTATTTTCTTACTTTTTTGAGTTTTTAGAAATTTCCCCTGGTGCCCATGGGTTGTGCTGAGTTCTACACTAGCCTACGCAGTTTCAACAGATTTCGAGTTATTTTAATACTCTCTTGAGTTTTTCGAAGTTTCTCATGGTGCATATGGGTTGAGCTGCGTTCTGCACTACTCTACGCTGTTTCATAAGTTTTCGAGGTATTTTCTTATTTTGTTGAGTTTTTAGAAGTTTCTCCTTGCGTTTATGGGTTGTGCTGAGTTCTAAACTAGTCTACGCTGTTTCAGATGTTTTTTTAGTTATTTTATTACTTTTTTGAATTATTCGACGTTTCTCATGTTGCACATGTGTTGTACTGCGTTGCAAACTATTCTACGCTGTTTCAGAAATTTTCGACTTATTTTCTTCCTTTTTTGAGTTTTTAGAAGTTTCCCCTGGTGCCCATGGGTTGTGTTGAGTTCTACACTAGCCTACGCTGTTTCAGAAGTTTTCGAGTTATTATCTTATTTTGTTTAGTTTTTAGAAATTTCTCCAGGTGCCTATGGGTTGTGCTGAGTTCTAAACTATTCTACGCTGTGTCAGATGTTTTCTAGTTATTTTATTGCTTTTTTGAATTGTTCGACCTTTCTAATGTTGCATATGTGTTGTGCTGCGTTCGGAACTATTCTACGCTGTTTCAGATGTTTTCTCGTTATTTTATTACTTTAAAAAATTTTTCTCATGTTGCATATGTGTTGTGCTGCGTTCTAAACTATGCTACGCTGTTTCAGATGTTTTCGAGTTATTTTATAACTTTGTTGAATTTTTCGACGTTGCTCATGTTGCATATGTGTTGCGCTGCGATCTACACTAGCCTACGCTGTTTCAACAGATTTCGAGTTATTTTATTACTTTTTTAAATTTTTCTCATGTTGCATATGTGTTGTGCTGCATTGTAAACTAGCCTACGCTGTTTCAACAGATTTCGAGTTATTTTAATACTTTCTTGAGTTATTCGAACTTTCGCATGGTGCATATGGGTTGTGTTGCGTTCTACACTACTCTACGCTGTTTCAGAAGTTTTCGAGTTATTTTCTTATTTTGTTGAGTTTTTAGAAGTTTCTCCTGATGCCAATGGGTTGTGCTGAGTTCTAAACTAGTCTACGCTGTTTCAGATGTTTTTTAGTTTTTTATTACTTTTTTGAATTATTCGACGTTTCTCATGTTGCACATGTGTTGTACTGCGTTGCAAACTATTCTACGCTGTTTCAGAAATTTTCGACTTATTTTCTTCCTTTTTTGAGTTTTTAGAAGTTTCCCCTGGTGCCCATGGGTTGTGTTGAGTTCTACACTAGCCTACGCTGTTTCAGAAGTTTTCGAGTTATTATCTTATTTTGTTGAGTTTTTAGAAATTTCTCCAGGTGCCTATGGGTTGTGCTGAGTTCTAAACTATTCTACGCTGTTTCAGATGTTTTCTAGTTATTTTATTGCTTTTTTGAATTGTTCGACCTTTCTAATGTTGCATATGTGTTGTGCTGCGTTGTGAACTATTCTACGCTGTTTCAGATGTTTTCTCGTTATTTTATTACTTTTAAAATTTTTTCTCATGTTGCATATGTGTTGTGCTGCGTTCTAAACTGTGCTACGCTGTTTCAGATGTTTTCGAGTTATTTTATTACTTTGTTTAATTTTTCGACGTTGCTCATGCTGCATATGTGTTGCGCTGCGATCTACACTAGCCTCCGCTGTTTCAACAGATTTCGCGTTATTTTAATACTTTCTTGAGTTTTTCGATGTTTCTCATGGTGCTTATGGGTTGTGCTGCGTTCTACACTACTCTACGCTGTTTCAGAAGTTTTCGAGTTATTTTCTTATTTTGTTGAGTTTTTAGACGTTTCTCCAGGTGCCTATGGGTTGTGCTGTGTTCTAAACTATTCTACGCTGTTTCAGATGTTTTCTCGTTATTTTATTACTTTTAAAATTTTTTCTCATGTTGCATATGTGTTGTGCTGCGTTCTAAACTATGCTACGCTGTTTCAGATGTTTTCGAGTTATTTTATTACTTTGTTGAATTTTTCGACGTTGCTCATGTTGCATATGTGTTGCGCTGCGATCTACACTAGCCTACGCTGTTTCAACAGATTTCGAGTTATTTTATTACTTTTTTAAATTTTTCTCATGTTGCATATGTGTTGTGCTGCATTGTAAACTAGCCTACGCTGTTTCAACAGATTTCGAGTTATTTTAATACTTTCTTGAGTTATTCGAACTTTCGCATGGTGCATATGGGTTGTGTTGCGTTCTAAACTACTCTACGCTGTTTCAGAAGTTTTCGAGTTATTTCTTATTTTGTTGAGTTTTTAAAAGTTTCTCCTGATGCCAATGGGTTGTGCTGAGTTCTAAACTAGTCTACGCTGTTTCAGATGTTTTTTAGTTTTTTATTACTTTTTTGAATTATTCGACGTTTCTCATGTTGCACATGTGTTGTACTGCGTTGCAAACTATTCTACGCTGTTTCAGAAATTTTCGACTTATTTTCTTCCTTTTTTGAGTTTTTAGAAATTTCCCCTGGTGCCCATGGGTTGTGCTGAGTTCTACACTAGCCTACGCAGTTTCAACAGATTTCGAGTTATTTTAATACTCTCTTGAGTTTTTCGAAGTTTCTCATGGTGCATATGGGTTGAGCTGCGTTCTGCACTACTCTACGCTGTTTCATAAGTTTTCGAGGTATTTTCTTATTTTGTTGAGTTTTTAGAAGTTTCTCCTTGCGTTTATGGGTTGTGCTGAGTTCTAAACTAGTCTACGCTGTTTCAGATGTTTTTTTTAGTTATTTTATTACTTTTTTGAATTATTCGACGTTTCTCATGTTACACATGTGTTGTACTGCGTTGCAAACTATTCTACGCTGTTTCAGAAATTTTCGACTTATTTTCTTCCTTTTTTGAGTTTTTAGACGTTTCCCCTGGTGCCCATGGGTTGTGTTGAGTTCTACACTAGCCTACGCTGTTTCAGAAGTTTTCGAGTTATTATCTTATTTTGTTGAGTTTTTAGAAATTTCTCCAGGTGCCTATGGGTTGTGCTGAGTTCTAAACTATTCTACGCTGTTTCAGATGTTTTCTAGTTATTTTATTGCTTTTTTGAATTGTTCGACCTTTCTAATGTTGCATATGTGTTGTGCTGCGTTCTGAACTATTCTACGCTGTTTCAGATGTTTTCTCGTTATTTTATTACTTTTAAAAAATTTTCTCATGTTGCATATGTGTTGTGCTGCGTTCTAAACTGTGCTACGCTGTTTCAGATGTTTTCGAGTTATTTTATTACTTTGTTGAATTTTTCGACGTTGCTCATGTTGCATATGTGTTGCGCTGCGATCTACACTAGCCTCCGCTGTTTCAACAGATTTCACGTTATTTTAATACTTTCTTGAGTTTTTCGATGTTTCTCATGGTGCTTATGGGTTGTGCTGCGTTCTACACTACTCTACGCTGTTTCAGAAGTTTTCGAGTTATTTTCTTATTTTGTTGAGTTTTTAGAAGTTTCTCCTGGCGCTTATGGGTTGTGCTGAGTTCTAAACTATTCTACGCTGTTTGAGATGTTTTCTAGTTATTTTATTACTTTTTAGAATTTTTCGACGTTTCTCATGTTGCACATGTGTTGTACTGCGTTGCAAACTATTCTACGCTGTTTCAGAAATTTTCGACTTATTTTCTTACTTTTTTGACTTTTTAGAAATTTCCCCTGGTGCCCATGGGTTGTGCTGAGTTCTACACTAGCCTACGCAGTTTCAACAGATTTCGAGTTATTTTAATACTTTCTTGAGTTTTTCGAAGTTTCTCATGGTGCATATGGGTTGAGCTGCGTTCTGCACTACTCTACGCTGTTTCATAAGTTTTCGAGTTATTTTCTTATTTTGTTGAGTTTTTAGAAGTTTCTCCTTGCGTTTATGGGTTGTGCTGAGTTCTAAACTAGTCTACGCTGTTTCAGATGTTTTTTGGTTATTTTATTACTTTTTTGAATTATTCGACGTTTCTCATGTTGCACATGTGTTGTACTGCGTTGCAAACTATTCTACGCTGTTTCAGAAATTTTCGACTTATTTTCTTCCTTTTTTGAGTTTTTAGAAGTTTCCCCTGGTGCCCATGGGTTGTGTTGAGTTCTACACTAGCCTACGCTGTTTCAGAAGTTTTCGAGTTATTATCTTATTTTGTTTAGTTTTTAGAAATTTCTCCAGGTGCCTATGGGTTGTGCTGAGTTCTAAACTATTCTACGCTGTGTCAGATGTTTTCTAGTTATTTTATTGCTTTTTTGAATTGTTCGACCTTTCTAATGTTGCATATGTGTTGTGCTGCGTTCGGAACTATTCTACGCTGTTTCAGATGTTTTCTCGTTATTTTATTACTTTAAAAAAAATTTCTCATGTTGCATATGTGTTGTGCTGCGTTCTAAACTATGCTACGCTGTTTCAGATGTTTTCGAGTTATTTTATAACTTTGTTGAATTTTTCGACGTTGCTCATGTTGCATATGTGTTGCGCTGCGATCTACACTAGCCTACGCTGTTTCAACAGATTTCGAGTTATTTTATTACTTTTTAAAATTTTTCTCATGTTGCATATGTGTTGTGCTGCATTGTAAACTAGCCTACGCTGTTTCAACAGATTTCGAGTTATTTTAATACTTTCTTGAGTTATTCGAACTTTCGCATGGTGCATATGGGTTGTGTTGCGTTCTACACTACTCTACGCTGTTTCAGAAGTTTTCGAGTTATTTTCTTATTTTGTTGAGTTTTTAGAAGTTTCTCCAGGTGCCTATGGGTTGTGCTGAGTTCTAAACTATTCTACGCTGTTTCAGATGTTTTCTAGTTATTTAAATACTTTCTTGAGTTTTTCGAAGTTTCTCATGGTGCATATGGGTTGAGCTGCGTTCTACACTATTCTACGCTGTTTCAGAAGTTTTCGAGTTATTTTCTTATTTTGTTGAGTTTTTAGAAGTTTCTCCAGGTGCCTATGAGTTGTGCTGAGTTATAAACTATTCTACGCTGTTTCAGATGTTTACTAGTTATCTTATTACTTTTTTGAATTTTTCGACGTTTCTAATGTTGCATATGTGTTGTGCTGCGTTCTGAACTATTCGCTGTTTCAGATATTTTCTAGTTAATTTCTTACTTTGTTTAATTTTTCTCATGTTGCAAATGTGTTGCGCTGCGTTCTACACTAGCCTACGCAGTTTCAACAGATTTCGAGTTATTTTAATACTTTCTTGAGTTTTTCGAAGTTTCTGATGGTGCATATGGGTTGAGCTGCGTTCTACACTATTCTACGCTGTTTCAGAAGTTTTCGAGTTATTTTCTTATTTTATTGAGTTTTTAGAAGTTTCTCCTGGCGCTTATGGGTTGTGCTGAGTTCTAAACTATTCTGCGCTGTTTCAGATGTTTTCTAGATATTTTATTACTTTTTTGAATTTTTCGACGTTTCTCATGTTGCAAATGTGTTGTATTGCGTTGCAAACTATTCTACGCTGTCTCAGAAGTTTTCGAGTTATTTTCTTATTTTGTTCAGTTTTTAGAAGTTTCTCCAGGTGCCTATGGGTTGTGCTGAGTTCTAAGCTACTCTACGCTGTTTCAGATGTTTTCTAGTTATTTTATTACTTTTTTAAATTTTTCTCATGTTGCATATGTGTTGTGCTGCGTTCTAAACTATGCTACGCTGTTTCAGATGTTTTCGAGTTATTTTATTACTTTGTTGAATTTTGCGACGTTGCTCATGGTGCTTATGGGTTGTGCTGCGTTCTGCACTACTGTACGCTGTTTCAGAAGTTTTAGAGTTATTTTCTTATTTTGTTGAGTTTTTAGAAGTTTCCCCAGGTGCCTATGGGTTGTGCTGAGTTATAAACTATTCTACGCTGTTTCAGATGTTTACTAGTTATCTTATTACTTTTTTGAATTTTTCGACGTTTCTAATGTTGCATATGTGTTGTGCTGCGTTCTGAACTATTCGCTGTTTCAGATATTTTCTAGTTAATTTCTTACTTTGTTTAATTTTTCTCATGTTGCAAATGTGTTGCGCTGCGTTCTACACTAGCCTACGCAGTTTCAACAGATTTCGAGTTATTTTAATACTTTCTTGAGTTTTTCGAAGTTTCTCATGGTGCATATGGGTTGAGCTGCGTTCTACACTATTCTACGCTGTTTCAGAAGTTTTCGAGTTATTTTCTTATTTTGTTGAGTTTTTAGAAGTTTCTCCTGGCGCTTATGGGTTGTGCTGAGTTCTAAACTATTCTGCGCTGTTTCAGATGTTTTCTAGTTATTTTATTACTTTGTTGAATTTTTCGACGTTTCTCATGTTGCAAATGTGTTGTATTGCGTTGCAAACTATTCTACGCTGTCTCAGAAGTTTTCGAGTTATTTTCTTATTTTGTTCAGTTTTTAGAAGTTTCTCCAGGTGCCTATGGGTTGTGCTGAGTTCTAAGCTACTCTACGCTGTTTCAGATGTTTTCTAGTTATTTTATTACTTTTTTAAATTTTTCTCATGTTGCATATGTGTTGTGCTGCGTTCTAAACTATGCTACGCTGTTTCAGATGTTTTCGAGTTATTTTATTACTTTGTTGAATTTTGCGACGTTGCTCATGGTGCTTATGGGTTGTGCTGCGTTCTGCACTACTGTACGCTGTTTCAGAAGTTTTAGAGTTATTTTCTTATTTTGTTGAGTTTTTAGAAGTTTCCCCAGGTACCTATGGGTTGTGCTGAGTTATAAACTATTCTACGCTGTTTCAGATGTTTACTAGTTATCTTATTACTTTTTTGAATTTTTCGACGTTTCTAATGTTGCATATGTGTTGTGCTGCGTTCTGAACTATTCGCTGTTTCAGATATTTTCTAGTTAATTTCTTACTTTGTTTAATTTTTCTCATGTTGCAAATGTGTTGCGCTGCGTTCTACACTAGCCTACGCAGTTTCAACAGATTTCGAGTTATTTTAATACTTTCTTGAGTTTTTCGAAGTTTCTGATGGTGCATATGGGTTGAGCTTCGTTCTACACTACTCTACGCTGTTTCAGAAGTTTTCGAGTTATTTTCTTATTTTGTTGAGTTTTTAGAAGTTTCCCCAGGTGCCTATGGGTTGTGCTTAGTTATAAACTATTCTACGCTGTTTCAGATGTTTTCTCGTTATCTTGTTACTTTTTTGAATTTTCGACGTTTCTCATGTTGCATATGTGTTGTGCTGCGATCTAAACTAGCCTTCGCTGTTTCAACAGATTTCGCGTTATTTTAATACTTTCTTGAGTTTTTCGAAGTTTCTCATGGTGCTTATGGGTTGTGCTGAGTTCTAAACTATTCTACGCTGTTTCAGAGGTTTTCGATTTATTTTATTACTTTGTTGAATTTTTCTACGTTTCTTATGCTGCATATGGGTTGAGCTGCGTTCTACACTATTCTGCGCTGTTTCAGAAGTTTTCGAGTTATTTTCTTATTTTGTTGAGTTTTTAGAAGTTTCTCCAGGTGCCGATGGGTTGTGCTGAGTTCTAAACTATTCTACGCTGTTTCAGATGTTTTCTAGTTATTTAAATACTTTCTTGAGTTTTTCGAAGTTTCTCATGGTGCATATGGGTTGAGCTGCGTTCTACACTATTCTACGCTGTTTCAGAAGTTTTCGACTTATTTTCTTATTTTGTTGAGTTTTTAGAAGTTTCTCCAGGTGCCTATGGGTTGTGCTGAGTTCTGAACTATTCTACGCTGTTTCAGAAGTTTTCGAGTTATTTTCTTATTTTGTTGAGTTTTTAGAAGTTTCTCCAGGTGCCTATGGGTTGTGCTGCGTTGTAAACTATACTACGCTGTTTCAGATGTTTTCGAGTTATTTTATTACTTTGTTGAATTTTTCGACGTTGCTCATGTTGCAAATGAGTTGCGCTGCGATCTACACTAGCCTTCGCTGTTTCAACAGATTTCGCGTTATTTTAATACTTTCTTGAGTTTTTCGAAGTTTCTTATGGGTTGTGCTGCGTTCTACACTACTCTACGCTGTTTCAGAAGTTTTCGAGTTATTTTCTTATTTTGTTGAGTTTGTAGAAGTTTCTCCAGGTGTCTATGAGTTGTGCTGAGTTCTAAACTATTCTACGCTGTTTCAGATGTTTTCTAGTTATTTTATTACTTTTTTAAATTTTTCTCATGTTGCATATGTGTTGTGCTGCGTTGTAAACTATACTACGCTGTTTCAGATGTTTTCGAGTTATTTTATTACTTTGTTGAATTTTTCGACGTTGCTCATGTTGCATATGTGTTGCGCTGCGATCTAAACTAGCCTTCGCTGTTTCAACAGATTTCGCGTTATTTTAATACTTTCTTGAGTTTTTCGAAGTTTCTCATGGTGCTTATGGGTTGTGCTGCGTTCTACACTACTCTACGCTGTTTCATAAGTTTTCGAGTTATTTTCTTATTTTGTTGAGTTTTTAGAAGTTTCTCCTGGCGCTTATGGGTTGTGCCGAGTTCTAAACTATTCTACGCTGTTTCAGATGTTTTTTAGTTATTTTATTACTTTTTTGAATTATTCGACGTTTCTCATGTTGCACATGTGTTGTACTGCGTTGCAAACTATTCTATGCTGTTTCAGAAATTTTCGACTTATTTTCTTACTTTTTTGAGTTTTTAGATGTTTTCCCGGGTGCCTATGGGTTGTGTAGAGTTCTACACTAGCCTACGCAGTTTCAACAGATTTCGAGTTAATTTAATACTTTCTTGAGTTATTCGAACTTTCGCATGGTGTATATGGGTTGTGTTGCGTTCTACACTATTCTACGCTGTTTCAGAAGTTTTCGAGTTATTTTCTTATTTTGTTGAGTTTTTAGAAGTTTCTCCTGATGCCAATGGGTTGTGCTGAGTTCTAAACTAGTCTACGCTGTTTCAGATGTTTTTTTAGTTATTTTATTACTTTTTTGAATTATTCGACGTTTCTCATGTTGCACATGTGTTGTACTGCGTTGCAAACTATTCTACGCTGTTTCAGAAATTTTCGACTTATTTTCTTCCTTTTTTGAGTTTTTAGAAATTTCCCCTGGTGCCCATGGGTTGTGCTGAGTTCTACACTAGCCTACGCAGTTTCAACAGATTTCGAGTTATTTTAATACTTTCTTGAGTTTTTCGAAGTTTCTCATGGTGCATATGGGTTGAGCTGCGTTCTGCACTACTCTACGCTGTTTCATAAGTTTTCGAGTTATTTTCTTATTTTGTTGAGTTTTTAGAAGTTTCTCCTTGCGTTTATGGGTTGTGCTGAGTTCTAAACTAGTCTACGCTGTTTCAGATGTTTTTTGGTTATTTTATTACTTTTTTGAATTATTCGACGTTTCTCATGTTGCACATGTGTTGTACTGCGTTGCAAACTATTCTACGCTGTTTCAGAAATTTTCGACTTATTTTCTTCCTTTTTTGAGTTTTTAGAAGTTTCCCCTGGTGCCCATGGGTTGTGTTGAGTTCTACACTAGCCTACGCTGTTTCAGAAGTTTTCGAGTTATTATCTTATTTTGTTTAGTTTTTAGAAATTTCTCCAGGTGCCTATGGGTTGTGCTGAGTTCTAAACTATTCTACGCTGTGTCAGATGTTTTCTAGTTATTTTATTGCTTTTTTGAATTGTTCGACCTTTCTAATGTTGCATATGTGTTGTGCTGCGTTCGGAACTATTCTACGCTGTTTCAGATGTTTTCTCGTTATTTTATTACTTTAAAAAAAATTTCTCATGTTGCATATGTGTTGTGCTGCGTTCTAAACTATGCTACGCTGTTTCAGATGTTTTCGAGTTATTTTATAACTTTGTTGAATTTTTCGACGTTGCTCATGTTGCATATGTGTTGCGCTGCGATCTACACTAGCCTACGCTGTTTCAACAGATTTCGAGTTATTTTATTACTTTTTAAAATTTTTCTCATGTTGCATATGTGTTGTGCTGCATTGTAAACTAGCCTACGCTGTTTCAACAGATTTCGAGTTATTTTAATACTTTCTTGAGTTATTCGAACTTTCGCATGGTGCATATGGGTTGTGTTGCGTTCTACACTACTCTACGCTGTTTCAGAAGTTTTCGAGTTATTTTCTTATTTTGTTGCGTTTTTAGAAGTTTCTCCAGGTGCCTATGGGTTGTGCTGAGTTCTAAACTATTCTACGCTGTTTCAGATGTTTTCTAGTTATTTAAATACTTTCTTGAGTTTTTCGAAGTTTCTCATGGTGCATATGGGTTGAGCTGCGTTCTACACTATTCTACGCTGTTTCAGAAGTTTTCGAGTTATTTTCTTATTTTGTTGAGTTTTTAGAAGTTTCTCCAGGTGCCTATGGGTTGTGCTGAGTTATAAACTATTCTACGCTGTTTCAGATGTTTACTAGTTATCTTATTACTTTTTTGAATTTTTCGACGTTTCTAATGTTGCATATGTGTTGTGCTGCGTTCTGAACTATTCGCTGTTTCAGATATTTTCTAGTTAATTTCTTACTTTGTTTAATTTTTCTCATGTTGCAAATGTGTTGCGCTGCGTTCTACACTAGCCTACGCAGTTTCAACAGATTTCGAGTTATTTTAATACTTTCTTGAGTTTTTCGAAGTTTCTGATGGTGCATATGGGTTGAGCTGCGTTCTACACTATTCTACGCTGTTTCAGAAGTTTTCGAGTTATTTTCTTATTTTATTGAGTTTTTAGAAGTTTCTCCTGGCGCTTATGGGTTGTGCTGAGTTCTAAACTATTCTGCGCTGTTTCAGATGTTTTCTAGTTATTTTATTACTTTTTTGAATTTTTCGACGTTTCTCATGTTGCAAATGTGTTGTATTGCGTTGCAAACTATTCTACGCTGTCTCAGAAGTTTTCGAGTTATTTTCTTATTTTGTTCAGTTTTTAGAAGTTTCTCCAGGTGCCTATGGGTTGTGCTGAGTTCTAAGCTACTCTACGCTGTTTCAGATGTTTTCTAGTTATTTTATTACTTTTTTAAATTTTTCTCATGTTGCTCATGGTGCTTATGGGTTGTGCTGCGTTCTGCACTACTGTACGCTGTTTCAGAAGTTTTAGAGTTATTTTCTTATTTTGTTGAGTTTTTAGAAGTTTCCCCAGGTGCCTATGGGTTGTGCTGAGTTATAAACTATTCTACGCTGTTTCAGATGTTTACTAGTTATCTTATTACTTTTTTGAATTTTTCGACGTTTCTAATGTTGCATATGTGTTGTGCTGCGTTCTGAACTATTCGCTGTTTCAGATATTTTCTAGTTAATTTCTTACTTTGTTTAATTTTTCTCATGTTGCAAATGTGTTGCGCTGCGTTCTACACTAGCCTACGCAGTTTCAACAGATTTCGAGTTATTTTAATACTTTCTTGAGTTTTTCGAAGTTTCTGATGGTGCATATGGGTTGAGCTGCGTTCTACACTACTCTACGCTGTTTCAGAAGTTTTCGAGTTATTTTCTTATTTTGTTGAGTTTTTAGAAGTTTCTCCTGGCGCTTATGGGTTGTGCCGAGTTCTAAACTATTCTACGCTGTTTCAGATGTTTTTTAGTTATTTTATTACTTTTTTGAATTATTCGACGTTTCTCATGTTGCACATGTGTTGTACTGCGTTGCAAACTATTCTATGCTGTTTCAGAAATTTTCGACTTATTTTCTTACTTTTTTGAGTTTTTAGATGTTTTCCCGGGTGCCTATGGGTTGTGTAGAGTTCTACACTAGCCTACGCAGTTTCAACAGATTTCGAGTTAATTTAATACTTTCTTGAGTTATTCGAACTTTCGCATGGTGTATATGGGTTGTGTTGCGTTCTACACTATTCTACGCTGTTTCAGAAGTTTTCGAGTTATTTTCTTATTTTGTTGAGTTTTTAGAAGTTTCTCCTGATGCCAATGGGTTGTGCTGAGTTCTAAACTAGTCTACGCTGTTTCAGATGTTTTTTTAGTTATTTTATTACTTTTTTGAATTATTCGACGTTTCTCATGTTGCACATGTGTTGTACTGCGTTGCAAACTATTCTACGCTGTTTCAGAAATTTTCGACTTATTTTCTTCCTTTTTTGAGTTTTTAGAAATTTCCCCTGGTGCCCATGGGTTGTGCTGAGTTCTACACTAGCCTACGCAGTTTCAACAGATTTCGAGTTATTTTAATACTTTCTTGAGTTTTTCGAAGTTTCTCATGGTGCATATGGGTTGAGCTGCGTTCTGCACTACTCTACGCTGTTTCATAAGTTTTCGAGTTATTTTCTTATTTTGTTGAGTTTTTAGAAGTTTCTCCTTGCGTTTATGGGTTGTGCTGAGTTCTAAACTAGTCTACGCTGTTTCAGATGTTTTTTGGTTATTTTATTACTTTTTTGAATTATTCGACGTTTCTCATGTTGCACATGTGTTGTACTGCGTTGCAAACTATTCTACGCTGTTTCAGAAATTTTCGACTTATTTTCTTCCTTTTTTGAGTTTTTAGAAGTTTCCCCTGGTGCCCATGGGTTGTGTTGAGTTCTACACTAGCCTACGCTGTTTCAGAAGTTTTCGAGTTATTATCTTATTTTGTTTAGTTTTTAGAAATTTCTCCAGGTGCCTATGGGTTGTGCTGAGTTCTAAACTATTCTACGCTGTGTCAGATGTTTTCTAGTTATTTTATTGCTTTTTTGAATTGTTCGACCTTTCTAATGTTGCATATGTGTTGTGCTGCGTTCGGAACTATTCTACGCTGTTTCAGATGTTTTCTCGTTATTTTATTACTTTAAAAAAAATTTCTCATGTTGCATATGTGTTGTGCTGCGTTCTAAACTATGCTACGCTGTTTCAGATGTTTTCGAGTTATTTTATAACTTTGTTGAATTTTTCGACGTTGCTCATGTTGCATATGTGTTGCGCTGCGATCTACACTAGCCTACGCTGTTTCAACAGATTTCGAGTTATTTTATTACTTTTTAAAATTTTTCTCATGTTGCATATGTGTTGTGCTGCATTGTAAACTAGCCTACGCTGTTTCAACAGATTTCGAGTTATTTTAATACTTTCTTGAGTTATTCGAACTTTCGCATGGTGCATATGGGTTGTGTTGCGTTCTACACTACTCTACGCTGTTTCAGAAGTTTTCGAGTTATTTTCTTATTTTGTTGCGTTTTTAGAAGTTTCTCCAGGTGCCTATGGGTTGTGCTGAGTTCTAAACTATTCTACGCTGTTTCAGATGTTTTCTAGTTATTTAAATACTTTCTTGAGTTTTTCGAAGTTTCTCATGGTGCATATGGGTTGAGCTGCGTTCTACACTATTCTACGCTGTTTCAGAAGTTTTCGAGTTATTTTCTTATTTTGTTGAGTTTTTAGAAGTTTCTCCAGGTGCCTATGGGTTGTGCTGAGTTATAAACTATTCTACGCTGTTTCAGATGTTTACTAGTTATCTTATTACTTTTTTGAATTTTTCGACGTTTCTAATGTTGCATATGTGTTGTGCTGCGTTCTGAACTATTCGCTGTTTCAGATATTTTCTAGTTAATTTCTTACTTTGTTTAATTTTTCTCATGTTGCAAATGTGTTGCGCTGCGTTCTACACGAGCCTACGCAGTTTAAACAGATTTCGAGTTATTTTAATACTTTCTTGAGTTTTTCGAAGTTTCTGATGGTGCATATGGGTTGAGCTGCGTTCTACACTATTCTACGCTGTTTCAGAAGTTTTCGAGTTATTTTCTTATTTTATTGAGTTTTTAGAAGTTTCTCCTGGCGCTTATGGGTTGTGCTGAGTTCTAAACTATTCTGCGCTGTTTCAGATGTTTTCTAGTTATTTTATTACTTTTTTGAATTTTTCGACGTTTCTCATGTTGCAAATGTGTTGTATTGCGTTGCAAACTATTCTACGCTGTCTCAGAAGTTTTCGAGTTATTTTCTTATTTTGTTCAGTTTTTAGAAGTTTCTCCAGGTGCCTATGGGTTGTGCTGAGTTCTAAGCTACTCTACGCTGTTTCAGATGTTTTCTAGTTATTTTATTACTTTTTTAAATTTTTCTCATGTTGCTCATGGTGCTTATGGGTTGTGCTGCGTTCTGCACTACTGTACGCTGTTTCAGAAGTTTTAGAGTTATTTTCTTATTTTGTTGAGTTTTTAGAAGTTTCCCCAGGTGCCTATGGGTTGTGCTGAGTTATAAACTATTCTACGCTGTTTCAGATGTTTACTAGTTATCTTATTACTTTTTTGAATTTTTCGACGTTTCTAATGTTGCATATGTGTTGTGCTGCGTTCTGAACTATTCGCTGTTTCAGATATTTTCTAGTTAATTTCTTACTTTGTTTAATTTTTCTCATGTTGCAAATGTGTTGCGCTGCGTTCTACACTAGCCTACGCAGTTTCAACAGATTTCGAGTTATTTTAATACTTTCTTGAGTTTTTCGAAGTTTCTGATGGTGCATATGGGTTGAGCTGCGTTCTACACTATTCTACGCTGTTTCAGAAGTTTTCGAGTTATTTTCTTATTTTGTTGAGTTTTTAGAAGTTTCTCCTGGCGCTTATGGGTTGTGCTGAGTTCTAAACTATTCTGCGCTGTTTCAGATGTTTTCTAGTTATTTTATTACTTTGTTGAATTTTTCGACGTTTCTCATGTTGCAAATGTGTTGTATTGCGTTGCAAACTATTCTACGCTGTCTCAGAAGTTTTCGAGTTATTTTCTTATTTTGTTCAGTTTTTAGAAGTTTCTCCAGGTGCCTATGGGTTGTGCTGAGTTCTAAGCTACTCTAAGCTGTTTCAGATGTTTTCTAGTTATTTTATTACTTTTTTAAATTTTTCTCATGTTGCATATGTGTTGTGCTGCGTTCTAAACTATGCTACGCTGTTTCAGATGTTTTCGAGTTATTTTATTACTTTGTTGAATTTTGCGACGTTGCTCATGGTGCTTATGGGTTGTGCTGCGTTCTGCACTACTGTACGCTGTTTCAGAAGTTTTAGAGTTATTTTCTTATTTTGTTGAGTTTTTAGAAGTTTCCCCAGCTACCTATGGGTTGTGCTGAGTTATAAACTATTCTACGCTGTTTCAGATGTTTACTAGTTATCTTATTACTTTTTTGAATTTTTCGACGTTTCTAATGTTGCATATGTGTTGTGCTGCGTTCTGAACTATTCGCTGTTTCAGATATTTTCTAGTTAATTTCTTACTTTGTTTAATTTTTCTCATGTTGCAAATGTGTTGCGCTGCGTTCTACACTAGCCTACGCAGTTTCAACAGATTTCGAGTTATTTTAATACTTTCTTGAGTTTTTCGAAGTTTCTGATGGTGCATATGGGTTGAGCTTCGTTCTACACTACTCTACGCTGTTTCAGAAGTTTTCGAGTTATTTTCTTATTTTGTTGAGTTTTTAGAAGTTTCCCCAGGTGCCTATGGGTTGTGCTTAGTTATAAACTATTCTACGCTGTTTCAGATGTTTTCTCGTTATCTTGTTACTTTTTTGAATTTTCGACGTTTCTCATGTTGCATATGTGTTGTGCTGCGATCTAAACTAGCCTTCGCTGTTTCAACAGATTTCGCGTTATTTTAATACTTTCTTGAGTTTTTCGAAGTTTCTCATGGTGCTTATGGGTAGTGCTGAGTTCTAAACTATTCTACGCTGTTTCAGAGGTTTTCGATTTATTTTATTACTTTGTTGAATTTTTCTACGTTTCTTATGCTGCATATGGGTTGAGCTGCGTTCTACACTATTCTGCGCTGTTTCAGAAGTTTTCGAGTTATTTTCTTATTTTGTTGAGTTTTTAGAAGTTTCTCCAGGTGCCGATGGGTTGTGCTGAGTTCTAAACTATTCTACGCTGTTTCAGATATTTTCTAGTTATTTAAATACTTTCTTGAGTTTTTCGAAGTTTCTCATGGTGCATATGGGTTGAGCTGCGTTCTACACTATTCTACGCTGTTTCAGAAGTTTTCGACTTATTTTCTTATTTTGTTGAGTTTTTAGAAGTTTCTCCAGGTGCCTATGGGTTGTGCTGAGTTCTGAACTAGCCTACGCTGTTTCAACAGATTTCGAGTTATTTTCTTATTTTTTGAGTTTTTAGAAGTTTCTCCTGGCGCTTATGGGTTGTGCTGAGTTCTAAACTATTCTACGCTGTTTGAGATGTTTTCTAGTTATTTTATTACTTTTTTGAATTTTTCGACGTTTCTCATGTTGCACATGTATTGTACTGCGTTGCAAACTATTCTACGCTGTTTCAAAAATTTTCGACTTATTTTCGTACGTTTTTGAGTTTTTAGAAGTTTCCCCTGGTGCCCATGGGTTGTGCTGAGTTCTGCACTAGCCTACGCAGTTTCAACAGATTTCGAGTTAATTTATTACTTTTTTGAATTGTTCGACCTTTCTAATGTTGCATATGAGTTGTGCTGCGTTCTGAACTATTCTACGCTGTTTCAGATGTTTTCTCGTTATTTTGTTACTTTTAAAATTTTTTCTCATGTTGCATATGTGTTGTGCTGCGTTGGAAACTATGCTACGCTGTTTCAGATGTTTTCGAGTTATTTTATTACTTTGTTGAATTTTTCGACGTTGCTCATGTTGCATATGTGTTGCGCTGCGATCTACACTAGCCTACGCTGTTTCAACAGATTTCGCGTTATTTTAATACTTTCTTGAGTTTTCCGCAGTTTCGCATGCTGCTTATGGGTTGTGCTGCGTTCTACACTACTCTACGCTGTTTCATAAGTTTTCGGGTTATTTTCATATTTTATTGAGTTTTTAGACGTTTCTCCTGGCGCTTATGGGTTGTGATGAGTTCTAAACTATTCTACGCTGTTTGAGATGTTTTCTAGTTATTTTATTACTTTGTTGAATTTTTCTACGTTTCTCATGTTACATATGTGTTGTGCTGCGTTCTACACTACTCTACGCTGTTTCAGAAGTTTTCGAGTTATTTTCTTATTTTATTGAGTTTTTAGAAGTTTCCCCTGGCGCTTATGGGTTGTGCTGAGTTCTAAACTATTCTACGCTGTTTGAGATGTTTTCTAGTTATTTTATTACTTTTTTGAATTTTTCGACGTTTCTCATGTTGCACATGTATTGTACTGCGTTGCAAACTATTCTACGCTGTTTCAGAAATTTTCGACTTATTTTCTTACTTTTTTGAGTTTTTAGAAGTTTCCCCTGGTGTCCATGGGTTGTGCTGAGTTCTGCACTAGCCTACGCAGTTTCAACAGATTTCGAGTTATTTTAATACTTTCTTGAGTTTTTCGAAGTTTCTCATGGTGCATATGGGTTGAGCTGCGTTCTACACTACTCTACGCTGTTTCAGAAGTTTTCGAGTTATTCTCTTATTTTGTTGAGTTTTTAGAAGTTTCTCCAGGTGCCGATGGGTTGTGCTGAGTTCTAAACTATTCTACGCTGTTTCAGATGTTTTCTAGTTATTTAAATACTTTCTTGAGTTTTTCGAAGTTTCTCATGGTGCATATGGGTTGAGCTGCGTTCTACACTATTCTACGCTGTTTCAGAAGTTTTCGACTTATTTTCTTATTTTGTTGAGTTTTTAGAAGTTTCTCCAGGTGCCTATGGGTTGTGCTGAGTTCTGAACTAGCCTACGCTGTTTCAACAGATTTCGAGTTATTTTCTTATTTTTTGAGTTTTTAGAAGTTTCCCCTGGCGCTTATGGGTTGTGCTGAGTTCTAAACTATTCTACGCTGTTTGAGATGTTTTCTAGTTATTTTATTACTTTTTTGAATTTTTCGACGTTTCTCATGTTGCACATGTATTGTACTGCGTTGCAAACTATTCTACGCTGTTTCAAAAATTTTCGACTTATTTTCGTACGTTTTTGAGTTTTTAGAAGTTTCCCCTGGTGCCCATGGGTTGTGCTGAGTTCTGCACTAGCCTACGCAGTTTCAACAGATTTCGAGTTAATTTATTACTTTTTTGAATTGTTCGACCTTTCTAATGTTGCATATGAGTTGTGCTGCGTTCTGAAGTATTCTACGCTGTTTCAGATGTTTTCTCGTTATTTTGTTACTTTTAAAATTTTTTCTCATGTTGCATATGTGTTGTGCTGCGTTGGAAACTATGCTACGCTGTTTCAGATGTTTTCGAGTTATTTTATTACTT
Source organism: Pristiophorus japonicus (assembly GCF_044704955.1). Lineage (NCBI taxonomy): Eukaryota > Metazoa > Chordata > Chondrichthyes > Pristiophoridae > Pristiophorus > Pristiophorus japonicus. The sequence continues at coordinate 563,515 of NW_027252329.1, read as the reverse complement.
TGTTGAATTTTTCGACGTTGCTCATGTTGCATATGTGTTGCGCTGCGATCTACACTAGCCTACGCTGTTTCAACAGATTTCGCGTTATTTTAATACTTTCTTGAGTTTTCCGCAGTTTCGCATGCTGCTTATGGGTTGTGCTGCGTTCTACACTACTCTACGCTGTTTCATAAGTTTTCGGGTTATTTTCATATTTTATTGAGTTTTTAGACGTTTCTCCTGGCGCTTATGGGTTGTGATGAGTTCTAAACTATTCTACGCTGTTTGAGATGTTTTCTAGTTATTTTATTACTTTGTTGAATTTTTCTACGTTTCTCATGTTGCATATGTGTTGTGCTGCGTTCTACACTACTCTACGCTGTTTCAGAAGTTTTCGAGTTATTTTCTTATTTTGTTGAGTTTTTAGAAGTTTCCCCTGGCGCTTATGGGTTGTGCTGAGTTCTAAACTATTCTACGCTGTTTGAGATGTTTTCTAGTTATTTTATTACTTTTTTGAATTTTTCGACGTTTCTCATGTTGCACATGTATTGTACTGCGTTGCAAACTATTCTACGCTGTTTCAGAAATTTTCGACTTATTTTCTTACTTTTTTGAGTTTTTAGAAGTTTCCCCTGGTGTCCATGGGTTGTGCTGAGTTCTGCACTAGCCTACGCAGTTTCAACAGATTTCGAGTTATTTTAATACTTTCTTGAGTTTTTCGAAGTTTCTCATGGTGCATATGGGTTGAGCTGCGTTCTACACTACTCTACGCTGTTTCAGAAGTTTTCGAGTTATTCTCTTATTTTGTTGAGTTTTTAGAAGTTTCTCCAGGTGCCTATGGGTTGTGCTGAGTTCTGAACTATTCTACGCTGTTTCAGATCTTTTCTAGTTATTTTATTACTTTTTAGAATTTTTCGAAGTTTCTAATCTTGCATATATGTTATGCTGCGTTCTACACTACGTTGTTTCAGATGTTTTCTAGTTATTTGTTTATCTTTTGAGTTTTTCGACGTTTCTCATGTTGCATATGTGTTGTGCTGCATTCTACACTAGCCTACGTAGTTTCAACAGATTTCGAGTTATTTTAATACTTTCTTGAGTTTTTCGAAGTTTCTCATGTTGCATATGTGTTGTGCTGCGTTCTACACTAGCCTACGCTGTTTCAACAGATTTCGAGTTATTTTATTACTTTTTTAAATTTTTCTCATGTTGCATATGTGTTGTGCTGCGTTGTAAACTAGCCTACGCTGTTTCAACAGATTTCGAGTTATTTTCTTATTTTTTGAGTTTTTAGAAGTTTCTCCTGGCGCTTATGGGTTGTGCTGAGTTCTAAACTATTCTACGCTGTTTGAGATGTTTTCTAGTTATTTTATTACTTTTTTGAATTTTTCGACGTTTCTCATGTTGCACATGTATTGTACTGCGTTGCAAACTATTCTACGCTGTTTCAAAAATTTTCGACTTATTTTCGTACGTTTTTGAGTTTTTAGAAGTTTCCCCTGGTGCCCATGGGTTGTGCTGAGTTCTGCACTAGCCTACGCAGTTTCAACAGATTTCGAGTTAATTTATTACTTTTTTGAATTGTTCGACCTTTCTAATGTTGCATATGAGTTGTGCTGCGTTCTGAACTATTCTACGCTGTTTCAGATGTTTTCTCGTTATTTTGTTACTTTTAAAATTTTTTCTCATGTTGCATATGTGTTGTGCTGCGTTGGAAACTATGCTACGCTGTTTCAGATGTTTTCGAGTTATTTTATTACTTTGTTGAATTTTTCGACGTTGCTCATGTTGCATATGTGTTGCGCTGCGATCTACACTAGCCTACGCTGTTTCAACAGATTTCGCGTTATTTTAATACTTTCTTGAGTTTTCCGCAGTTTCGCATGCTGCTTATGGGTTGTGCTGCGTTCTACACTACTCTACGCTGTTTCATAAGTTTTCGGGTTATTTTCATATTTTATTGAGTTTTTAGACGTTTCTCCTGGCGCTTATGGGTTGTGATGAGTTCTAAACTATTCTACGCTGTTTGAGATGTTTTCTAGTTATTTTATTACTTTGTTGAATTTTTCTACGTTTCTCATGTTGCATATGTGTTGTGCTGCGTTCTACACTACTCTACGCTGTTTCAGAAGTTTTCGAGTTATTTTCTTATTTTGTTGAGTTTTTAGAAGTTTCCCCTGGCGCTTATGGGTTGTGCTGAGTTCTAAACTATTCTACGCTGTTTGAGATGTTTTCTAGTTATTTTATTACTTTTTTGAATTTTTCGACGTTTCTCATGTTGCACATGTATTGTACTGCGTTGCAAACTATTCTACGCTGTTTCAGAAATTTTCGACTTATTTTCTTACTTTTTTGAGTTTTTAGAAGTTTCCCCTGGTGTCCATGGGTTGTGCTGAGTTCTGCACTAGCCTACGCAGTTTCAACAGATTTCGAGTTATTTTAATACTTTCTTGAGTTTTTCGAAGTTTCTCATGGTGCATATGGGTTGAGCTGCGTTCTACACTACTCTACGCTGTTTCAGAAGTTTTCGAGTTATTCTCTTATTTTGTTGAGTTTTTAGAAGTTTCTCCAGGTGCCTATGGGTTGTGCTGAGTTCTGAACTATTCTACGCTGTTTCAGATCTTTTCTAGTTATTTTATTACTTTTTAGAATTTTTCGAAGTTTCTAATCTTGCATATATGTTATGCTGCGTTCTACACTACGTTGTTTCAGATGTTTTCTAGTTATTTGTTTATCTTTTGAGTTTTTCGACGTTTCTCATGTTGCATATGTGTTGTGCTGCATTCTACACTAGCCTACGTAGTTTCAACAGATTTCGAGTTATTTTAATACTTTCTTGAGTTTTTCGAAGTTTCTCATGTTGCATATGTGTTGTGCTGCGTTCTACACTAGCCTACGCTGTTTCAACAGATTTCGAGTTATTTTATTACTTTTTTAAATTTTTCTCATGTTGCATATGTGTTGTGCTGCGTTGTAAACTAGCCTACGCTGTTTCAACAGATTTCGAGTTATTTTCTTATTTTTTGAGTTTTTAGAAGTTTCTCCTGGCGCTTATGGGTTGTGCTGAGTTCTAAACTATTCTACGCTGTTTGAGATGTTTTCTAGTTATTTTATTACTTTTTAGAATTTTTCGACGTTTCTCATGTTGCACATGTATTGCACTGCGTTGCAAACTATTCTACGCTGTTTCAAAAATTTTCGACTTATTTTCGTACGTTTTTGAGTTTTTAGAAGTTTCCCCTGGTGCCCATGGGTTGTGCTGAGTTCTGCACTAGCCTACGCAGTTTCAACAGATTTCGAGTTAATTTATTACTTTTTTGAATTGTTCGACCTTTCTAATGTTGCATATGAGTTGTGCTGCGTTCTGAACTATTCTACGCTGTTTCAGATGTTTTCTCGTTATTTTGTTACTTTTAAAATTTTTTCTCATGTTGCATATGTGTTGTGCTGCGTTGGAAACTATGCTACGCTGTTTCAGATGTTTTCGAGTTATTTTATTACTTTGTTGAATTTTTCGACGTTGCTCATGTTGCATATGTGTTGCGCTGCGATCTACACTAGCCTACGCTGTTTCAACAGATTTCGCGTTATTTTAATACTTTCTTGAGTTTTCCGCAGTTTCGCATGCTGCTTATGGGTTGTGCTGCGTTCTACACTACTCTACGCTGTTTCATAAGTTTTCGGGTTATTTTCATATTTTATTGAGTTTTTAGACGTTTCTCCTGGCGCTTATGGGTTGTGATGAGTTCTAAACTATTCTACGCTGTTTGAGATGTTTTCTAGTTATTTTATTACTTTGTTGAATTTTTCTACGTTTCTCATGTTGCATATGTGTTGTGCTGCGTTCTACACTACTCTACGCTGTTTCAGAAGTTTTCGAGTTATTTTCTTATTTTGTTGAGTTTTTAGAAGTTTCCCCTGGCGCTTATGGGTTGTGCTGAGTTCTAAACTATTCTACGCTGTTTGAGATGTTTTCTAGTTATTTTATTACTTTTTTGAATTTTTCGACGTTTCTCATGTTGCACATGTATTGTACTGCGTTGCAAACTATTCTACGCTGTTTCAGAAATTTTCGACTTATTTTCTTACTTTTTTGAGTTTTTAGAAGTTTCCCCTGGTGTCCATGGGTTGTGCTGAGTTCTGCACTAGCCTACGCAGTTTCAACAGATTTCGAGTTATTTTAATACTTTCTTGAGTTTTTCGAAGTTTCTCATGGTGCATATGGGTTGAGCTGCGTTCTACACTACTCTACGCTGTTTCAGAAGTTTTCGAGTTATTCTCTTATTTTGTTGAGTTTTTAGAAGTTTCTCCAGGTGCCTATGGGTTGTGCTGAGTTCTGAACTATTCTACGCTGTTTCAGATCTTTTCTAGTTATTTTATTACTTTTTAGAATTTTTCGAAGTTTCTAATCTTGCATATATGTTATGCTGCGTTCTACACTACGTTGTTTCAGATGTTTTCTAGTTATTTGTTTATCTTTTGAGTTTTTCGACGTTTCTCATGTTGCATATGTGTTGTGCTGCATTCTACACTAGCCTACGTAGTTTCAACAGATTTCGAGTTATTTTAATACTTTCTTGAGTTTTTCGAAGTTTCTCATGTTGCATATGTGTTGTGCTGCGTTCTACACTAGCCTACGCTGTTTCAACAGATTTCGAGTTATTTTATTACTTTTTTAAATTTTTCTCATGTTGCATATGTGTTGTGCTGCGTTGTAAACTAGCCTACGCTGTTTCAACAGATTTCGAGTTATTTTCTTATTTTTTGAGTTTTTAGAAGTTTCTCCTGGCGCTTATGGGTTGTGCTGAGTTCTAAACTATTCTACGCTGTTTGAGATGTTTTCTAGTTATTTTATTACTTTTTAGACTTTTTCGACGTTTCTCATGTTGCACATGTATTGTACTGCGTTGCAAACTATTCTACGCTGTTTCAAAAATTTTCGACTTATTTTCGTACGTTTTTGAGTTTTTAGAAGTTTCCCCTGGTGCCCATGGGTTGTGCTGAGTTCTGCACTAGCCTACGCAGTTTCAACAGATTTCGAGTTAATTTATTACTTTTTTGAATTGTTCGACCTTTCTAATGTTGCATATGAGTTGTGCTGCGTTCTGAACTATTCTACGCTGTTTCAGATGTTTTCTCGTTATTTTGTTACTTTTAAAATTTTTTCTCATGTTGCATATGTGTTGTGCTGCGTTGGAAACTATGCTACGCTGTTTCAGATGTTTTCGAGTTATTTTATTACTTTGTTGAATTTTTCGACGTTGCTCATGTTGCATATGTGTTGCGCTGCGATCTACACTAGCCTACGCTGTTTCAACAGATTTCGCGTTATTTTAATACTTTCTTGAGTTTTCCGCAGTTTCGCATGCTGCTTATGGGTTGTGCTGCGTTCTACACTACTCTACGCTGTTTCATAAGTTTTCGGGTTATTTTCATATTTTATTGAGTTTTTAGACGTTTCTCCTGGCGCTTATGGGTTGTGATGAGTTCTAAACTATTCTACGCTGTTTGAGATGTTTTCTAGTTATTTTATTACTTTGTTGAATTTTTCTACGTTTCTCATGTTGCATATGTGTTGTGCTGCGTTCTACACTACTCTACGCTGTTTCAGAAGTTTTCGAGTTATTTTCTTATTTTGTTGAGTTTTTAGAAGTTTCCCCTGGCGCTTATGGGTTGTGCTGAGTTCTAAACTATTCTACGCTGTTTGAGATGTTTTCTAGTTATTTTATTACTTTTTTGAATTGTTCGACCTTTCTAATGTTTCATATGAGTTGTGCTGCGTTCTGAACTATTCTACGCTGTTTCAGATGTTTTCTCGTTATTTTGTTACTTTTAAAATTTTTTCTCATGTTGCATATGTGTTGTGCTGCGTTGGAAACTATGCTACGCTGTTTCAGATGTTTTCGAGTTATTTTATTACTTTGTTGAATTTTTCGACGTTGCTCATGTTGCATATGTGTTGCGCTGCGATCTACACTAGCCTACGCTGTTTCAACAGATTTCGCGTTATTTTAATACTTTCTTGAGTTTTCCGCAGTTTCGCATGCTGCTTATGGGTTGTGATGAGTTCTAAACTATTCTACGCTGTTTCAGATGTTTTCTAGTTATTTTATTACTTTGTTGAATTTTTCTACGTTTCTCATGTTGCATATGTGTTGTGCTGCGTTCTACACTACTCTACGCTGTTTCAACAGATTTCGAGTTATTTTCTTATTTTTTGAGTTTTTAGAAGTTTCTCCTGGCGCTTATGGGTTGTGCTGAGTTCTAAACTATTCTACGCTGTTTGAGATGTTTTCTAGTTATTTTATTACTTTTTAGAATTTTTCGACGTTTCTCATGTTGCACATGTATTGTACTGCGTTGCAAACTATTCTACGCTGTTTCAAAAATTTTCGACTTATTTTCGTACGTTTTTGAGTTTTTAGAAGTTTCCCCTGGTGCCCATGGGTTGTGCTGAGTTCTGCACTAGCCTACGCAGTTTCAACAGATTTCGAGTTAATTTATTACTTTTTTGAATTGTTCGACCTTTCTAATGTTGCATATGAGTTGTGCTGCGTTCTGAACTATTCTACGCTGTTTCAGATGTTTTCTCGTTATTTTGTTACTTTTAAAATTTTTTCTCATGTTGCATATGTGTTGTGCTGCGTTGGAAACTATGCTACGCTGTTTCAGATGTTTTCGAGTTATTTTATTACTTTGTTGAATTTTTCGACGTTGCTCATGTTGCATATGTGTTGCGCTGCGATCTACACTAGCCTACGCTGTTTCAACAGATTTCGCGTTATTTTAATACTTTCTTGAGTTTTCCGCAGTTTCGCATGCTGCTTATGGGTTGTGCTGCGTTCTACACTACTCTACGCTGTTTCATAAGTTTTCGGGTTATTTTCATATTTTATTGAGTTTTTAGACGTTTCTCCTGGCGCTTATGGGTTGTGATGAGTTCTAAACTATTCTACGCTGTTTGAGATGTTTTCTAGTTATTTTATTACTTTGTTGAATTTTTCTACGTTTCTCATGTTGCACATGTATTGTACTGCGTTGCAAACTATTCTACGCTGTTTCAGAAATTTTCGACTTATTTTCTTACTTTTTTGAGTTTTTAGAAGTTTCTCCTGGCGCTTATGGGTTGTGCTGAGTTCTAAACTATTCTACGCTGTTTGAGATGTTTTCTAGTTATTTTATTACTTTTTAGAATTTTTCGACGTTTCTCATGTTGCACATGTATTGTACTGCGTTGCAAACTATTCTACGCTGTTTCAAAAATTTTCGACTTATTTTCGTACGTTTTTGAGTTTTTAGAAGTTTCCCCTGGTGCCCATGGGTTGTGCTGAGTTCTGCACTAGCCTACGCAGTTTCAACAGATTTCGAGTTAATTTATTACTTTTTTGAATTGTTCGACCTTTCTAATGTTGCATATGAGTTGTGCTGCGTTCTGAACTATTCTACGCTGTTTCAGATGTTTTCTCGTTATTTTGTTACTTTTAAAATTTTTTCTCATGTTGCATATGTGTTGTGCTGCGTTGGAAACTATGCTACGCTGTTTCAGATGTTTTCGAGTTATTTTATTACTTTGTTGAATTTTTCGACGTTGCTCATGTTGCATATGTGTTGCGCTGCGATCTACACTAGCCTACGCTGTTTCAACAGATTTCGCGTTATTTTAATACTTTCTTGAGTTTTCCGCAGTTTCGCATGCTGCTTATGGGTTGTGCTGCGTTCTACACTACTCTACGCTGTTTCAGAAGTTTTCGAGTTATTTTCTTATTTTGTTGAGTTTTTAGAAGTTTCCCCTGGCGCTTATGGGTTGTGCTGAGTTCTAAACTATTCTACGCTGTTTGAGATGTTTTCTAGTTATTTTATTACTTTTTTGAATTGTTCGACCTTTCTAATGTTTCATATGAGTTGTGCTGCGTTCTGAACTATTCTACGCTGTTTCAGATGTTTTCTCGTTATTTTGTTACTTTTAAAATTTTTTCTCATGTTGCATATGTGTTGTGCTGCGTTGGAAACTATGCTACGCTGTTTCAGATGTTTTCGAGTTATTTTATTACTTTGTTGAATTTTTCGACGTTGCTCATGTTGCATATGTGTTGCGCTGCGATCTACACTAGCCTACGCTGTTTCAACAGATTTCGCGTTATTTTAATACTTTCTTGAGTTTTCCGCAGTTTCGCATGCTGCTTATGGGTTGTGCTGCGTTCTACACTACTCTACGCTGTTTCATAAGTTTTCGGGTTATTTTCATATTTTATTGAGTTTTTAGACGTTTCTCCTGGCGCTTATGGGTTGTGATGAGTTCTAAACTATTCTACGCTGTTTGAGATGTTTTCTAGTTATTTTATTACTTTGTTGAATTTTTCTACGTTTCTCATGTTGCATATGTGTTGTGCTGCGTTCTACACTACTCTACGCTGTTTCAACAGATTTCGAGTTATTTTCTTATTTTTTGAGTTTTTAGAAGTTTCTCCTGGCGCTTATGGGTTGTGCTGAGTTCTAAACTATTCTACGCTGTTTGAGATGTTTTCTAGTTATTTTATTACTTTTTAGACTTTTTCGACGTTTCTCATGTTGCACATGTATTGTACTGCGTTGCAAACTATTCTACGCTGTTTCAAAAATTTTCGACTTATTTTCGTACGTTTTTGAGTTTTTAGAAGTTTCCCCTGGTGCCCATGGGTTGTGCTGAGTTCTGCACTAGCCTACGCAGTTTCAACAGATTTCGAGTTAATTTATTACTTTTTTGAATTGTTCGACCTTTCTAATGTTGCATATGAGTTGTGCTGCGTTCTGAACTATTCTACGCTGTTTCAGATGTTTTCTCGTTATTTTGTTACTTTTAAAATTTTTTCTCATGTTGCATATGTGTTGTGCTGCGTTGGAAACTATGCTACGCTGTTTCAGATGTTTTCGAGTTATTTTATTACTTTGTTGAATTTTTCGACGTTGCTCATGTTGCATATGTGTTGCGCTGCGATCTACACTAGCCTACGCTGTTTCAACAGATTTCGCGTTATTTTAATACTTTCTTGAGTTTTCCGCAGTTTCGCATGCTGCTTATGGGTTGTGCTGCGTTCTACACTACTCTACGCTGTTTCATAAGTTTTCGGGTTATTTTCATATTTTATTGAGTTTTTAGACGTTTCTCCTGGCGCTTATGGGTTGTGATGAGTTCTAAACTATTCTACGCTGTTTGAGATGTTTTCTAGTTATTTTATTACTTTGTTGAATTTTTCTACGTTTCTCATGTTGCATATGTGTTGTGCTGCGTTCTACACTACTCTACGCTGTTTCAGAAGTTTTCGAGTTATTTTCTTATTTTGTTGAGTTTTTAGAAGTTTCCCCTGGCGCTTATGGGTTGTGCTGAGTTCTAAACTATTCTACGCTGTTTGAGATGTTTTCTAGTTATTTTATTACTTTTTTGAATTGTTCGACCTTTCTAATGTTTCATATGAGTTGTGCTGCGTTCTGAACTATTCTACGCTGTTTCAGATGTTTTCTCGTTATTTTGTTACTTTTAAAATTTTTTCTCATGTTGCATATGTGTTGTGCTGCGTTGGAAACTATGCTACGCTGTTTCAGATGTTTTCGAGTTATTTTATTACTTTGTTGAATTTTTCGACGTTGCTCATGTTGCATATGTGTTGCGCTGCGATCTACACTAGCCTACGCTGTTTCAACAGATTTCGCGTTATTTTAATACTTTCTTGAGTTTTCCGCAGTTTCGCATGCTGCTTATGGGTTGTGCTGCGTTCTACACTACTCTACGCTGTTTCATAAGTTTTCGGGTTATTTTCATATTTTATTGAGTTTTTAGACGTTTCTCCTGGCGCTTATGGGTTGTGATGAGTTCTAAACTATTCTACGCTGTTTCAGATGTTTTCTAGTTATTTTATTACTTTGTTGAATTTTTCTACGTTTCTCATGTTGCATATGTGTTGTGCTGCGTTCTACACTACTCTACGCTGTTTCAACAGATTTCGAGTTATTTTCTTATTTTTTGAGTTTTTAGAAGTTTCTCCTGGCGCTTATGGGTTGTGCTGAGTTCTAAACTATTCTACGCTGCTTGAGATGTTTTCTAGTTATTTTATTACTTTTTAGAATTTTTCGACGTTTCTCATGTTGCACATGTATTGTACTGCGTTGCAAACTATTCTACGCTGTTTCAAAAATTTTCGACTTATTTTCGTACGTTTTTGAGTTTTTAGAAGTTTCCCCTGGTGCCCATGGGTTGTGCTGAGTTCTGCACTAGCCTACGCAGTTTCAACAGATTTCGAGTTAATTTATTACTTTTTTGAATTGTTCGACCTTTCTAATGTTGCATATGAGTTGTGCTGCGTTCTGAACTATTCTACGCTGTTTCAGATGTTTTCTCGTTATTTTGTTACTTTTAAATTTTTTTCTCATGTTGCATATGTGTTGTGCTGCGTTGGAAACTATGCTACGCTGTTTCAGATGTTTTCGAGTTATTTTATTACTTTGTTGAATTTTTCGACGTTGCTCATGTTGCATATGTGTTGCGCTGCGATCTACACTAGCCTACGCTGTTTCAACAGATTTCGCGTTATTTTAATACTTTCTTGAGTTTTCCGCAGTTTCGCATGCTGCTTATGGGTTGTGCTGCGTTCTACACTACTCTACGCTGTTTCATAAGTTTTCGGGTTATTTTCATATTTTATTGAGTTTTTAGACGTTTCTCCTGGCGCTTATGGGTTGTGATGAGTTCTAAACTATTCTACGCTGTTTGAGATGTTTTCTAGTTATTTTATTACTTTGTTGAATTTTTCTACGTTTCTCATGTTGCATATGTGTTGTGCTGCGTTCTACACTACTCTACGCTGTTTCAGAAGTTTTCGAGTTATTTTCTTATTTTGTTGAGTTTTTAGAAGTTTCCCCTGGCGCTTATGGGTTGTGCTGAGTTCTAAACTATTCTACGCTGTTTGAGATGTTTTCTAGTTATTTTATTACTTTTTTGAATTGTTCGACCTTTCTAATGTTTCATATGAGTTGTGCTGCGTTCTGAACTATTCTACGCTGTTTCAGATGTTTTCTCGTTATTTTGTTACTTTTAAAATTTTTTCTCATGTTGCATATGTGTTGTGCTGCGTTGGAAACTATGCTACGCTGTTTCAGATGTTTTCGAGTTATTTTATTACTTTGTTGAATTTTTCGACGTTGCTCATGTTGCATATGTGTTGCGCTGCGATCTACACTAGCCTACGCTGTTTCAACAGATTTCGCGTTATTTTAATACTTTCTTGAGTTTTCCGCAGTTTCGCATGCTGCTTATGGGTTGTGCTGCGTTCTACACTACTCTACGCTGTTTCATAAGTTTTCGGGTTATTTTCATATTTTATTGAGTTTTTAGACGTTTCTCCTGGCGCTTATGGGTTGTGATGAGTTCTAAACTATTCTACGCTGTTTCAGATGTTTTCTAGTTATTTTATTACTTTGTTGAATTTTTCTACGTTTCTCATGTTGCATATGTGTTGTGCTGCGTTCTACACTACTCTACGCTGTTTCAACAGATTTCGAGTTATTTTCTTATTTTTTGAGTTTTTAGAAGTTTCTCCTGGCGCTTATGGGTTGTGCTGAGTTCTAAACTATTCTACGCTGTTTGAGATGTTTTCTAGTTATTTTATTACTTTTTAGAATTTTTCGACGTTTCTCATGTTGCACATGTATTGTACTGCGTTGCAAACTATTCTACGCTGTTTCAAAAATTTTCGACTTATTTTCGTACGTTTTTGAGTTTTTAGAAGTTTCCCCTGGTGCCCATGGGTTGTGCTGAGTTCTGCACTAGCCTACGCAGTTTCAACAGATTTCGAGTTAATTTATTACTTTTTTGAATTGTTCGACCTTTCTAATGTTGCATATGAGTTGTGCTGCGTTCTGAACTATTCTACGCTGTTTCAGATGTTTTCTCGTTATTTTGTTACTTTTAAAATTTTTTCTCATGTTGCATATGTGTTGTGCTGCGTTGGAAACTATGCTACGCTGTTTCAGATGTTTTCGAGTTATTTTATTACTTTGTTGAATTTTTCGACGTTGCTCATGTTGCATATGTGTTGCGCTGCGATCTACACTAGCCTACGCTGTTTCAACAGATTTCGCGTTATTTTAATACTTTCTTGAGTTTTCCGCAGTTTCGCATGCTGCTTATGGGTTGTGCTGCGTTCTACACTACTCTACGCTGTTTCATAAGTTTTCGGGTTATTTTCATATTTTATTGAGTTTTTAGACGTTTCTCCTGGCGCTTATGGGTTGTGATGAGTTCTAAACTATTCTACGCTGTTTGAGATGTTTTCTAGTTATTTTATTACTTTGTTGAATTTTTCTACGTTTCTCATGTTGCATATGTGTTGTGCTGCGTTCTACACTACTCTACGCTGTTTTAGAAGTTTTCGAGTTATTTTCTTATTTTGTTGAGTTTTTAGAAGTTTCCCCTGGCGCTTATGGGTTGTGCTGAGTTCTAAACTATTCTACGCTGTTTGAGATGTTTTCTAGTTATTTTATTACTTTTTTGAATTTTTCGACGTTTCTCATGTTGCACATGTATTGTACTGCGTTGCAAACTATTCTACGCTGTTTCAGAAATTTTCGACTTATTTTCTTACTTTTTTGAGTTTTTAGAAGTTTCCCCTGGTGTCCATGGGTTGTGCTGAGTTCTGCACTAGCCTACGCAGTTTCAACAGATTTCGAGTTATTTTAATACTTTCTTGAGTTTTTCGAAGTTTCTCATGGTGCATATGGGTTGAGCTGCGTTCTACACTACTCTACGCTGTTTCAGAAGTTTTCGAGTTATTCTCTTATTTTGTTGAGTTTTTAGAAGTTTCTCCAGGTGCCTATGGGTTGTGCTGAGTTCTGAACTATTCTACGCTGTTTCAGATCTTTTCTAGTTATTTTATTACTTTTTAGAATTTTTCGAAGTTTCTAATCTTGCATATATGGTATGCTGCGTTCTACACTACGTTGTTTCAGATGTTTTCTAGTTATTTGTTTATCTTTTGAGTTTTTCGACGTTTCTCATGTTGCATATGTGTTGTGCTGCATTCTACACTAGCCTACGTAGTTTCAACAGATTTCGAGTTATTTTAATACTTTCTTGAGTTTTTCGAAGTTTCTCATGTTGCATATGTGTTGTGCTGCGTTCTACACTAGCCTACGCTGTTTCAACAGATTTCGAGTTATTTTATTACTTTTTTAAATTTTTCTCATGTTGCATATGTGTTGTGCTGCGTTGTAAACTAGCCTACGCTGTTTCAACAGATTTCGAGTTATTTTCTTATTTTTTGAGTTTTTAGAAGTTTCTCCTGGCGCTTATGGGTTGTGCTGAGTTCTAAACTATTCTACGCTGTTTGAGATGTTTTCTAGTTATTTTATTACTTTTTTGAATTTTTCGACGTTTCTCATGTTGCACATGTATTGTACTGCGTTGCAAACTATTCTACGCTGTTTCAAAAATTTTCGACTTATTTTCTTACGTTTTTGAGTTTTTAGAAGTTTCCCCTGGTGCCCATGGGTTGTGCTGAGTTCTGCACTAGCCTACGCAGTTTCAACAGATTTCGAGTTAATTTATTACTTTTTTGAATTGTTCGACCTTTCTAATGTTGCATATGAGTTGTGCTGCGTTCTGAACTATTCTACGCTGTTTCAGATGTTTTCTCGTTATTTTGTTACTTTTAAAATTTTTTCTCATGTTGCATATGTGTTGTGCTGCGTTGGAAACTATGCTACGCTGTTTCAGATGTTTTCGAGTTATTTTATTACTTTGTTGAATTTTTCGACGTTGCTCATGTTGCATATGTGTTGCGCTGCGATCTACACTAGCCTACGCTGTTTCAACAGATTTCGCGTTATTTTAATACTTTCTTGAGTTTTCCGCAGTTTCGCATGCTGCTTATGGGTTGTGCTGCGTTCTACACTACTCTACGCTGTTTCATAAGTTTTCGGGTTATTTTCATATTTTATTGAGTTTTTAGACGTTTCTCCTGGCGCTTATGGGTTGTGATGAGTTCTAAACTATTCTACGCTGTTTGAGATGTTTTCTAGTTATTTTATTACTTTGTTGAATTTTTCTACGTTTCTCATGTTGCATATGTGTTGTGCTGCGTTCTACACTACTCTACGCTGTTTCAGAAGTTTTCGAGTTATTTTCTTATTTTGTTGAGTTTTTAGAAGTTTCCCCTGGCGCTTATGGGTTGTGCTGAGTTCTAAACTATTCTACGCTGTTTGAGATGTTTTCTAGTTATTTTATTACTTTTTTGAATTTTTCGACGTTTCTCATGTTGCACATGTATTGTACTGCGTTGCAAACTATTCTACGCTGTTTCAGAAATTTTCGACTTATTTTCTTACTTTTTTGAGTTTTTAGAAGTTTCCCCTGGTGTCCATGGGTTGTGCTGAGTTCTGCACTAGCCTACGCAGTTTCAACAGATTTCGAGTTATTTTAATACTTTCTTGAGTTTTTCGAAGTTTCTCATGGTGCATATGGGTTGAGCTGCGTTCTACACTACTCTACGCTGTTTCAGAAGTTTTCGAGTTATTCTCTTATTTTGTTGAGTTTTTAGAAGTTTCTCCAGGTGCCTATGGGTTGTGCTGAGTTCTGAACTATTCTACGCTGTTTCAGATCTTTTCTAGTTATTTTATTACTTTTTAGAATTTTTCGAAGTTTCTAATCTTGCATATATGGTATGCTGCGTTCTACACTACGTTGTTTCAGATGTTTTCTAGTTATTTGTTTATCTTTTGAGTTTTTCGACGTTTCTCATGTTGCATATGTGTTGTGCTGCATTCTACACTAGCCTACGTAGTTTCAACAGATTTCGAGTTATTTTAATACTTTCTTGAGTTTTTCGAAGTTTCTCATGTTGCATATGTGTTGTGCTGCGTTCTACACTAGCCTACGCTGTTTCAACAGATTTCGAGTTATTTTATTACTTTTTTAAATTTTTCTCATGTTGCATATGTGTTGTGCTGCGTTGTAAACTAGCCTACGCTGTTTCAACAGATTTCGAGTTATTTTCTTATTTTTTGAGTTTTTAGAAGTTTCTCCTGGCGCTTATGGGTTGTGCTGAGTTCTAAACTATTCTACGCTGTTTGAGATGTTTTCTAGTTATTTTATTACTTTTTTGAATTTTTCGACGTTTCTCATGTTGCACATGTATTGTACTGCGTTGCAAACTATTCTACGCTGTTTCAAAAATTTTCGACTTATTTTCTTACGTTTTTGAGTTTTTAGAAGTTTCCCCTGGTGCCCATGGGTTGTGCTGAGTTCTGCACTAGCCTACGCAGTTTCAACAGATTTCGAGTTAATTTATTACTTTTTTGAATTGTTCGACCTTTCTAATGTTGCATATGAGTTGTGCTGCGTTCTGAACTATTCTACGCTGTTTCAGATGTTTTCTCGTTATTTTGTTACTTTTAAAATTTTTTCTCATGTTGCATATGTGTTGTGCTGCGTTGGAAACTATGCTACGCTGTTTCAGATGTTTTCGAGTTATTTTATTACTTTGTTGAATTTTTCGACGTTGCTCATGTTGCATATGTGTTGCGCTGCGATCTACACTAGCCTACGCTGTTTCAACAGATTTCGCGTTATTTTAATACTTTCTTGAGTTTTCCGCAGTTTCGCATGCTGCTTATGGGTTGTGCTGCGTTCTACACTACTCTACGCTGTTTCATAAGTTTTCGGGTTATTTTCATATTTTATTGAGTTTTTAGACGTTTCTCCTGGCGCTTATGGGTTGTGATGAGTTCTAAACTATTCTACGCTGTTTGAGATGTTTTCTAGTTATTTTATTACTTTGTTGAATTTTTCTACGTTTCTCATGTTGCATATGTGTTGTGCTGCGTTCTACACTACTCTACGCTGTTTCAGAAGTTTTCGAGTTATTTTCTTATTTTGTTGAGTTTTTAGAAGTTTCCCCTGGCGCTTATGGGTTGTGCTGAGTTCTAAACTATTCTACGCTGTTTGAGATGTTTTCTAGTTATTTTATTACTTTTTTGAATTTTTCGACGTTTCTCATGTTGCACATGTATTGTACTGCGTTGCAAACTATTCTGCGCTGTTTCAGAAATTTTCGACTTATTTTCTTACTTTTTTGAGTTTTTAGAAGTTTCCCCTGGTGTCCATGGGTTGTGCTGAGTTCTGCACTAGCCTACGCAGTTTCAACAGATTTCGAGTTATTTTAATACTTTCTTGAGTTTTTCGAAGTTTCTCATGGTGCATATGGGTTGAGCTGCGTTCTACACTACTCTACGCTGTTTCAGAAGTTTTCGAGTTATTCTCTTATTTTGTTGAGTTTTTAGAAGTTTCTCCAGGTGCCTATGGGTTGTGCTGAGTTCTGAACTATTCTACGCTGTTTCAGATCTTTTCTAGTTATTTTATTACTTTTTAGAATTTTTCGAAGTTTCTAATCTTGCATATATGTTATGCTGCGTTCTACACTACGTTGTTTCAGATGTTTTCTAGTTATTTTATTACCTTTTTGATTTTTTCGACGTTTCTAATGTTGCATATGTGTTGTGCTGAGTTCTAAACTATTCTACGCTGTTTCAGATGTTTTCTCGTTATTTTGTTACTTTTAAAATTTTTTCTCATGTTGCATATGTGTTGTGCTGCGTTGGAAACTATGCTACGCTGTTTCAGATGTTTTCGAGTTATTTTATTACTTTGTTGAATTTTTCGACGTTGCTCATGTTGCATATGTGTTGCGCTGCGATCTACACTAGCCTACGCTGTTTCAACAGATTTCGCGTTATTTTAATACTTTCTTGAGTTTTCCGCAGTTTCGCATGCTGCTTATGGGTTGTGCTGCGTTCTACACTACTCTACGCTGTTTCATAAGTTTTCGGGTTATTTTCATATTTTATTGAGTTTTTAGACGTTTCTCCTGGCGCTTATGGGTTGTGATGAGTTCTAAACTATTCTACGCTGTTTGAGATGTTTTCTAGTTATTTTATTACTTTGTTGAATTTTTCTACGTTTCTCATGTTGCATATGTGTTGTGCTGCGTTCTACACTACTCTACGCTGTTTCAGAAGTTTTCGAGTTATTTTCTTATTTTGTTGAGTTTTTAGAAGTTTCCCCTGGCGCTTATGGGTTGTGCTGAGTTCTAAACTATTCTACGCTGTTTGAGATGTTTTCTAGTTATTTTATTACTTTTTTGAATTTTTCGACGTTTCTCATGTTGCACATGTATTGTACTGCGTTGCAAACTATTCTGCGCTGTTTCAGAAATTTTCGACTTATTTTCTTACTTTTTTGAGTTTTTAGAAGTTTCCCCTGGTGCCCATGGGTTGTGCTGAGTTCTGCACTAGCCTACGCAGTTTCAACAGATTTCGAGTTAATTTATTACTTTTTTGAATTGTTCGACCTTTCTAATGTTGCATATGAGTTGTGCTGCGTTCTGAACTATTCTACGCTGTTTCAGATGTTTTCTCGTTATTTTGTTACTTTTAAAATTTTTTCTCATGTTGCATATGTGTTGTGCTGCGTTGGAAACTATGCTACGCTGTTTCAGATGTTTTCGAGTTATTTTATTACTTTGTTGAATTTTTCGACGTTGCTCATGTTGCATATGTGTTGCGCTGCGATCTACACTAGCCTACGCTGTTTCAACAGATTTCGCGTTATTTTAATACTTTCTTGAGTTTTCCGCAGTTTCGCATGCTGCTTATGGGTTGTGCTGCGTTCTACACTACTCTACGCTGTTTCATAAGTTTTCGGGTTATTTTCATATTTTATTGAGTTTTTAGACGTTTCTCCTGGCGCTTATGGGTTGTGATGAGTTCTAAACTATTCTACGCTGTTTGAGATGTTTTCTAGTTATTTTATTACTTTGTTGAATTTTTCTACGTTTCTCATGTTGCATATGTGTTGTGCTGCGTTCTACACTACTCTACGCTGTTTCAGAAGTTTTCGAGTTATTTTCTTATTTTGTTGAGTTTTTAGAAGTTTCCCCTGGCGCTTATGGGTTGTGCTGAGTTCTAAACTATTCTACGCTGTTTGAGATGTTTTCTAGTTATTTTATTACTTTTTTGAATTGTTCGACCTTTCTAATGTTTCATATGAGTTGTGCTGCGTTCTGAACTATTCTACGCTGTTTCAGATGTTTTCTCGTTATTTTGTTACTTTTAAAATTTTTTCTCATGTTGCATATGTGTTGTGCTGCGTTGGAAACTATGCTACGCTGTTTCAGATGTTTTCGAGTTATTTTATTACTTTGTTGAATTTTTCGACGTTGCTCATGTTGCATATGTGTTGCGCTGCGATCTACACTAGCCTACGCTGTTTCAACAGATTTCGCGTTATTTTAATACTTTCTTGAGTTTTCCGCAGTTTCGCATGCTGCTTATGGGTTGTGCTGCGTTCTACACTACTCTACGCTGTTTCATAAGTTTTCGGGTTATTTTCATATTTTATTGAGTTTTTAGACGTTTCTCCTGGCGCTTATGGGTTGTGATGAGTTCTAAACTATTCTACGCTGTTTCAGATGTTTTCTAGTTATTTTATTACTTTGTTGAATTTTTCTACGTTTCTCATGTTGCATATGTGTTGTGCTGCGTTCTACACTACTCTACGCTGTTTCAACAGATTTCGAGTTATTTTCTTATTTTTTGAGTTTTTAGAAGTTTCTCCTGGCGCTTATGGGTTGTGCTGAGTTCTAAACTATTCTACGCTGTTTGAGATGTTTTCTAGTTATTTTATTACTTTTTTGAATTTTTCGACGTTTCTCATGTTGCACATGTATTGTACTGCGTTGCAAACTATTCTACGCTGTTTCAAAAATTTTCGACTTATTTTCGTACGTTTTTGAGTTTTTAGAAGTTTCCCCTGGTGCCCATGGGTTGTGCTGAGTTCTGCACTAGCCTACGCAGTTTCAACAGATTTCGAGTTAATTTATTACTTTTTTGAATTGTTCGACCTTTCTAATGTTGCATATGAGTTGTGCTGCGTTCTGAACTATTCTACGCTGTTTCAGATGTTTTCTCGTTATTTTGTTACTTTTAAAATTTTTTCTCATGTTGCATATGTGTTGTGCTGCGTTGGAAACTATGCTACGCTGTTTCAGATGTTTTCGAGTTATTTTATTACTTTGTTGAATTTTTCGACGTTGCTCATGTTGCATATGTGTTGCGCTGCGATCTACACTAGCCTACGCTGTTTCAACAGATTTCGCGTTATTTTAATACTTTCTTGAGTTTTCCGCAGTTTCGCATGCTGCTTATGGGTTGTGCTGCGTTCTACACTACTCTACGCTGTTTCATAAGTTTTCGGGTTATTTTCATATTTTATTGAGTTTTTAGACGTTTCTCCTGGCGCTTATGGGTTGTGATGAGTTCTAAACTATTCTACGCTGTTTGAGATGTTTTCTAGTTATTTTATTACTTTGTTGAATTTTTCTACGTTTCTCATGTTGCATATGTGTTGTGCTGCGTTCTACACTACTCTACGCTGTTTCAGAAGTTTTCGAGTTATTTTCTTATTTTGTTGAGTTTTTAGAAGTTTCCCCTGGCGCTTATGGGTTGTGCTGAGTTCTAAACTATTCTACGCTGTTTGAGATGTTTTCTAGTTATTTTATTACTTTTTTGAATTTTTCGACGTTTCTCATGTTGCACATGTATTGTACTGCGTTGCAAACTATTCTACGCTGTTTCAGAAATTTTCGACTTATTTTCTTACTTTTTTGAGTTTTTAGAAGTTTCCCCTGGTGTCCATGGGTTGTGCTGAGTTCTGCACTAGCCTACGCAGTTTCAACAGATTTCGAGTTATTTTAATACTTTCTTGAGTTTTTCGAAGTTTCTCATGGTGCATATGGGTTGAGCTGCGTTCTACACTACTCTACGCTGTTTCAGAAGTTTTCGAGTTATTCTCTTATTTTGTTGAGTTTTTAGAAGTTTCTCCAGGTGCCTATGGGTTGTGCTGAGTTCTGAACTATTCTACGCTGTTTCAGATCTTTTCTAGTTATTTTATTACTTTTTAGAATTTTTCGAAGTTTCTAATCTTGCATATATGTTATGCTGCGTTCTACACTACGTTGTTTCAGATGTTTTCTAGTTATTTGTTTATCTTTTGAGTTTTTCGACGTTTCTCATGTTGCATATGTGTTGTGCTGCATTCTACACTAGCCTACGTAGTTTCAACAGATTTCGAGTTATTTTAATACTTTCTTGAGTTTTTCGAAGTTTCTTATGGGTTGTGCTGCGTTCTACACTACTCTACGCTGTTTCATAAGTTTTCGGGTTATTTTCATATTTTATTGAGTTTTTAGACGTTTCTCCTGGCGCTTATGGGTTGTGATGAGTTCTAAACTATTCTACGCTGTTTGAGATGTTTTCTAGTTATTTTATTACTTTGTTGAATTTTTCTACGTTTCTCATGTTGCATATGTGTTGTGCTGCGTTCTACACTACTCTACGCTGTTTCAGATGTTTTCGAGTTATTTTCTTATTTTGTTGAGTTTTTAGAAGTTTCCCCTGGCGCTTATGGGTTGTGCTGAGTTCTAAACTATTCTACGCTGTTTGAGATGTTTTCTAGTTATTTTATTACTTTTTTGAATTGTTCGACCTTTCTAATGTTTCATATGAGTTGTGCTGCGTTCTGAACTATTCTACGCTGTTTCAGATGTTTTCTCGTTATTTTGTTACTTTTAAAATTTTTTCTCATGTTGCATATGTGTTGTGCTGCGTTGGAAACTATGCTACGCTGTTTCAGATGTTTTCGAGTTATTTTATTACTTTGTTGAATTTTTCGACGTTGCTCATGTTGCATATGTGTTGCGCTGCGATCTACACTAGCCTACGCTGTTTCAACAGATTTCGCGTTATTTTAATACTTTCTTGAGTTTTCCGCAGTTTCGCATGCTGCTTATGGGTTGTGCTGCGTTCTACACTACTCTACGCTGTTTCATAAGTTTTCGGGTTATTTTCATATTTTATTGAGTTTTTAGACGTTTCTCCTGGCGCTTATGGGTTGTGATGAGTTCTAAACTATTCTACGCTGTTTCAGATGTTTTCTAGTTATTTTATTACTTTGTTGAATTTTTCTACGTTTCTCATGTTGCATATGTGTTGTGCTGCGTTCTACACTACTCTACGCTGTTTCAACAGATTTCGAGTTATTTTCTTATTTTTTGAGTTTTTAGAAGTTTCTCCTGGCGCTTATGGGTTGTGCTGAGTTCTAAACTATTCTACGCTGTTTGAGATGTTTTCTAGTTATTTTATTACTTTTTAGAATTTTTCGACGTTTCTCATGTTGCACATGTATTGTACTGCGTTGCAAACTATTCTACGCTGTTTCAAAAATTTTCGACTTATTTTCGTACGTTTTTGAGTTTTTAGAAGTTTCCCCTGGTGCCCATGGGTTGTGCTGAGTTCTGCACTAGCCTACGCAGTTTCAACAGATTTCGAGTTAATTTATTACTTTTTTGAATTGTTCGACCTTTCTAATGTTGCATATGAGTTGTGCTGCGTTCTGAACTATTCTACGCTGTTTCAGATGTTTTCTCGTTATTTTGTAACTTTTAAAATTTTTTCTCATGTTGCATATGTGTTGTGCTGCGTTGGAAACTATGCTACGCTGTTTCAGATGTTTTCGAGTTATTTTATTACTTTGTTGAATTTTTCGACGTTGCTCATGTTGCATATGTGTTGCGCTGCGATCTACACTAGCCTACGCTGTTTCAACAGATTTCGCGTTATTTTAATACTTTCTTGAGTTTTCCGCAGTTTCGCATGCTGCTTATGGGTTGTGCTGCGTTCTACACTACTCTACGCTGTTTCATAAGTTTTCGGGTTATTTTCATATTTTATTGAGTTTTTAGACGTTTCTCCTGGCGCTTATGGGTTGTGATGAGTTCTAAACTATTCTACGCTGTTTGAGATGTTTTCTAGTTATTTTATTACTTTGTTGAATTTTTCTACGTTTCTCATGTTGCATATGTGTTGTGCTGCGTTCTACACTACTCTACGCTGTTTTAGAAGTTTTCGAGTTATTTTCTTATTTTGTTGAGTTTTTAGAAGTTTCCCCTGGCGCTTATGGGTTGTGCTGAGTTCTAAACTATTCTACGCTGTTTGAGATGTTTTCTAGTTATTTTATTACTTTTTTGTATTTTTCGACGTTTCTCATGTTGCACATGTATTGTACTGCGTTGCAAACTATTCTACGCTGTTTCAGAAATTTTCGACTTATTTTCTTACTTTTTTGAGTTTTTAGAAGTTTCCCCTGGTGTCCATGGGTTGTGCTGAGTTCTGCACTAGCCTACGCAGTTTCAACAGATTTCGAGTTATTTTAATACTTTCTTGAGTTTTTCGAAGTTTCTCATGGTGCATATGGGTTGAGCTGCGTTCTACACTACTCTACGCTGTTTCAGAAGTTTTCGAGTTATTCTCTTATTTTGTTGAGTTTTTAGAAGTTTCTCCAGGTGCCTATGGGTTGTGCTGAGTTCTGAACTATTCTACGCTGTTTCAGATCTTTTCTAGTTATTTTATTACTTTTTAGAATTTTTCGAAGTTTCTAATCTTGCATATATGGTATGCTGCGATCTACACTACGTTGTTTCAGATGTTTTCTAGTTATTTGTTTATCTTTTGAGTTTTTCGACGTTTCTCATGTTGCATATGTGTTGTGCTGCATTCTACACTAGCCTACGTAGTTTCAACAGATTTCGAGTTATTTTAAGACTTTCTTGAGTTTTTCGAAGTTTCTCATGTTGCATATGTGTTGTGCTGCGTTCTACACTAGCCTACGCTGTTTCAACAGATTTCGAGTTATTTTATTACTTTTTTAAATTTTTCTCATGTTGCATATGTGTTGTGCTGCGTTGTAAACTAGCCTACGCTGTTTCAACAGATTTCGAGTTATTTTCTTATTTTTTGAGTTTTTAGAAGTTTCTCCTGGCGCTTATGGGTTGTGCTGAGTTCTAAACTATTCTACGCTGTTTGAGATGTTTTCTAGTTATTTTATTACTTTTTTGAATTTTTCGACGTTTCTCATGTTGCACATGTATTGAACTGCGTTGCAAACTATTCTACGCTGTTTCAAAAATTTTCGACTTATTTTCTTACGTTTTTGAGTTTTTAGAAGTTTCCCCTGGTGCCCATGGGTTGTGCTGAGTTCTGCACTAGCCTACGCAGTTTCAACAGATTTCGAGTTAATTTATTACTTTTTTGAATTGTTCGACCTTTCTAATGTTGCATATGAGTTGTGCTGCGTTCTGAACTATTCTACGCTGTTTCAGATGTTTTCTCGTTATTTTGTTACTTTTAAAATTTTTTCTCATGTTGCATATGTGTTGTGCTGCGTTGGAAACTATGCTACGCTGTTTCAGATGTTTTCGAGTTATTTTATTACTTTGTTGAATTTTTCGACGTTGCTCATGTTGCATATGTGTTGCGCTGCGATCTACACTAGCCTACGCTGTTTCAACAGATTTCGCGTTATTTTAATACTTTCTTGAGTTTTCCGCAGTTTCGCATGCTGCTTATGGGTTGTGCTGCGTTCTACACTACTCTACGCTGTTTCATAAGTTTTCGGGTTATTTTCATATTTTATTGAGTTTTTAGACGTTTCTCCTGGCGCTTATGGGTTGTGATGAGTTCTAAACTATTCTACGCTGTTTGAGATGTTTTCTAGTTATTTTATTACTTTGTTGAATTTTTCTACGTTTCTCATGTTGCATATGTGTTGTGCTGCGTTCTACACTACTCTACGCTGTTTCAGAAGTTTTCGAGTTATTTTCTTATTTTGTTGAGTTTTTAGAAGTTTCCCCTGGCGCTTATGGGTTGTGCTGAGTTCTAAACTATTCTACGCTGTTTGAGATGTTTTCTAGTTATTTTATTACTTTTTTGAATTTTTCGACGTTTCTCATGTTGCACATGTATTGTACTGCGTTGCAAACTATTCTACGCTGTTTCAGAAATTTTCGACTTATTTTCTTACTTTTTTGAGTTTTTAGAAGTTTCCCCTGGTGTCCATGGGTTGTGCTGAGTTCTGCACTAGCCTACGCAGTTTCAACAGATTTCGAGTTATTTTAATACTTTCTTGAGTTTTTCGAAGTTTCTCATGGTGCATATGGGTTGAGCTGCGTTCTACACTACTCTACGCTGTTTCAGAAGTTTTCGAGTTATTCTCTTATTTTGTTGAGTTTTTAGAAGTTTCTCCAGGTGCCTATGGGTTGTGCTGAGTTCTGAACTATTCTACGCTGTTTCAGATCTTTTCTAGTTATTTTATTACTTTTTAGAATTTTTCGAAGTTTCTAATCTTGCATATATGTTATGCTGCGTTCTACACTACGTTGTTTCAGATGTTTTCTAGTTATTTTATTACCTTTTTGATTTTTTCGACGTTTCTAATGTTGCATATGTGTTGTGCTGAGTTCTAAACTATTCTACGATGTTTCAGATGTTTTCTAGTTATTTTATTATTTTTTCGAATTTTCCGACGTTTCTCATGCTGCATATGGGTT
Source organism: Pristiophorus japonicus (assembly GCF_044704955.1). Classification (NCBI taxonomy): domain Eukaryota; kingdom Metazoa; phylum Chordata; class Chondrichthyes; family Pristiophoridae; genus Pristiophorus; species Pristiophorus japonicus. The sequence continues at coordinate 539,069 of NW_027252329.1, read as the reverse complement.
GAGCTGCGTTCTACACTACTTTAAGTTGTTTCAGAAGTTTTCGAGTTATTTTCTTATTTTGTTGAGTTTTTAGAAGTTTCTCCTGATGCCTATGGGTTGTGCTGAGTTCTAAACTATTCTACGCTGTTTCAGATGTTTTTTTAGTTATTTTATTACTTTTTTGAATTATTCGACGTTTCTCATGTTGCACATGTGTTGTACTGCGTTGCAAACTATTCTACGCTGTTTCAGAAATTTTCGACTTTTTTTCATCCTTTTTTGAGTTTTTAGACGTTTCCCCTGGTGCCCATGGGACGTGTTGAGTTCTACACCAGCCTACGCAGTTTCAACAGATTTCGAGTTATTTTAATACTTTTTTGAGTTTTTCGAAGTTTCTCATGGTGCATATGGGTTGAGCTGCGTTCTGCACTACTCTACGCTGTTTCAGAAGTTTTCGAGTTATTATCTTATTTTGTTGAGTTTTTAGAAATTTCTCCAGGTGCCTATGGGTTGTGCTGAGTTCTAAACTATTCTACGCTGTTTCAGATGTTTTCTAGTTGTTTTATTACTTTTTTGAATTGTTCGACCTTTCTAATGTTGCATATGTGTTGTGCTGCGTTCTAAACTGTGCTACGCTGTTTCAGATGTTTTCGAGTTATTTTATTACTTTGTTGAATTTTTCGACGTTGCTCATGTTGCATATGTGTTGCGCTGCGATCTACACTAGCCTACGCTGTTTCAACAGATTTTGCGTTATTTTAATACTTTCTTGAGTTTTTCGAAGTTTCTCATGGTGCTTATGGGTTGTGCTGCGTTCTACACTACTCTACGCTGTTTCATGAGTTTCCGAGTTATTTTCTTATTTTGTTGAGTTTTTAGAAGTTTCTCCTTGCGTTTATGGGTTGTGCTGAGTTCTAAACTATTCTACGCTGTTTCAGAGGTCTTCGATTTATTTTATTACTTTGTTGAATTTGTCTACGTTTCTCATGTTGCATATGTGTTGCGCTGCGATCTAAACTAGCCTACGCTGTTTCAACAGATTTCGCGTTATTTTAATACTTTCTTGAGTTTTTCGAAGTTTCTCATGGTGCTTATGGGTTGTGCTGCGTTCTACACTACTCTACGCTGTTTCATAAGTTTTCGGGTTATTTTCATATTTTATTGAGTTTTTAGACGTTTCTCCTGGCGCTTATGGGTTGTGCTGCGTTCTACACTACTCTACGCTGTTTCAGAAGTTTTCGAGTTATTTTATTACTTTTTTAAATTTTTCTCATGTTGCATATGTGTTGTGCTGCGTTGTAAACTAGCCTACGCTGTTTCAACAGATTTCGAGTTATTTTCTTATTGTTTGAGTTTTTAGAAGTTTCTCCTGGCGCTTATGGGTTGTGCTGAGTTCTAAACTATTCTACGCTGTTTGAGATGTTTTCTAGTTATTTTATTACTTTTTAGAATTTTTCGACGTTTCTCATGTTGCACATGTATTGTACTGCGTTGCAAACTATTCTACGCTGTTTCAAAAATTTTCGACTTATTTCCGTACGTTTTTGAGTTTTTAGAAGTTTCCCCTGGTGCCCATGGGTTGTGCTGAGTTCTGCACTAGCCTACGCAGTTTCAACAGATTTCGAGTTAATTTATTACTTTTTTGAATTGTTCGACCTTTCTAATGTTGCATATGAGTTGTGCTGCGTTCTGAACTATTCTACGCTGTTTCAGATGTTTTCTCGTTATTTTGTTACTTTTAAAATTTTTTCTCATGTTGCATATGTGTTGTGCTGCGTTGGAAACTATGCTACGCTGTTTCAGATGTTTTCGAGTTATTTTATTACTTTGTTGAATTTTTCGACGTTGCTCATGTTGCATATGTGTTGCGCTGCGATCTACACTAGCCTACGCTGTTTCAACAGATTTCGCGTTATTTTAATACTTTCTTGAGTTTTCCGCAGTTTCGCATGCTGCTTATGGGTTGTGCTGCGTTCTACACTACTCTACGCTGTTTCATAAGTTTTCGGGTTATTTTCATATTTTATTGAGTTTTTAGACGTTTCTCCTGGCGCTTATGGGTTGTGATGAGTTCTAAACTATTCTACGCTGTTTGAGATGTTTTCTAGTTATTTTATTACTTTGTTGAATTTTTCTACGTTTCTCATGTTGCATATGTGTTGTGCTGCGTTCTACACTACTCTACGCTGTTTCAGAAGTTTTCGAGTTATTTTCTTATTTTGTTGAGTTTTTAGAAGTTTCCCCTGGCGCTTATGGGTTGTGCTGAGTTCTAAACTATTCTACGCTGTTTGAGATGTTTTCTAGTTATTTTATTACTTTTTTGAATTTTTCGACGTTTCTCATGTTGCACATGTATTGTACTGCGTTGCAAACTATTCTACGCTGTTTCAGAAATTTTCGACTTATTTTCTTACTTTTTTGAGTTTTTAGAAGTTTCCCCTGGTGTCCATGGGTTGTGCTGAGTTCTGCACTAGCCTACGCAGTTTCAACAGATTTCGAGTTATTTTAATACTTTCTTGAGTTTTTCGAAGTTTCTCATGGTGCATATGGGTTGAGCTGCGTTCTACACTACTCTACGCTGTTTCAGAAGTTTTCGAGTTATTCTCTTATTTTGTTGAGTTTTTAGAAGTTTCTCCAGGTGCCTATGGGTTGTGCTGAGTTCTGAACTATTCTACGCTGTTTCAGATCTTTTCTAGTTATTTTATTACTTTTTAGAATTTTTCGAAGTTTCTAATCTTGCATATATGGTATGCTGCGTTCTACACTACGTTGTTTCAGATGTTTTCTAGTTATTTGTTTATCTTTTGAGTTTTTCGACGTTTCTCATGTTGCATATGTGTTGTGCTGCATTCTACACTAGCCTACGTAGTTTCAACAGATTTCGAGTTATTTTAATACTTTCTTGAGTTTTTCGAAGTTTCTCATGTTGCATATGTGTTGTGCTGCGTTCTACACTAGCCTACGCTGTTTCAACAGATTTCGAGTTATTTTATTACTTTTTTAAATTTTTCTCATGTTGCATATGTGTTGTGCTGCGTTGTAAACTAGCCTACGCTGTTTCAACAGATTTCGAGTTATTTTCTTATTTTTTGAGTTTTTAGAAGTTTCTCCTGGCGCTTATGGGTTGTGCTGAGTTCTAAACTATTCTACGCTGTTTGAGATGTTTTCTAGTTATTTTATTACTTTTTTGAATTTTTCGACGTTTCTCATGTTGCACATGTATTGTACTGCGTTGCAAACTATTCTACGCTGTTTCAAAAATTTTCGACTTATTTTCTTACGTTTTTGAGTTTTTAGAAGTTTCCCCTGGTGCCCATGGGTTGTGCTGAGTTCTGCACTAGCCTACGTAGTTTCAACAGATTTCGAGTTAATTTATTACTTTTTTGAATTGTTCGACCTTTCTAATGTTGCATATGAGTTGTGCTGCGTTCTGAACTATTCTACGCTGTTTCAGATGTTTTCTCGTTATTTTGTTACTTTTAAAATTTTTTCTCATGTTGCATATGTGTTGTGCTGCGTTGGAAACTATGCTACGCTGTTTCAGATGTTTTCGAGTTATTTTATTACTTTGTTGAATTTTTCGACGTTGCTCATGTTGCATATGTGTTGCGCTGCGATCTACACTAGCCTACGCTGTTTCAACAGATTTCGCGTTATTTTAATACTTTCTTGAGTTTTCCGCAGTTTCGCATGCTGCTTATGGGTTGTGCTGCGTTCTACACTACTCTACGCTGTTTCATAAGTTTTCGGGTTATTTTCATATTTTATTGAGTTTTTAGACGTTTCTCCTGGCGCTTATGGGTTGTGATGAGTTCTAAACTATTCTACGCTGTTTGAGATGTTTTCTAGTTATTTTATTACTTTGTTGAATTTTTCTACGTTTCTCATGTTGCATATGTGTTGTGCTGCGTTCTACACTACTCTACGCTGTTTCAGAAGTTTTCGAGTTATTTTCTTATTTTGTTGAGTTTTTAGAAGTTTCCCCTGGCGCTTATGGGTTGTGCTGAGTTCTAAACTATTCTACGCTGTTTGAGATGTTTTCTAGTTATTTTATTACTTTTTTGAATTTTTCGACGTTTCTCATGTTGCACATGTATTGTACTGCGTTGCAAACTATTCTACGCTGTTTCAGAAATTTTCGACTTATTTTCTTACTTTTTTGAGTTTTTAGAAGTTTCCCCTGGTGTCCATGGGTTGTGCTGAGTTCTGCACTAGCCTACGCAGTTTCAACAGATTTCGAGTTATTTTAATACTTTCTTGAGTTTTTCGAAGTTTCTCATGGTGCATATGGGTTGAGCTGCGTTCTACACTACTCTACGCTGTTTCAGAAGTTTTCGAGTTATTCTCTTATTTTGTTGAGTTTTTAGAAGTTTCTCCAGGTGCCTATGGGTTGTGCTGAGTTTTGAACTATTCTACGCTGTTTCAGATCTTTTCTAGTTATTTTATTACTTTTTAGAATTTTTCGAAGTTTCTAATCTTGCATATATGTTATGCTGCGTTCTACACTACGTTGTTTCAGATGTTTTCTAGTTATTTTATTACCTTTTTGATTTTTTCGACGTTTCTAATGTTGCATATGTGTTGTGCTGAGTTCTAAACTATTCTACGATGTTTCAGATGTTTTCTAGTTATTTTATTATTTTTTCGAATTTTCCGACGTTTCTCATGCTGCATATGGGTTGAGCTGCGTTCTACACTACTTTAAGTTGTTTCAGAAGTTTTCGAATTATTTTCTTATTTTGTTGAGTTTTTAGAAGTTTCTCCTGATGCCTATGGGTTGTGCTGAGTTCTAAACTATTCTACGCTGTTTCAGATGTTTTTTTAGTTATTTTATTACTTTTTTGAATTATTCGACGTTTCTCATGTTGCACATGTGTTGTACTGCGTTGCAAACTATTCTACGCTGTTTCAGAAATTTTCGACTTTTTTTCATCCTTTTTTGAGTTTTTAGACGTTTCCCCTGGTGCCCATGGGACGTGTTGAGTTCTACACCAGCCTACGCAGTTTCAACAGATTTCGAGTTATTTTAATACTTTTTTGAGTTTTTCGAAGTTTCTCATGGTGCATATGGGTTGAGCTGCGTTCTGCACTACTCTTCGCTGTTTCAGAAGTTTTCGAGTTATTATCTTATTTTGTTGAGTTTTTAGAAATTTCTCCAGGTGCCTATGGGTTGTGCTGAGTTCTAAACTATTCTACGCTGTTTCAGATGTTTTCTAGTTGTTTTATTACTTTTTTGAATTGTTCGACCTTTCTAATGTTGCATATGTGTTGTGCTGCGTTCTAAACTGTGCTACGCTGTTTCAGATGTTTTCGAGTTATTTTATTACTTTGTTGAATTTTTCGACGTTGCTCATGTTGCATATGTGTTGCGCTGCGATCTACACTAGCCTACGCTGTTTCAACAGATTTCGCGTTATTTTAATACTTTCTTGAGTTTTTCGAAGTTTCTCATGGTGCTTATGGGTTGTGCTGCGTTCTACACTACTCTACGCTGTTTCATGAGTTTCCGAGTTATTTTCTTATTTTGTTGAGTTTTTAGAAGTTTCTCCTTGCGTTTATGGGTTGTGCTGAGTTCTAAACTATTCTACGCTGTTTCAGAGGTCTTCGATTTATTTTATTACTTTGTTGAATTTGTCTACGTTTCTCATGTTGCATATGTGTTGCGCTGCGATCTAAACTAGCCTACGCTGTTTCAACAGATTTCGCGTTATTTTAATACTTTCTTGAGTTTTTCGAAGTTTCTCATGGTGCTTATGGGTTGTGCTGCGTTCTACACTACTCTACGCTGTTTCATAAGTTTTCGGGTTATTTTCATATTTTATTGAGTTTTTAGACGTTTCTCCTGGCGCTTATGGGTTGTGCTGCGTTCTACACTACTCTACGCTGTTTCAGAAGTTTTCGAGTTATTTTCTTATTTTGTTGAGTTTTTAGAAGTTTCCCCAGGTGCCCATGGGTTGTGCGGAGTTCTACACTAGCCTACGCAGTTTCAACAGATTTCGAGTTATTTTAATACTTTCTTGAGTTTTTCGAAGTTTCTCATGGTGCATATGGGTTGAGCTGCGTTCTACACTACTCTACGCTGTTTCAGAAGTTTTCGAGTTATTCTCTTATTTTGTTGAGTTTTTAGAAGTTTCTCCAGGTGCCTATGGGTTGTGCTGAGTTCTGAACTATTCTACGCTGTTTCAGATGTTTTCTAGTTATTTTATTACTTTTTTGAATTGTTCGACCTTTCTAATGTTGCATATGTGTTGTGCTGCGTTCTGAACTATTCTACGCTGTTTGAGATGTTTTCTCGTTAATTTATTACTTTTAAAATTTTTTCTCATGTTGCATATGTGTTGTGCTGCGTTGTAAACTATGCTACGCTGTTTCAGATGTTTTCGAGTTATTTTATTACTTTGTTGAATTTTTCGACGTTGCTCATGTTGCATATGTGTTGCGCTGCGATCTACACTAGCCTACGCTGTTTCAACAGATTTCGCGTTATTTTAATACTTTCTTGAGTTTTCCGCAGTTTCGCATGCTGCTTATGGGTTGTGCTGCGTTCTACACTACTCTACGCTGTTTCATAAGTTTTCGGGTTATTTTCATATTTTATTGAGTTTTTAGACGTTTCTCCTGGCGCTTATGGGTTGTGCTGCGTTCTACACTACTCTACGCTGTTTCAGAAGTTTTCGAGTTATTTTCTTATTTTGTTGAGTTTTTAGAAGTTTCCCCAGGTGCCCATGGGTTGTGCGGAGTTCTACACTAGCCTACGCAGTTTCAACAGATTTCGAGTTATTTTAATACTTTCTTGAGTTTTTCGAAGTTTCTCATGGTGCATATGGGTTGAGCAGCGTTCTGCACTACTCTACGCTGTTTCAGAAGTTTTCGAGTTATTATCTTATTTTGTTGAGTTTTTAGAAGTTTCTTCAGGTGCCTATGATTTGTGCTGAGTTCTAAACTATTCTACGCTGTTTCAGATGTTTTCTAGTTATTTTATTACTTTTTTGAATTGTTCGACCTTTCTAATGTTGCATATGTGTTGTGCTGCGTTCTGAACTATTCTACGCTGTTTGAGATGTATTCTCGTTAATTTATTACTTTTAAAATTTTTTCTCATGTTGCATATGTGTTGTGCTGCGTTGTAAACTATGCTACGCTGTTTCAGATGTTTTCGAGTTATTTTATTACTTTGTTGAATTTTTCGACGTTGCTCATGTTGCATATGTGTTGCGCTGCGATCTACAATAGCCTACGCTGTTTCAACAGATTTCGCGTTATTTTAATACTTTCTTGAGTTTTCCGCAGTTTCGCATGCTGCTTATGGGTTGTGCTGCGTTCTACACTACTCTACGCTGTTTCATAAGTTTTCGGGTTATTTTCATATTTTATTGAGTTTTTAGACGTTTCTCCTGGCGCTTATGGGTTGTGCTGCGTTCTACACTACTCTACGCTGTTTCAGAAGTTTTCGAGTTATTTTCTTATTTTGTTGAGTTTTTAGAAGTTTCCCCAGGTGCCCATGGGTTGTGCGGAGTTCTACACTAGCCTACGCAGTTTCAACAGATTTCGAGTTATTTTAATACTTTCTTGAGTTTTTCGAAGTTTCTCATGGTGCATATGGGTTGAGCTGCGTTCTACACTACTCTACGCTGTTTCAGAAGTTTTCGAGTTATTCTCTTATTTTGTTGAGTTTTTAGAAGTTTCTCCAGGTGCCTATGGGTTGTGCTGAGTTCTGAACTATTCTACGCTGTTTCAGATGTTTTCTAGTTATTTTATTACTTTTTTGAATTGTTCGACCTTTCTAATGTTGCATATGTGTTGTGCTGCGTTCTGAACTATTCTACGCTGTTTGAGATGTTTTCTCGTTAATTTATTACTTTTAAAATTTTTTCTCATGTTGCATATGTGTTGTGCTGCGTTGTAAACTATGCTACGCTGTTTCAGATGTTTTCGAGTTATTTTATTACTTTGTTGAATTTTTCGACGTTGCTCATGTTGCATATGTGTTGCGCTGCGATCTACACTAGCCTACGCTGTTTCAACAGATTTCGCGTTATTTTAATACTTTCTTGAGTTTTCCGCAGTTTCGCATGCTGCTTATGGGTTGTGCTGCGTTCTACACTACTCTACGCTGTTTCATAAGTTTTCGGGTTATTTTCATATTTTATTGAGTTTTTAGACGTTTCTCCTGGCGCTTATGGGTTGTGCTGCGTTCTACACTACTCTACGCTGTTTCAGAAGTTTTCGAGTTATTTTCTTATTTTGTTGAGTTTTTAGAAGTTTCCCCAGGTGCCCATGGGTTGTGCGGAGTTCTACACTAGCCTACGCAGTTTCAACAGATTTCGAGTTATTTTAATACTTTCTTGAGTTTTTCGAAGTTTCTCATGGTGCATATGGGTTGAGCAGCGTTCTGCACTACTCTACGCTGTTTCAGAAGTTTTCGAGTTATTATCTTATTTTGTTGAGTTTTTAGAAGTTTCTTCAGGTGCCTATGATTTGTGCTGAGTTCTAAACTATTCTACGCTGTTTCAGATGTTTTCTAGTTATTTTATTACTTTTTTGAATTGTTCGACCTTTCTAATGTTGCATATGTGTTGTGCTGCGTTCTGAACTATTCTACGCTGTTTGAGATGTATTCTCGTTAATTTATTACTTTTAAAATTTTTTCTCATGTTGCATATGTGTTGTGCTGCGTTGTAAACTATGCTACGCTGTTTCAGATGTTTTCGAGTTATTTTATTACTTTGTTGAATTTTTCGACGTTGCTCATGTTGCATATGTGTTGCGCTGCGATCTACAATAGCCTACGCTGTTTCAACAGATTTCGCGTTATTTTAATACTTTCTTGAGTTTTCCGCAGTTTCGCATGCTGCTTATGGGTTGTGCTGCGTTCTACACTACTCTACGCTGTTTCATAAGTTTTCGGGTTATTTTCATATTTTATTGAGTTTTTAGACGTTTCTCCTGGCGCTTATGGGTTGTGCTGCGTTCTACACTACTCTACGCTGTTTCAGAAGTTTTCGAGTTATTTTCTTATTTTGTTGAGTTTTTAGAAGTTTCCCCAGGTGCCCATGGGTTGTGCGGAGTTCTACACTAGCCTACGCAGTTTCAACAGATTTCGAGTTATTTTAATACTTTCTTGAGTTTTTCGAAGTTTCTCATGGTGCATATGGGTTGAGCTGCGTTCTACACTACTCTACGCTGTTTCAGAAGTTTTCGAGTTATTCTCTTATTTTGTTGAGTTTTTAGAAGTTTCTCCAGGTGCCTATGGGTTGTGCTGAGTTCTGAACTATTCTACGCTGTTTCAGATGTTTTCTAGTTATTTTATTACTTTTTTGAATTGTTCGACCTTTCTAATGTTGCATATGTGTTGTGCTGCGTTCTGAACTATTCTACGCTGTTTGAGATGTTTTCTCGTTAATTTATTACTTTTAAAATTTTTTCTCATGTTGCATATGTGTTGTGCTGCGTTGTAAACTATGCTACGCTGTTTCAGATGTTTTCGAGTTATTTTATTACTTTGTTGAATTTTTCGACGTTGCTCATGTTGCATATGTGTTGCGCTGCGATCTACACTAGCCTACGCTGTTTCAACAGATTTCGCGTTATTTTAATACTTTCTTGAGTTTTCCGCAGTTTCGCATGCTGCTTATGGGTTGTGCTGCGTTCTACACTACTCTACGCTGTTTCATAAGTTTTCGGGTTATTTTCATATTTTATTGAGTTTTTAGACGTTTCTCCTGGCGCTTATGGGTTGTGCTGCGTTCTACACTACTCTACGCTGTTTCAGAAGTTTTCGAGTTATTTTCTTATTTGGTTGAGTTTTTAGAAGTTTCCCCAGGTGCCCATGGGTTGTGCGGAGTTCTACACTAGCCTACGCAGTTTCAACAGATTTCGAGTTATTTTAATACTTTCTTGAGTTTTTCGAAGTTTCTCATGGTGCATATGGGTTGAGCTGCGTTCTACACTACTCTACGCTGTTTCAGAAGTTTTCGAGTTATTCTCTTATTTTGTTGAGTTTTTAGAAGTTTCTCCAGGTGCCTATGGGTTGTGCTGAGTTCTGAACTATTCTACGCTGTTTCAGATGTTTTCTAGTTATTTTATTACTTTTTTGAATTGTTCGACCTTTCTAATGTTGCATATGTGTTGTGCTGCGTTCTGAACTATTCTACGCTGTTTGAGATGTTTTCTCGTTAATTTATTACTTTTAAAATTTTTTCTCATGTTGCATATGTGTTGTGCTGCGTTGTAAACTATGCTACGCTGTTTCAGAGATTTTCGAGTTATTTTATTACTTTGTTGAATTTTTCGACGTTGCTCATGTTGCATATGTGTTGCGCTGCGATCTACACTAGCCTACGCTGTTTCAACAGATTTCGCGTTATTTTAATACTTTCTTGAGTTTTTCGAAGTTTCTTATGGGTTGTGCTGCGTTCTACACTACTCTACGCTGTTTCATAAGTTTTCGAGTTATTTTCTTATTTTGTTGAGTTTTTAGAAGTTTCTCCTGGCGCTTATGGGTTGTGCTGAGTTCTAAACTATTCTACGCTGTTTCAGAGGTTTTCGATTTATTTTATTACTTTGTTGAATTTTTCTACGTTTCTCATGCTGCATATGGGTTGAGCTGCGTTCTACACTATTCTACGCTGTTTCAGAAGTTTTCGAGTTATTTTCTTATTTTGTTGAGTTGTTAGAAGTTTCTCCAGGTGCCTATGGGTTGTGCTGAGTTCTAAACTATTCTACGCTGTTTCAGATGTTTTCTAGTTATTTAAATACTTTCTTGAGTTTTTCGAAGTTTCTCATGGTGCATATGGGTTGAGCTGCGTTCTACACTATTCTACGCTGTTTCAGAAGTTTTCGAGTTATTTTCTTATTTTGTTGAGTTGTTAGAAGTTTCTCCAGGTGCCTATGGGTTGTGCTGAGTTCTAAACTATTCTACGCTGTTTCAGATGTTTTCTAGTTATTTAAATACTTTCTTGAGTTTTTCGAAGTTTCTCATGGTGCATATGGGTTGAGCTGCGTTCTACACTACTCTGCGCTGTTTCATAAGTTTTCGGGTTATTTTCATATTTTATTGAGTTTTTAGACGTTTCTCCTGGCGCTTATGGGTTGTGATGAGTTCTAAACTATTTTACGCTGTTTGAGATGTTTTCTAGTTATTTTAATACTTTCTTGAATTTTTCTACGTTTCTCATGTTGCATATGTGTTGTGCTGCGTTCTACACTACTCTACGCTGTTTCAGAAGTTTTCGAGTTATTTTCTTATTTTGTTGAGTTTTTAGAAGTTTCCCCTGGCGCTTATGGGTTGTGCTGAGTTCTAAACTATTCTACGCTGTTTGAGATGTTTTCTAGTTATTTTATTACTTTTTTGAATTTTTCGACGTTTCTCATGTTGCACATGTATTGTACTGCGTTGCAAACTATTCTACGCTGTTTCAGAAATTTTCGACTTATTTTCTTACTTTTTTGAGTTTTTAGAAGTTTCCCCTGGTGTCCATGGGTTGTGCTGAGTTCTGCACTAGCCTACGCAGTTTCAACAGATTTCGAGTTATTTCAATACTTTCTTGAGTTTTTCGAAGTTTCTCATGGTGCATATGGGTTGAGCTGCGTTCTACACTACTCTACGTTGTTTCAGAAGTTTTCGAGTTATTCTCTTATTTTGTTGAGTTTTTAGAAGTTTCTCCAGGTGCCTATGGGTTGTGCTGAGTTCTGAACTATTCTACGCTGTTTCAGATCTTTTCTAGTTATTTTATTACTTTTTAGAATTTTTCGAAGTTTCTAATCTTGCATATATGTTATGCTGCGTTCTACACTACGTTGTTTCAGATGTTTTCTAGTTATTTGTTTATCTTTTGAGTTTTTCGACGTTTCTCATGTTGCATATGTGTTGTGCTGCATTCTACACTAGCCTACGTAGTTTCAACAGATTTCGAGTTATTTTAATACTTTCTTGAGTTTTTCGAAGTTTCTCATGTTGCATATGTGTTGTGCTGCGTTCTACACTAGCCTACGCTGTTTCAACAGATTTCGAGTTATTTTATTACTTTTTAAAATTTTTCTCATGTTGCATATGTGTTGTGCTGCGTTGTAAACTAGCCTACGCTGTTTCAACAGATTTCGAGTTATTTTCTTATTTTTTGAGTTTTTAGAAGTTTCTCCTGGCGCTTATGGGTTGTGCTGAGTTCTAAACTATTCTACGCTGTTTGAGATGTTTTCTAGTTATTTTATTACTTTTTTGAATTTTTCGACGTTTCTCATGTTGCACATGTATTGTACTGCGTTGCAAACTATTCTACGCTGTTTCAAAAATTTTCGACTTATTTTCTTACGTTTTTGAGTTTTTAGAAGTTTCCCCTGGTGCCCATGGGTTGTGCTGAGTTCTGCACTAGCCTACGCAGTTTCAACAGATTTCGAGTTAATTTATTACTTTTTTGAATTGTTCGACCTTTCTAATGTTGCATATGAGTTGTGCTGCGTTCTGAACTATTCTACGCTGTTTCAGATGTTTTATCGTTATTTTGTTACTTTTAAAAATTTTTCTCATGTTGCATATGTGTTGTGCTGCGTTGGAAACTATGCTACGCTGTTTCAGATGTTTTCGAGTTATTTTATTACTTTGTTGAATTTTTCGACGTTGCTCATGTTGCATATGTGTTGCGCTGCGATCTACACTAGCCTACGCTGTTTCAACAGATTTCGCGTTATTTTAATACTTTCTTGAGTTTTCCGCAGTTTCGCATGCTGCTTATGGGTTGTGCTGCGTTCTACACTACTCTACGCTGTTTCATAAGTTTTCGGGTTATTTTCATATTTTATTGAGTTTTTAGACGTTTCTCCTGGCGCTTATGGGTTGTGATGAGTTCTAAACTATTCTACGCTGTTTGAGATGTTTTCTAGTTATTTTATTACTTTGTTGAATTTTTCTACGTTTCTCATGTTGCATATGTGTTGTGCTGCGTTCTACACTACTCTACGCTGTTTCAGAAGTTTTCGAGTTATTTTCTTATTTTGTTGAGTTTTTAGAAGTTTCCCCTGGCGCTTATGGGTTGTGCTGAGTTCTAAACTATTCTACGCTGTTTGAGATGTTTTCTAGTTATTTTATTACTTTTTTGAATTTTTCGACGTTTCTCATGTTGCACATGTATTGTACTGCGTTGCAAACTATTCTACGCTGTTTCAGAAATTTTCGACTTATTTTCTTACTTTTTTGAGTTTTTAGAAGTTTCCCCTGGTGTCCATGGGTTGTGCTGAGTTCTGCACTAGCCTTCGCAGTTTCAACAGATTTCGAGTTATTTTAATACTTTCTTGAGTTTTTCGAAGTTTCTCATGGTGCATATGGGTTGAGCTGCGTTCTACACTACTCTACGCTGTTTCAGAAGTTTTCGAGTTATTCTCTTATTTTGTTGAGTTTTTAGAAGTTTCTCCAGGTGCCTATGGGTTGTGCTGAGTTCTGAACTATTCTACGCTGTTTCAGATCTTTTCTAGTTATTTTATTACTTTTTAGAATTTTTCGAAGTTTCTAATCTTGCATATATGTTATGCTGCGTTCTACACTACGTTGTTTCAGATGTTTTCTAGTTATTTTATTACCTTTTTGATTTTTTCGACGTTTCTAATGTTGCATATGTGTTGTGCTGAGTTCTAAACTATTCTACGATGTTTCAGATGTTTTCTAGTTATTTTATTATTTTTTCGAATTTTCCGACGTTTCTCATGCTGCATATGGGTTGAGCTGCGTTCTACACTACTTTAAGTTGTTTCAGAAGTTTTCGAGTTATTTTCTTATTTTGTTGAGTTTTTAGAAGTTTCTCCTGATGCCTATGGGTTGTGCTGAGTTCTAAACTATTCTACGCTGTTTCAGATGTTTTTTTTAGTTATTTTATTACTTTTTTGAATTATTCGACGTTTCTCATGTTGCACATGTGTTGTACTGCGTTGCAAACTATTCTACGCTGTTTCAGAAATTTTCGACTTATTTTCTTCCTTTTTTGACTTTTTAGAAGTTTCCCCTGGTACCCATGGGACGTGTTGAGTTCTACACCAGCCTACGCAGTTTCAACAGATTTCGAGTTATTTTAATACTTTTTTGAGTTTTTCGAAGTTTCTCATGGTGCATATGGGTTGAGCTGCGTTCTGCACTACTCTACGCTGTTTCAGAAGTTTTCGAGTTATTATCTTATTTTGTTGAGTTTTTAGAAATTTCTCCAGGTGCCTATGGGTTGTGCTGAGTTCTAAACTATTCTACGCTGTTGCAGATGTTTTCTAGTTGTTTTATTACTTTTTTGAATTGTTCGACCTTTCTAATGTTGCATATGTGTTGTGCTGCGTTCTAAACTGTGCTACGCTGTTTCAGATGTTTTCGAGTTATTTTATTACTTTGTTGAATTTTTCGACGTTGCTCATGTTGCGTATGTGTTGCGCTGCGATCTACACTAGCCTACGCTGTTTCAACAGATTTCGCGTTATTTTAATACTTTCTTGAGTTTTTCGAAGTTTCTCATGGTGCTTATGGGTTGTGCTGCGTTCTACACTACTCTACGCTGTTTCATGAGTTTCCGAGTTATTTTCTTATTTTGTTGAGTTTTTAGAAGTTTCTCCTTGCGTTTATGGGTTGTGCTGAGTTCTAAACTATTCTACGCTGTTTCAGAGGTCTTCGATTTATTTTATTACTTTGTTGAATTTGTCTACGTTTCTCATGTTGCATATGTGTTGCGCTGCGATCTAAACTAGCCTACGCTGTTTCAACAGATTTCGCGTTATTTTAATACTTTCTTGAGTTTTTCGAAGTTTCACATGGTGCTTATGGGTTGTGCTGCGTTCTACACTACTCTACGCTGTTTCATAAGTTTTCGGGTTATTTTCATATTTTATTGAGTTTTTAGACGTTTCTCCTGGCGCTTATGGGTTGTGCTGCGTTCTACACTACTCTACGCTGTTTCATAAGTTTCCGAGTTATTCTCTTATTTTGTTGAGTTTTTAGAAGTTTCTCCAGGTGCCTATGGGTTGTGCTGAGTTCTGAACTATTCTACGCTGTTTCAGATCTTTTCTAGTTATTTTATTACTTTTTAGAATTTTTCGAAGTTTCTAATCTTGCATATATGTTATGCTGCGTTCTACACTACGTTGTTTCAGATGTTTTCTAGTTATTTGTTTATCTTTTGAGTTTTTCGACGTTTCTCATGTTGCATATGTGTTGTGCTGCATTCTACACTAGCCTACGTAGTTTCAACAGATTTCGAGTTATTTTAATACTTTCTTGAGTTTTTCGAAGTTTCTCATGTTGCATATGTGTTGTGCTGCGTTCTACACTAGCCTACGCTGTTTCAACAGATTTCGAGTTATTTTATTACTTTTTTAAATTTTTCTCATGTTGCATATGTGTTGTGCTGCGTTGTAAACTAGCCTACGCTGTTTCAACAGATTTCGAGTTATTTTCTTATTTTTTGAGTTTTTAGAAGTTTCTCCTGGCGCTTATGGGTTGTGCTGAGTTCTAAACTATTCTACGCTGTTTGAGATGTTTTCTAGTTATTTTATTACTTTTTTGAATTTTTCGACGTTTCTCATGTTGCACATGTATTGTACTGCGTTGCAAACTATTCTACGCTGTTTCAAAAATTTTCGACTTATTTTCGTACGTTTTTGAGTTTTTAGAAGTTTCCCCTGGTGCCCATGGGTTGTGCTGAGTTCTGCACTAGCCTACGCAGTTTCAACAGATTTCGAGTTAATTTATTACTTTTTTGAATTGTTCGACCTTTCTAATGTTGCATATGAGTTGTGCTGCGTTCTGAACTATTCTACGCTGTTTCAGATGTTTTCTCGTTATTTTGTTACTTTTAAAATTTTTTCTCATGTTGCATATGTGTTGTGCTGCGTTGGAAACTATGCTACGCTGTTTCAGATGTTTTCGAGTTATTTTATTACTTTGTTGAATTTTTCGACGTTGCTCATGTTGCATATGTGTTGCGCTGCGATCTACACTAGCCTACGCTGTTTCAACAGATTTCGCGTTATTTTAATACTTTCTTGAGTTTTCCGCAGTTTCGCATGCTGCTTATGGGTTGTGCTGCGTTCTACACTACTCTACGCTGTTTCATAAGTTTTCGGGTTATTTTCATATTTTATTGAGTTTTTAGACGTTTCTCCTGGCGCTTATGGGTTGTGATGAGTTCTAAACTATTCTACGCTGTTTGAGATGTTTTCTAGTTATTTTATTACTTTGTTGAATTTTTCTACGTTTCTCATGTTGCATATGTGTTGTGCTGCGTTCTACACTACTCTACGCTGTTTCAGAAGTTTTCGAGTTATTTTCTTATTTTGTTGAGTTTTTAGAAGTTTCCCCTGGCGCTTATGGGTTGTGCTGAGTTCTAAACTATTCTACGCTGTTTGAGATGTTTTCTAGTTATTTTATTACTTTTTTGAATTTTTCGACGTTTCTCATGTTGAACATGTATTGTACTGCGTTGCAAACTATTCTACGCTGTTTCAGAAATTTTCGACTTATTTTCTTACTTTTTTGAGTTTTTAGAAGTTTCCCCTGGTGTCCATGGGTTGAGCTGCGTTCTACACTACTCTACGCTGTTTCAGAAGTTTTCGAGTTATTCTCTTATTTTGTTGAGTTTTTAGAAGTTTCTCCAGGTGCCTATGGGTTGTGCTGAGTTCTGAACTATTCTACGCTGTTTCAGATCTTTTCTAGTTATTTTATTACTTTTTAGAATTTTTCGAAGTTTCTAATCTTGCATATATGTTATGCTGCGTTCTACACTACGTTGTTTCAGATGTTTTCTAGTTATTTGTTTATCTTTTGAGTTTTTCGACGTTTCTCATGTTGCATATGTGTTGTGCTGCATTCTACACTAGCCTACGTAGTTTCAACAGATTTCGAGTTATTTTAATACTTTCTTGAGTTTTTCGAAGTTTCTCATGTTGCATATGTGTTGTGCTGCGTTCTACACTAGCCTACGCTGTTTCAACAGATTTCGAGTTATTTTATTACTTTTTAAAATTTTTCTCATGTTGCATATGTGTTGTGCTGCGTTGTAAACTAGCCTACGCTGTTTCAACAGATTTCGAGTTATTTTCTTATTTTTTGAGTTTTTAGAAGTTTCTCCTGGCGCTTATGGGTTGTGCTGAGTTCTAAACTATTCTACGCTGTTTGAGATGTTTTCTAGTTATTTTATTACTTTTTTGAATTTTTCGACGTTTCTCATGTTGCACATGTATTGTACTGCGTTGCAAACTATTCTACGCTGTTTCAAAAATTTTCGACTTATTTTCTTACGTTTTTGAGTTTTTAGAAGTTTCCCCTGGTGCCCATGGGTTGTGCTGAGTTCTGCACTAGCCTACGCAGTTTCAACAGATTTCGAGTTAATTTATTACTTTTTTGAATTGTTCGACCTTTCTAATGTTGCATATGAGTTGTGCTGCGTTCTGAACTATTCTACGCTGTTTCAGATGTTTTATCGTTATTTTGTTACTTTTAAAAATTTTTCTCATGTTGCATATGTGTTGTGCTGCGTTGGAAACTATGCTACGCTGTTTCAGATGTTTTCGAGTTATTTTATTACTTTGTTGAATTTTTCGACGTTGCTCATGTTGCATATGTGTTGCGCTGCGATCTACACTAGCCTACGCTGTTTCAACAGATTTCGCGTTATTTTAATACTTTCTTGAGTTTTCCGCAGTTTCGCATGCTGCTTATGGGTTGTGCTGCGTTCTACACTACTCTACGCTGTTTCATAAGTTTTCGGGTTATTTTCATATTTTATTGAGTTTTTAGACGTTTCTCCTGGCGCTTATGGGTTGTGATGAGTTCTAAACTATTCTACGCTGTTTGAGATGTTTTCTAGTTATTTTATTACTTTGTTGAATTTTTCTACGTTTCTCATGTTGCATATGTGTTGTGCTGCGTTCTACACTACTCTACGCTGTTTCAGAAGTTTTCGAGTTATTTTCTTATTTTGTTGAGTTTTTAGAAGTTTCCCCTGGCGCTTATGGGTTGTGCTGAGTTCTAAACTATTCTACGCTGTTTGAGATGTTTTCTAGTTATTTTATTACTTTTTTGAATTTTTCGACGTTTCTCATGTTGCACATGTATTGTACTGCGTTGCAAACTATTCTACGCTGTTTCAGAAATTTTCGACTTATTTTCTTACTTTTTTGAGTTTTTAGAAGTTTCCCCTGGTGTCCATGGGTTGTGCTGAGTTCTGCACTAGCCTACGTAGTTTCAACAGATTTCGAGTTATTTTAATACTTTCTTGAGTTTTTCGAAGTTTCTCATGGTGCATATGGGTTGAGCTGCGTTCTACACTACTCTACGCTGTTTCAGAAGTTTTCGAGTTATTCTCTTATTTTGTTGAGTTTTTAGAAGTTTCTCCAGGTGCCTATGGGTTGTGCTGAGTTCTGAACTATTCTACGCTGTTTCAGATCTTTTCTAGTTATTTTATTACTTTTTAGAATTTTTCGAAGTTTCTAATCTTGCATATATGTTATGCTGCGTTCTACACTACGTTGTTTCAGATGTTTTCTAGTTATTTGTTTATCTTTTGAGTTTTTCGACGTTTCTCATGTTGCATATGTGTTGTGCTGCATTCTACACTAGCCTACGTAGTTTCAACAGATTTCGAGTTATTTTAATACTTTCTTGAGTTTTTCGAAGTTTCTCATGTTGCATATGTGTTGTGCTGCGTTCTACACTAGCCTACGCTGTTTCAACAGATTTCGAGTTATTTTATTACTTTTTTAAATGTTTCTCATGTTGCATATGTGTTGTGCTGCGTTGTAAACTAGCCTACGCTGTTTCAACAGATTTCGAGTTATTTTCTTATTTTTTGAGTTTTTAGAAGTTTCTCCTGGCGCTTATGGGTTGTGCTGAGTTCTAAACTATTCTACGCTGTTTGAGATGTTTTCTGTTATTTTATTACTTTTTTGAATTTTTCGACGTTTCTCATGTTGCACATGTATTGTACTGCGTTGCAAACTATTCTACGCTGTTTCAAAAATTTTCGACTTATTTTCTTACGTTTTTGAGTTTTTAGAAGTTTCCCCTGGTGCCCATGGGTTGTGCTGAGTTCTGCACTAGCCTACGCAGTTTCAACAGATTTCGAGTTAATTTATTACTTTTTTGAATTGTTCGACCTTTCTAATGTTGCATATGAGTTGTGCTGCGTTCTGAACTATTCTACGCTGTTTCAGATGTTTTCTCGTTATTTTGTTACTTTTAAAATTTTTTCTCATGTTGCATATGTGTTGTGCTGCGTTGGAAACTATGCTACGCTGTTTCAGATGTTTTCGAGTTATTTTATTACTTTGTTGAATTTTTCGACGTTGCTCATGTTGCATATGTGTTGCGCTGCGATCTACACTAGCCTACGCTGTTTCAACAGATTTCGCGTTATTTTAATACTTTCTTGAGTTTTCCGCAGTTTCGCATGCTGCTTATGGGTTGTGCTGCGTTCTACACTACTCTACGCTGTTTCATAAGTTTTCGGGTTATTTTCATATTTTATTGAGTTTTTAGACGTTTCTCCTGGCGCTTATGGGTTGTGATGAGTTCTAAACTATTCTACGCTGTTTGAGATGTTTTCTAGTTATTTTATTACTTTGTTGAATTTTTCTACGTTTCTCATGTTGCATATGTGTTGTGCTGCGTTCTACACTACTCTACGCTGTTTCAGAAGTTTTCGAGTTATTTTCTTATTTTGTTGAGTTTTTAGAAGTTTCCCCTGGCGCTTATGGGTTGTGCTGAGTTCTAAACTATTCTACGCTGTTTGAGATGTTTTCTAGTTATTTTATTACTTTTTTGAATTTTTCGACGTTTCTCATGTTGCACATGTATTGTACTGCGTTGCAAACTATTCTACGCTGTTTCAGAAATTTTCGACTTATTTTCTTACTTTTTTGAGTTTTTAGAAGTTTCCCCTGGTGTCCATGGGTTGTGCTGAGTTCTGCACTAGCCTACGTAGTTTCAACAGATTTCGAGTTATTTTAATACTTTCTTGAGTTTTTCGAAGTTTCTCATGGTGCATATGGGTTGAGCTGCGTTCTACACTACTCTACGCTGTTTCAGAAGTTTTCGAGTTATTCTCTTATTTTGTTGAGTTTTTAGAAGTTTCTCCAGGTGCCTATGGGTTGTGCTGAGTTCTGAACTATTCTACGCTGTTTCAGATCTTTTCTAGTTATTTTATTACTTTTTAGAATTTTTCGAAGTTTCTAATCTTGCATATATGTTATGCTGCGTTCTACACTACGTTGTTTCAGATGTTTTCTAGTTATTTGTTTATCTTTTGAGTTTTTCGACGTTTCTCATGTTGCATATGTGTTGTGCTGCATTCTACACTAGCCTACGTAGTTTCAACAGATTTCGAGTTATTTTAATACTTTCTTGAGTTTTTCGAAGTTTCTCATGTTGCATATGTGTTGTGCTGCGTTCTACACTAGCCTACGCTGTTTCAACAGATTTCGAGTTATTTTATTACTTTTTTAAATGTTTCTCATGTTGCATATGTGTTGTGCTGCGTTGTAAACTAGCCTACGCTGTTTCAACAGATTTCGAGTTATTTTCTTATTTTTTGAGTTTTTAGAAGTTTCTCCTGGCGCTTATGGGTTGTGCTGAGTTCTAAACTATTCTACGCTGTTTGAGATGTTTTCTAGTTATTTTATTACTTTTTTGAATTTTTCGACGTTTCTCATGTTGCACATGTATTGTACTGCGTTGCAAACTATTCTACGCTGTTTCAAAAATTTTCGACTTATTTTCTTACGTTTTTGAGTTTTTAGAAGTTTCCCCTGGTGCCCATGGGTTGTGCTGAGTTCTGCACTAGCCTACGCAGTTTCAACAGATTTCGAGTTAATTTATTACTTTTTTGAATTGTTCGACCTTTCTAATGTTGCATATGAGTTGTGCTGCGTTCTGAACTATTCTACGCTGTTTCAGATGTTTTCGAGTTATTTTATTACTTTGTTGAATTTTTCGACGTTGCTCATGTTGCATATGTGTTGCGCTGCGATCTACACTAGCCTACGCTGTTTCAACAGATTTCGCGTTATTTTAATACTTTCTTGAGTTTTCCGCAGTTTCGCATGCTGCTTATGGGTTGTGCTGCGTTCTACACTACTCTACGCTGTTTCATAAGTTTTCGGGTTATTTTCATATTTTATTGAGTTTTTAGACGTTTCTCCTGGCGCTTATGGGTTGTGATGAGTTCTAAACTATTCTACGCTGTTTGAGATGTTTTCTAGTTATTTTATTACTTTGTTGAATTTTTCTACGTTTCTCATGTTGCATATGTGTTGTGCTGCGTTCTACACTACTCTACGCTGTTTCAGAAGTTTTCGAGTTATTTTCTTATTTTGTTGAGTTTTTAGAAGTTTCCCCTGGCGCTTATGGGTTGTGCTGAGTTCTAAACTATTCTACGCTGTTTGAGATGTTTTCTAGTTATTTTATTACTTTTTTGAATTTTTCGACGTTTCTCATGTTGCACATGTATTGTACTGCGTTGCAAACTATTCTACGCTGTTTCAGAAATTTTCGACTTATTTTCTTACTTTTTTGAGTTTTTAGAAGTTTCCCCTGGTGTCCATGGGTTGTGCTGAGTTCTGCACTAGCCTACGCAGTTTCAACAGATTTCGAGTTATTTTAATACTTTCTTGAGTTTTTCGAAGTTTCTCATGGTGCATATGGGTTGAGCTGCGTTCTACACTACTCTACGCTGTTTCAGAAGTTTTCGAGTTATTCTCTTATTTTGTTGAGTTTTTAGAAGTTTCTCCAGGTGCCTATGGGTTGTGCTGAGTTCTGAACTATTCTACGCTGTTTCAGATCTTTTCTAGTTATTTTATTACTTTTTAGAATTTTTCGAAGTTTCTAATCTTGCATATATGTTATGCTGCGTTCTACACTACGTTGTTTCAGATGTTTTCTAGTTATTTTATTACCTTTTTGATTTTTTCGACGTTTCTAATGTTGCATATGTGTTGTGCTGAGTTCTAAACTATTCTACGATGTTTCAGATGTTTTCTAGTTATTTTATTATGTTTTCGAATTTTCCGACGTTTCTCATGCTGCATATGGGTTGAGCTGCGTTCTACACTACTTTAAGTTGTTTCAGAAGTTTTCGAGTTATTTTCTTATTTTGTTGAGTTTTTAGAAGTTTCTCCTGATGCCTATGGGTTGTGCTGAGTTCTAAACTATTCTACGCTGTTTCAGATGTTTTTTTTAGTTATTTTATTACTTTTTTGAATTATTCGACGTTTCTCATGTTGCACATGTGTTGTACTGCGTTGCAAACTATTCTACGCTGTTTCAGAAATTTTCGACTTATTTTCTTCCTTTTTTGACTTTTTAGAAGTTTCCCCTGGTACCCATGGGACGTGTTGAGTTCTACACCAGCCTACGCAGTTTCAACAGATTTCGAGTTATTTTAATACTTTTTTGAGTTTTTCGAAGTTTCTCATGGTGCATATGGGTTGAGCTGCGTTCTGCACTACTCTACGCTGTTTCAGAAGTTTTCGAGTTATTATCTTATTTTGTTGAGTTTTTAGAAATTTCTCCAGGTGCCTATGGGTTGTGCTGAGTTCTAAACTATTCTACGCTGTTGCAGATGTTTTCTAGTTGTTTTATTACTTTTTTGAATTGTTCGACCTTTCTAATGTTGCATATGTGTTGTGCTGCGTTCTAAACTGTGCTACGCTGTTTCAGATGTTTTCGAGTTATTTTATTACTTTGTTGAATTTTTCGACGTTGCTCATGTTGCGTATGTGTTGCGCTGCGATCTACACTAGCCTACGCTGTTTCAACAGATTTCGCGTTATTTTAATACTTTCTTGAGTTTTTCGAAGTTTCTCATGGTGCTTATGGGTTGTGCTGCGTTCTACACTACTCTACGCTGTTTCATGAGTTTCCGAGTTATTTTCTTATTTTGTTGAGTTTTTAGAAGTTTCTCCTTGCGTTTATGGGTTGTGCTGAGTTCTAAACTATTCTACGCTGTTTCAGAGGTCTTCGATTTATTTTATTACTTTGTTGAATTTGTCTACGTTTCTCATGTTGCATATGTGTTGCGCTGCGATCTAAACTAGCCTACGCTGTTTCAACAGATTTCGCGTTATTTTAATACTTTCTTGAGTTTTTCGAAGTTTCACATGGTGCTTATGGGTTGTGCTGCGTTCTACACTACTCTACGCTGTTTCATAAGTTTTCGGGTTATTTTCATATTTTATTGAGTTTTTAGACGTTTCTCCTGGCGCTTATGGGTTGTGCTGCGTTCTACACTACTCTACGCTGTTTCAGAAGTTTTCGAGTTATTTTCTTATTTTGTTGAGTTTTTAGAAGTTTCCCCTGGTGCCCATGGGTTGTGCTGAGTTCTGCACTAGCCTACGCAGTTTCAACAGATTTCGAGTTATTTTAATACTTTCTTGAGTTTTTCGAAGTTTCTTATGGGTTGTGCTGCGTTCTACACTACTCTACGCTGTTTCATAAGTTTCCGAGTTATTCTCTTATTTTGTTGAGTTTTTAGAAGTTTCTCCAGGTGCCTATGGGTTGTGCTGAGTTCTGAACTATTCTACGCTGTTTCAGATCTTTTCTAGTTATTTTATTACTTTTTAGAATTTTTCGAAGTTTCTAATCTTGCATATATGTTATGCTGCGTTCTACACTACGTTGTTTCAGATGTTTTCTAGTTATTTGTTTATCTTTTGAGTTTTTCGACGTTTCTCATGTTGCATATGTGTTGTGCTGCATTCTACACTAGCCTACGTAGTTTCAACAGATTTCGAGTTATTTTAATACTTTCTTGAGTTTTTCGAAGTTTCTCATGTTGCATATGTGTTGTGCTGCGTTCTACACTAGCCTACGCTGTTTCAACAGATTTCGAGTTATTTTATTACTTTTTTAAATTTTTCTCATGTTGCATATGTGTTGTGCTGCGTTGTAAACTAGCCTACGCTGTTTCAACAGATTTCGAGTTATTTTCTTATTTTTTGAGTTTTTAGAAGTTTCTCCTGGCGCTTATGGGTTGTGCTGAGTTCTAAACTATTCTACGCTGTTTGAGATGTTTTCTAGTTATTTTATTACTTTTTTGAATTTTTCGACGTTTCTCATGTTGCACATGTATTGTACTGCGTTGCAAACTATTCTACGCTGTTTCAAAAATTTTCGACTTATTTTCGTACGTTTTTGAGTTTTTAGAAGTTTCCCCTGGTGCCCATGGGTTGTGCTGAGTTCTGCACTAGCCTACGCAGTTTCAACAGATTTCGAGTTAATTTATTACTTTTTTGAATTGTTCGACCTTTCTAATGTTGCATATGAGTTGTGCTGCGTTCTGAACTATTCTACGCTGTTTCAGATGTTTTATCGTTATTTTGTTACTTTTAAAAATTTTTCTCATGTTGCATATGTGTTGTGCTGCGTTGGAAACTATGCTACGCTGTTTCAGATGTTTTCGAGTTATTTTATTACTTTGTTGAATTTTTCGACGTTGCTCATGTTGCATATGTGTTGCGCTGCGATCTACACTAGCCTACGCTGTTTCAACAGATTTCGCGTTATTTTAATACTTTCTTGAGTTTTCCGCAGTTTCGCATGCTGCTTATGGGTTGTGCTGCGTTCTACACTACTCTACGCTGTTTCATAAGTTTTCGGGTTATTTTCATATTTTATTGAGTTTTTAGACGTTTCTCCTGGCGCTTATGGGTTGTGATGAGTTCTAAACTATTCTACGCTGTTTGAGATGTTTTCTAGTTATTTTATTACTTTGTTGAATTTTTCTACGTTTCTCATGTTGCATATGTGTTGTGCTGCGTTCTACACTACTCTACGCTGTTTCAGAAGTTTTCGAGTTATTTTCTTATTTTGTTGAGTTTTTAGAAGTTTCCCCTGGCGCTTATGGGTTGTGCTGAGTTCTAAACTATTCTACGCTGTTTGAGATGTTTTCTAGTTATTTTATTACTTTTTTGAATTTTTCGACGTTTCTCATGTTGCACATGTATTGTACTGCGTTGCAAACTATTCTACGCTGTTTCAGAAATTTTCGACTTATTTTCTTACTTTTTTGAGTTTTTAGAAGTTTCCCCTGGTGTCCATGGGTTGTGCTGAGTTCTGCACTAGCCTACGTAGTTTCAACAGATTTCGAGTTATTTTAATACTTTCTTGAGTTTTTCGAAGTTTCTCATGGTGCATATGGGTTGAGCTGCGTTCTACACTACTCTACGCTGTTTCAGAAGTTTTCGAGTTATTCTCTTATTTTGTTGAGTTTTTAGAAGTTTCTCCAGGTGCCTATGGGTTGTGCTGAGTTCTGAACTATTCTACGCTGTTTCAGATCTTTTCTAGTTATTTTATTACTTTTTAGAATTTTTCGAAGTTTCTAATCTTGCATATATGTTATGCTGCGTTCTACACTACGTTGTTTCAGATGTTTTCTAGTTATTTGTTTATCTTTTGAGTTTTTCGACGTTTCTCATGTTGCATATGTGTTGTGCTGCATTCTACACTAGCCTACGTAGTTTCAACAGATTTCGAGTTATTTTAATACTTTCTTGAGTTTTTCGAAGTTTCTCATGTTGCATATGTGTTGTGCTGCGTTCTACACTAGCCTACGCTGTTTCAACAGATTTCGAGTTATTTTATTACTTTTTTAAATGTTTCTCATGTTGCATATGTGTTGTGCTGCGTTGTAAACTAGCCTACGCTGTTTCAACAGATTTCGAGTTATTTTCTTATTTTTTGAGTTTTTAGAAGTTTCTCCTGGCGCTTATGGGTTGTGCTGAGTTCTAAACTATTCTACGCTGTTTGAGATGTTTTCTAGTTATTTTATTACTTTTTTGAATTTTTCGACGTTTCTCATGTTGCACATGTATTGTACTGCGTTGCAAACTATTCTACGCTGTTTCAAAAATTTTCGACTTATTTTCTTACGTTTTTGAGTTTTTAGAAGTTTCCCCTGGTGCCCATGGGTTGTGCTGAGTTCTGCACTAGCCTACGCAGTTTCAACAGATTTCGAGTTAATTTATTACTTTTTTGAATTGTTCGACCTTTCTAATGTTGCATATGAGTTGTGCTGCGTTCTGAACTATTCTACGCTGTTTCAGATGTTTTCGAGTTATTTTATTACTTTGTTGAATTTTTCGACGTTGCTCATGTTGCATATGTGTTGCGCTGCGATCTACACTAGCCTACGCTGTTTCAACAGATTTCGCGTTATTTTAATACTTTCTTGAGTTTTCCGCAGTTTCGCATGCTGCTTATGGGTTGTGCTGCGTTCTACACTACTCTACGCTGTTTCATAAGTTTTCGGGTTATTTTCATATTTTATTGAGTTTTTAGACGTTTCTCCTGGCGCTTATGGGTTGTGATGAGTTCTAAACTATTCTACGCTGTTTGAGATGTTTTCTAGTTATTTTATTACTTTGTTGAATTTTTCTACGTTTCTCATGTTGCATATGTGTTGTGCTGCGTTCTACACTACTCTACGCTGTTTCAGAAGTTTTCGAGTTATTTTCTTATTTTGTTGAGTTTTTAGAAGTTTCCCCTGGCGCTTATGGGTTGTGCTGAGTTCTAAACTATTCTACGCTGTTTGAGATGTTTTCTAGTTATTTTATTACTTTTTTGAATTTTTCGACGTTTCTCATGTTGCACATGTATTGTACTGCGTTGCAAACTATTCTACGCTGTTTCAGAAATTTTCGACTTATTTTCTTACTTTTTTGAGTTTTTAGAAGTTTCCCCTGGTGTCCATGGGTTGTGCTGAGTTCTGCACTAGCCTACGTAGTTTCAACAGATTTCGAGTTATTTTAATACTTTCTTGAGTTTTTCGAAGTTTCTCATGGTGCATATGGGTTGAGCTGCGTTCTACACTACTCTACGCTGTTTCAGAAGTTTTCGAGTTATTCTCTTATTTTGTTGAGTTTTTAGAAGTTTCTCCAGGTGCCTATGGGTTGTGCTGAGTTCTGAACTATTCTACGCTGTTTCAGATCTTTTCTAGTTATTTTATTACTTTTTAGAATTTTTCGAAGTTTCTAATCTTGCATATATGTTATGCTGCGTTCTACACTACGTTGTTTCAGATGTTTTCTAGTTATTTGTTTATCTTTTGAGTTTTTCGACGTTTCTCATGTTGCATATGTGTTGTGCTGCATTCTACACTAGCCTACGTAGTTTCAACAGATTTCGAGTTATTTTAATACTTTCTTGAGTTTTTCGAAGTTTCTCATGTTGCATATGTGTTGTACTGCGTTCTACACTAGCCTACGCTGTTTCAACAGATTTCGAGTTATTTTATTACTTTTTTAAATGTTTCTCATGTTGCATATGTGTTGTGCTGCGTTGTAAACTAGCCTACGCTGTTTCAACAGATTTCGAGTTATTTTCTTATTTTTTGAGTTTTTAGAAGTTTCTCCTGGCGCTTATGGGTTGTGCTGAGTTCTAAACTATTCTACGCTGTTTGAGATGTTTTCTAGTTATTTTATTACTTTTTTGAATTTTTCGACGTTTCTCATGTTGCACATGTATTGTACTGCGTTGCAAACTATTCTACGCTGTTTCAAAAATTTTCGACTTATTTTCTTACGTTTTTGAGTTTTTAGAAGTTTCCCCTGGTGCCCATGGGTTGTGCTGAGTTCTGCACTAGCCTACGCAGTTTCAACAGATTTCGAGTTAATTTATTACTTTTTTGAATTGTTCGACCTTTCTAATGTTGCATATGAGTTGTGCTGCGTTCTGAACTATTCTACGCTGTTTCAGATGTTTTCGAGTTATTTTATTACTTTGTTGAATTTTTCGACGTTGCTCATGTTGCATATGTGTTGCGCTGCGATCTACACTAGCCTACGCTGTTTCAACAGATTTCGCGTTATTTTAATACTTTCTTGAGTTTTCCGCAGTTTCGCATGCTGCTTATGGGTTGTGCTGCGTTCTACACTACTCTACGCTGTTTCATAAGTTTTCGGGTTATTTTCATATTTTATTGAGTTTTTAGACGTTTCTCCTGGCGCTTATGGGTTGTGATGAGTTCTAAACTATTCTACGCTGTTTGAGATGTTTTCTAGTTATTTTATTACTTTGTTGAATTTTTCTACGTTTCTCATGTTGCATATGTGTTGTGCTGCGTTCTACACTACTCTACGCTGTTTCAGAAGTTTTCGAGTTATTTTCTTATTTTGTTGAGTTTTTAGAAGTTTCCCCTGGCGCTTATGGGTTGTGCTGAGTTCTAAACTATTCTACGCTGTTTGAGATGTTTTCTAGTTATTTTATTACTTTTTTGAATTTTTCGACGTTTCTCATGTTGCACATGTATTGTACTGCGTTGCAAACTATTCTACGCTGTTTCAGAAATTTTCGACTTATTTTCTTACTTTTTTGAGTTTTTAGAAGTTTCCCCTGGTGTCCATGGGTTGTGCTGAGTTCTGCACTAGCCTACGCAGTTTCAACAGATTTCGAGTTATTTTAATACTTTCTTGAGTTTTTCGAAGTTTCTCATGGTGCATATGGGTTGAGCTGCGTTCTACACTACTCTACGCTGTTTCAGAAGTTTTCGAGTTATTCTCTTATTTTGTTGAGTTTTTAGAAGTTTCTCCAGGTGCCTATGGGTTGTGCTGAGTTCTGAACTATTCTACGCTGTTTCAGATCTTTTCTAGTTATTTTATTACTTTTTAGAATTTTTCGAAGTTTCTAATCTTGCATATATGTTATGCTGCGTTCTACACTACGTTGTTTCAGATGTTTTCTAGTTATTTTATTACCTTTTTGATTTTTTCGACGTTTCTAATGTTGCATATGTGTTGTGCTGAGTTCTAAACTATTCTACGATGTTTCAGATGTTTTCTAGTTATTTTATTATGTTTTCGAATTTTCCGACGTTTCTCATGCTGCATATGGGTTGAGCTGCGTTCTACACTACTTTAAGTTGTTTCAGAAGTTTTCGAGTTATTTTCTTATTTTGTTGAGTTTTTAGAAGTTTCTCCTGATGCCTATGGGTTGTGCTGAGTTCTAAACTATTCTACGCTGTTTCAGATGTTTTTTTTAGTTATTTTATTACTTTTTTGAATTATTCGACGTTTCTCATGTTGCACATGTGTTGTACTGCGTTGCAAACTATTCTACGCTGTTTCAGAAATTTTCGACTTATTTTCTTCCTTTTTTGACTTTTTAGAAGTTTCCCCTGGTACCCATGGGACGTGTTGAGTTCTACACCAGCCTACGCAGTTTCAACAGATTTCGAGTTATTTTAATACTTTTTTGAGTTTTTCGAAGTTTCTCATGGTGCATATGGGTTGAGCTGCGTTCTGCACTACTCTACGCTGTTTCAGAAGTTTTCGAGTTATTATCTTATTTTGTTGAGTTTTTAGAAATTTCTCCAGGTGCCTATGGGTTGTGCTGAGTTCTAAACTATTCTACGCTGTTGCAGATGTTTTCTAGTTGTTTTATTACTTTTTTGAATTGTTCGACCTTTCTAATGTTGCATATGTGTTGTGCTGCGTTCTAAACTGTGCTACGCTGTTTCAGATGTTTTCGAGTTATTTTATTACTTTGTTGAATTTTTCGACGTTGCTCATGTTGCGTATGTGTTGCGCTGCGATCTACACTAGCCTACGCTGTTTCAACAGATTTCGCGTTATTTTAATACTTTCTTGAGTTTTTCGAAGTTTCTCATGGTGCTTATGGGTTGTGCTGCGTTCTACACTACTCTACGCTGTTTCATGAGTTTCCGAGTTATTTTCTTATTTTGTTGAGTTTTTAGAAGTTTCTCCTTGCGTTTATGGGTTGTGCTGAGTTCTAAACTATTCTACGCTGTTTCAGAGGTCTTCGATTTATTTTATTACTTTGTTGAATTTGTCTACGTTTCTCATGTTGCATATGTGTTGCGCTGCGATCTAAACTAGCCTACGCTGTTTCAACAGATTTCGCGTTATTTTAATACTTTCTTGAGTTTTTCGAAGTTTCACATGGTGCTTATGGGTTGTGCTGCGTTCTACACTACTCTACGCTGTTTCATAAGTTTTCGGGTTATTTTCATATTTTATTGAGTTTTTAGACGTTTCTCCTGGCGCTTATGGGTTGTGCTGCGTTCTACACTACTCTACGCTGTTTCAGAAGTTTTCGAGTTATTTTCTTATTTTGTTGAGTTTTTAGAAGTTTCCCCTGGTGCCCATGGGTTGTGCTGAGTTCTGCACTAGCCTACGCAGTTTCAACAGATTTCGAGTTATTTTAATACTTTCTTGAGTTTTTCGAAGTTTCTTATGGGTTGTGCTGCGTTCTACACTACTCTACGCTGTTTCATAAGTTTCCGAGTTATTCTCTTATTTTGTTGAGTTTTTAGAAGTTTCTCCAGGTGCCTATGGGTTGTGCTGAGTTCTGAACTATTCTACGCTGTTTCAGATCTTTTCTAGTTATTTTATTACTTTTTAGAATTTTTCGAAGTTTCTAATCTTGCATATATGTTATGCTGCGTTCTACACTACGTTGTTTCAGATGTTTTCTAGTTATTTGTTTATCTTTTGAGTTTTTCGACGTTTCTCATGTTGCATATGTGTTGTGCTGCATTCTACACTAGCCTACGTAGTTTCAACAGATTTCGAGTTATTTTAATACTTTCTTGAGTTTTTCGAAGTTTCTCATGTTGCATATGTGTTGTGCTGCGTTCTACACTAGCCTACGCTGTTTCAACAGATTTCGAGTTATTTTATTACTTTTTTAAATTTTTCTCATGTTGCATATGTGTTGTGCTGCGTTGTAAACTAGCCTACGCTGTTTCAACAGATTTCGAGTTATTTTCTTATTTTTTGAGTTTTTAGAAGTTTCTCCTGGCGCTTATGGGTTGTGCTGAGTTCTAAACTATTCTACGCTGTTTGAGATGTTTTCTAGTTATTTTATTACTTTTTTGAATTTTTCGACGTTTCTCATGTTGCACATGTATTGTACTGCGTTGCAAACTATTCTACGCTGTTTCAAAAATTTTCGACTTATTTTCGTACGTTTTTGAGTTTTTAGAAGTTTCCCCTGGTGCCCATGGGTTGTGCTGAGTTCTGCACTAGCCTACGCAGTTTCAACAGATTTCGAGTTAATTTATTACTTTTTTGAATTGTTCGACCTTTCTAATGTTGCATATGAGTTGTGCTGCGTTCTGAACTATTCTACGCTGTTTCAGATGTTTTCTCGTTATTTTGTTACTTTTAAAATTTTTTCTCATGTTGCATATGTGTTGTGCTGCGTTGGAAACTATGCTACGCTGTTTCAGATGTTTTCGAGTTATTTTATTACTTTGTTGAATTTTTCGACGTTGCTCATGTTGCATATGTGTTGCGCTGCGATCTACACTAGCCTACGCTGTTTCAACAGATTTCGCGTTATTTTAATACTTTCTTGAGTTTTCCGCAGTTTCGCATGCTGCTTATGGGTTGTGCTGCGTTCTACACTACTCTACGCTGTTTCATAAGTTTTCGGGTTATTTTCATATTTTATTGAGTTTTTAGACGTTTCTCCTGGCGCTTATGGGTTGTGATGAGTTCTAAACTATTCTACGCTGTTTGAGATGTTTTCTAGTTATTTTATTACTTTGTTGAATTTTTCTACGTTTCTCATGTTGCATATGTGTTGTGCTGCGTTCTACACTACTCTACGCTGTTTCAGAAGTTTTCGAGTTATTTTCTTATTTTGTTGAGTTTTTAGAAGTTTCCCCTGGCGCTTATGGGTTGTGCTGAGTTCTAAACTATTCTACGCTGTTTGAGATGTTTTCTAGTTATTTTATTACTTTTTTGAATTTTTCGACGTTTCTCATGTTGCACATGTATTGTACTGCGTTGCAAACTATTCTACGCTGTTTCAGAAATTTTCGACTTATTTTCTTACTTTTTTGAGTTTTTAGAAGTTTCCCCTGGTGTCCATGGGTTGAGCTGCGTTCTACACTACTCTACGCTGTTTCAGAAGTTTTCGAGTTATTCTCTTATTTTGTTGAGTTTTTAGAAGTTTCTCCAGGTGCCTATGGGTTGTGCTGAGTTCTGAACTATTCTACGCTGTTTCAGATCTTTTCTAGTTATTTTATTACTTTTTAGAATTTTTCGAAGTTTCTAATCTTGCATATATGTTATGCTGCGTTCTACACTACGTTGTTTCAGATGTTTTCTAGTTATTTGTTTATCTTTTGAGTTTTTCGACGTTTCTCATGTTGCATATGTGTTGTGCTGCATTCTACACTAGCCTACGTAGTTTCAACAGATTTCGAGTTATTTTAATACTTTCTTGAGTTTTTCGAAGTTTCTCATGTTGCATATGTGTTGTGCTGCGTTCTACACTAGCCTACGCTGTTTCAACAGATTTCGAGTTATTTTATTACTTTTTTAAATGTTTCTCATGTTGCATATGTGTTGTGCTGCGTTGTAAACTAGCCTACGCTGTTTCAACAGATTTCGAGTTATTTTCTTATTTTTTGAGTTTTTAGAAGTTTCTCCTGGCGCTTATGGGTTGTGCTGAGTTCTAAACTATTCTACGCTGTTTGAGATGTTTTCTAGTTATTTTATTACTTTTTTGAATTTTTCGACGTTTCTCATGTTGCACATGTATTGTACTGCGTTGCAAACTATTCTACGCTGTTTCAAAAATTTTCGACTTATTTTCTTACGTTTTTGAGTTTTTAGAAGTTTCCCCTGGTGCCCATGGGTTGTGCTGAGTTCTGCACTAGCCTACGCAGTTTCAACAGATTTCGAGTTAATTTATTACTTTTTTGAATTGTTCGACCTTTCTAATGTTGCATATGAGTTGTGCTGCGTTCTGAACTATTCTACGCTGTTTCAGATGTTTTCTCGTTATTTTGTTACTTTTAAAATTTTTTCTCATGTTGCATATGTGTTGTGCTGCGTTGGAAACTATGCTACGCTGTTTCAGATGTTTTCGAGTTATTTTATTACTTTGTTGAATTTTTCGACGTTGCTCATGTTGCATATGTGTTGCGCTGCGATCTACACTAGCCTACGCTGTTTCAACAGATTTCGCGTTATTTTAATACTTTCTTGAGTTTTCCGCAGTTTCGCATGCTGCTTATGGGTTGTGCTGCGTTCTACACTACTCTACGCTGTTTCATAAGTTTTCGGGTTATTTTCATATTTTATTGAGTTTTTAGACGTTTCTCCTGGCGCTTATGGGTTGTGATGAGTTCTAAACTATTCTACGCTGTTTGAGATGTTTTCTAGTTATTTTATTACTTTGTTGAATTTTTCTACGTTTCTCATGTTGCATATGTGTTGTGCTGCGTTCTACACTACTCTACGCTGTTTCAGAAGTTTTCGAGTTATTTTCTTATTTTGTTGAGTTTTTAGAAGTTTCCCCTGGCGCTTATGGGTTGTGCTGAGTTCTAAACTATTCTACGCTGTTTGAGATGTTTTCTAGTTATTTTATTACTTTTTTGAATTTTTCGACGTTTCTCATGTTGCACATGTATTGTACTGCGTTGCAAACTATTCTACGCTGTTTCAGAAATTTTCGACTTATTTTCTTACTTTTTTGAGTTTTTAGAAGTTTCCCCTGGTGTCCATGGGTTGTGCTGAGTTCTGCACTAGCCTACGTAGTTTCAACAGATTTCGAGTTATTTTAATACTTTCTTGAGTTTTTCGAAGTTTCTCATGGTGCATATGGGTTGAGCTGCGTTCTACACTACTCTACGCTGTTTCAGAAGTTTTCGAGTTATTCTCTTATTTTGTTGAGTTTTTAGAAGTTTCTCCAGGTGCCTATGGGTTGTGCTGAGTTCTGAACTATTCTACGCTGTTTCAGATCTTTTCTAGTTATTTTATTACTTTTTAGAATTTTTCGAAGTTTCTAATCTTGCATATATGTTATGCTGCGTTCTACACTACGTTGTTTCAGATGTTTTCTAGTTATTTGTTTATCTTTTGAGTTTTTCGACGTTTCTCATGTTGCATATGTGTTGTGCTGCATTCTACACTAGCCTACGTAGTTTCAACAGATTTCGAGTTATTTTAATACTTTCTTGAGTTTTTCGAAGTTTCTCATGTTGCATATGTGTTGTGCTGCGTTCTACACTAGCCTACGCTGTTTCAACAGATTTCGAGTTATTTTATTACTTTTTTAAATGTTTCTCATGTTGCATATGTGTTGTGCTGCGTTGTAAACTAGCCTACGCTGTTTCAACAGATTTCGAGTTATTTTCTTATTTTTTGAGTTTTTAGAAGTTTCTCCTGGCGCTTATGGGTTGTGCTGAGTTCTAAACTATTCTACGCTGTTTGAGATGTTTTCTAGTTATTTTATTACTTTTTTGAATTTTTCGACGTTTCTCATGTTGCACATGTATTGTACTGCGTTGCAAACTATTCTACGCTGTTTCAAAAATTTTCGACTTATTTTCTTACGTTTTTGAGTTTTTAGAAGTTTCCCCTGGTGCCCATGGGTTGTGCTGAGTTCTGCACTAGCCTACGCAGTTTCAACAGATTTCGAGTTAATTTATTACTTTTTTGAATTGTTCGACCTTTCTAATGTTGCATATGAGTTGTGCTGCGTTCTGAACTATTCTACGCTGTTTCAGATGTTTTCTCGTTATTTTGTTACTTTTAAAATTTTTTCTCATGTTGC
Source organism: Pristiophorus japonicus (assembly GCF_044704955.1). Classification (NCBI taxonomy): domain Eukaryota; kingdom Metazoa; phylum Chordata; class Chondrichthyes; family Pristiophoridae; genus Pristiophorus; species Pristiophorus japonicus. Next base: position 504,547 of record NW_027252329.1, on the reverse strand, counting down.
ATATGTGTTGTGCTGCGTTGGAAACTATGCTACGCTGTTTCAGATGTTTTCGAGTTATTTTATTACTTTGTTGAATTTTTCGACGTTGCTCATGTTGCATATGTGTTGCGCTGCGATCTACACTAGCCTACGCTGTTTCAACAGATTTCGCGTTATTTTAATACTTTCTTGAGTTTTCCGCAGTTTCGCATGCTGCTTATGGGTTGTGCTGCGTTCTACACTACTCTACGCTGTTTCATAAGTTTTCGGGTTATTTTCATATTTTATTGAGTTTTTAGACGTTTCTCCTGGCGCTTATGGGTTGTGATGAGTTCTAAACTATTCTACGCTGTTTGAGATGTTTTCTAGTTATTTTATTACTTTGTTGAATTTTTCTACGTTTCTCATGTTGCATATGTGTTGTGCTGCGTTCTACACTACTCTACGCTGTTTCAGAAGTTTTCGAGTTATTTTCTTATTTTGTTGAGTTTTTAGAAGTTTCCCCTGGCGCTTATGGGTTGTGCTGAGTTCTAAACTATTCTACGCTGTTTGAGATGTTTTCTAGTTATTTTATTACTTTTTTGAATTTTTCGACGTTTCTCATGTTGCACATGTATTGTACTGCGTTGCAAACTATTCTACGCTGTTTCAGAAATTTTCGACTTATTTTCTTACTTTTTTGAGTTTTTAGAAGTTTCCCCTGGTGTCCATGGGTTGTGCTGAGTTCTGCACTAGCCTACGTAGTTTCAACAGATTTCGAGTTATTTTAATACTTTCTTGAGTTTTTCGAAGTTTCTCATGGTGCATATGGGTTGAGCTGCGTTCTACACTACTCTACGCTGTTTCAGAAGTTTTCGAGTTATTCTCTTATTTTGTTGAGTTTTTAGAAGTTTCTCCAGGTGCCTATGGGTTGTGCTGAGTTCTGAACTATTCTACGCTGTTTCAGATCTTTTCTAGTTATTTTATTACTTTTTAGAATTTTTCGAAGTTTCTAATCTTGCATATATGTTATGCTGCGTTCTACACTACGTTGTTTCAGATGTTTTCTAGTTATTTGTTTATCTTTTGAGTTTTTCGACGTTTCTCATGTTGCATATGTGTTGTGCTGCATTCTACACTAGCCTACGTAGTTTCAACAGATTTCGAGTTATTTTAATACTTTCTTGAGTTTTTCGAAGTTTCTCATGTTGCATATGTGTTGTACTGCGTTCTACACTAGCCTACGCTGTTTCAACAGATTTCGAGTTATTTTATTACTTTTTTAAATGTTTCTCATGTTGCATATGTGTTGTGCTGCGTTGTAAACTAGCCTACGCTGTTTCAACAGATTTCGAGTTATTTTCTTATTTTTTGAGTTTTTAGAAGTTTCTCCTGGCGCTTATGGGTTGTGCTGAGTTCTAAACTATTCTACGCTGTTTGAGATGTTTTCTAGTTATTTTATTACTTTTTTGAATTTTTCGACGTTTCTCATGTTGCACATGTATTGTACTGCGTTGCAAACTATTCTACGCTGTTTCAAAAATTTTCGACTTATTTTCTTACGTTTTTGAGTTTTTAGAAGTTTCCCCTGGTGCCCATGGGTTGTGCTGAGTTCTGCACTAGCCTACGCAGTTTCAACAGATTTCGAGTTAATTTATTACTTTTTTGAATTGTTCGACCTTTCTAATGTTGCATATGAGTTGTGCTGCGTTCTGAACTATTCTACGCTGTTTCAGATGTTTTCGAGTTATTTTATTACTTTGTTGAATTTTTCGACGTTGCTCATGTTGCATATGTGTTGCGCTGCGATCTACACTAGCCTACGCTGTTTCAACAGATTTCGCGTTATTTTAATACTTTCTTGAGTTTTCCGCAGTTTCGCATGCTGCTTATGGGTTGTGCTGCGTTCTACACTACTCTACGCTGTTTCATAAGTTTTCGGGTTATTTTCATATTTTATTGAGTTTTTAGACGTTTCTCCTGGCGCTTATGGGTTGTGATGAGTTCTAAACTATTCTACGCTGTTTGAGATGTTTTCTAGTTATTTTATTACTTTGTTGAATTTTTCTACGTTTCTCATGTTGCATATGTGTTGTGCTGCGTTCTACACTACTCTACGCTGTTTCAGAAGTTTTCGAGTTATTTTCTTATTTTGTTGAGTTTTTAGAAGTTTCCCCTGGCGCTTATGGGTTGTGCTGAGTTCTAAACTATTCTACGCTGTTTGAGATGTTTTCTAGTTATTTTATTACTTTTTTGAATTTTTCGACGTTTCTCATGTTGCACATGTATTGTACTGCGTTGCAAACTATTCTACGCTGTTTCAGAAATTTTCGACTTATTTTCTTACTTTTTTGAGTTTTTAGAAGTTTCCCCTGGTGTCCATGGGTTGTGCTGAGTTCTGCACTAGCCTACGCAGTTTCAACAGATTTCGAGTTATTTTAATACTTTCTTGAGTTTTTCGAAGTTTCTCATGGTGCATATGGGTTGAGCTGCGTTCTACACTACTCTACGCTGTTTCAGAAGTTTTCGAGTTATTCTCTTATTTTGTTGAGTTTTTAGAAGTTTCTCCAGGTGCCTATGGGTTGTGCTGAGTTCTGAACTATTCTACGCTGTTTCAGATCTTTTCTAGTTATTTTATTACTTTTTAGAATTTTTCGAAGTTTCTAATCTTGCATATATGTTATGCTGCGTTCTACACTACGTTGTTTCAGATGTTTTCTAGTTATTTGTTTATCTTTTGAGTTTTTCGATGTTTCTCATGTTGCATATGTGTTGTGCTGCGTTCTACACTAGCCTACGCTGTTTCAACAGATTTCGAGTTATTTTATTACTTTTTAAAATTTTTCTCATGTTGCATATGTGTTGTGCTGCGTTGTAAACTAGCCTACGCTGTTTCAACAGATTTCGAGTTATTTTCTTATTTTTTGAGTTTTTAGAAGTTTCTCCTGGCGCTTATGGGTTGTGCTGAGTTCTAAACTATTCTACGCTGTTTGAGATGTTTTCTAGTTATTTTATTACTTTTTTGAATTTTTCGACGTTTCTCATGTTGCACATGTGTTGTACTGCGTTGCAAACTATTCTACGCTGTTTCAGAAATTTTCGACTTATTTTCTTCCTTTTTTGAGTTTTTAGAAGTTTCCCCTGGTGCCCATGGGACGTGTTGAGTTCTACACCAGCCTACGCAGTTTCAACAGATTTCGAGTTATTTTAATACTTTTTTGAGTTTTTCGAAGTTTCTCATGGTGCATATGGGTTGAGCTGCGTTCTGCACTACTCTACGCTGTTTCATGAGTTTCCGAGTTATTTTCTTATTTTGTTGAGTTTTTAGAAGTTTCTCCTTGCGTTTATGGGTTGTGCTGAGTTCTAAACTATTCTACGCTGTTTCAGAGGTCTTCGATTTATTTTATTACTTTGTTGAATTTGTCTACGTTTCTCATGTTGCATATGTGTTGCGTTGCGATCTAAACTAGCCTACGCTGTTTCAACAGATTTCGCGTTATTTTAATACTTAATTGAGTTTTTCGAAGTTTCTCATGGTGCTTATGGGTTGTGCTGCGTTCTACACTACTCTACGCTGTTTCATAAATTTTCGGGTTATTTTCATATTTTATTGAGTTTTTAGACGTTTCTCCTGGCGCTTATGGGTTGTGCTCCGTTCTACACTACTCTACGCTGTTTCAGAAGTTTTCGAGTTATTTTCTTATTTTGTTGAGTTTTTAGAAGTTTCCCCAGGTGCCCATGGGTTGTGCGGAGTTCTACACTAGCCTACGCAGTTTCAACAGATTTCGAGTTATTTTAATACTTTCTTGAGTTTTTCGAAGTTTCTCATGGTGCATATGGGTTGAGCAGCGTTCTGCACTACTCTACGCTGTTTCAGAAGTTTTCGAGTTATTATCTTATTTTGTTGAGTTTTTAGAAGTTTCCCCAGGTGCTCATGGGTTGTGCGGAGTTCTACACTAGCCTACGCAGTTTCAACAGATTTCGAGTTATTTTAATACTTTCTTGAGTTCTTCGAAGTTTCTCATGGTGCATATGGGTTGAGCAGCGTTCTGAACTATTATACGCTGTTTCAGATGTTTTCTCGTTAATTTATTACTTTTAAAAATTTTTCTCATGTTGCATATGTGTTGTGCTGCGTTGTAAACTATGCTACGCTGTTTCATATGTTTTCGAGTTATTTTATTATTTTGTTGACTTTTTCGACGTTGCTCATGTTGCATATGTGTTGCGCTGCGATCTACACTAGCCTACGCTGTTTCAACAGATTTCGCGTTATTTTAATACTTTCTTGAGTTTTCCGCAGTTTCGCATGCTGCTTATGGGTTGTGCTGCGTTCTACACTACTCTACGCTGTTTCATAAGTTTTCGAGTTATTTTCATATTTTATTGAGTTTTTAGACGTTTCTCCTGGCGCTTATGGGTTGTGATGAGTTCTAAACTATTCTACGCTGTTTGAGATGTTTTCTAGTTATTTTATTACTTTTTTGAATTTTTCGACGTTTCTCATGTTGCACATGTATTGTACTGCGTTGCAAACTATTCTACGCTGTTTCAGAAATTTTCGACTTATTTTCTTACTTTTTTGAGTTATTAGAAGTTTCCCCTGGTGCCCATGGGTTGTGCTGAGTTCTGCACTAGCCTACGCAGTTTCAACAGATTTCGAGTTATTTTAATACTTTCTTGAGTTTTTCGAAGTTTCTTATGGGTTGTGCTGCGTTCTACACTACTCTACGCTGTTTCATAAGTTTCCGAGTTATTCTCTTATTTTGTTGAGTTTTTAGAAGTTTCTCCAGGTGCCTATGGGTTGTGCTGAGTTCTGCACTAGCCTACGTAGTTTCAACAGATTTCGAGTTATTTTAATACTTTCTTGAGTTTTTCGAAGTTTCTCATGGTGCATATGGGTTGAGCTGCGTTCTACACTACTCTACGCTGTTTCAGAAGTTTTCGAGTTATTCTCTTATTTTGTTGAGTTTTTAGAAGTTTCTCCAGGTGCCTATGGGTTGTGCTGAGTTCTGAACTATTCTACGCTGTTTCAGATCTTTTCTAGTTATTTTATTACTTTTTAGAATTTTTCGAAGTTTCTAATCTTGCATATATGTTATGCTGCGTTCTACACTACGTTGTTTCAGATGTTTTCTAGTTATTTGTTTATCTTTTGAGTTTTTCGACGTTTCTCATGTTGCATATGTGTTGTGCTGCATTCTACACTAGCCTACGTAGTTTCAACAGATTTCGAGTTATTTTAATACTTTCTTGAGTTTTTCGAAGTTTCTCATGTTGCATATGTGTTGTGCTGCGTTCTACACTAGCCTACGCTGTTTCAACAGATGTCGAGTTATTTTATTACTTTTTTAAATGTTTCTCATGTTGCATATGTGTTGTGCTGCGTTGTAAACTAGCCTACGCTGTTTCAACAGATTTCGAGTTATTTTCTTATTTTTTGAGTTTTTAGAAGTTTCTCCTGGCGCTTATGGGTTGTGCTGAGTTCTAAACTATTCTACGCTGTTTGAGATGTTTTCTAGTTATTTTATTACTTTTTTGAATTTTTCGACGTTTCTCATGTTGCACATGTATTGTACTGCGTTGCAAACTATTCTACGCTGTTTCAAAAATTTTCGACTTATTTTCTTACGTTTTTGAGTTTTTAGAAGTTTCCCCTGGTGCCCATGGGTTGTGCTGAGTTCTGCACTAGCCTACGCAGTTTCAACAGATTTCGAGTTAATTTATTACTTTTTTGAATTGTTCGACCTTTCTAATGTTGCATATGAGTTGTGCTGCGTTCTGAACTATTCTACGCTGTTTCAGATGTTTTCTCGTTATTTTGTTACTTTTAAAATTTTTTCTCATGTTGCATATGTGTTGTGCTGCGTTGGAAACTATGCTACGCTGTTTCAGATGTTTTCGAGTTATTTTATTACTTTGTTGAATTTTTCGACGTTGCTCATGTTGCATATGTGTTGCGCTGCGATCTACACTAGCCTCCGCTGTTTCAACAGGTTTCGCGTTATTTTAATACTTTCTTGAGTTTTTCGAAATTTCGCATGCTGCTTATGGGTTGTGCTGCGTTCTACACTACTCTACGCTGTTTCATAAGTTTTCGGGTTATTTTCATATTTTATTGAGTTTTTAGACGTTTCTCCTGGCGCTTATGGGTTGTGATGAGTTCTAAACTATTCTACGCTGTTTGAGATGTTTTCTAGTTATTTTATTACTTTGTTGAATTTTTCTACGTTTCTCATGTTGCATATGTGTTGTGCTGCGTTCTACACTACTCTACGCTGTTTCAGAAGTTTTCGAGTTATTTTCTTATTTTGTTGAGTTTTTAGAAGTTTCCCCTGGCGCTTATGGGTTGTGCTGAGTTCTAAACTATTCTACGCTGTTTGAGATGTTTTCTAGTTATTTTATTACTTTTTTGAATTTTTCGACGTTTCTCATGTTGCACATGTATTGTACTGCGTTGCAAACTATTCTACGCTGTTTCAGAAATTTTCGACTTATTTTCTTACTTTTTTGAGTTTTTAGAAGTTTCCCCTGGTGTCCATGGGTTGTGCTGAGTTCTGCACTAGCCTACGCAGTTTCAACAGATTTCGAGTTATTTTAATACTTTCTTGAGTTTTTCGAAGTTTCTCATGGTGCATATGGGTTGAGCTGCGTTCTACACTACTCTACGCTGTTTCAGAAGTTTTCGAGTTATTCTCTTATTTTGTTGAGTTTTTAGAAGTTTCTCCAGGTGCCTATGGGTTGTGCTGAGTTCTGAACTATTCTACGCTGTTTCAGATCTTTTCTAGTTATTTTATTACTTTTTAGAATTTTTCGAAGTTTCTAATCTTGCATATATGTTATGCTGCGTTCTACACTACGTTGTTTCAGATGTTTTCTAGTTATTTGTTTATCTTTTGAGTTTTTCGACGTTTCTCATGTTGCATATGTGTTGTGCTGCGTTCTACACTAGCCTACGCTGTTTCAACAGATTTCGAGTTATTTTATTACTTTTTTAAATTTTTCTCATGTTGCATATGTGTTGTGCTGCGTTGTAAACTAGCCTACGCTGTTTCAACAGATTTCGAGTTATTTTCTTATTTTTTGAGTTTTTAGAAGTTTCTCCTGGCGCTTATGGGTTGTGCTGAGTTCTAAACTATTCTACGCTGTTTCATGAGTTTCCGAGTTATTTTCTTATTTTGTTGAGTTTTTAGAAGTTTCTCCTTGCGTTTATGGGTTGTGCTGAGTTCTAAACTATTCTACGCTGTTTCAGAGGTCTTCGATTTATTTTATTACTTTGTTGAATTTGTCTACGTTTCTCATGTTGCATATGTGTTGCGTTGCGATCTAAACTAGCCTACGCTGTTTCAACAGATTTCGCGTTATTTTAATACTTAATTGAGTTTTTCGAAGTTTCTCATGGTGCTTATGGGTTGTGCTGCGTTCTACACTACTCTACGCTGTTTCATAAGTTTTCGGGTTATTTTCATATTTTATTGAGTTTTTAGACGTTTCTCCTGGCGCTTATGGGTTGTGCTCCGTTCTACACTACTCTACGCTGTTTCAGAAGTTTTCGAGTTATTTTCTTATTTTGTTGAGTTTTTAGAAGTTTCCCCAGGTGCCCATGGGTTGTGCGGAGTTCTACACTAGCCTACGCAGTTTCAACAGATTTCGAGTTATTTTAATACTTTCTTGAGTTTTTCGAAGTTTCTCATGGTGCATATGGGTTGAGCAGCGTTCTGCACTACTCTACGCTGTTTCAGAAGTTTTCGAGTTATTATCTTATTTTGTTGAGTTTTTAGAAGTTTCCCCAGGTGCCCATGGGTTGTGCGGAGTTCTACACTAGCCTACGCAGTTTCAACAGATTTCGAGTTATTTTAATACTTTCTTGAGTTTTTCGAAGTTTCTCATGGTGCATATGGGTTGAGCAGCGTTCTGAACTATTATACGCTGTTTCAGATGTTTTCCCGTTAATTTATTACTTTTAAAAATTTTTCTCATGTTGCATATGTGTTGTGCTGCGTTGTAAACTATGCTACGCTGTTTCATATGTTTTCGAGTTATTTTATTATTTTGTTGACTTTTTCGACGTTGCTCATGTTGCATATGTGTTGCGCTGCGATCTACACTAGCCTACGCTGTTTCAACAGATTTCGCGTTATTTTAATACTTTCTTGAGTTTTCCGCAGTTTCGCATGCTGCTTATGGGTTGTGCTGCGTTCTACACTACTCTACGCTGTTTCATAAGTTTTCGGGTTATTTTCATATTTTATTGAGTTTTTAGACGTTTCTCCTGGCGCTTATGGGTTGTGATGAGTTCTAAACTATTCTACGCTGTTTGAGATGTTTTCTAGTTATTTTATTACTTTTTTGAATTTTTCGACGTTTCTCATGTTGCACATGTATTGTACTGCGTTGCAAACTATTCTACGCTGTTTCAGAAATTTTCGACTTATTTTCTTACTTTTTTGAGTTTTTAGAAGTTTCCCCTGGTGCCCATGGGTTGTGCTGAGTTCTACACTAGCCTACGCAGTTTCAACAGATTTCGAGTTATTTTAATACTTTCTTGAGTTTTTCGAAGTTTCTTATGGGTTGTGCTGCGTTCTACACTACTCTACGCTGTTTCATAAGTTTCCGAGTTATTCTCTTATTTTGTTGAGTTTTTAGAAGTTTCTCCAGGTGCCTATGGGTTGTGCTGAGTTCTGAACTATTCTACGCTGTTTCAGATCTTTTCTAGTTATTTTATTACTTTTTAGAATTTTTCGAAGTTTCTAATCTTGCATATATGTTATGCTGCGTTCTACACTACGTTGTTTCAGATGTTTTCTAGTTATTTGTTTATCTTTTGAGTTTTTCGACGTTTCTCATGTTGCATATGTGTTGTGCTGCATTCTACACTAGCCTACGTAGTTTCAACAGATTTCGAGTTATTTTAATACTTTCTTGAGTTTTTCGAAGTTTCTCATGTTGCATATGTGTTGTGCTGCGTTCTACACTAGCCTACGCTGTTTCAACAGATTTCGAGTTATTTTATTACTTTTTTAAATTTTTCTCATGTTGCATATGTGTTGTGCTGCGTTGTAAACTAGCCTACGCTGTTTCAACAGATTTCGAGTTATTTTCTTATTTTTTGAGTTTTTAGAAGTTTCTCCTGGCGCTTATGGGTTGTGCTGAGTTCTAAACTATTCTACGCTGTTTGAGATGTTTTCTAGTTATTTTATTACTTGTTTGAATTTTTCGACGTTTCTCATGTTGCACATGTATTGTACTGCGTTGCAAACTAGTCTACGCTGTTTCAAAAATTTTCGACTTATTTTCGTACGTTTTTGAGTTTTTAGAAGTTTCCCCTGGTGCCCATGGGTTGTGCTGAGTTCTGCACTAGCCTACGCAGTTTCAACAGATTTCGAGTTAATTTATTACTTTTTTGAATTGTTCGACCTTTCTAATGTTGCATATGAGTTGTGCTGCGTTCTGAACTATTCTACGCTGTTTCAGATGTTTTCTCGTTATTTTGTTACTTTTAAAATTTTTTCTCATGTTGCATATGTGTTGTGCTGCGTTGGAAACTATGCTACGCTGTTTCAGATGTTTTCGAGTTATTTTATTACTTTGTTGAATTTTTCGACGTTGCTCATGTTGCATATGTGTTGCGCTGCGATCTACACTAGCCTACGCTGTTTCAACAGATTTCGCGTTATTTTAATACTTTCTTGAGTTTTCCGCAGTTTCGCATGCTGCTTATGGGTTGTGCTGCGTTCTACACTACTCTACGCTGTTTCATAAGTTTTCGGGTTATTTTCATATTTTATTGAGTTTTTAGACGTTTCTCCTGGCGCTTATGGGTTGTGATGAGTTCTAAACTATTCTACGCTGTTTGAGATGTTTTCTAGTTATTTTATTACTTTGTTGAATTTTTCTACGTTTCTCATGTTGCATATGTGTTGTGCTGCGTTCTACACTACTCTACGCTGTTTCAGAAGTTTTCGAGTTATTTTCTTATTTTGTTGAGTTTTTAGAAGTTTCCCCTGGCGCTTATGGGTTGTGCTGAGTTCTAAACTATTCTACGCTGTTTGAGATGTTTTCTAGTTATTTTATTACTTTTTTGAATTTTTCGACGTTTCTCATGTTGCACATGTATTGTACTGCGTTGCAAACTATTCTACGCTGTTTCAGAAATTTTCGACTTATTTTCTTACTTTTTTGAGTTTTTAGAAGTTTCCCCTGGTGTCCATGGGTTGTGCTGAGTTCTGCACTAGCCTACGCAGTTTCAACAGATTTCGAGTTATTTTAATACTTTCTTGAGTTTTTCGAAGTTTCTCATGGTGCATATGGGTTGAGCTGCGTTCTACACTACTCTACGCTGTTTCAGAAGTTTTCGAGTTATTCTCTTATTTTGTTGAGTTTTTAGAAGTTTCTCCAGGTGCCTATGGGTTGTGCTGAGTTCTGAACTATTCTACGCTGTTTCAGATCTTTTCTAGTTATTTTATTACTTTTTAGAATTTTTCGAAGTTTCTAATCTTGCATATATGTTATGCTGCGTTCTACACTACGTTGTTTCAGATGTTTTCTAGTTATTTGTTTATCTTTTGAGTTTTTCGACGTTTCTCATGTTGCATATGTGTTGTGCTGCGTTCTACACTAGCCTACGCTGTTTCAACAGATTTCGAGTTATTTTATTACTTTTTTAAATTTTTCTCATGTTGCATATGTGTTGTGCTGCGTTGTAAACTAGCCTACGCTGTTTCAACAGATTTCGAGTTATTTTCTTATTTTTTGAGTTTTTAGAAGTTTCTCCTGGCGCTTATGGGTTGTGCTGAGTTCTAAACTATTCTACGCTGTTTGAGATGTTTTCTAGTTATTTTATTACTTTTTTGAATTTTTCGACGTTTCTCATGTTGCACATGTATTGTACTGCGTTGCAAACTATTCTACGCTGTTTCAAAAATTTTCGACTTATTTTCTTACGTTTTTGAGTTTTTAGAAGTTTCCCCTGGTGCCCATGGGTTGTGCTGAGTTCTGCACTAGCCTACGCAGTTTCAACAGATTTCGAGTTAATTTATTACTTTTTTGAATTGTTCGACCTTTCTAATGTTGCATATGAGTTGTGCTGCGTTCTGAACTATTCTACGCTGTTTCAGATGTTTTCTCGTTATTTTGTTACTTTTAAATTTTTTTCTCATGTTGCATATGTGTTGTGCTGCGTTGGAAACTATGCTACGCTGTTTCAGATGTTTTCGAGTTATTTTATTACTTTGTTGAATTTTTCGACGTTGCTCATGTTGCATATGTGTTGCGCTGCGATCTACACTAGCCTACGCTGTTTCAACAGATTTCGCGTTATTTTAATACTTTCTTGAGTTTTCCGCAGTTTCGCATGCTGCTTATGGGTTGTGCTGCGTTCTACACTACTCTACGCTGTTTCATAAGTTTTCGGGTTATTTTCATATTTTATTGAGTTTTTAGACGTTTCTCCTGGCGCTTATGGGTTGTGATGAGTTCTAAACTATTCTACGCTGTTTGAGATGTTTTCTAGTTATTTTATTACTTTGTTGAATTTTTCTACGTTTCTCATGTTGCATATGTGTTGTGCTGCGTTCTACACTACTCTACGCTGTTTCAGAAGTTTTCGAGTTATTTTCTTATTTTGTTGAGTTTTTAGAAGTTTCCCCTGGCGCTTATGGGTTGTGCTGAGTTCTAAACTATTCTACGCTGTTTGAGATGTTTTCTAGTTATTTTATTACTTTTTTGAATTTTTCGACGTTTCTCATGTTGCACATGTATTGTACTGCGTTGCAAACTATTCTACGCTGTTTCAGAAATTTTCGACTTATTTTCTTACTTTTTTGAGTTTTTAGAAGTTTCCCCTGGTGTCCATGGGTTGTGCTGAGTTCTGCACTAGCCTACGCAGTTTCAACAGATTTCGAGTTATTTTAATACTTTCTTGAGTTTTTCGAAGTTTCTCATGGTGCATATGGGTTGAGCTGCGTTCTACACTACTCTACGCTGTTTCAGAAGTTTTCGAGTTATTCTCTTATTTTGTTGAGTTTTTAGAAGTTTCTCCAGGTGCCTATGGGTTGTGCTGAGTTCTGAACTATTCTACGCTGTTTCAGATCTTTTCTAGTTATTTTATTACTTTTTAGAATTTTTCGAAGTTTCTAATCTTGCATATATGTTATGCTGCGTTCTACACTACGTTGTTTCAGATGTTTTCTAGTTATTTGTTTATCTTTTGAGTTTTTCGACGTTTCTCATGTTGCATATGTGTTGTGCTGCATTCTACACTAGCCTACGTTTCAACAGATTTCGAGTTATTTTAATACTTTCTTGAGTTTTTCGAAGTTTCTCATGTTGCATATGTGTTGTGCTGCGTTCTACACTAGCCTACGCTGTTTCAACAGATGTCGAGTTATTTTATTACTTTTTTAAATGTTTCTCATGTTGCATATGTGTTGTGCTGCGTTGTAAACTAGCCTACGCTGTTTCAACAGATTTCGAGTTATTTTCTTATTTTTTGAGTTTTTAGAAGTTTCTCCTGGCGCTTATGGGTTGTGCTGAGTTCTAAACTATTCTACGCTGTTTGAGATGTTTTCTAGTTATTTTATTACTTTTTTGAATTTTTCGACGTTTCTCATGTTGCACATGTATTGTACTGCGTTGCAAACTATTCTACGCTGTTTCAAAAATTTTCGACTTATTTTCTTACGTTTTTGAGTTTTTAGAAGTTTCCCCTGGTGCCCATGGGTTGTGCTGAGTTCTGCACTAGCCTACGCAGTTTCAACAGATTTCGAGTTAATTTATTACTTTTTTGAATTGTTCGACCTTTCTAATGTTGCATATGAGTTGTGCTGCGTTCTGAACTATTCTACGCTGTTTCAGATGTTTTCTCGTTATTTTGTTACTTTTAAAATTTTTTCTCATGTTGCATATGTGTTGTGCTGCGTTGGAAACTATGCTACGCTGTTTCAGATGTTTTCGAGTTATTTTATTACTTTGTTGAATTTTTCGACGTTGCTCATGTTGCATATGTGTTGCGCTGCGATCTACACTAGCCTACGCTGTTTCAACAGATTTCGCGTTATTTTAATACTTTCTTGAGTTTTCCGCAGTTTCGCATGCTGCTTATGGATTGTGCTGCGTTCTACACTACTCTACGCTGTTTCATAAGTTTTCGGGTTATTTTCATATTTTATTGAGTTTTTAGACGTTTCTCCTGGCGCTTATGGGTTGTGATGAGTTCTAAACTATTCTACGCTGTTTGAGATGTTTTCTAGTTATTTTATTACTTTGTTGAATTTTTCTACGTTTCTCATGTTGCATATGTGTTGTGCTGCGTTCTACACTACTCTACGCTGTTTCAGAAGTTTTCGAGTTATTTTCTTATTTTGTTGAGTTTTTAGAAGTTTCCCCTGGCGCTTATGGGTTGTGCTGAGTTCTAAACTATTCTACGCTGTTTGAGATGTTTTCTAGTTATTTTATTACTTTTTTGAATTTTTCGACGTTTCTCATGTTGCACATGTATTGTACTGCGTTGCAAACTATTCTACGCTGTTTCAGAAATTTTCGACTTATTTTCTTACTTTTTTGAGTTTTTAGAAGTTTCCCCTGGTGTCCATGGGTTGTGCTGAGTTCTGCACTAGCCTACGCAGTTTCAACAGATTTCGAGTTATTTTAATACTTTCTTGAGTTTTTCGAAGTTTCTCATGGTGCATATGGGTTGAGCTGCGTTCTACACTACTCTACGCTGTTTCAGAAGTTTTCGAGTTATTCTCTTATTTTGTTGAGTTTTTAGAAGTTTCTCCAGGTGCCTATGGGTTGTGCTGAGTTCTGAACTATTCTACGCTGTTTCAGATCTTTTCTAGTTATTTTATTACTTTTTAGAATTTTTCGAAGTTTCTAATCTTGCATATATGTTATGCTGCGTTCTACACTACGTTGTTTCAGATGTTTTCTAGTTATTTGTTTATCTTTTGAGTTTTTCGACGTTTCTCATGTTGCATATGTGTTGTGCTGCGTTCTACACTAGCCTACGCTGTTTCAACAGATTTCGAGTTATTTTATTACTTTTTTAAATTTTTCTCATGTTGCATATGTGTTGTGCTGCGTTGTAAACTAGCCTACGCTGTTTCAACAGATTTCGAGTTATTTTCTTATTTTTTGAGTTTTTAGAAGTTTCTCCTGGCGCTTATGGGTTGTGCTGAGTTCTAAACTATTCTACGCTGTTTGAGATGTTTTCTAGTTATTTTATTACTTTTTTGAATTTTTCGACGTTTCTCATGTTGCACATGTATTGTACTGCGTTGCAAACTATTCTACGCTGTTTCAAAAATTTTCGACTTATTTTCTTACGTTTTTGAGTTTTTAGAAGTTTCCCCTGGTGCCCATGGGTTGTGCTGAGTTCTGCACTAGCCTACGCAGTTTCAACAGATTTCGAGTTAATTTATTACTTTTTTGAATTGTTCGACCTTTCTAATGTTGCATATGAGTTGTGCTGCGTTCTGAACTATTCTACGCTGTTTCAGATGTTTTCTCGTTATTTTGTTACTTTTAAAATTTTTTCTCATGTTGCATATGTGTTGTGCTGCGTTGGAAACTATGCTACGCTGTTTCAGATGTTTTCGAGTTATTTTATTACTTTGTTGAATTTTTCGACGTTGCTCATGTTGCATATGTGTTGCGCTGCGATCTACACTAGCCTACGCTGTTTCAACAGATTTCGCGTTATTTTAATACTTTCTTGAGTTTTCCGCAGTTTCGCATGCTGCTTATGGGTTGTGCTGCGTTCTACACTACTCTACGCTGTTTCATAAGTTTTCGGGTTATTTTCATATTTTATTGAGTTTTTAGACGTTTCTCCTGGCGCTTATGGGTTGTGATGAGTTCTAAACTATTCTACGCTGTTTGAGATGTTTTCTAGTTATTTTATTACTTTGTTGAATTTTTCTACGTTTCTCATGTTGCATATGTGTTGTGCTGCGTTCTACACTACTCTACGCTGTTTCAGAAGTTTTCGAGTTATTTTCTTATTTTGTTGAGTTTTTAGAAGTTTCCCCTGGCGCTTATGGGTTGTGCTGAGTTCTAAACTATTCTACGCTGTTTGAGATGTTTTCTAGTTATTTTATTACTTTTTTGAATTTTTCGACGTTTCTCATGTTGCACATGTATTGTACTGCGTTGCAAACTATTCTACGCTGTTTCAGAAATTTTCGACTTATTTTCTTACTTTTTTGAGTTTTTAGAAGTTTCCCCTGGTGCCCATGGGTTGTGCTGAGTTCTGCACTAGCCTACGCAGTTTCAACAGATTTCGAGTTATTTTAATACTTTCTTGAGTTTTTCGAAGTTTCTCATGGTGCATATGGGTTGAGCTGCATTCTACACTACTCTACGCTGTTTCAGAAGTTTTCGAGTTATTCTCTTATTTTGTTGAGTTTTTAGAAGTTTCTCCAGGTGCCTATGGGTTGTGCTGAGTTCTGAACTATTCTACGCTGTTTCAGATCTTTTCTAGTTATTTTATTACTTTTTAGAATTTTTCGAAGTTTCTAATCTTGCATATATGTTATGCTGCGTTCTACACTACGTTGTTTCAGATGTTTTCTAGTTATTTGTTTATTTTTGAGTTTTTCGACGTTTCTCATGTTGCATATGTGTTGTGCTGCATTCTACACCAGCCTACGCTGTTTCAACAGATTTCGAGTTATTTTATTACTTTTTTAAATTTTTCTCATGTTGCATATGTGTTGTGCTGCGTTGTAAACTAGCCTACGCTGTTTCAACAGATTTCGAGTTATTTTCTTACTTTTTGAGTTTTTAGAAGTTTCTCCTGGCGTCTAATGGTTGTGCTGAGTTGTAAACTATTCTACGCTGTTTCAGAGGTTTTCGATTTATTTTATTACTTTTTTGAATTTTTCGACGTTTCTCATGTTGCCTATGTGTTGTGCTGCGTTCTACACTACTCTACGTTGTTGCATAAGTTTTCGAGTTACTTTCTTATTTTGTTGAGTTTTTAGAAGTTTCACCCGGCGCCTAATGGTTGTGCTGAGTTGTAACCTATTCGACGCTGTTTCAGATGTTTTCGAGTTATTTTCTTATTTCGTTGAGTTTTTAGAAATTTCTCCTGGCGCCTATGGGTTGTGCTGAGTTCTAAACTAGTCTACGCTGTTTCAGATGTTTTCTAGTTATTTTATTACTTTTTTGAATTTTTCGACGTTTCTAATGTTGCATATGTGTTGTGCTGAGTTCTAAACTATTCTACGCTGTTTCAGATGTTTTCTAGTTATTTTATTACTTTTTCGAATTTTTCGACTTTTCTCATGTTGCACATGTGTTGTACTGCGTTGCAATCTATTCTACGCTGTTTCAGAAGTTTTCGAGTTATCTTCTTACTTTTTTGAGATTTTCGACGTTTCTCATGGTGCATATGGATTGAGCTGCGTTCTACACTACTCTACGCTGTTTCAGAAGTTTTCGATTTATTTTCTTATTTTGTTGAGTTTTTAGAAGTTTCTCCAGGTGCCTATGGGTTGTGCTGAGTTCTAAACTATTCTACGCTGTTTCAGATGTTTTCTAGTTATTTTATTACTTTTTTGAATTTGTCGACGTTTCTAATGTTGCATATGTGTTGTGCTGCGTTCTGAACTATTCTACGCTGTTTGAGATGTTTTCGAGTTATTTTATTACTTTTTTGAAGTTCTCGACGTTTCTAATGTTGCATATGTGTTGTGCTGCGTTCTGAACTATTCTACGCTGTTTCAGATGTTTTCTAGTTATTTTATTACTTTTTTGAATTTTTCGACGTTTCTCATGTTGCATATGTGTTGTGCTGCGTTCTGAACTATTCTACGCTGTTTCAGATGTTTTCTAGTTATTTTATTACTTTTTAAAATTTTTCTCATGTTGCATATGTGTTCTGCTGCGTTCTACACTACTCTACGCTGTTTCAGAAGTTTTCGAGTTATTTTCTTATTTTGTTGAGTTTTTAGAAGTTTCCCCTGGTGCCCATGGGTTGTGCTGAGTTCTAAACTAGTCTACGCTGTTTCAGATGTTTTTTTAGTTATTTTATTACTTTTTTGAATTATTCGACGTTTCACATGTTGGACATGTGTTGTACTGCGTTGCAAACTATTCTACGCTGTTTCAGAAATGTTCGACATTTTCTTACTTTTTTGAGTTTTTAGATGTTTCCCCTGGTGTCCATGGGTTGAGCTGCGTTCTACACTACTCTACGCTGATTCAGAAGTTTTCGAGTTATTTTCTTATTTTGTTGAGTTTTTAGAAGTTTCTCCAGGTGCCTATGGGTTGTGCTGAGTTCTGAACTATTCTACGCTGTTTCAGATGTTTTCGAGTTATATTATTACTTTTTTGAATTTCTCGACGTTTCTCATGTTGCGTATGTGTTGCGCTGCGTTCTACACTAGCCTACGCTGTTTCAACAGATTTCGAGTTATTTTAATACTTTCTTGAGTCTTTCGAAGTTTCTCATGTTGGTTATGGGTTGTGCTGCGTTCTACACTACTCTACGTTCTTGCATAAGTTTTCGAGTTATTTTCTTATTTTGTTGACTTATTAGAAATCTCTCCTGGCGCCGATGTGTTGTGCTGAGTTGTAAACGATTCTACGCTGTTTCAGATGTTTTCTAATTATTTTATTATTTTTTCCAATTTTTCGACGTTTATCCTGGTGCCTATGGGTTGTGCTGAGTTCTACACTACTCTACGCTGTTTCAGAAGATTTCGAGTTATTTTAATACTTTCTTGATTTTTTCTAAGTTTCTCATAGTGCATATGGGTTGTGCGGAGTTATAAACTATTCTACGCTGTTTCAGATGTTTTCTAGTTATCTTATTACTTTTTTGAATTTTTCGACGTTTCTAATGTTGCATATGTGTTGTGCTGCGTTCTGAACTATTCGCTGTTTCAGATGTTTTCTAGTTACTTTCTTACTTTGTTTAATCTTTCTCATGTTGCATATGTGTTGCGCTGCGTTCTACACTAGCCTACGCTGTTTCAACAGATTTCGAGTTATTTTCTTATTTTGTTGAGTTTTTAGAAGTTTCTCCTGGTGCTTATGGGTTGTGCTGAGTTCTAAACTTTTCTACGCTGTTTCACATGTTTTCTAGTTATTTTAATACTTTTTTGAATTTTTCGACGTTTCTCATGTTGCATATGTGTTGTGCTGCGTTGTAAACTAGCCTACGCTGTTTCAACAGATTTCGAGTTATTTTAATACTTTCTTGAGTTTTTCGAACTTTCGCATGGAGCATATGGGTTGTGCTGCGTTCTACACTCCTCGAAGCTGTTTCATAAGTTTTCGAGTTATTTTCTTATTTTGTTGAATTTTTAGAAGTTTCTCCTGGTGCCTAAGGGTTGTGCTGAGTTCTAAACTATTCTACGCTGTTTCAGATGTTTTCTAGTTATTTTATTACTTTTTTGAATTTTTCGACGTTTCTCATGTTGCACATGTGTTGTACTGCGTTGCAAACTATTCTACGCTGTTTCAGATGTGTTCTAGTTATTTTATTACCTTTTAAAATTTTTCTCATGTTGCTTATGTGTTGTGCTGCGTTGTAAACTATTGTACGCTGTTTCAGATGTTTTCGAGTTATTTTATTACTTTGTTGAATTTTTCGACGTTGCTCATGTTGCCTATGTGTTGCGCTGCGTTCTACACTAGCCTACGCTGTTTCAACAGATTTCGCGTTATTTTAATACTTTCTTGAGTTTTTCGAAGTTTCTCATGGTGCTTATGGGTTGTGCTGCGTTGTACACTATTCTACGCTGTTTCATAAGTGTTCGAGTTATTTTCTTATTTTTTTGAGTTTTTAGAAGTTTCTCCTGGCGCTTATAGGTTCTGCTGAGTTCTAAACTATTCTACGCTGTTTCAGATGTTTTCGAGTTATTTTATTACTTTGTTGAATTTTTCGACGTTGCTCATGTTGCCTATGTGTTGCGCTGCGTTCTACACTAGCCTACGCTGTTTCAACAGATTTCGCGTTATTTTAATACTTTCTTGAGTTTTTCGAAGTTTCTCATGGTGCTTATGGGTTGTGCTGCGTTGTACACTACTCTACGCTGTTTCATAAGTGTTCGAGTTATTTTCTTATTTTTTTGAGTTTTTAGAAGTTTCTCCTGGCGCTTATAGGTTCTGCTGAGTTCTAAACTATTCTACGCTGTTTCAGAGGTTTTCGAGTTATTTTATTACTTTGTTGAATTTTTCGACGTTTCTCATGTTGCCTATGTGTTGTGCTGCGTTCTACACTACTCTACGTTGTTGCATAAGTTTTCGAGTTACTTTCTTATTTTGTTGAGTTTTTAGAAGTTTCACCCGGCGCCTAATGGTTGTGCTGAGTTGTAAACTATTCGACGCTGTTTCAGATGTTTTCGAGTTATTTTCTTATTTCGTTGAGTTTTTAGAAATTTCTCCTGGCGCCTATGGGTTGTGCTGAGTTCTAAACTAGTCTACGCTGTTTCAGATGTTTTCTAGTTATTTTATTACTTTTTTGAATTTTTCGACGTTTCTAATGTTGCATATGTGTTGTGCTGAGTTCTAAACTATTCTACGCTGTTTCAGAAGTTTTCGAGTTATCTTCTTACTTTTTTGAGATTTTCGACGTTTCTCATGGTGCATATGGGTTGAGCTGCGTTCTACACTACTCTACGCTGTTTCAGAAGTTTTCGAGTTATTTTCTTATTTTGTTGAGTTTTTAGAAGTTTCTCCAGGTGCCTATGGGTTGTGCTGAGTTCTAAACTATTCTACGCTGTTTCAGATGTTTTCGAGTTATATTATTACTTTTTTGAATTTCTCGACGTTTCTCATGTTGCATATGTGTTGCGCTGCGTTCTACACTAGCCTACGCTGTTTCAACAGATTTCGAGTTATTTTAATACTTTCTTGAGTCTTTCGAAGTTTCTCATGTTGGTTATGGGTTGTGCTGCGTTCTACACTACTCTACGTTGTTGCATAAGTTTTCGAGTTATTTTCTTATTATGTTGAGTTTTTAGAAGTTTCTCCTGGTGCCTATGGGTTGTGCTGAGTTCTAAACGATTCTACGCTGTTTCAGATGTTTTCTTATTATTTTATTATTTTTTCCAATTTTTCGACGTTTATCCTGGTGCCTATGGGTTGTGCTGAGTTCTACACTACTCTATGCTGTTTCAGAAGATTTCGAGTTATTTTAATACTTTCTTGATTTTTTCTAAGTTTCTCATAGTGCATATGGGTTGTGCGGAGTTATAAACTATTGTACGCTGTTTCAGATGTTTTCTAGTTATCTTATTACTTTTTTGAATTTTTCGACGTTTCTAATGTTGCATATGTGTTGTGCTGCGTTCTGAACTATTCGCTGTTTCAGATGTTTTCTAGTTACTTTCTAACTTTGGTTAATTGTTCTCATGTTGCATATGTGTTGCGCTGCGTTCTACACTAGCCTACGCTGTTTCAACAGATTTCGAGTTATTTTCTTATTTTGTTGAGTTTTTAGAAGTTTCTCCTGGTGCTTATGGGTTGTGCTGAGTTCTAAACTATTCTGCGCTGTTTCAGATGTTTTCTAGTTATTTTATTACTTTTTTGAATTGTTCGACATTTCTAATGTTGCTTATGTGTTATGCTGCTTTGTAAACTATTCTACGCTGTTTCACATGTTTTCTAGTTATTTTAATACTTTGTTGAATTTTTTGACGTTTCTCATGTTGCATATGTGTTGTGCTGCGTTGTAAACTAGCCTACGCTGGTTCAACAGATTTCGAGTTATTTTAATACTTTCTTGAGTTATTCGAATTTCGCATGGTGCATATGGGTTGTGCTGCATTCTACACTACTCGACGCTGTTTCAGAAGTTTTCGAGTTATTTTCTTATTTTGTTGAGTTTTTAGAAGTTTCTCATGTTGCACATGTGTTGTACTGCGTTGCAAACTATTCTACGATGTTTCAGAAATTTTCGACTTATTTTCTTACTTTTTTGAGTTTTTAGAAGTTTGCCATGGTGCCAATGGGTTGTGCTGAGTTCTACACTAGCCTACGCTGTTTCAACAGATTTCGAGTTATTTTATTACTTTTTTACATTTTTCTCATGTTGCTTTTGTGTTGTGCTGCGTTGTAAACTATTGTACGCTGTTTCAGATGTTTTCGAGTTATTTTATTACTTTGTTGAATTTTTCGACGTTGCTCATGTTGCGTATGTGTTGCGCTGTTTTCTACACTAGCCTACGTTGTTTCAACATATTTCGCGTTATTTTAATACATTCTTGAGTTTTTCGAAGTTTCTCATGGTGCATATGTGTTGTTTCAGAAGTTTTCGAGTTATTTTCTTACTTTCTTGAGTTTTTAGAAGTTAATCCTGGTGCCTATGGGTTGTGCTGAGTTCTAAACTATTCTACGCTGTTTCAGATGTTTTCTAATTATTTTATTATTTTTTCCAATTTTTCGACGTTTATCCTGGTGCCTATGGGTTGTGCTGAGTTCTACACTACTCTACGCTGTTTTAGAAGATTTCGAGTTATTTTAATACTTTCTTGATTTTTTCTAAGTTTCTCATAGTGCATATGGGTTGTGCGGAGTTATAAACTATTCTACGCTGTTTCAGATGTTTTCTAGATATCTTATTACTTTTTTGAATTTTTCGACGTTTCTAATGTTGCATATGTGTTGTGCTGCGTTCTGAACTATTCGCTGTTTCAGATGTTTTCTAGTTACTTTCTTACTTTGTTTAATTTTTCTCATGTTGCATATGTGTTGCGCTGCGTTCTACACTAGCCTACGCTGTTTCAACAGATTTCGAGTTATTTTCTTATTTTTTTGAGTTTTTAGAAGTTTCTCCTGGCGCTTATAGGTTCTGCTGAGTTCTAAACTATTCTACGCTGTTTCAGAGGTTTTCGAGTTATTTTATTACTTTGTTGAGTTTTTAGAAGTTTATCCTGGTGCCTATGGGTTGTGCTGAGTTCTACACTACTCTATGCTGTTTCAGAAGATTTCGAGTTATTTTAATACTTTCTTGATTTTTTCTAAGTTTCTCATAGTGCATATGGGTTGTGCGGAGTTATAAACTATTCTACGCTGTTTCAGATGTTTTCTAGTTATCTTATTACTTTTTTGAATTTTTCGACGTTTCTAATGTTGCATATGTGTTGTGCTGCGTTCTGAACTATTCGCTGTTTCATATGTTTTCTAGTTACTTTCTAACTTTGTTTAATTTTTCTCATGTTGCATATGTGTTGCGCTGCGTTCTACACTAGCCTACGCTGTTTCAACAGATTTCGAGTTATTTTCTTATTTTGTTGAGTTTTTCGAAGTTTCTCCTGGTGCTTATGGGTTGTGCTGAGTTCTAAACTATTCTGCGCTGTTTCAGATGTTTTCTAGTTATTTTATTACTTTTTTGAATTGTTCGACGTTTCTAATGTTGCCTATGGGTTGTGCTGAGTTCTAAACTATTCTACGCAGTTTCAGATGTTTTCTAGTTATTTTATTACTTTTTTGAATTTTTCGACGTTTCTAATGTTGCATATGTGTTGTGCTGCGTTCTGAACTATTCTACGCTGTTTCAGATGTTTTCGAGTTATTTTCTTACTTTTTTGAGTTTATAGAAGTTTGTCCTAGTGCCTATGGGTTGTGCTGAGTTCTACACTAGCCTACGCAGTTTCAACAGATTTCGAGTTATTTTAATACTTTCTTGAGTTTTTCGAAGTTTCTCATGGTGCATATGTGTTGAGCTGCGTTCTACACTACTCTACGCTGTTTCAGAAGTTTTCGAGTTATTTTCTTATTTTGTTGAGTTTTTAGAAGTTTCTCCTGGTGCCTATGGGTTGTGCTGAGTTCTAAACTATTCTACGCTGTTTCAGATGTTTTCTAGTTATCTTATTACTTTTTTGAATTTTTCGACGTTTCTAATGTTGCATATGTGTTGTGCTGCGTTCTGAATTATTCGCTGTTTCAGATGTTTTCTAGTTACTTTCTTACTTTGTATAATTTTTCTCATATTGCAAATGTATTGCGCTGCGTTCTACACTAGCCTACGCTGTTTCAACAGATTTCGAGTTATTTTAATATTTTCTTGAGTTTTTCGAAGTTTCTCATGGTGCATATGGGTTGAGCTGCGTTCTACACTACTCTACGCTGTTTCAGAAGTTTTCGAGTTATTTTCTTACTTTCTTGAGTTTTTAGAAGTTTCTCCTGGTGCCTATGGGTTGTGCTGAGTTCTAAACTATTCTACGCTGTTTCAGATGTTTTCTAGTTATTTTATTACTTTTTTGAATTTTTCGACGTTTCTCATGTTGCACATGTGTTCTGCTGCGTTGCAAACTATTCTACGCTGTTTCAGAAGTTTTCGAGTTATTTTCTTACTTTTTTGAGTTTTTAGATGTTTCCCCTGGTGCCCATGGGTTGTGCTGCGTTCTGAACTATTCTACGCTGTTTCAGATGTTTTCTAGTTATTTTATTACTTTTTAAAATTTTTCTCATGTTGCATATGTGTTGTGCTGCGTTGTAAACTAGCCTACGCTGTTTCAACAGATTTCGAGTTATTTTAATACTTTCTTGAGTTTTTCGAACCTTCTCATGGTGCATATGGGTTGTGCTGCGTTCTACACTACTCTACGCTGTTTCAGAAGTTTTCGAGTTACTTCCTTATTTTGTTGAGTTTTTAGAAGTTTCTCCTGGTGCCTGTGGGTTGTGCTAAGTTCTAAACTGTTCTACGCTGTTTCAGATGTTTTTTAGTTATCTTATTACTTTTTTGAATTTTTCTACGTTTCTCAAGTTGCACATGTGTTGTACTGCGTTGCAAACTATTCTACGCTGTTTCAGAAATTTTTGACTTATTTTCTTACTTTTTTGAGTTTTTAGATGTGTTCCCTGGTGCCCATGGGTTGTGCTGAGTTCTACACTAGCCTTCGCAGTTTCAACAGATTTCGAGTTATTTTAATACTTTCTTGAGTTATTCGAACTTTCGCATGGTGCATATGGGTTGTGCTGCGTTCTACACTACTCTACGCTGTTTCAGAAGTTTTCGAGTTATTTTCTTATTTTTTTGAGTTTTTAGAAGTTTCTCCTGATGCCTATGGGTTTAGCTGAGTTCTAAACTACTCTACGCTGTTTGAGATGTTTTCTAGTTATTTTATTACTTTTTTGAATTTTTCGACGTGTTTAATGTTGCATATGTGTTGTGCTGCGTTCTGAACTATTCTACGCTGTTTCAGATGTTTTCTAGTTATTTTATTACTTTTTAAAATTTTTCTCATGTTGCTTATGTGTTGTGCTGCGTTTTAAACTATTGTACGCTGTTTCAGATGTATTCGAGTTATTTTATTACTTTGTTGAATTTTTCGACGTTGCTCATGTTGCGTATGTGTTGCGCTGCGTTCTACACTAGCCTACGCTGTTTCAACAGATTTCGCGTTATTTTAATACTTTCTTGAGTTTTTCGAAGTTTCTCATGGGGCTTATGGGTTGTGCTGAGTTCTAAACTATTCTACGCTGTTTCAGATGTTTTCTAGTTATCTTATTACTTTTTTGAATTTTTCGACGTTTCTAATGTTGCATATGTGTTGTGCTGCGTTCTGAATTATTCGCTGTTTCAGATGTTTTCTAGTTACTTTCTTACTTTGTATCATTTTTCTCATATTGCAAATGTGTTGCGCTGCGTTCTACACTAGCCTACGCTGTTTCAACAGATTTCGAGTTATTTTAATATTTTCTTGAGTTTTTCGAAGTTTCTCATGGTGCATATGGGTTGATCTGCGTTCTACACTATTCTACGCTGTTTCAGAAGTTTTCGAGTTATTTTCTTATTTTGTTGAGTTTTTAGAAGTTTCTCCTGGTGCCTATGGGTTGTGCTGAGTTCTAAACTATTCTACGCTGTTTCAGATGTTTTCTAGTTATTTTATTACTTTTTTGAATTTTTCGACGTTTCTCATGTTGCACATGTGTTCTGCTGCGTTGCAAACTATTCTACGCTGTTTCAGAAGTTTCCGAGTTATTTTCTTACTTTTTTGAGTTTTTAGATGTTTCCCCTGGTGCCCATGGGTTGTGCTGCGTTCTGAACTATTCTACGCTGTTTCAGAAGTTTTCGAGTTATTTTCTTATTTTGTTGTGTTTTTAGAAGTTTCTCCTGGTGCCTGTGGGTTGTGCTGAGTTCTAAACTGTTCTACGCTGTTTCAGATGTTTTTTTAGTTATCTTATTACTTTTTTGAATTTTTCTACGTTTCTCAAGTTGCACATGTGTTGTACTGCGTTGCAAACTATTCTACGCTGTTTCAGAAATTTTCGACTTATTTTCTTACTTTTTTGAGTTTTTAGATGTTTTCCCTGGTGCCCATGGGTTGTGCTGAGTTCTACACTAGCCTGCGCAGTTTCAACAGATTTCGAGTTATTTTAATACTTTCTTGAGTTATTCGAACTTTCGCATGGTGCATATGGGTTGTGCTGCGTTCTACACTACTCTACGCTGTTTCAGAAGTTTTCGAGTTATTTTCTTATTTTGTTGAGTTTTTAGAAGTTTCTCCTGATGCCTATGGGTTGTGCTGAGTTCTAAACTACTCTACGCTGTTTCAGATGTTTTCTAGTTATTTTATTACTTTTTTGAATTTTTCGACGTTTTTAATGTTGCATATGTGTTGTGCTGCGTTCTGAACTATTCTACGCTGTTTCAGATGTTTTCTAGTTATTTTATTACTTTTTAAAATTTTTCTCATGTTGCTTATGTGTTGTGCTGCGTTTTAAACTATTGTACGCTGTTTCAGATGTTTTCGAGTTATTTTATTACTTTGTTGAATTTTTCGACGTTGCTCATGTTGCATATGTGTTGCGCTGCGATCTACACTAGCCTACGCTGTTTCAACAGATTTCGCGTTATGTTAATACTTTCTTGAGTTTTTCGAAGTTTCTCATGGTGCTTATGGGTTGTGCTGCGTTCTACACTGCTCTACGCTGTTTCATAAGTTTTCGAGTTATTTTCTTATTTTGTTGAGTTTTTAGAAGTTTCTCCTGGCGCGTATGGGTTGTGCTGAGTTCTAAACTATTCTACGCTGTTTGAGATGTTTTCTAGTTATTTTATTACCTTTTTGAATTTTTCGACGTTTCTCATATTGCACATGTGTTGTACTGCGTTGCAAACTATTCTACGCTGTTTCAGAAGTTTTCGAGTTATTTTCTTACTATTTTGAGTTTATAGAAGTTTGTCCTAGTGCCTATGGGTTGTGCTGAGTTCTACACTAGCCTACGCAGTTTCAACAGATTTCGAGTTATTTTAATACTTTCTTGAGTTTTTCGAAGTTTCTCATGGTGCATATGGGTTGAGCTGCGTTCTACACTACTCTACGCTGTTTCAGAAGTTTTCGAGTTATTTTCTTATTTTGTTGAGTTTTTAGAAGTTTCTCCTGGCGCCTATGGGTTGTGCTGAGTTCTAAACTATTCTACGCTGTTTCAGATGTTTTCTAGTTATCTTATTACTTTTTTGAATTTTTCGACGTTTCTAATGTTGCATATGTGTTGTGCTGCGTTCTGAACTATTCTACGCTGTTTCAGATGTTTTCGAGTTATTTTCTTACTTTTTTGAGTTTATAGAAGTTTGTCCTAGTGCCTATGGGTTGTGCTGAGTTCTACACTAGCCTACGCAGTTTCAACAGATTTCGAGTTATTTTAATACTTTCTTGAGTTTTTCGAAGTTTCTCATGGTGCATATGGGTTGAGCTGCGTTCTACACTACTCTACGCTGTTTCAGAAGTTTTCGAGTTATTTTCTTATTTTGTTGAGTTTTTAGAAGTTTCTCCTGGTGCCTATGGGTTGTGCTGAGTTCTAAACTATTCTACGCTGTTTCAGATGTTTTCTAGTTATCTTATTACTTTTTTGAATTTTTCGACGTTTCTAATGTTGCATATGTGTTGTGCTGCGTTCTGAATTATTCGCTGTTTCAGATGTTTTCTAGTTACTTTCTTACTTTGTATAATTTTTCTCATATTGCAAATGTGTTGCGCTGCGTTCTACACTAGCCTACGCTGTTTCAACAGATTTCGAGTTATTTTAATATTTTCTTGAGTTTTTCGAAGTTTCTCATGGTGCATATGGGTTGAGCTGCGTTCTACACTACTCTACGCTGTTTCAGAAGTTTTCGAGTTATTTTCTTACTTTCTTGAGTTTTTAGAAGTTTCTCCTGGTGCCTATGGGTTGTGCTGAGTTCTAAACTATTCTACGCTGTTTCAGATGTTTTCTAGTTATTTTATTACTTTTTTGAATTTTTCGACGTTTCTCATGTTGCACATGTGTTCTGCTGCGTTGCAAACTATTCTACGCTGTTTCAGAAGTTTTCGAGTTATTTTCTTACTTTTTTGAGTTTTTAGATGTTTCCCCTGGTGCCCATGGGTTGTGCTGCGTTCTGAACTATTCTACGCTGTTTCAGATGTTTTCTAGTTATTTTATTACTTTTTAAAATTTTTCTCATGTTGCATATGTGTTGTGCTGCGTTGTAAACTAGCCTACGCTGTTTCAACAGATTTCGAGTTATTTTAATACTTTCTTGAGTTTTTCGAACCATCTCATGGTGCATATGGGTTGTGCTGCGTTCTACACTACTCTACGCTGTTTCAGAAGTTTTCGAGTTATTTCCTTATTTTGTTGAGTTTTTAGAAGTTTCTCCTGGTGCCTGTGGGTTGTGCTGAGTTCTAAACTGTTCTACGCTGTTTCAGATGTTTTTTAGTTATCTTATTACTTTTTTGAATTTTTCTACGTTTCTCAAGTTGCACATGTCTTGTACTGCGTTGCAAACTATTCTACGCTGTTTCAGAAATTTTTGACTTATTTTCTTACTTTTTTGAGTTTTTAGATGTTTTCCCTGGTGCCCATGGGTTGTGCTGAGTTCTACACTAGCCTACGCAGTTTCAACAGATTTCGAGTTATTTTAATACTTTCTTGAGTTATTCGAACTTTCGCATGGTGCATATGGGTTGTGCTGCGTTCTACACTACTCTACGCTGTTTCAGAAGTTTTCGAGTTATTTTCTTATTTTGTTGAGTTTTTAGAAGTTTCTCCTGATGCCTATGGGTTTAGCTGAGTTCTAAACTACTCTACGCTGTTTCAGATGTTTTCTAGTTATTTTATTACTTTTTAAAATTTTTCTCATGTTGCATATGTGTTGTGCTGCGTTGTAAACTAGCCTACGCTGTTTCAACAGATTTCGAGTTATTTTAATACTTTCTTGAGTTTTTCGAACCTTCTCATGGTGCATATGGGTTGTGCTGCGTTCTACACTACTCTACGCTGTTTCAGAAGTTTTCGAGTTACTTCCTTATTTTGTTGAGTTTTTAGAAGTTTCTCCTGGTGCCTGTGGGTTGTGCTAAGTTCTAAACTGTTCTACGCTGTTTCAGATGTTTTTTAGTTATCTTATTACTTTTTTGAATTTTTCTACGTTTCTCAAGTTGCACATGTGTTGTACTGCGTTGCAAACTATTCTACGCTGTTTCAGAAATTTTTGACTTATTTTCTTACTTTTTTGAGTTTTTAGATGTGTTCCCTGGTGCCCATGGGTTGTGCTGAGTTCTACACTAGCCTTCGCAGTTTCAACAGATTTCGAGTTATTTTAATACTTTCTTGAGTTATTCGAACTTTCGCATGGTGCATATGGGTTGTGCTGCGTTCTACACTACTCTACGCTGTTTCAGAAGTTTTCGAGTTATTTTCTTATTTTTTTGAGTTTTTAGAAGTTTCTCCTGATGCCTATGGGTTTAGCTGAGTTCTAAACTACTCTACGCTGTTTGAGATGTTTTCTAGTTATTTTATTACTTTTTTGAATTTTTCGACGTTTTTAATGTTGCATATGTGTTGTGCTGCGTTCTGAACTATTCTACGCTGTTTCAGATGTTATTTTTCTCATGTTGCTTATGTGTTGTGCTGCGTTTTAAACTATTGTACGCTGTTTCAGATGTATTCGAGTTATTTTATTACTTTGTTGAATTTTTCGACGTTGCTCATGTTGCGTATGTGTTGCGCTGCGTTCTACACTAGCCTACGCTGTTTCAACAGATTTCGCGTTATTTTAATACTTTCTTGAGTTTTTCGAAGTTTCTCATGGGGCTTATGGGTTGTGCTGAGTTCTAAACTATTCTACGCTGTTTCAGATGTTTTCTAGTTATCTTATTACTTTTTTGAATTTTTCGACGTTTCTAATGTTGCATATGTGTTGTGCTGCGTTCTGAATTATTCGCTGTTTCAGATGTTTTCTAGTTACTTTCTTACTTTGTATCATTTTTCTCATATTGCAAATGTGTTGCGCTGCGTTCTACACTAGCCTACGCTGTTTCAACAGATTTCGAGTTATTTTAATATTTTCTTGAGTTTTTCGAAGTTTCTCATGGTGCATATGGGTTGATCTGCGTTCTACACTACTCTACGCTGTTTCAGAAGTTTTCGAGTTATTTTCTTATTTTGTTGAGTTTTTAGAAGTTTCTCCTGGTGCCTATGGGTTGTGCTGAGTTCTAAACTATTCTACGCTGTTTCAGATGTTTTCTAGTTATTTTATTACTTTTTTGAATTTTTCGACGTTTCTCATGTTGCACATGTGTTCTGCTGCGTTGCAAACTATTCTACGCTGTTTCAGAAGTTTCCGAGTTATTTTCTTACTTTTTTGAGTTTTTAGATGTTTCCCCTGGTGCCCATGGGTTGTGCTGCGTTCTGAACTATTCTACGCTGTTTCAGAAGTTTTCGAGTTATTTTCTTATTTTGTTGTGTTTTTAGAAGTTTCTCCTGGTGCCTGTGGGTTGTGCTGAGTTCTAAACTGTTCTACGCTGTTTCAGATGTTTTTTTAGTTATCTTATTACTTTTTTGAATTTTTCTACGTTTCTCAAGTTGCACATGTGTTGTACTGCGTTGCAAACTATTCTACGCTGTTTCAGAAATTTTCGACTTATTTTCTTACTTTTTTGAGTTTTTAGATGTTTTCCCTGGTGCCCATGGGTTGTGCTGAGTTCTACACTAGCCTGCGCAGTTTCAACAGATTTCGAGTTATTTTAATACTTTCTTGAGTTATTCGAACTTTCGCATGGTGCATATGGGTTGTGCTGCGTTCTACACTACTCTACGCTGTTTCAGAAGTTTTCGAGTTATTTTCTTATTTTGTTGAGTTTTTAGAAGTTTCTCCTGATGCCTATGGGTTGTGCTGAGTTCTAAACTACTCTACGCTGTTTCAGATGTTTTCTAGTTATTTTATTACTTTTTTGAATTTTTCGACGTTTTTAATGTTGCATATGTGTTGTGCTGCGTTCTGAACTATTCTACGCTGTTTCAGATGTTTTCTAGTTATTTTATTACTTTTTAAAATTTTTCTCATGTTGCTTATGTGTTGTGCTGCGTTTTAAACTATTGTACGCTGTTTCAGATGTTTTCGAGTTATTTTATTACTTTGTTGAATTTTTCGACGTTGCTCATGTTGCATATGTGTTGCGCTGCGATCTACACTAGCCTACGCTGTTTCAACAGATTTCGCGTTATGTTAATACTTTCTTGAGTTTTTCGAAGTTTCTCATGGTGCTTATGGGTTGTGCTGCGTTCTACACTGCTCTACGCTGTTTCATAAGTTTTCGAGTTATTTTCTTATTTTGTTGAGTTTTTAGAAGTTTCTCCTGGCGCGTATGGGTTGTGCTGAGTTCTAAACTATTCTACGCTGTTTGAGATGTTTTCTAGTTATTTTATTACCTTTTTGAATTTTTCGACGTTTCTCATATTGCACATGTGTTGTACTGCGTTGCAAACTATTCTACGCTGTTTCAGAAGTTTTCGAGTTATTTTCTTACTATTTTGAGTTTATAGAAGTTTGTCCTAGTGCCTATGGGTTGTGCTGAGTTCTACACTAGCCTACGCAGTTTCAACAGATTTCGAGTTATTTTAATACTTTCTTGAGTTTTTCGAAGTTTCTCATGGTGCATATGGGTTGAGCTGCGTTCTACACTACTCTACGCTGTTTCAGAAGTTTTCGAGTTATTTTCTTATTTTGTTGAGTTTTTAGAAGTTTCTCCTGGCGCCTATGGGTTGTGCTGAGTTCTAAACTATTCTACGCTGTTTCAGATGTTTTCTAGTTATCTTATTACTTTTTTGAATTTTTCGACGTTTCTAATGTTGCATATGTGTTGTGCTGCGTTCTGAATTATTCGCTGTTTCAGATGTTTTCTAGTTACTTTCTTACTTTGTATAATTTGTCTCATATTGCAAATGTGTTGCGCTGCGTTCTACACTAGCCTACGCTGTTTCAACAGATTTCGAGTTATTTTAATATTTTCTTGAGTTTTTCGAAGTTTCTCATGGTGCATATGGGTTGAGCTGTGTTCTACACTACTCTACGCTGTTTCAGAAGTTTTCGAGTTATTTTCTTATTTTGTTGAGTTTTTAGAAGTTTCTCCTGGTGCCTATGGGTTGTGCTGAGTTCTAAACTATTCTACGCTGTTTCAGATGTTTTCTAGTTATTTTATTACTTTTTTGAATTTTTCGACGTTTCTCATGTTGCACATGTGTTCTGCTGCGTTGCAAACTATTCTACGCTGTTTCAGAAGTTTTCGAGTTATTTTCTTACTTTTTTGAGTTTTTAGATGTTTCCCCTGGTGCCCATGGGTTATGCTGCGTTCTGAACTATTCTACACTGTTTCAGATGTTTTCTAGTTATTTTATTACTTTTTAAAATTTTTCTCATGTTGCATATGTGTTGTGCTGCGTTGTAAACTATACTACGCTGTTTCAACAGATTTCGAGTTATTTTAATACTTTCTTGAGTTATTCGAACTTTCTCATGGTGCATATGGGTTGTGCTGCGTTCTACACTACTCTACGTTGTTTCAGAAGTTTGCGCGTTATTTTCTTATTTTGTTGAGTTTTTAGAAGTTTCTCCTGGTGCCTATGTGTTGTGCTGCGTTGTAAACTAGCCTACGCTGTTTCGACAGATTTCGAGTTATTTTAATACTTTCTTGAGTTTTTCGAAACTTCTCATGGTGCATATGGGTTGTGCTGCGTTCTACACTACTCTACGCTGTTTCAGAAGTTTTCGAGTTATTTTCTTATTTTATTGAGTTTTTAGAAATTTCTCCTGACGCCTATGGGTGGTGCTGAGTTCTAAACTATTCTACGCTGTTTCAGATCTTTTCTAGTTATTTTCTTACTTTTTTGAATTTTTCGACGTTTCTCATGTTGCATATGTGTTTTGCTGCGTTCTACACTAGCCTCCGCTGTTTCAGAAGTTTTCTAGTTATTTTAATACTTTCTTGAGTTTTTCGACGTTTTTCATGGTGCATATGTGTTGTGCTGCGTTCTACACTACTCTACGCTGTTTCATAATTTTTCGAGTTATTTTCTTATTTTGTTGAGTTTTTAGAAATTTCTCCTGACGCCTATGGGTTGTGCTGAGTTCTAAACTATTCTACGCTGTTTAATATGTTTTCTAGCTATTTTATTACTTTGTTGAATTTTTCGACGTTTCTCATGTTGCATATGTGTTTTGCTGCGTTCTACACTAGCCTCCGCTGTTTCAGAAGTTTTCTAGTTATTTTAATACTTTCTTGAGTTTTTCGACGTTTTTCATGGTGCATATGGGTTGTGCTGCGTTCTAAACTGCTCTACGCTGTTTCAGAATTTTTCGAGTTATTTTCGTATTTTGTTGAGTTTTTAGAATTTTCTCCTGACGCCTGTGGGTTGTGCTGAGTTCTAAACTATTCTACGCTGTTTCAGATGTTTTTTAGTTATTTTATTACTTTTTTGAATTTTTCGACGTTTCTCATCTTGCATGTGTGTTTTGCTGCGTTGTAAACTATTCTACGCAGTTTCAGATGTTGTCTAGTTATTTTAATACTTTCTTGAGTTTTTCGAAATTTCTCATGGTGCATATGGGTTGTGCTGCGTTCTACACTACTCTACGTTGTTTCAGAAGTTTGCGCGTTACTTTCTTATTTTGTTGAGTTTTTAGAAGTTTCTCGTGGTGCCTATGGGTTGTGCTGAGTTCTAAACTATTCTACGCTGTTTCAGAGGTTTTCGAGTTATTTTATAACTTTGTTGAATTTTTCTACGTTTCTCATGTTGCATATGTGTTGTGCTGAGTTCTACACTAGCCTACGCTGTTTCAACAGATTTCGAGTTATTTTAATACTTTCTTGAGTTTTTCGAACCTTCTCATGGTGCCTATGGGTTGTGCTGCGTTCTACACTACTCTACGCTGTTTCAGAAGTTTTCGAGTTATTTTCTTATTTCGTTGAGTTTTTAGAAATTTCTCCTGACGCCTATGTGTTGTGCTGCGTTGTAAACTAGCCTACGCTGATTCAAACGATTTCGAGTTATTTTAATACTTTCTTGAGTTTTTCGAACCTTCTCATAGTGTATATGGGTTTTGCTGAGTTCTAAACTATTCTGCGCTGTTTCAGATGTTTTTTTAGTTATTTTATTACTTTTTTGAATTTTTCGACGTTTCTCATCTTGCATATGTGTTTTGCTGCGTTGCAAACTATTCTACGCTGTTTCAGATGTTTTCCAGTTATTTTATTACTTTTTAAAATTTTTCTACGTTTTTCATGTTGCATATGTGTTGTGCTGCGTTGTAAACTAGCCTACGCTGTTTCAACAGATTTCGAGTTAATTTAATACTTTCTTGAGTTTTTCGAAGTTTCTCATGGTGCATATGGGTTGAGCTGCGTTCTACAATACTCTACGCTGTTTCATAAGTTTTCGAGTTATTTTCTTATTTTGTTGAGTTTTTAGAAGTTTCTCCTGGCGCGTATGGGTTGTGCTGAGTTCTAAACTATTCTACGCTGTTTGAGATGTTTTCTAGTTATTTTATTACCTTTTTGAATTTTTCGACGTTTCTCATATTGCACATGTGTTGTACTGCGTTGCAAACTATTCTACGCTGTTTCAGAAGTTTTCGAGTTATTTTCTTACTATTTTGAGTTTATAGAAGTTTGTCCTAGTGCCTATGGGTTGTGCTGAGTTCTACACTAGCCTACGCAGTTTCAACAGATTTCGAGTTATTTTAATACTTTCTTGAGTTTTTCGAAGTTTCTCATGGTGCATATGGGTTGAGCTGCGTTCTACACTACTCTACGCTGTTTCAGAAGTTTTCGAGTTATTTTCTTATTTTGTTGAGTTTTTAGAAGTTTCTCCTGGCGCCTATGGGTTGTGCTGAGTTCTAAACTATTCTACGCTGTTTCAGATGTTTTCTAGTTATCTTATTACTTTTTTGAATTTTTCGACGTTTCTAATGTTGCATATGTGTTGTGCTGCGTTCTGAATTAATCCCACTCTCCCCTCACCCATTAATATCCCCCCAGTCTAATCCCACTCTCCCCACACCCATTAATATCCCCCCAGGCTAATCCCACTCTCCCCTCACCCATTAATATCCCCCAGGCTAATCCCACTCTCCCCTCACCCATTAATATCCCCCCAGTCTAATCCCACTCTCCCCTCACCCATTAATATCTCCCCAGTCTAATCCCACTCTCCTCTCACCCATTAATATCCCCCCAGTCTAATCCCACTCTCCCCTCACCCATTAATATCCCCCCAGTCTAATCCCACTCTCCTCTCACCCATTAATATCCCCCCAGTCTAATCCCACTCTCCCCTCACCCATTAATATCCCCCCAGTATAATCCCACTCTCCCCTCACCCATTAATATCCCCCCAGTCTCATCCCACTCTCCCCTCACCCATTAATATCCCCCCAGTCTAATCCCACTCTCTCCTCACCCATTAATATCCCCCCAGTCTAATCCCACTCTCCCCTCACCCATTCATACCCTCCCAGTCTAATCCCACTCTCCCCTCACCCATTAACATCCCCCCAGTCTAATCCCACTCTCCCCTCACCCATTAATATCCCCCCAGTCTAATCCCACTCTCCCCACACCCATTAATATCCACCTGTCTAATCACACTCTCCCCTCACCCATTAATATCCCCCCAGTCTAATCCCACTCTCCCCACACCCATTAATATCCCCCCAGTCTAATCCCACTCTCCCCTCACCCATTAATATCCCCCCAGTCTAATCCCACTCTCCTCTCACCCATTAATATCCCCCCAGTCTAATCCCACTCTCCTCTCACCCATTAATATCACCCCAGTCTAATCCCACTCTCCCCTCACCCATTAATATCCCCCCAGTCTAATCCCACTCTCCTCTCACCCATTAATATTGCCCCAGTCTAATCCCACTCTCCTCTCTCCCCATTAATATCCCCCCAGTCTAATCCCACTCTCCCCTCACCCATTAATATCTCCCCAGTCTAATCCCACTCTCCCCTCACCCATTAATATCCCCCCAGTCTAATCCCACTCTCCCCACACCCATTAATATCCCCCCAGTCTAATTCCACTCTCCCCACACCCATTAATATCCCCCCAGTCTAATCCCACTCTCCCCTCACCCATTAATATTGCCCCAGTCTAATCCCACTCTCCCCTCACCCATTAATATCCCCCCAGTCTAATTCCACTCTCCCCACACCCATTAATATCCCCCCAGTCTAATCCCACTCTCCCCACACCCATTAATATCCCCCCAGTCTAATCCCACTCTCCTCTCTCCCATTAATATCCCCCCAGTCTAATCCCACTCTCCCCTCACCCATTAATATCCCCCCAGTCTAATTGCACTCTCCCCTCACCCATTAATATCCCCCCAGTCTAATCCCACTCTCCCCTCACCCATTAATATCCCCCCAGGCTAATCCCACTCTCCCCACACCCATTAATATCCCCCCAGTCTAATCCCAATCTCCCCTCACCCATTAATATCCCCCCAGTCTAATCCCACTCTCCCCACACCCATTAATATCCCCCCAGTCTAATCCCACTCTCCTCACCCATTAATATCCCCCCAGTCTAATCCCACTCTCTCCTCACCCATTAATATCCCCCCAGGCTAATCCCACTCTCCCCTCACCCATTAACATCCCCCCAGTCTAATCCCACTCTCCCCCCACCCATTAATATCCCCCCAGTCTAATCCCACTCTCCTCTCACCCATTAATATCCCCCCAGTCTAATCCCACTCTCCTCTCACCCATTAATATCACCCCAGTCTAATCCCACTCTCCCCTCACCCATTAATATCCCCCCAGTCTAATCCCACTCTCCTCTCACCCATTAATATTGCCCCAGTCTAATCCCACTCTCCTCTCTCCCCATTAATATCCCCCCAGTCTAATCCCACTCTCCTCTCACCCATTAATATTGCCCCAGTCTAATCCCACTCTCCTCTCTCCCCATTAATATCCCCCCAGTCTAATCCCACTCTCCCCTCACCCATTAATATCTCCCCAGTCTAATCCCACTCTCCCCTCACCCATTAATATCCCCCCAGTCTAATCCCACTCTCCCCTCACCCATTAATATCCCCCCCGTCTAATCCCACTCTCCTCTCACCCATTAATATCCCCCCAGTCTAATCCCACTCTCCTCTCACCCATTAATATCACCCCAGTCTAATCCCACTCTCCCCTCACCCATTAATATCCCCCCAGTCTAATCCCACTCTCCTCTCACCCATTAATATTGCCCCAGTCTAATCCCACTCTCCTCTCTCCCCATTAATATCCCCCCAGTCTAATCCCACTCTCCCCTCACCCATTAATATCTCCCCAGTCTAATCCCACTCTCCCCTCACCCATTAATATCCCCCCAGTCTAATCCCACTCTCCCCACACCCATTAATATCCCCCCAGTCTAATTCCACTCTCCCCACACCCATTAATATCCCCCCAGTCTAATCCCACTCTCCCCTCACCCATTAATATTGCCCCAGTCTAATCCCACTCTCCCCTCACCCATTAATATCCCCCCAGTCTAATTCCACTCTCCCCACACCCATTAATATCCCCCCAGTCTAATCCCACTCTCCCCACACCCATTAATATCCCCCCAGTCTAACCCCACTCTCCTCTTTCCCATTAATATCCCCCCAGTCTAATCCCACTCTCCCCTCACCCATTAATATCCCCCCAGTCTAATTGCACTCTCCCCTCACCCATTAATATCCCCCCAGTCTAATCCCACTCTCCCCTCACCCATTAATATCCCCCCAGTCTAATCCCACTCTCCTCTCACCCATTAATATTGCCCCAGTCTAATCCCACTCTCCTCTCTCCCCATTAATATCCCCCCAGTCTAATCCCACTCTCCCCTCACCCATTAATATCTCCCCAGTCTAATCCCACTCTCCCCTCACCCATTAATATCCCCCCAGTCTAATCCCACTCTCCCCTCACCCATTAATATCCCCCCAGTCTAATCCCACTCTCCTCTCACCCATTAACATCCCCCCAGTCTAATCCCACTCTCCTCTCACCGATTAATATCACCCCAGTCTAATCCCACTCTCCCCTCACCCATTAATATCCCCCCAGTCTAATCCCACTCTCCTCTCACCCATTAATATTGCCCCAGTCTAATCCCACTCTCCTCTCTCCCCATCAATATCCCCCCAGTCTAATCCCACTCTCCCCTCACCCATTAATATCTCCCCAGTCTAATCCCACTCTCCCTCACCCATTAATATCCCCCCAGTCTAATCCCACTCTCCCCACACCCATTAATATCCCCCCAGTCTAATTCCACTCTCCCCACACCCATTAATATCCCCCCAGTCTAATCCCACTCTCCCCTCACCCATTAATATTGCCCCAGTCTAATCCCACTCTCCCCTCACCCATTAATATCCCCCCAGTCTAATTCCACTCTCCCCACACCCATTAATATCCCCCCAGTCTAATCCCACTCTCCCCACACCCATTAATATCCCCCCAGTCTAATCCCACTCTCCTCTCTCCCATTAATATCCCCCCAGTCTAATCCCACTCTCCCCTCACCCATTAATATCCCCCCAGTCTAATTGCACTCTCCCCTCACCCATTAATATCCCCCCAGTCTAATCCCACTCTCCCCTCACCCATTAATATCCCCCCAGGCTAATCCCACTCTCCCCACACCCATTAATATCCCCCCAGTCTAATCCCACTCTCCCCTCACCCATTAATATCCCCCCAGTCTAATCCCACTCTCCCCACACCCATTAATATCCCCCCAGTCTAATCCCACTCTCCTCACCCATTAATATCCCCCCAGTCTAATCCCACTCTCTCCTCACCCATTAATATCCCCCCAGGCTAATCCCACTCTCCCCTCACCCATTAACATCCCCCCAGTCTAATCCCACTCTCCCCTCACCCATTAATATCCCCCCAGTCTAATCCCACTCTCCCCACACCCATTAATATCCCCCCAGTCTAATCCCACTCTCCTCTCCCCCATTAATATCCCCCCAGTCTAATCCCACTCTCCTCTCACCCATTAATATCACCCCAGTCTAATCCCACTCTCCCCTCACCCATTAATATCCCCCCAGTCTAATCCCACTCTCCTCTCACCCATTAATATTGCCCCAGTCTAATCCCACTCTCCTCTCCATTAATATCCCCCCAGTCTAATCCCACTCTCCCCTCACCCATTAATATCTCCCCAGTCTAATCCCACTCTCCCCTCACCCATTAATATCCCCCCAGTCTAATCCCACTCTCCCCTCACCCATTAATATCCCCCCAGTCTAATCCCACTCTCCTCTCACCCATTAATATCCCCCCAGTCTAATCCCACTCTCCTCTCACCGATTAATATCACCCCAGTCTAATCCCACTCTCCCCTCACCCATTAATATCCCCCCAGTCTAATCCCACTCTCCTCTCACCCATTAATATTGCCCCAGTCTAATCCCACTCTCCTCTCTCCCCATCAATATCCCCCCAGTCTAATCCCACTCTCCCCTCACCCATTAATATCTCCCCAGTCTAATCCCACTCTCCCTCACCCATTAATATCCCCCCAGTCTAATCCCACTCTCCCCACACCCATTAATATCCCCCCAGTCTAATTCCACTCTCCCCACACCCATTAATATCCCCCCAGTCTAATCCCACTCTCCCCTCACCCATTAATATTGCCCCAGTCTAATCCCACTCTCCCCTCACCCATTAATATCCCCCCAGTCTAATTCCACTCTCCCCACACCCATTAATATCCCCCCAGTCTAATCCCACTCTCCCCACACCCATTAATATCCCCCCAGTCTAATCCCACTCTCCTCTTTCCCATTAATATCCCCCCAGTCTAATCCCACTCTCCCCTCACCCATTAATATCCCCCCAGTCTAATTGCACTCTCCCCTCACCCATTAATATCCCCCCAGTCTAATCCCACTCTCCCCTCACCCATTAATATCCCCCCAGGCTAATCCCACTCTCCCCACACCCATTAATATCCCCCCAGTCTAATCCCACTCTCCCCTCACCCATTAATATCCCCCCAGTCTAATCCCACTCTCCCCACACCCATTAATATCCCCCCAGTCTAATCCCACTCTCCTCACCCATTAATATCCCCCCAGTCTAATCCCACTCTCTCCTCACCCATTAATATCCCCCCAGGCTAATCCCACTCTCCCCTCACCCATTAACATCCCCCCAGTCTAATCCCACTCTCCCCTCACCCATTAATATCCCCCCAGTCTAATCCCACTCTCCCCACACCCATTAATATCCCCCCAGTCTAATCCCACTCTCCTCTCACCCATTAATATCCCCCCAGTCTAATCCCACTCTCCTCTCACCCATTAATATCACCCCAGTCTAATCCCACTCTCCCCTCACCCATTAATATCCCCCCAGTCTAATCCCACTCTCCTCTCACCCATTAATATTGCCCCAGTCTAATCCCACTCTCCTCTCTCCCCATTAATATCCCCCCAGTCTAATCCCACTCTCCCCTCACCCATTAATATCTCCCCAGTCTAATCCCACTCTCCCCTCACCCATTAATATCCCCCCAGTCTAATCCCACTCTCCCCACACCCATTAATATCCCCCCAGTCTAATTCCACTCTCCCCACACCCATTAATATCCCCCCAGTCTAATCCCACTCTCCCCTCACCCATTAATATTGCCCCAGTCTAATCCCACTCTCCCCTCACCCATTAATATCCCCCCAGTCTAATTCCGCTCTCCCCACACCCATTAATATCCCCCCAGTCTAATCCCACTCTCCCCACACCCATTAATATCCCCCCAGTCTAATCCCACTCTCCCCTCACCCATTAATATCCCCCCAGTCTAATCCCACTCTCCTCTCTCCCCATTAATATCCCCCCAGTCTAATCCCACTCTCCTCTCACCCATTAATATCCCCCCAGTCTAATCCCACTCTCCACTCACCCATTAATATCCCCCCAGTCTAATCCCACTCTCCTCTCACCCATTAATATCCCCCTAGTCTAATCCCACTCTCCCCTCACACATCAATATCCCCCCAGTCTTATCCCACTCTCCCCACACCCATTAATATCCCCCCAGTCTACTCCCACTCTCCCCTCACCCATTAATATCCCCCCAGTCTAATCCTACTGTCCCCTCACCCATTAATATCCCTCCAGTCTAATCCCACTCTCCCCTCACCCATTAATAGCCCCCCAATCTAATCCCACTCTCCTCTCTCTCCACACACTTTAATGGAATAGAAGGCTTTGGGTGAGAGAGTGAGCTGAAGGGTGCTCGGAGGTGGGTCGTGTGGAGGATAAACACCGCTTTGGGTACTGTTGAGGGGGATGACTCATCAGGGGAGGGCAGCAGCAGCCAGGTTCATGACACCGTTGCTGGCTCTGTTGCACAGGAGGGCAGGAGAATGAGTGGGAGAGCGACAGTGATAGGGGATTCAATTGTGAGGGGAATAGATAGGCGTTTCTGCGGCCACAACCGAGACTCCAGGATGGTATGTTGCCTCCCTGGTGCAAGGGTCAAGGGTGTCTCGGAGCGGGTGCTGGACATTCTGAAAAGGGAGGATGAACAGCCAGTTGTCGTGATGCATAAACGTACCAACGACATCGGTAAAAAAACAGGATGAGGTCCTACGAGACGAATTTAGGGAGCTAGGAGCTAAATTAAAAAGTAGAACCTCAAAAGTAGTAATCTCGGGATTGCTCCCAGTGCCACGTGCTAGTCAGAGTAGGAATCGCAGGATAGCTTAGATCAACACGTGGCTTGAGGAGTGGTGCAGCAGGGAGGGATTCAAATTCCTGGGGCATTGGAACTGGTTCTGGGGGAGGTGGGACCAGTACAAACCGGACGGTCTGCACCTGGGCAGGACCGGAACCAATGTCCGAGGGGGAGAGTTTGCTAGTGCTGTTGGGGAGGAGTTAAACTAATATGGCAGGGGGATGGGAACCAATGCAGGGAGACAGAGGGAAATAGAAGGGGGTCAGAAGCAAAAGACAGAAAGGAGAAGAGTAAAAGTGGAGGGCAGAGAAAGCCAAGGCAAAAAGGGCCACATTACAGCAACATTCACAAGGGGCAAAGTGTGTTAAAAAGACAAGCCTGAAGGCTCTGTGCCTCAATACGAGGAGTA
Organism: Pristiophorus japonicus; assembly: GCF_044704955.1. Lineage (NCBI taxonomy): Eukaryota > Metazoa > Chordata > Chondrichthyes > Pristiophoridae > Pristiophorus > Pristiophorus japonicus. The sequence goes on along the minus strand of NW_027252329.1, from coordinate 463,218 downwards.
TTGAGAATAAGGCGGATGAATTAACTGCACAGACAGCAGTTAACGGACACAATGTGACTGGCATCACGGAGACATGGCTCCAGGGTGACCAAGGCTGGGAACTCAATATTCAGGGCTGTTCAGCATTTAGGAAGGGTAGACAGAGAGGAAAAGGAGGCGTTGCTGGTTAAAGAGGAAATCAAAAGGGAGTTCGATGTAGTCCTTACTACTCGGGGGATCAAGGGGCATGGAGAGAGAGCAGGAATGGGGAACTGAAGTTGCATGTTCAGCCATGAACTCATTGAATGTCGGGGCAGGCTGGAAGGGCCCAAAGTCCGACTCCTGCACCTATTTTCCATGTATGTATCGAACTGGTGACTTCCCCCACCATCGCACATCCTCCAACAGCGCTTTACAGCCAGTGGAACACTTTCCGGAGTGCAGTCGCTGCTGGAACGGGGCAGGCCATTCACGCACAGCAAGATCCCACACCCAGCGATGTGAGAATGACCCGGATAATCTGTTCCAGTGATGTTGGTCCAGGGATAAATATTGGCCCCAGGACACCGGGGAGAGCTCCCCTACTCTTCTTCAAATAGTGGCCCCGGGATCTTTTACATCCTCCCGAGAGGGCAGGGCCTTGGTTCAACGGCCCCTCCAACAGTGAGACCCCTCCGACAGTGAGGTCCCTCCGACAGTGAGGTCCCTCTGACAGTGCGGCCCCTCCGACAGTGAGGTCCCTCCGACAGTGAGGTCCCTCCGACAGTGCGGCCCCTCCGACAGTGAGGTCCCTCCGACAGTGAGGTCCCTCCGACAGTGCGGCCCCTCCGATAGTGAGGTCCCTCTGACAGTGCGGCCCCTCCGACAGTGAGGTCCCTCCGACAGTGAGACCCCTCCGACAGTGAGGTCCCTCCGACAGTGAGGTCCCTCCGACAGTGCGGCCCCTCCGACAGTGAGGTCCCTCCGACAGTGCGGCCCCTCCGACAGTGAGGTCCCTCCGACAGTGAGGTCCCTCCGACAGTGCGGCCCCTCCGACAGTGAGGTCGCTCCGACAGTGAGGCCCCTCCGACAGTGAGGTCCCTCCGACAGTGAGGCCCCTCCGACAGTGAGGCCCCTCCGACAGTGAGGCCCCTCCGACATTGAGGTCCCTCCGACAGTGAGGTCCCTCCGACAGTGCGGCCCCTCCGACAGTGAGGTCCCTCCGACAGTGAGGCCCCTCCGACAGTGAGGTCCCTCCGACAGTGCGGCCCCTCCGACAGTGAGGCCCCTCCGACAGTGAGGTCCCTCCGACAGTGAGGCCCCTCCGACAGTGAGGCCCCTCCGACAGTGAGGTCCCTCCGACAGTGCGGCCCCTCCGACAGTGCGGCCCCTCCGACAGTGCGGCCCCTCCGACAGTGAGGCCCCTCCGACAGTGAGGTCCCTCCGACAGTGAGGCCCCTCCGACAGTGAGGCCCCTCCGACAGTGCGGCCCCTCCGAAAGTGAGGTCCCTCCGACACTGAGGCCCCTCCGACAGTGAGGTCCCTCCGACAGTGAGGTCCCTCCGACAGTGCGGCGTTCCCTCAGTACTGCACTCGGAGTGTCAGCACAGAGGGAGTGACGTACTGTCGGAGGGGCAGTACTGAGGGAGTGACGTACTGTCGGAGGGGCAGTACTGAGGGACTGACGTACTGTCGGAGGGGCAGTACTGAGGGAGAGCCGCACTGTCGGAGGGGCAGTACTGAGGGAGTGACGTACTGTCGGAGGGGCAGTACTGAGGGAGTGACGTACTGTCGGAGGGGCAGTACTGAGGGAGTGACGTACTGTCGGAGGGGCAGTACTGAGGGAGAGCTCAACTGCGCTGTCGGAGGGGCAGTACTGAGGGAGTGACATACTGTCGGAGGGGCAGTACTGAGGGAGTGCTGCACTGTCGGAGGGGCAGTACTGAGGGAGTGACGTACTGTCGGAGGGGCAGGACTGAGGGAGTGATGTACTGTCGGAGGGGCAGTACTGAGGGAGTGCCGTACTGTCGGAGGGGCAGTACTGAGGGAGAGCCGCACTGTCGGAGGGGCAGTACTGAGGGAGTGACGTACTGTCGCAGGGGCAGTACTGAGGGAGTGACGTACTGTCGCAGGGGCAGGACTGAGGGAGTGACGTACTGTCGCAGGGGCAGTACTGAGGGAGTGACGTACTGTCGGAGGGTCGGCACTGAGGGAGTGACGTACTGTCGGAGGGGCAGTACTGAGGGAGTGCCGTACTGTCGGAGGGGCAGTACTGAGGGAGCCCCGCACTGTCGAAGGGGCAGTACTGAGGGAGTGCCATACTGTCGGAGGGGCAGTACTGAGGGAGTGACGCACTGTCGGAGGGGCAGTACTGAGGGAGTGACGTACTGTCGGAGGGGCAGTACTGAGGGAGTGCCGTACTGTCGGAGGGGCAGTACTGAGGCAGCCCCGCACTGTCGGAGAGGCAGTACTGAGGGAGTGCCGTACTATCGGAGGGGCAGTACTGAGGGAGTGACGTACTGTCGGAGGGGCAGTACTGAGGGAGTGACGCACTGTCGGAGGGGCAGTACTGAGGGAGCGACTGTCGGAGGGGCAGTATTGAGGGAGCGACGTACTGTCGGAGGGCAGTACTGAGGGAGTGCCGTACTGTCAGAGGGGCAGTACTGAGGGAGTGACGTACTGTCGGAGGGGCAGTACTGAGGGAGTGACGTACTGTCGGAGGGGCAGTACTGAGGGAGTGACGTACTGTCGGAGGGGCAGTACTGAGGGAGTGCCGTACTGTCGGAGGGGCAGTACTGAGGGAGTGCCGTACTGTCGGAGGGGCAGTACTGAGGGAGTGACGTACTGTCGGAGGGGCAGTACTGAGGGAGTGACGTACTGTCGGAGGGGCAGTACTGAGGGAGTGACGTACTGTCGGAGGGGCAGTATTGAGGGAGTGATGTACTGTCGGAGGGGCAGTACTGAGGGAGCCCCACACTGTCGGAGGGGCAGTACTGAGGGAGTGACGTACTGTCGGAGGGGCAGCACTGAGGGAGTGACGTACTGTCGGAGGGGCAGTACTGAGGGGAGTGCCGTACTGTCGGAGGGGCAGTACTGAGGGAGTGACGTACTGTCGGAGGGGCAGTACTGAGGGAGTGATGTACTGTCAGAGGGGCAGTACTGAGGGAGTGCGGCACTGTCGGAGGGGCAGGACTGAGGGAGTGACGTACTGTCGGAGGGGCAGTACTGAGGGAGTGACGTACTGTCGGAGGGGCAGTACTGAGGGGGTGACGTACTGTCGGAAGGCCAGTACTGAGGGAGTGACGTACTGTCGGAGGGGCAGTACTGAGGGAGTGACGTACTGTCGGAGGGGCAGTACTGAGGGAGTGACGTACTGTCGGAGGGGCAGTACTGAGGGGGTGACGTACTGTCGGAAGGCCAGTACTGAGGGAGTGACGTACTGTCGGAGGGGCAGTACTGAGGGAGTGACGTACTGTCGGAGGGGCAGTACTGAGGGAGTGACGTAGTGTCGGAGGGGCATTACTGAGGGACTGACGTACTGTCGGAGGGGCAAGTACAGAGGGAGTGACGTACTGTCGGAGGGGCAGTACTGAGGGAGTGACGTACTGTCGGAGGGGCAGTACTGAGGGAGTGACGTACTGTCGGAGGGGTCGGGGGGGGCATTACTGAGGGAGTGACGTACTGTCGGAGGGGCAGTACTGAGGGAGTGACGTACTGTCGGAGGGGTCGGGGGGGGCATTACTGAGGGAGTGCCGTACTGTCGGAGGGGCGGTACTGAGGGAGTGACGTACTGTCGGAGGGGCGGTACTGAGGGAGTGCCGCACTGTCGGAGGGGCAGTACTGAGGGAGTTACGCACTGTCGGAGGGGCAGTACTGAGGGAGTGACGTACTGTCGGAGGGGCAGTACTGAGGGAGTGCTGCACTGTCGGAGGGGCAGTACTGAGGGAGTGACGTACTGTCGGAGGGGCAGTAATGAGGGAGTGACGTACTGTCGGAGGGGCAGTACTGAGGGAGTGACGTACTGTCGGAGGGGCAGTACTGAGGGAGTGACGTACTGTCGGAGGGGCAGTACTGAGGGAGTCACGTACTGACGGAGGGGCAGTACTGAGGGAGTGACGTACTGTCGGAGGGGCAGTACTGAGGGAGTGACGTACTGTCGCAGGGGCAGTACTGAGGGAGTGACGTATTGTCGGAGGGGCAGTACTGAGGGAGTGACGTACTGTCGGAGGGGCAGTAGTGTGGGAGTGACGTACTGTCGGATGGGTAGTACTGAGGGAGTGACGCACTGTCGGAGGGGCAGTACTGAGGGAGTGACGTACTGTCATGGGGCAGTACAGAGGGAGTGACGTACTGTCGGAGGGGCAGTACTGAGGGAGTGACGTACTGTCGGAAGGGCAGTACTGAGGGAGTGACGTACTGTCGGAGGGGCAGTACTGAGGGAGTGACGTACTGTCGGAGGGGCAGTACTGAGGGAGTGACGTACTGTCGCAGGGGCAGTACTGAGGGAGTGACGTACTGTCGGAGGGGCAGTACTGAGGGAGTGACGTACTGTCGGAGGGGCAGTACTGAGGGAGTGACATACTGTCGGAGGGGCAGTAGTGAGGGAGTGACATACTGTCGGAGGGGCAGTACAGAGGGAGTGACGTACTGTCGGAGGGGCAGTACTGAGGGAGTGACGTACTGTCGGAGGGGCAAACTGAGGGAGTGACGTACTGTCGGAGGGGCAGGACTGAGGGAGAGCCGCACTGTCGGAGGGGCAGTACTGAGGGAGTGACGTATTGTCGGAGGGGCAGTACTGAGGGAGAGCCGCACTGTCGGAGGGGCAGTACTGAGGGAGTGACGTACTGTCGGAGGGGCAGCACTGAGGGAGTGACGCACAGTCGGAGGGGCAGTACTGAGGGAGTGACGTACTGTCGAGGGTCAGTACTGAGGGAGCGCCGTACTGTCGGAGGGGCAGTACTGAGGGAGTGCCGTACTGTCGGAGAGGCAGTACTGAGGGAGTGACGTACTGTCGGAGGGGCAGTACTGAGGGAGTGACGTACTGTCGGAGAGGCAGTACTGAGGGAGTGACGTACTGTCGGAGGGCCAGTGCTGAGGGAGTGACGTACTGCGCTGTCGGAGGGGCAGTACTGAGGGAGTGACGTACTGCGCTGTCGGAGGGGCAGTACTGAGGGAGTGACGTACTGTCGGAGGGGCAGTACTGAGGGAGTGAGGTACTGCGCTGTCGGAGGGCCAGTACTGAGGGAATGACGTACTGTCGGAGGGGCAGTACTGAGGGAGTGACGTACTGCGCTGTCAGAGGGGCAGTACTGAGGGAGTGACGTACTATCGGAGGGGCAGTACTGAGGGAGTGCCGTACTGTCGGAGGGGCAGTACTGAGGGAGTGACGTACTGTCGGAGGGGCAGTACTGAGGGAGACGTACTGTCGGAGTGACAGTACTGAGGGAGTGCCGTACTGTCGGAGGGGCAGTACTGAGGGCGTGACGTACTGTCGGAGGGGCAGTACTGAGGGAGTGCCGCACGGTCGGAGGTGCAGTACTGAGGGAGTGACGTACTGTCATGGGGCAGTACAGAGGGAGTGACGTACTGTCGGAGGGCCAGTGCTGAGGGAGTGACGTACTGTCGGAGGGGCAGTACTGAGGGAGTGACGTACTGTCGCAGGGGCAGTACTGAGGGAGTGATGTCGGAGGGGCGGTACTGAGGGAGTGACGTACTGTCGGAGGGGCGGTACTGAGGGAGTGCCGCACTGTCGGAGGGGCAGTACTGAGGGAGTGACGTACTGTCGGAGGGGCAGTAATGAGGGAGTGACGTACTGTCGGAGGGGTAGTACTGAGGGACTGACGTACTGTCGGAGGGGCAGTACTGAGTGAATTACTGTCGCAGGGGCAGTACTGAGGGAGTGATGTCGGAGGGGCAGTACTGAGGGAGTGCCGTACTGTCGGAGGGGCAGTACTGAGGGAGTGACGTACTGTCGGAGGGGCAATACTGAGGGAGTGACGTACTGCGCTGTCGGAGGGGCAGTACTGAGGGAGTGACGTACTGTGCTTCGGAGGGGCAGTACTGAGGGAGTGACGTACTATCGGAGGGGCAGTACTGAGGGAGTGCCGTACTGTCGGAGGGGCAGTACTGAGGGCGTGACGTACTGTCGGAGGGGCAGTACTGAGGGAGTGCCGCACTGTCGGAGGGGCAGTACTGAGGGAGTGCCGTACTGTCGGAGGGGCAGTACTGAGGGAGTGACGTACTGTCGGAGGGGCAGTACTGAGGGAGTGACGTGCTGTCGGAGGGGCAGTACTGAGGGAGTGATGTACTGTCGGAGGGGCAGAACTGAGGGAGTGACGTACTGTCGGAGGGGAAGTACTGAGGGAGTGACGTACTGTCGGAGGGGCAGTACTGAGGGAGTGATTACTGTCGGAGGGGCAGTACTGAGGGAGTGACGTACTGTCGGAGGGGCAGTACTGAGGGAGTGACCTACTGTCGGAGGGGCAGTACTGAGGGAGTGACGTACTGTCGGAGGGGCAGTACTGAGGGAGTGACGTACTGTCGGAGGGGCAGTACTGAGGGAGTGACGTACGGTCGGAGGGGCAGTACTGAGGGAGTGACGTACTGTCGGAGGGGCAGTACAGAGGGAGTGACGTACTGTCGGAGGGGCAGTACTGAGGGAGTGACGTACTGTCGGAGGGGCAGTGCTGAGGGAGTGACGTACTGTCGGAGGGGCAGTGCTGAGGGAGTGACGTACTGTCGGAGGGGCAGTGCTGATGGAGTGACTTACTGTCGGAGGGGCAGTACTGAGGGAGTGACGTACTGTCGGAGCGGCAGTACTGAGGGAGTGACGTACTGTCAGAGGGGCAGTACTGAGGGAGTGACGTACTGTCGGAGGGGCAGTACTGAGGGAGTGACGTAGTGCGCTGTCGGAGGGGCAGTCCTGAGGGAATGACGTACTGTCGGAGGGGCAGTACTGAGGCAGTGACATACTGTCGGAGGGGCAGTACTGAGGGAGTGACGTACTGCGCTCTCGGAGGGGCAGTACTGAGGGAGTGACGTACTGCGCTGTCAGAGGGGCAGTACTGAGGGAGTGACGTACTGTCGGAGGGGCAGTACTGAGGGAGTGACGTACTGCGCTGTCGGAGGGCCAGTACTGAGGGAATGACGAACTGTCGGAGGGGCAGTACTGAGGGAGTGCCGTACTGTCGGAGAGGCAGTACTGAGGGAGTGACGTACTGTCGGAGGGGCAGTACTGAGGGAGTGACGTACTGTCGGAGGGGCAGTACTGAGGAAGTGACGTACTGTCGGAGGGCCAGTGCTGAGGGAGTGACGTACTGCGCTGTCGGAGGGGCAGTACTGAGGGGGAGTGACGTACTGCGCTGTCGGATGGGCAGTACTGAGGGAGTGACGTACTGTCGGAGGGTCAGTACTGAGGGAGTGCCGTACTGTCGGAGGGGCAGTACTGAGGGAGTGACGTACTGTCGGAGGGGCAGTACTGAGGGAGACGTACTGTCGGAGGGGCAGTACTGAGGGAGTGCCGTACTGTCGGAGGGGCAGTACTGAGGGAGTGCCGTATTGCGCTGTCGGAGGGGAGGTACTGAGGGAGTGACGTACTGTCGGAGGGGCGGTACTGAGAGAGTGACGTACTGTCGGAGGGGCGGTACTGAGGGAGTGCCGCACTGTCGGAGGGGCAGTACTGAGGGAGTGACGTACTGTCGGAGCGGCAGTACTGAGGAAGTGACGTACTGTCGGAGGGGCAGTACTGAGGGACTGACGTACTGTCGGAGAGGCAGTACTGAGGGAGTGAATTACTGTCGGAGGGGCAGTACTGAGGGAGTGACGTACTGTCGGAGGGGCAGTACTGAGGGAGTGCCGTACTGTCGGAGGGGCAGTACTGAGGGAGTGACGTACTGCCGGAGGGGCAGTACTGAGGGAGACGTACTGTCGGAGGGGCAGTACTGAAGGAGTGCCGTACTGTCGGAGGGGCAGTGCTGAGGGAGCCCCGCACTGTCGGAGGGGCAGTACTGAGGGAGTGACGTACTGTCGGAGGGGCAGTACTGAGGGAGAGACGTACTGTCGGAGGGACAGTACTGAGGGAGTGATGTACTGTCGGAGGGGCAGTACTGAGGGACTGACGTACTGTCGGAGGGGCAGAACTGAGGGAGTGAATTACTGTCGAAGGGGCAGTACTGAGGGAGAGACGTACTGTCGGAGAGACAGTACTGAGGGAGTGATGTACTGTCGGAGGGGCAGTACTGAGGGACTGACGTACTGTCGGAGGCGCAGTACTGAGGGAGTGAATTACTGTCGGAGGGGCAGTACTGAGGGAGTGACGTACTGTCGGAGGGGCAGTACTGAGGGAGTGCCGTACTGTCGGAGGGGCAGTACTGAGGGAGTGACGTACTGTCGGAGGGGCAGTACTGAGGGAGTGACGTACTGTCGGAGGGCCAGTGCTGAGGGAGTGACGTACTGCGCTGTCGGAGGGGCAGTACTGAGGGAGTGACGTACTGCGCTGTCGGAGGGGCAGTACTGAGGGTGTGACGTACTATCGGAGTGGCAGTACTGAGGGAGTGCCGTACTGTCGGAGGGGCAGTACTGAGGGCGTGACGTACTGTCGGAGGGGCAGTACTGAGGGAGTGACGTACTGTCGGAGGGCCAGTGCTGAGGGAGTGACGTACTGCGCTGTCGGAGGGGCAGTACTGAGGGAGTGACGTACTGCGCTGTCGGAGGGGCAGTACTGAGGGAGTGACGTACTATCGGAGGGGCAGTACTGAGGGAGTGCCGTACTGTCGGAGGGGCAGTACTGAGGGCGTGACGTACTGTCGGAGGGGCAGTACTGAGGGAGTGCCGCACTGTCGGAGGGGCAGTACTGAGGGAGTGAATTACTGTCGGAGGGGCAGTACTGAGGGAGTGACGTACTGTCGGAGGGGCAGTACTGAGGGAGTGCCGTACTGTCGGAGGGGCAGTACTGAGGGAGTGACGTACTGTCGGAGGGGCAGTACTGAGGGAGTGACGTACTGTCGGAGGGCCAGTGCTGAGGGAGTGACGTACTGCGCTGTCGGAGGGGCAGTACTGAGGGAGTGACGTACTGCGCTGTCGGAGTGGCAGTACTGAGGGAGTGACGTACTATCGGAGGGGCAGTACTGAGGGAGTGCCGTACTGTCGGAGGGGCAGTACTGAGGTCGTGACGTACTGTCGGAGGGGCAGTACTGAGGGAGTGCCGCACTGTCGGAGGGGCAGTACTGAGGGAGTGCCGTACTGTCGGAGGGGCAGTACTGAGGGAGCGACGTACTGTCGGAGGGGAAGTACTGAGGGAGTGACGTACTGTCGGAGGGGCAGTACTGAGGGAGTGATTACTGTCGGAGGGGCAGTACTGAGGGAGTGACGTACTGTCGGAGGGGCAGTACTGAGGGAGTGACCTACTGTCGGAGGGGCAGTACTGAGGGAGTGACGTACTGTCGGAGGGGCAGTACTGAGGGAGTGACATACTGTCGGAGGGGCAGTACTGAGGGAGTGACGTACGGTCGGAGGGGCAGTACTGAGGGAGTGACGTACTGTCGGAGGGGCAGTACAGAGGGAGTGACGTACTGTCGGAGGAGCAGTACTGAGGGAGTGACGTACTGTCGGAGGGGCAGTGCTGAGGGAGTGACGTACTGTCGGAGGGGCAGTTCTGAGGGAGTGACGTACTGTCGGATGGGCAGTACTGAGGGAGTGATGTACTGTCGGAGCTGCAGTACTGAGGGAGTGCTGCACTACGCTGTCGGAGGGGCAGTACTGAGGGAGTGACGTACTGTCGGAGGGGCAGTACTGAGGGAGTGCTGCACTGTCGGAGGGGCAGTACTGAGGGAGTGACATACTGTCTGAGGGGCAGTATTGAGGGAGTGACGTACTGTCGGAAGGCCAGTACTGAGGGAGTGACGTACTGTCGGAGGGGCAGTACTGAGGGAGTGACGTACTGTCGGAGGGGCAGTACTGAGGGAGTGACGTACTGTCGGAATGGCAGTACTGAGGGAGTGACGCACTGTCGGAGTGGCAGTACTGAGGGAGTGACGTACTGTCGGAGGGGCAGTACTGAGGGAGTGACGTACTGTCGGAGGTGCAGAACTGAGGGAGTGACGTACTGTCGGAGGGGCAGTACTGAGGGAGTGACGTACTGTCGGAGGGGCAGTACTGAGGGAGTGACGTACTGTCGGAGGGGCAGTACTGAGGGAGTGACGTACTGTCGGAGGGGCAGTACTGAGGGAGTGACGTACTGTCGGAGGGGCAGTACTGAGGGACTGACGTACTGTCGGAGGGGCAGTACTGAGGGAGTGAATTACTGTCGGAGGGGCAGTACTGAGGGAGTGACGTACTGTCGGAGGGGCAGTACTGAGGGAGTGCCGTACTGTCGGAGGGGCAGTACTGAGGGAGTGACGTACTGCCGGAGGGGCAGTACTGAGGGAGACGTACTGTCGGAGGGGCAGTACTGAAGGAGTGCCGTACTGTCGGAGGGGCAGTGCTGAGGGAGCCCCGCACTGTCGGAGGGGCAGTACTGAGGGAGTGCCATACTGTCGGGGGGGGCAGTACTGAGGGAGTGACGTACTGTCGGAGGGGCAGTACTGAGGGAGAGACGTACTGTCGGAGGGACAGTACTGAGGGAGTGATGTACTGTCGGAGCTGCAGTACTGAGGGAGTGCTGCACTACGCTGTCGGAGGGGCAGTACTGAGGGAGTGACGTACTGTCGGAGGGGCAGTACTGAGGGAGTGCTGCACTGTCGGAGGGGCAGTACTGAGGGAGTGACGTACTGTCTGAGGGGCAGTACTGAGGGAGTGACGTACTGTCGGAAGGCCAGTACTGAGGGAGTGACGTACTGTCGGAGGGGCAGTACTGAGGGAGTGACGTACTGTCGGAGGGGCAGTACTGAGGGAGTGCAGCACTGTCGGAGGGGTAGTACTGAGGGAGTGACGTACTGTCGGAGGGGCAGTACTGAGGGAGTGACGTACTGTCGGAGGGGAAGTACTGAGGGAGTGACGTACTGTCGGAGGGCCAGTGCTGAGGGAGTGACGTACTGCGCTGTCGGAGGGGCAGTACTGAGGGAGTGACGTACTGCGCTGTCGGAGGGGCAGTACTGAGGGAGTGACGTACTATCGGAGGGGCAGTACTGAGGGAGTGCCGTACTGTCAGAGGGGCAGTACTGAGGGCGTGACGTACTGTCGGAGGGGCAGTACTGAGGGAGTGCCGAACTGACGGAGGGGCAGTACTGAGGGAGTGCCGTACTGTCGGAGGGGCAGTACTGAGGGAGTGCCGCACTGTCGGAGGGGCAGTACTGTGGGAGTGCCGTACTGTCGGAGGGGCAGTACTGAGGGAGTGACGTACTGTCGGAGGGGCAGTACTGAGGGAGCGACGTACTGTCGGAGGGGCAGTACTGAGGGAGCCCCGCACTGTCGGAGGGGCAGTACTGAGGGAGTGCCGTACTGTCGGAGGGGCAGTACTGAGGGAGTGATGTACTGTCGGAGGGGCAGAACTGAGGGAGTGACGTACTGTCGGAGGGGAAGTACTGAGGGAGTGACGTACTGTCGGAGGGGCAGTACTGAGGGAGTGATTACTGTTGGAGGGGCAGTACTGAGGGAGTGACGTACTGTCGGAGGGGCAGTACTGAGGGAGTGACCTACTGTCGGAGGGGCAGTACTGAGGGAGTGACGTACTGTCGGAGGAGCAGTACTGAGGGAGTGACGTACTGTCGGAGGGGCAGTACTGAGGGAGTGACGTACGGTCGGAGGGGCAGTACTGAGGGAGTGACGTACTGTCGGAGGGGCAGTACAGAGGGAGTGACGTACTGTCGGAGGGGCAGTACTGAGGGAGTGACGTACTGTCGGAGGGGCAGTGCTGAGGGAGTGACGTACTGTCGGAAGGGCAGTTCTGAGGGAGTGACGTACTGTCGGAGGGGCAGTACTGAGGGAGTGACGTACTGTCGGAGGGGCAGTACTGAGGGAGTGACGTACTGTCGGAGGGGCAGTACTGAGGGAGTGACGTACTGTCGGAGGGGCAGTACTGAGGGAGTGACGTACTGTCGGAGGGGCAGTACTGAGGGAGTGACGTACTGTCGGAGGGGCAGTACTGAGGGAGTGACGTACTGTCGGAATGGCAGTACTGAGGGAGTGACGCACTGTCGGAGGGGCAGTACTGAGGGAGTGACGTACTGTCGGATGGGCAGTACTGAGGGAGTGCCGTACTGTCGGAGGGGTAGTACTGAGGGAGTGCCGCACTGTCGGAGGGGCAGTACTGAGGGAGTGACGTACTGTCGGAGGGGCAGTACTGAGGGAGTGACGTACTGTCGGAGGGGCAGTACTGAGGGAGTGACGTACTGTCGGAGGTGCAGAACTGAGGGAGTGACGTACTGTCGGAGGGGCAGTACTGAGGGAGTGACGTACTGTCGGAGGGGCAGTACTGAGGGAGTGGCGTACTGTCGGAGGGGCAGTACTGAGTGAGTGACGTACTGTCGGAGGGGCAGTGCTGAGGGAGTGACGTACTGTCGGAGGGGCAGTACTGAGGGACTGACGTACTGTCGGAGGGGCAGTACTGAGGGAGTGAATTACTGTCGGAGGGGCAGTACTGAGGGAGTGACGTACTGTCGGAGGGGCAGTACTGAGGGAGTGCCGTACTGTCGGAGGGGCAGTACTGAGGGAGTGACGTACTGCCGGAGGGGCTGTACTGAGGGAGACGTACTGTCGGAGGGGCAGTACTGAAGGAGTGCCGTACTGTCGGAGGGGCAGTGCTGAGGGAGCCCCGCACTGTCGGAGGGGCAGTACTGAGGGAGTGCCATACTGTCGGGGGGGGCAGTACTGAGGGAGTGCCGTACTGTCGGAGGGGTAGTACTGAGGGAGTGCCGCACTGTCGGAGGGGCAGTACTGAGGGAGTGACGTACTGTCGGAGGGGCAGTACTGAGGGAGTGACGTACTGTCGGAGGGGCAGTACTGAGGGAGTGACGTACTGTCGGAGGTGCAGAACTGAGGGAGTGACGTACTGTCGGAGGGGCAGTACTGAGGGAGTGACGTACTGTCGGAGGGGCAGTACTGAGGGAGTGGCGTACTGTCGGAGGGGCAGTACTGAGGGAGTGACGTACTGTCGGAGGGGCAGTGCTGAGGGAGTGACGTACTGTCGGAGGGGCAGTACTGAGGGACTGACGTACTGTCGGAGGGGCAGTACTGAGGGAGTGAATTACTGTCGGAGGGGCAGTACTGAGGGAGTGACGTACTGTCGGAGGGGCAGTACTGAGGGAGTGCCGTACTGTCGGAGGGGCAGTACTGAGGGAGTGACGTACTGCCGGAGGGGCTGTACTGAGGGAGACGTACTGTCGGAGGGGCAGTACTGAAGGAGTGCCGTACTGTCGGAGGGGCAGTGCTGAGGGAGCCCCGCACTGTCGGAGGGGCAGTACTGAGGGAGTGCCATACTGTCGGGGGGGGCAGTACTGAGGGAGTGACGTACTGTCGGAGGGGCAGTACTGAGGGAGAGACGTACTGTCGGAGGGACAGTACTGAGGGAGTGATGTACTGTCGGAGCTGCAGTACTGAGGGAGTGCTGCACGACGCTGTCGGAGGGGCAGTACTGAGGGAGTGACGTACTGTCGGAGGGGCAGTACTGAGGGAGTGCTGCACTGTCGGAGGGGCAGTACTGAGGGAGTGACGTACTGTCTGAGGGGCAGTACTGAGGGAGTGACGTACTGTCGGAAGGCCAGTACTGAGGAAGTGACGTACTGTCGGAGGGGCAGTACTGAGGGAGTGACGTACTGTCGGAGGGGCAGTACTGAGGGAGTGCAGCACTGTCGGAGAGGTAGTACTGAGGGAGTGACGTACTGTCGGAGGGGCAGTACTGAGGGAGTGACGTACTGTCGGAGGGGAAGTACTGAGGGAGTGACGTACTGTCGGAGGGCCAGTGCTGAGGGAGTGACGTACTGCGCTGTCGGAGGGGCAGTACTGAGGGAGTGACGTACTGCGCTGTCGGAGGGGCAGTACTGAGGGAGTGACGTACTATCGGAGGGGCAGTACTGAGGGAGTGCCGTACTGTCGGAGGGGCAGTACTGAGGGCGTGACGTACTGTCGGAGGGGCAGTACTGAGGGAGTGCCGCACTGACGGAGGGGCAGTACTGAGGGAGTGCCGTACTGTCGGAGGGGCAGTACTGAGGGAGTGCCGTACTGTCGGAGTGGCAGTACTGAGGGAGTGACGTACTGTCGGAGGGGCAGTACTGAGGGAGCGACGTACTGTCGGAGGGGCAGTACTGAGGGAGCCCCGCACTGTCGGAGGGGCAGTACTGAGGGAGTGCCGTACTGTCGGAGGGGCAGTACTGAGGGAGTGAAGTACTGTCGGAGGGGCAGAACTGAGGGAGTGACGTACTGTCGGAGGGGAAGTACTGAGGGAGTGACGTACTGTCGGAGGGGCAGTACTGAGGGAGTGATTACTGTCGGAGGGGCAGTACTGAGGGAGTGACGTACTGTCGGAGGGGCAGTACTGAGGGAGTGACCTACTGTCGGAGGGGCAGTACTGAGGGAGTGACGTACTGTCGGAGGGGCAGTACTGAGGGAGTGACGTACTGTCGGAGGGGCAGTACTGAGGGAGTGACGTACGGTCGGAGGGGCAGTACTGAGGGAGTGACGTACTGTCGGAGGGGCAGTACAGAGGGAGTGACGTACTGTCGGAGGGGCAGTACTGAGGGAGTGACGTACTGTCGGAAGGGCAGTTCTGAGGGAGTGACGTACTGTCGGAGGGGCAGTACTGAGGGAGTGACGTACTGTCGGAGGGGCAGTACTGAGGGAGTGACGTACTGTCGGAGGGGCAGTACTGAGGGAGTGCCGTACTGTCGGAGGGGTAGTACTGAGGGAGTGCCGCACTGTCGGAGGGGCAGTACTGAGGGAGTGACGTACTGTCGGAGGGGCAGTACTGAGGGAGTGACGTACTGTCGGAGGGGCAGTACTGAGGGAGTGACGTACTGTCGGAGGTGCAGAACTGAGGGAGTGACGTACTGTCGGAGGGGCAGTACTGAGGGAGTGACGTACTGTCGGAGGGGCAGTACTGAGGGAGTGACGTACTGTCAGAGGGGCAGTACTGAGGGAGTGACGTACTGTCGGAGGGGCAGTGCTGAGGGAGTGACGTACTGTCGGAGGTGCAGTACTGAGGGACTGACGTACTGTCGGAGGGGCAGTACTGAGGGAGTGAATTACTGTCGGAGGGGCAGTACTGAGGGAGTGACGTACTGTCGGAGGGGCAGTACTGAGGGAGTGCCGTACTGTCGGAGGGGCAGTACTGAGGGAGTGACGTACTGCCGGAGGGGCAGTACTGAGGGAGACGTACTGTCGGAGGGGCAGTACTGAAGGAGTGCCGTACTGTCGGAGGGGCAGTGCTGAGGGAGCCCCGCACTGTCGGAGGGGCAGTACTGAGGGAGTGCCATACTGTCGGGGGGGGCAGTACTGAGGGAGTGACGTACTGTCGGAGGGGCAGTACTGAGGGAGAGACGTACTGTCGGAGGGACAGTACTGAGGGAGTGATGTACTGTCGGAGCTGCAGTACTGAGGGAGTGCTGCACGACGCTGTCGGAGGGGCAGTACTGAGGGAGTGACGTACTGTCGGAGGGGCAGTACTGAGGGACTGACGTACTGTCGGAGGGGCAGTACTGAGGGAGTGAATTACTGTCGGAGGGGCAGTACTGAGGGAGTGACGTACTGTCGGAGGGGCAGTACTGAGGGAGTGCCGTACTGTCGGAGGGGCAGTACTGAGGGAGTGACGTACTGCCGGAGGGGCAGTACTGAGGGAGACGTACTGTCGGAGGGGCAGTACTGAAGGAGTGCCGTACTGTCGGAGGGGCAGTGCTGAGGGAGCCCCGCACTGTCGGAGGGGCAGTACTGAGGGAGTGCCATACTGTCGGGGGGGGCAGTACTGAGGGAGTGACGTACTGTCGGAGGGGCAGTACTGAGGGAGAGACGTACTGTCGGAGGGACAGTACTGAGGGAGTGATGTACTGTCGGAGCTGCAGTACTGAGGGAGTGCTGCACGACGCTGTCGGAGGGGCAGTACTGAGGGAGTGACGTACTGTCGGAGGGGCAGTACTGAGGGAGTGCTGCACTGTCGGAGGGGCAGTACTGAGGGAGTGACGTACTGTCTGAGGGGCAATACTGAGGGAGTGACGTACTGTCGGAAGGCCAGTACTGAGGGAGTGACGTACTGTCGGAGGGGCAGTACTGAGGGAGTGACGTACTGTCGGAGGGGCAGTACTGAGGGAGTGCAGCACTGTCGGAGGGGTAGTACTGAGGGAGTGACGTACTGTCGGAGGGGCAGTACTGAGGGAGTGACGTACTGTCGGAGGGGAAGTACTGAGGGAGTGACGTACTGTCGGAGGGCCAGTGCTGAGGGAGTGACGTACTGCGCTGTCGGAGGGGCAGTACTGAGGGAGTGACGTACTGCGCTGTCGGAGGGGCAGTACTGAGGGAGTGACGTACTATCGGAGGGGCAGTACTGAGGGAGTGCCGTACTGTCGGAGGGGCAGTACTGAGGGCGTGACGTACTGTCGGAGGGGCAGTACTGAGGGAGTGCCGCACTGACGGAGGGGCAGTACTGAGGGAGTGCCGTACTGTCGGAGGGGCAGTACTGAGGGAGTGCCGCACTGTCGGAGGGGCAGTACTGAGGGAGTGCCGTACTGTCGGAGTGGCAGTACTGAGGGAGTGACGTACTGTCGGAGGGGCAGTACTGAGGGAGCGACGTACTGTCGGAGGGGCAGTACTGAGGGAGCCCCGCACTGTCGGAGGGGCAGTACTGAGGGAGTGCCGTACTGTCGGAGGGGCAGTACTGAGGGAGTGATGTACTGTCGGAGGGGCAGAACTGAGGGAGTGACGTACTGTCGGAGGGGAAGTACTGAGGGAGTGACGTACTGTCGGAGGGGCAGTACTGAGGGAGTGATTACTGTCGGAGGGGCAGTACTGAGGGAGTGACGTACTGTCGGAGGGGCAGTACTGAGGGAGTGACCTACTGTCGGAGGGGCAGTACTGAGGGAGTGACGTACTGTCGGAGGGGCAGTACTGAGGGAGTGACGTACTGTCGGAGGGGCAGTACTGAGGGAGTGACGTACGGTCGGAGGGGCAGTACTGAGGGAGTGACGTACTGTCGGAGGGGCAGTACAGAGGGAGTGACGTACTGTCGGAGGGGCAGTACTGAGGGAGTGACGTACTGTCGGAAGGGCAGTTCTGAGGGAGTGACGTACTGTCGGAGGGGCAGTACTGAGGGAGTGACGTACTGTCGGAGGGGCAGTACTGAGGGAGTGACGTACTGTCGGAGGGGCAGTACTGAGGGAGTGACGTACTGTCAGAGGGGCAGTACTGAGGGAGTGACGTACTGTCGGAGGGGCAGTACTGAGGGAGTGACGTACTGTCGGAGGGGCAGTACTGAGGGAGTGACGTACTGTCGGAATGGCAGTACTGAGGGAGTGACGCACTGTCGGAGGGGCAGTACTGAGGGAGTGACGTACTGTCGGATGGGCAGTACTGAGGGAGTGCCGTACTGTCGGAGGGGTAGTACTGAGGGAGTGCCGCACTGTCGGAGGGGCAGTACTGAGGGAGTGACGTACTGTCGGAGGGGCAGTACTGAGGGAGTGACGTACTGTCGGAGGGGCAGTACTGAGGGAGTGACGTACTGTCGGAGGTGCAGAACTGAGGGAGTGACGTACTGTCGGAGGGGCAGTACTGAGGGAGTGACGTACTGTCGGAGGGGCAGTACTGAGGGAGTGACGTACTGTCGGAGGGGCAGTACTGAGGGAGTGACGTACTGTCGGAGGGGCAGTGCTGAGGGAGTGACGTACTGTCGGAGGTGCAGTACTGAGGGACTGACGTACTGTCGGAGGGGCAGTACTGAGGGAGTGAATTACTGTCGGAGGGGCAGTACTGAGGGAGTGACGTACTGTCGGAGGGGCAGTACTGAGGGAGTGCCGTACTGTCGGAGGGGCAGTACTGAGGGAGTGACGTACTGCCGGAGGGGCAGTACTGAGGGAGACGTACTGTCGGAGGGGCAGTACTGAAGGAGTGCCGTACTGTCGGAGGGGCAGTGCTGAGGGAGCCCCGCACTGTCGGAGGGGCAGTACTGAGGGAGTGCCATACTGTCGGGGGGGCAGTACTGAGGGAGTGACGTACTGTCGGAGGGGCAGTACTGAGGGAGAGACGTACTGTCGGAGGGACAGTACTGAGGGAGTGATGTACTGTCGGAGCTGCAGTACTGAGGGAGTGCTGCACGACGCTGTCGGAGGGGCAGTACTGAGGGAGTGATGTACTGTCGGAGGGGCAGTACTGAGGGAGTGTTGCACTGTCGGAGGGGCTGTACTGAGGGAGTGACGTACTGTCTGAGGGGCAGTACTGAGGGAGTGACGTACTGTCGGAAGGCCAGTACTGAGGGAGTGACGTACTGTCGGAGGGGCAGTACTGAGGGAGTGACGTACTGTCGGAGGGGCAGTACTGAGGGAGTGCAGCACTGTCGGAGGGGTAGTACTGAGGGAGTGACGTACTGTCGGAGGGGCAGTACTGAGGGAGTGACGTACTGTCGGAGGGGAAGTACTGAGGGAGTGACGTACTGTCGGAGGGCCAGTGCTGAGGGAGTGACGTACTGCGCTGTCGGAGGGGCAGTACTGAGGGAGTGACGTACTGCGCTGTCGGAGGGGCAGTACTGAGGGAGTGACGTACTATCGGAGGGGCAGTACTGAGGGAGTGCCGTACTGTCGGAGGGGCAGTACTGAGGGCGTGACGTACTGTCGGAGGGGCAGTACTGAGGGAATGCCGCACTGACGGAGGGGCAGTACTGAGGGAGTGCCGTACTGTCGGAGGGGCAGTACTGAGGGAGTGCCGCACTGTCGGAGGGGCAGTACTGAGGGAGTGCCGTACTGTCGGAGGGGCAGTACTGAGGGAGCGACGTACTGTCGGAGGGGCAGTACTGAGGGAGCCCCGCACTGTCGGAGGGGCAGTACTGAGGGAGTGCCGTACTGTCGGAGGGGCAGTACTGAGGGAGTGATGTACTGTCGGAGGGGCAGAACTGAGGGAGTGACGTACTGTCGGAGGGGAAGTACTGAGGGAGTGACGTACTGTCGGAGGGGCAGTACTGAGTGAGTGATTACTGTCGGAGGGGCAGTACTGAGGGAGTGACGTACTGTCGGAGGGGCAGTACTGAGGGAGTGACCTACTGTCGGAGGGGCAGTACTGAGGGAGTGACGTACTGTCGGAGGGGCAGTACTGAGGGAGTGACGTACTGTCGGAGGGGCAGTACTGAGGGAGTGACGTACGTTCGGAGGGGCAGTACTGAGGGAGTGACGTACTGTCGGAGGGGCAGTACAGAGGGAGTGACGTACTGTCGGAGGGGCAGTACTGAGGGAGTGACGTACTGTCGGAGGGGCAGTGCTGAGGGAGTGATGTACTGTCGGAGGGGCAGTTCTGAGGGAGTGACGTACTGTCGGAGGGGCAGTACTGAGGAAGTGACTTACTGTCGGAGGGGCAGTACTGAGGGAGTGACGTACTGTCGGAGGGGCAGTACTGAGGGAGTGACGTACTGTCGGAGGGGCAGTACTGAGGGAGTGACGTACTGTCGGAGGGGCAGTACTGAGGGAGTGACGTACTGTCGGAATGGCAGTACTGAGGGAGTGACGCACTGTCGGAGGGGCAGTACTGAGGGAGTGACGTACTGTCGGATGGGCAGTACTGAGGGAGTGCCGTACTGTCGGAGGGGTAGTACTGAGGGAGTGCCGCACTGTCGGAGGGGCAGTACTGAGGGAGTGACGTAATGTCGGAGGGGCAGTACTGAGGGAGTGACGTACTGTCGGAGGGGCAGTACTGAGGGAGTGACGTACTGTCGGAGGTGCAGAACTGAGGGAGTGACGTACTGTCGGAGGGGCAGTACTGAGGGAGTGACGTACTGTCGGAGGGGCAGTACTGAGGGAGTGACGTACTGTCGGAGGAGCAGTACTGAGGGAGTGACGTACTGTCGGAGGGGCAGTACTGAGGGAGTGACGTACTGTCGGAGGGGCAGTACTGAGGGACTGACGTACTGTCGGAGGGGCAGTACTGAGGGAGTGAATTACTGTCGGAGGGGCAGTACTGAGGGAGTGACGTACTGTCGGAGGGGCAGTACTGAGGGAGTGCCGTACTGTCGGAGGGGCAGTACTGAGGGAGTGACGTACTGCCGGAGGGGCAGTACTGAGGGAGACGTACTGTCGGAGGGGCAGTACTGAAGGAGTGCCGTACTGTCGGAGGGGCAGTGCTGAGGGAGCCCCGCACTGTTGGAGGGGCAGTACTGAGGGAGTGACGTACTGTCGGAGGGGCAGTACTGAGGGAGTGATGTACTGTCGGAGCGGCAGTACTGAGGGAGTGCTGCACTACGCTGTCGGAGGGGCAGTACTGAGGGAGTGACGTACTGTCGGAGGGGCAGTGCTGAGGGAGTGATGTACTGTCGGAGCGGCAGTACTGAGGGAGTGCTGCACTACGCTGTCGGAGGGGCAGTACTGAGGGAGTGACGTACTGTCGGAGGGGCAGTACTGAGGGAGTGCTGCACTGTCGGAGGGGCAGTACTGAGGGAGTGACGTACTGTCTGAGGGGCAGTACTGAGGGAGTGACGTACTGTCGGAAGGCCAGTACTGAGGGAGTGACGTACTGTCGGAGGGGCAGTACTGAGGGACTGACGTACTGTCGGAGGGGCAGTACTGAGGGAGTGCAGCACTGTCGGAGGGGTAGTACTGAGGGAGTGACGTACTGTCGGAGGGGCAGTACTGAGGGAGTGACGTACTGTCGGAGGGGCAGTACTGAGGGAGTGACGTACTGTCGGAGGGCCAGTGCTGAGGGAGTGACGTATTGCGCTGTCGGAGGGGCAGTACTGAGGGAGTGACGTACTGCGCTGTCGGAGGGGCAGTACTGAGGGAGTGACGTACTATCGGAGGGGCAGTACTGAGGGAGTGCCGTACTGTCAGAGGGGCAGTACTGAGGGCGTGACGTACTGTCGGAGGGGCAGTACTGAGGGAGTGACGTACTGTCGGAGGGGCAGTACTGAGGGAGTGACGTACTGTCGGAGGGGCAGTACTGAGGGAGCCCCGCACTGTCGGAGGGGCAGTACTGAGGGAGTGCCGTACTGTCGGAGGGGCAGAACTGAGGGAGTGACGTACTGTCGGAGGGGAAGTACTGAGGGAGTGACGTACTGTCGGAGGGGCAGTACTGAGGGAGAGACGTACTGTCGGAGGGACAGTACTGAGGGAGTGATGTACTGTCGGAGCGGCAGTACTGAGGGAGTGCTGCACTACGCTGTCGGAGGGGCAGTACTGAGGGAGTGACGTACTGTCGGAGGGGCAGTACTGAGGGAGTGCTGCACTGTCGGAGGGGCAGTACTGAGGGAGTGACGTACAGTCTGAGGGGCAGTACTGAGGGAGTGACGTACTGTCGGAAGGCCAGTACTGAGGGAGTGACGTACTGTCGGAGGGGCAGTACTGAGGGATTGACGTACTGTCGGAGGGGCAGTACTGAGGGAGTGCAGCACTGTCGGAGGGGTAGTACTGAGGGAGTGACGTACTGTCGGAGGGGCAGTACTGAGGGAGTGACGTACTGTCGGAGGGGCAGTACTGAGGGAGTGACGTACTGTCGGAGGGCCAGTGCTGAGGGAGTGACGTACTGCGCTGTCGGAGGGGCAGTACTGAGGGAGTGACGTACTGCGCTGTCGGAGGGGCAGTACTGAGGGAGTGACGTACTATCGGAGGGGCAGTACTGAGGGAGTGCCGTACTGTCGGAGGGGCAGTACTGAGGGCGTGACGTACTGTCGGAGGGGCAGTACTGAGGGAGTGCCGCACTGACGGAGGGGCAGTACTGAGGGAGTGCCGTACTGTCGGAGGGGCAGTACTGAGGGAGTGACGTACTGTCGGAGGGGCAGTACTGAGGGAGTGACGTACTGTCGGAGGGGCAGTACTGAGGGAGCCCCGCACTGTCGGAGGGGCAGTACTGAGGGAGTGCCGTACTGTCGGAGGGGCAGAACTGAGGGAGTGACGTACTGTCGGAGGGGAAGTACTGAGGGAGTGACGTACTGTCGGAGGGGCAGTACTGAGGGAGTGATTACTGTCGGAGGGGCAGTACTGAGGGAGTGACGTACTGTCGGAGGGGCAGTACTGAGGGAGTGACCTACTGTCGGAGGGGCAGTACTGAGGGAGTGACGTACTGTCGGAGGGGCAGTACTGAGGGAGTGACGTACTGTCGGAGGGGCAGTACTGAGGGAGAGACGTACTGTCGGAGGGACAGTACTGAGGGAGTGATGTACTGTCGGAGCTGCAGTACTGAGGGAGTGCTGCACGACGCTGTCGGAGGGGCAGTACTGAGGGAGTGACGTACTGTCGGAGGGGCAGTACTGAGGGACTGACGTACTGTCGGAGGGGCAGTACTGAGGGAGTGAATTACTGTCGGAGGGGCAGTACTGAGGGAGTGACGTACTGTCGGAGGGGCAGTACTGAGGGAGTGCCGTACTGTCGGAGGGGCAGTACTGAGGGAGTGACGTACTGCCGGAGGGGCAGTACTGAGGGAGACGTACTGTCGGAGGGGCAGTACTGAAGGAGTGCCGTACTGTCGGAGGGGCAGTGCTGAGGGAGCCCCGCACTGTCGGAGGGGCAGTACTGAGGGAGTGCCATACTGTCGGGGGGGGCAGTACTGAGGGAGTGACGTACTGTCGGAGGGGCAGTACTGAAGGAGAGACGTACTGTCGGAGGGACAGTACTGAGGGAGTGATGTACTGTCGGAGCTGCAGTACTGAGGGAGTGCTGCACGACGCTGTCGGAGGGGCAGTACTGAGGGAGTGACGTACTGTCGGAGGGGCAGTACTGAGGGAGTGCTGCACTGTCGGAGGGGCAGTACTGAGGGAGTGACGTACTGTCTGAGGGGCAATACTGAGGGAGTGACGTACTGTCGGAAGGCCAGTACTGAGGGAGTGACGTACTGTCGGAGGGGCAGTACTGAGGGAGTGACGTACTGTCGGAGGGGCAGTACTGAGGGAGTGCAGCACTGTCGGAGGGGTAGTACTGAGGGAGTGACGTACTGTCGGAGGGGCAGTACTGAGGGAGTGACGTACTGTCGGAGGGGAAGTACTGAGGGAGTGACGTACTGTCGGAGGGCCAGTGCTGAGGGAGTGATGTACTGCGCTGTCGGAGGGGCAGTACTGAGGGAGTGACGTACTGCGCTGTCGGAGGGGCAGTACTGAGGGAGTGACGTACTATCGGAGGGGCAGTACTGAGGGAGTGCCGTACTGTCGGAGGGGCAGTACTGAGGGCGTGACGTACTGTCGGAGGGGCAGTACTGAGGGAGTGCCGCACTGACGGAGGGGCAGTACTGAGGGAGTGCCGTACTGTCGGAGGGGCAGTACTGAGGGAGTGCCGCACTGTCGGAGGGGCAGTACTGAGGGAGTGCCGTACTGTCGGAGGGGCAGTACTGAGGGAGCGACGTACTGTCGGAGGGGCAGTACTGAGGGAGCCCCGCACTGTCGGAGGGGCAGTACTGAGGGAGTGCCGTACTGTCGGAGGGGCAGTACTGAGGGAGTGATGTACTGTCGGAGGGGCAGAACTGAGGGAGTGACGTACTGTCGGAGGGGAAGTACTGAGGGAGTGACGTACTGTCGGAGGGGCAGTACTGAGGGAGTGATTACTGTCGGAGGGGCAGTACTGAGGGAGTGACGTACTGTCGGAGGGGCAGTACTGAGGGAGTGACCTACTGTCGGAGGGGCAGTACTGAGGGAGTGACGTACTGTCGGAGGGGCAGTACTGAGGGAGTGACGTACTGTCGGAGGGGCAGTACTGAGGGAGTGACGTACGGTCGGAGGGGCAGTACTGAGGGAGTGACGTACTGTCGGAGGGGCAGTACAGAGGGAGTGACGTACTGTCGGAGGGGCAGTACTGAGGGAGTGACGTACTGTCGGAAGGGCAGTTCTGAGGGAGTGACGTACTGTCGGAGGGGCAGTACTGAGGGAGTGACGTACTGTCGGAGGGGCAGTACTGAGGGAGTGACGTACTGTCGGAGGGGCAGTACTGAGGGTGTGACGTACTGTCAGAGGGGCAGTACTGAGGGAGTGACGTACTGTCGGAGGGGCAGTACTGAGGGAGTGACGTACTGTCGGAGGGGCAGTACTGAGGGAGTGACGTACTGTCGGAATGGCAGTACTGAGGGAGTGACGCACTGTCGGAGGGGCAGTACTGAGGGAGTGACGTACTGTCGGATGGGCAGTACTGAGGGAGTGCCGTACTGTCGGAGGGGTAGTACTGAGGGAGTGCCGCACTGTCGGAGGGGCAGTACTGAGGGAGTGACGTACTGTCGGAGGGGCAGTACTGAGGGAGTGACGTACTGTCGGAGGGGCAGTACTGAGGGAGTGACGTACTGTCGGAGGTGCAGAACTGAGGGAGTGACGTACTGTCGGAGGGGCAGTACTGAGGGAGTGACGTACTGTCGGAGGGGCAGTACTGAGGGAGTGACGTACTGTCGGAGGGGCAGTACTGAGGGAGTGACGTACTGTCGGAGGGGCAGTGCTGAGGGAGTGACGTACTGTCGGAGGTGCAGTGCTGAGGGACTGACGTACTGTCGGAGGGGCAGTACTGAGGGAGTGAATTACTGTCGGAGGGGCAGTACTGAGGGAGTGACGTACTGTCGGAGGGGCAGTACTGAGGGAGTGCCGTACTGTCGGAGGGGCAGTACTGAGGGAGTGACGTACTGCCGGAGGGGCAGTACTGAGGGAGACGTACTGTCGGAGGGGCAGTACTGAAGGAGTGCCGTACTGTCGGAGGGGCAGTGCTGAGGGAGCCCCGCACTGTCGGAGGGGCAGTACTGAGGGAGTGCCATACTGTCGGGGGGGCAGTACTGAGGGAGTGACGTACTGTCGGAGGGGCAGTACTGAGGGAGAGACGTACTGTCGGAGGGACAGTACTGAGGGAGTGATGTACTGTCGGAGCTGCAGTACTGAGGGAGTGCTGCACGACGCTGTCGGAGGGGCAGTACTGAGGGAGTGACGTACTGTCGGAGGGGCAGTACTGAGGGAGTGTTGCACTGTCGGAGGGGCTGTACTGAGGGAGTGACGTACTGTCTGAGGGGCAGTACTGAGGGAGTGACGTACTGTCGGAAGGCCAGTACTGAGGGAGTGACGTACTGTCGGAGGGGCAGTACTGAGGGAGTGACGTACTGTCGGAGGGGCAGTACTGAGGGAGTGCAGCACTGTCGGAGGGGTAGTACTGAGGGAGTGACGTACTGTCGGAGGGGCAGTACTGAGGGAGTGACGTACTGTCGGAGGGGAAGTACTGAGGGAGTGACGTACTGTCGGAGGGCCAGTGCTGAGGGAGTGACGTACTGCGCTGTCGGAGGGGCAGTACTGAGGGAGTGACGTACTGCGCTGTCGGAGGGGCAGTACTGAGGGAGTGACGTACTATCGGAGGGGCAGTACTGAGGGAGTGCCGTACTGTCGGAGGGGCAGTACTGAGGGCGTGACGTACTGTCGGAGGGGCAGTACTGAGGGAATGCCGCACTGACGGAGGGGCAGTACTGAGGGAGTGCCGTACTGTCGGAGGGGCAGTACTGAGGGAGTGCCGCACTGTCGGAGGGGCAGTACTGAGGGAGTGACGTACTGTCGGAGGGGCAGTACTGAGGGAGCGACGTACTGTCGGAGGGGCAGTACTGAGGGAGCCCCGCACTGTCGGAGGGGCAGTACTGAGGGAGTGCCGTACTGTCGGAGGGGCAGTACTGAGGGAGTGATGTACTGTCGGAGGGGCAGAACTGAGGGAGTGACGTACTGTCGGAGGGGAAGTACTGAGGGAGTGACGTACTGTCGGAGGGGCAGTACTGAGGGAGTGATTACTGTCGGAGGGGCAGTACTGAGGGAGTGACGTACTGTCGGAGGGGCAGTACTGAGGGAGTGACCTACTGTCGGAGGGGCAGTACTGAGGGAGTGACGTACTGTCGGAGGGGCAGTACTGAGGGAGTGACGTACTGTCGGAGGGGCAGTACTGAGGGAGTGACGTACGTTCGGAGGGGCAGTACTGAGGGAGTGACGTACTGTCGGAGGGGCAGTACAGAGGGAGTGACGTACTGTCGGAGGGGCAGTACTGAGGGAGTGACGTACTGTCGGAGGGGCAGTGCTGAGGGAGTGATGTACTGTCGGAGGGGCAGTTCTGAGGGAGTGACGTACTGTCGGAGGGGCAGTACTGAGGAAGTGACTTACTGTCGGAGGGGCAGTACTGAGGGAGTGACGTACTGTCGGAGGGGCAGTACTGAGGGAGTGACGTACTGTCGGAGGGGCAGTACTGAGGGAGTGACGTACTGTCGGAGGGGCAGTACTGAGGGAGTGACGTACTGTCGGAATGGCAGTACTGAGGGAGTGACGCACTGTCGGAGGGGCAGTACTGAGGGAGTGACGTACTGTCGGATGGGCAGTACTGAGGGAGTGCCGTACTGTCGGAGGGGTAGTACTGAGGGAGTGCCGCACTGTCGGAGGGGCAGTACTGAGGGAGTGACGTAATGTCGGAGGGGCAGTACTGAGGGAGTGACGTACTGTCGGAGGGGCAGTACTGAGGGAGTGACGTACTGTCGGAGGTGCAGAACTGAGGGAGTGACGTACTGTCGGAGGGGCAGTACTGAGGGAGTGACGTACTGTCGGAGGGGCAGTACTGAGGGAGTGACGTACTGTCGGAGGAGCAGTACTGAGGGAGTGACGTACTGTCGGAGGGGCAGTACTGAGGGAGTGACGTACTGTCGGAGGGGCAGTACTGAGGGACTGACGTACTGTCGGAGGGGCAGTACTGAGGGAGTGAATTACTGTCGGAGGGGCAGTACTGAGGGAGTGACGTACTGTCGGAGGGGCAGTACTGAGGGAGTGCCGTACTGTCGGAGGGGCAGTACTGAGGGAGTGACGTACTGCCGGAGGGGCAGTACTGAGGGAGACGTACTGTCGGAGGGGCAGTACTGAAGGAGTGCCGTACTGTCGGAGGGGCAGTGCTGAGGGAGCCCCGCACTGTCGGAGGGGCAGTACTGAGGGAGTGACGTACTGTCGGAGGGGCAGTACTGAGGGAGTGATGTACTGTCGGAGCGGCAGTACTGAGGGAGTGCTGCACTACGCTGTCGGAGGGGCAGTACTGAGGGAGTGACGTACTGTCGGAGGGGCAGTACTGAGGGAGTGATGTACTGTCGGAGCGGCAGTACTGAGGGAGTGCTGCACTACGCTGTCGGAGGGGCAGTACTGAGGGAGTGACGTACTGTCGGAGGGGCAGTACTGAGGGAGTGCTGCACTGTCGGAGGGGCAGTACTGAGGGAGTGACGTACTGTCTGAGGGGCAGTACTGAGGGAGTGACATACTGTCGGAAGGCCAGTACTGAGGGAGTGACGTACTGTCGGAGGGGCAGTACTGAGGGAGTGACGTACTGTCGGAGGGGCAGTACTGAGGGAGTGCAGCACTGTCGGAGGGGTAGTACTGAGGGAGTGACGTACTGTCGGAGGGGCAGTACTGAGGGAGTGACGTACTGTCGGAGGGGCAGTACTGAGGGAGTGACGTACTGTCGGAGGAGCAGTACTGAGGGAGTGACGTACTGTCGGAGGGGCAGTACTGAGGGAGTGACGTACTGTCGGAGGGGCAGTACTGAGGGACTGACGTACTGTCGGAGGGGCAGTACTGAGGGAGTGAATTACTGTCGGAGGGGCAGTACTGAGGGAGTGACGTACTGTCGGAGGGGCAGTACTGAGGGAGTGCCGTACTGTCGGAGGGGCAGTACTGAGGGAGTGACGTACTGCCGGAGGGGCAGTACTGAGGGAGACGTACTGTCGGAGGGGCAGTACTGAAGGAGTGCCGTACTGTCGGAGGGGCAGTGCTGAGGGAGCCCCGCACTGTCGGAGGGGCAGTACTGAGGGAGTGACGTACTGTCGGAGGGGCAGTACTGAGGGAGTGATGTACTGTCGGAGCGGCAGTACTGAGGGAGTGCTGCACTACGCTGTCGGAGGGGCAGTACTGAGGGAGTGACGTACTGTCGGAGGGGCAGTACTGAGGGAGTGATGTACTGTCGGAGCGGCAGTACTGAGGGAGTGCTGCACTACGCTGTCGGAGGGGCAGTACTGAGGGAGTGACGTACTGTCGGAGGGGCAGTACTGAGGGAGTGCTGCACTGTCGGAGGGGCAGTACTGAGGGAGTGACGTACTGTCTGAGGGGCAGTACTGAGGGAGTGACGTACTGTCGGAAGGCCAGTACTGAGGGAGTGACGTACTGTCGGAGGGGCAGTACTGAGGGAGTGACGTACTGTCGGAGGGGCAGTACTGAGGGAGTGCAGCACTGTCGGAGGGGTAGTACTGAGGGAGTGACGTACTGTCGGAGGGGCAGTACTGAGGGAGTGACGTACTGTCGGAGGGGCAGTACTGAGGGAGTGACGTACTGTCGGAGGGCCAGTGCTGAGGGAGTGACGTATTGCGCTGTCGGAGGGGCAGTACTGAGGGAGTGACGTACTGCGCTGTCGGAGGGGCAGTACTGAGGGAGTGACGTACTATCGGAGGGGCAGTACTGAGGGAGTGCCGTACTGTCAGAGGGGCAGTACTGAGGGCGTGACGTACTGTCGGAGGGGCAGTACTGAGGGAGTGACGTACTGTCGGAGGGGCAGTACTGAGGGAGTGACGTACTGTCGGAGGGGCAGTACTGAGGGAGCCCCGCACTGTCGGAGGGGCAGTACTGAGGGAGTGCCGTACTGTCGGTGGGGCAGAACTGAGGGAGTGACGTACTGTCGGAGGGGAAGTACTGAGGGAGTGACGTACTGTCGGAGGGGCAGTACTGAGGGAGAGACGTACTGTCGGAGGGACAGTACTGAGGGAGTGATGTACTGTCGGAGCGGCAGTACTGAGGGAGTGCTGCACTACGCTGTCGGAGGGGCAGTACTGAGGGAGTGACGTACTGTCGGAGGGGCAGTACTGAGGGAGTGCTGCACTGTCGGAGGGGCAGTACTGAGGGAGTGACGTACAGTCTGAGGGGCAGTACTGAGGGAGTGACGTACTGTCGGAAGGCCAGTACTGAGGGAGTGACGTACTGTCGGAGGGGCAGTACTGAGGGATTGACGTACTGTCGGAGGGGCAGTACTGAGGGAGTGCAGCACTGTCGGAGGGGTAGTACTGAGGGAGTGACGTACTGTCGGAGGGGCAGTACTGAGGGAGTGACGTACTGTCGGAGGGGCAGTACTGAGGGAGTGACGTACTGTCGGAGGGCCAGTGCTGAGGGAGTGACGTACTGCGCTGTCGGAGGGGCAGTACTGAGGGAGTGACGTACTGCGCTGTCGGAGGGGCAGTACTGAGGGAGTGACGTACTATCGGAGGGGCAGTACTGAGGGAGTGCCGTACTGTCGGAGGGGCAGTACTGAGGGCGTGACGTACTGTCGGAGGGGCAGTACTGAGGGAGTGCCGCACTGACGGAGGGGCAGTACTGAGGGAGTGCCGTACTGTCGGAGGGGCAGTACTGAGGGAGTGACGTACTGTCGGAGGGGCAGTACTGAGGGAGTGACGTACTGTCGGAGGGGCAGTACTGAGGGAGCCCCGCACTGTCGGAGGGGCAGTACTGAGGGAGTGCCGTACTGTCGGAGGGGCAGAACTGAGGGAGTGACGTACTGTCGGAGGGGAAGTACTGAGGGAGTGACGTACTGTCGGAGGGGCAGTACTGAGGGAGTGATTACTGTCGGAGGGGCAGTACTGAGGGAGTGACGTACTGTCGGAGGGGCAGTACTGAGGGAGTGACCTACTGTCGGAGGGGCAGTACTGAGGGAGTGACGTACTGTCGGAGGGGCAGTACTGAGGGAGTGACGTACTGTCGGAGGGGCAGTACTGAGGGAGTGACGTACGGTCGGAGGGGCAGTACTGAGGGAGTGACGTACTGTCGGAGGGGCAGTACAGAGGGAGTGACGTACTGTCGGAGGGGCAGTACTGAGGGAGTGACGTACTGTCGGAGGGGCAGTGCTGAGTGAGTGACGTACTGTCGGAGGGGCAGTGCTGAGGGAGTGACGTACTGTCGGAGGGGCAGTGCTGAGGGAGTGACTTACTGTCGGAGGGGCAGTACTGAGGGAGTGACGTACTGTCGGAGCGGCAGTACTGAGGGAGTGACGTACTGTCAGAGGGGCAGTACTGAGGGAGTGACGTACTGTCGGAGGGGCAGTACTGAGGGAGTGACGTAGTGCGCTGTCGGAGTGGCAGTCCTGAGGGAATGACGTACTGTCGGAGGGGCAGTACTGAGGGAGTGACATACTGTCGGAGGGGCAGTACTGAGGGAGTGACGTACTGCGCTGTTGGCGGGGCAGTACTGAGGGAGTGACGTACTGCGCTGTCGGAGGGGCAGTACTGAGGGAGCGACGTACTGTCAGAGGGGCAGTACTGAGGGAGTGACGTACTGCGCTGTCGGAGGGCCAGTACTGAGGGAATGACGTACTGTCGGAGGGGCAGTACTGAGGGAGTGCCGTACTGTCGGAGAGGCAGTACTGAGGGAGTGACGTACTGTCGGAGAGGCAGTACTGAGGGAGTGACGTACTGTCGGAGGGGCAGTACTGAGGAAGTGACGTACTGTCGGAGGGCCAGTGCTGAGGGAGTGACGTACTGCGCTGTCGGAGGGGCAGTACTGAGGGGGAGTGACGTACTGCGCTGTCGGAGGGGCAGTACTGAGGGAGTGACGTACTGCGCTGTCGGAGGGGCAGTACTGAGGGAGTGACGTACTATCGGAGGGGCAGTACTGAGGGAGTGCCGTACTGTCGGAGGGGCAGTACTGAGGGCGTGACGTACTGTCGGAGGGGCAGTACTGAGGGAGTGACGTACTGTCGGAGGGGCAGTACTGAGGGAGTGACGTACTGTCGGAGGGGCAGTACTGAGGGAGCCCCGCACTGTCGGAGGGGCAGTACTGAGGGATTGCCGTACTGTCGGAGGGGCAGAACTGAGGGAGTGACGTACTGTCGGAGGGGAAGTACTGAGGGAGTGACGTACTGTCGGAGGGGCAGTACTGAGGGAGAGACGTACTGTCGGAGGGACAGTACTGAGGGAGTGATGTACTGTCGGAGCGGCAGTACTGAGGGAGTGCTGCACTACGCTGTCGGAGGGGCAGTACTGAGGGAGTGACGTACTGTCGGAGGGGCAGTACTGAGGGAGTGCTGCACTGTCGGAGGGGCAGTACTGAGGGAGTGACGTACTGTCTGAGGGGCAGTACTGAGGGAGTGACGTACTGTCGGAAGGCCAGTACTGAGGGAGTGACGTACTGTCGGAGGGGCAGTACTGAGGGATTGACGTACTGTCGGAGGGGCAGTACTGAGGGAGTGCAGCACTGTCGGAGGGGTAGTACTGAGGGAGTCCCGTACTGTCGGAGGGGCAGTACTGAGGCAGTGCCGTTCTGTCGGGGGGGCATTACTGAGGGAGTGACGTACTGTCGGAGGGGCAGTACTGAGGGAGTGCCGTACTGTCGGAGGAGCAGTACTGAGGGAGTGCCGTATTGCGCTGTCGGAGGGGAGGTACTGAGGGAGTGACGTACTGTCGGAGGGGCGGTACTGAGGGAGTGACGTACTGTCGGAGGGGCGGTACTGAGGAAGTGCCGCACTGTCGGAGGGGCAGTACTGAGGGAGTGACGTACTGTCGGAGGGGCAGTACTGAGGGAGTGACGTACTGTCGGAGGGGCCGTACTGAGGGACTGACGTACTGTCGGAGGGGCAGTACTGAGGGAGTGAATTACTGTCGGAGGGGCAGTACTGAGGGAGTGACGTACTGTTGGAGGGGTAGTACCGAGGGAGTGCCGTACTGTCGGAGGGGCAGTACTGAGGGAGTGACGTACTGTCGGAGGGGCAGTACTGAGGGAGACGTACTGTCGGAGGGGCAGTACTGAGGGAGTGCCGTACTGTCGGAGGGGCAGTACTGAGGGAGTGATTACTGTCGGAGGGGCAGTACTGAGGGAGTGACGTACTGTCGGAGGGGCAGTACTGAGGGAGTGACCTACTGTCGGAGGGGCAGTACTGAGGGAGTGACGTACTGTCGGAGGGGCAGTACTGAGGGAGTGACGTACTGTCGGAGGGGCAGTACTGAGGGAGTGACGTACGGTCGGAGGGTCAGTACTGAGGGAGTGACGTACTGTCGGAGGGGCAGTACAGAGGGAGTGACGTACTGTCGGAGGGGCAGTACTGAGGGAGTGACGTACTGTCGGAGGGGCAGTGCTGAGGGAGTGATGTACTGTCGGAGGGGCAGTTCTGAGGGAGTGACGTACTGTCGGAGGGGCAGTACTGAGGAAGTGACTTACTGTCGGAGGGGCAGTACTGAGGGAGTGACGTACTGTCGGAGGGGCAGTACTGAGGGAGTGACGTACTGTCAGAGGGGCAATACTGAGGGAGTGACGTACTGTCGGAGGGGCAGTACTGAGGGAGTGACGTACTGTCGGAGGGGCAGTACTGAGGGAGTGACGTACTGTCGGAATGGCAGTACTGAGGGAGTGACGCACTGTCGGAGGGGCAGTACTGAGGGAGTGACGTACTGTCGGATGGGCAGTACTGAGGGAGTGCCGTACTGTCGGAGGGGTAGTACTGAGGGAGTGCCGCACTGTCGGAGGGGCAGTACTGAGGGAGTGACGTACTGTCGGAGGGGCAGTACTGAGGGAGTGACGTACTGTCGGAGGGGCAGTACTGAGGGAGTGACGTACTGTCGGAGGTGCAGAACTGAGGGAGTGACGTACTGTCGGAGGGGCAGTACTGAGGGAGTGACGTACTGTCGGAGGGGCAGTACTGAGGGAGTGACGTACTGTCGGAGGAGCAGTAGTGAGGGAGTGACGTACTGTCGGAGGGGCAGTACTGAGGGAGTGACGTACTGTCGGAGGGGCAGTACTGAGGGAGTGCCGTACTGTCGGAGGGGCAGTACTGAGGGAGTGACGTACTGCCGGAGGGGCAGTACTGAGGGAGACGTACTGTCGGAGGGGCAGTACTGAAGGAGTGCCGTACTGTCGGAGGGGCAGTGCTGAGGGAGCCCCGCACTGTCGGAAGGGCAGTACTGAGGGAGTGACGTACTGTCGGAGGGGCAGTACTGAGGGAGAGACGTACTGTGGAGGGACAGTACTGAGGGAGTGATGTACTGTCGGAGGGGCAGTACTGAGGGACTGACGTACTGTCGGAGGGGCAGTACTGAGGGAGTGAATTACTGTCGGAGGGGCAGTACTGAGGGAGTGACGTACTGTCGGAGGGGCAGTACTGAGGGAGTGACGTACTGTCGGAGAGACAGTACTGAGGGAGTGATGTACTGTCGGAGGGGCAGTACTGAGGGACTGACGTACTGTCGGAGTGGCAGTACTGAGGGAGTGAATTACTGTCGGAGGGGCAGTACTGAGGGAGTGACGTACTGTCGGAGGGGCAGTACTGAGGGAGTGCCGTACTGTCGGAGGGGCAGTACTGAGGGAGTGACGTACTGCCGGAGGGGCAGTACTGAGGGAGACGTACTGTCGGAGGGGCAGTACTGAAGGAGTGCCGTACTGTCGGAGGGGCAGTGCTGAGGGAGCCCCGCACTGTCGGAAGGGCAGTACTGAGGGAGTGACGTACTGTCGGAGGGGCAGTACTGAGGGAGAGACGTACTGTGGAGGGACAGTACTGAGGGAGTGATGTACTGTCGGAGGGGCAGTACTGAGGGACTGACGTACTGTCGGAGGGGCAGTACTGAGGGAGTGAATTACTGTCGGAGGGGCAGTACTGAGGGAGTGACGTACTGTCGGAGGGGCAGTACTGAGGGAGTGACGTACTGTCGGAGAGACAGTACTGAGGGAGTGATGTACTGTCGGAGGGGCAGTACTGAGGGACTGACGTACTGTCGGAGTGGCAGTACTGAGGGAGTGAATTACTGTCGGAGGGGCAGTACTGAGGGAGTGACGTACTGTCGGAGGGGCAGTACTGAGGGAGTGCCGTACTGTCGGAGGGGCAGTACTGAGGGAGTGACGTACTGCCGGAGGGGCAGTACTGAGGGAGACGTACTGTCGGAGGGGCAGTACTGAAGGAGTGCCGTACTGTCGGAGGGGCAGTACTGAGGAAGTGACGTACTGTCGGAGGGGCAGTACTGAGGGAGTGCTGCACTGTTGGAGGGGCAGTACTGAGGGAGTGACGTACTGTCGGAGGGGCAGTACTGAGGGAGTGACGTACTGTCGGAATGCCAGTACTGAGGGAGTGACGGACTGTCGGAGGGGCAGTACTGAAGGAGTGACGTACTGTCGGAGGGGCAGTACTGAGGGAGTGCAGCACTGTCGGAGGGGTAGTACTGCGGGAGTGACGTACTATCGGAGGGGCAGTACTGAGGGAGTGCCGTACTGTCGGAGGGGCAGTACTGAGGGCGTGACGTACTGTCGGAGGGGCAGTACTGAGGGAGTGCCGCACTGTCGGAGGGGCAGTACTGAAGGAGTGCCGTACTGTCGGAGGGGCAGTGCTGAGGGAGCCCCGCACTGTCGGAAGGGCAGTACTGAGGGAGTGACGTACTGTCGGAGGGGCAGTACTGAGGGAGAGACGTACTGTGGAGGGACAGTACTGAGGGAGTGATGTACTGTCGGAGGGGCAGTACTGAGGGACTGACGTACTGTCGGAGGGGCAGTACTGAGGGAGTGAATTACTGTCGGAGGGGCAGTACTGAGGGAGTGACGTACTGTCGGAGGGGCAGTACTGAGGGAGTGACGTACTGTCGGAGAGACAGTACTGAGGGAGTGATGTACTGTCGGAGGGGCAGTACTGAGGGACTGACGTACTGTCGGAGTGGCAGTACTGAGGGAGTGAATTACTGTCGGAGGGGCAGTACTGAGGGAGTGACGTACTGTCGGAGGGGCAGTACTGAGGGAGTGCCGTACTGTCGGAGGGGCAGTACTGAGGGAGTGACGTACTGCCGGAGGGGCAGTACTGAGGGAGACGTACTGTCGGAGGGGCAGTACTGAAGGAGTGCCGTACTGTCGGAGGGGCAGTGCTGAGGGAGCCCCGCACTGTCGGAAGGGCAGTACTGAGGGAGTGACGTACTGTCGGAGGGGCAGTACTGAGGGAGAGACGTACTGTGGAGGGACAGTACTGAGGGAGTGATGTACTGTCGGAGGGGCAGTACTGAGGGACTGACGTACTGTCGGAGGGGCAGTACTGAGGGAGTGAATTACTGTCGGAGGGGCAGTACTGAGGGAGTGACGTACTGTCGGAGGGGCAGTACTGAGGGAGTGACGTACTGTCGGAGAGACAGTACTGAGGGAGTGATGTACTGTCGGAGGGGCAGTACTGAGGGACTGACGTACTGTCGGAGTGGCAGTACTGAGGGAGTGAATTACTGTCGGAGGGGCAGTACTGAGGGAGTGACGTACTGTCGGAGGGGCAGTACTGAGGGAGTGCCGTACTGTCGGAGGGGCAGTACTGAGGGAGTGACGTACTGCCGGAGGGGCAGTACTGAGGGAGACGTACTGTCGGAGGGGCAGTACTGAAGGAGTGCCGTACTGTCGGAGGGGCAGTACTGAGGAAGTGACGTACTGTCGGAGGGGCAGTACTGAGGGAGTGCTGCACTGTCGGAGGGGCAGTACTGAGGGAGTGACGTACTGTCGGAGGGGCAGTACTGAGGGAGTGACGTACTGTCGGAAGGCCAGTACTGAGGGAGTGACGGACTGTCGGAGGGGCAGTACTGAAGGAGTGACGTACTGTCGGAGGGGCAGTACTGAGGGAGTGCAGCACTGTCGGAGGGGTAGTACTGCGGGAGTGACGTACTATCGGAGGGGCAGTACTGAGGGAGTGCCGTACTGTCGGAGGGGCAGTACTGAGGGCGTGACGTACTGTCGGAGGGGCAGTACTGAGGGAGTGCCGCACTGTCGGAGGGGCAGTACTGAAGGAGTGCCGTACTGTCGGAGGGGCAGTGCTGAGGGAGCCCCGCACTGTCGGAAGGGCAGTACTGAGGGAGTGACGTACTGTCGGAGGGGCAGTACTGAGGGAGAGACGTACTGTGGAGGGACAGTACTGAGGGAGTGATGTACTGTCGGAGGGGCAGTACTGAGGGACTGACGTACTGTCGGAGGGGCAGTACTGAGGGAGTGAATTACTGTCGGAGGGGCAGTACTGAGGGAGTGACGTACTGTCGGAGGGGCAGTACTGAGGGAGTGACGTACTGTCGGAGAGACAGTACTGAGGGAGTGATGTACTGTCGGAGGGGCAGTACTGAGGGACTGACGTACTGTCGGAGTGGCAGTACTGAGGGAGTGAATTACTGTCGGAGGGGCAGTACTGAGGGAGTGACGTACTGTCGGAGGGGCAGTACTGAGGGAGTGCCGTACTGTCGGAGGGGCAGTACTGAGGGAGTGACGTACTGCCGGAGGGGCAGTACTGAGGGAGACGTACTGTCGGAGGGGCAGTACTGAAGGAGTGCCGTACTGTCGGAGGGGCAGTGCTGAGGGAGCCCCGCACTGTCGGAAGGGCAGTACTGAGGGAGTGACGTACTGTCGGAGGGGCAGTACTGAGGGAGAGACGTACTGTGGAGGGACAGTACTGAGGGAGTGATGTACTGTCGGAGGGGCAGTACTGAGGGACTGACGTACTGTCGAAGGGGCAGTACTGAGGGAGTGAATTACTGTCGGAGGGGCAGTACTGAGGGAGTGACGTACTGTCGGAGGGGCAGTACTGAGGGAGTGACGTACTGTCGGAGAGACAGTACTGAGGGAGTGATGTACTGTCGGAGGGGCAGTACTGAGGGACTGACGTACTGTCGGAGTGGCAGTACTGAGGGAGTGAATTACTGTCGGAGGGGCAGTACTGAGGGAGTGACGTACTGTCGGAGGGGCAGTACTGAGGGAGTGCCGTACTGTCGGAGGGGCAGTACTGAGGGAGTGACGTACTGCCGGAGGGGCAGTACTGAGGGAGACGTACTGTCGGAGGGGCAGTACTGAAGGAGTGCCGTACTGTCGGAGGGGCAGTGCTGAGGGAGCCCCGCACTGTCGGAAGGGCAGTACTGAGGGAGTGACGTACTGTCGGAGGGGCAGTACTGAGGGAGAGACGTACTGTGGAGGGACAGTACTGAGGGAGTGATGTACTGTCGGAGGGGCAGTACTGAGGGACTGACGTACTGTCGGAGTGGCAGTACTGAGGGAGTGAATTACTGTCGGAGGGGCAGTACTGAGGGAGTGACGTACTGTCGGAGGGGCAGTACTGAGGGAGTGCCGTACTGTCGGAGGGGCAGTACTGAGGGAGTGACGTACTGCCGGAGGGGCATTACTGAGGGAGACGTACTGTCGGAGGGGCAGTACTGAAGGAGTGCCGTACTGTCGGAGGGGCAGTACTGAGGAAGTGACGTACTGTCGGAGGGGCAGTACTGAGGGAGTGCTGCACTGTCGGAGGGGCAGTACTGAGGGAGTGACGTACTGTCGGAGGGGCAGTACTGAGGGAGTGACGTACTGTCGGAAGGCCAGTACTGAGGGAGTGACGGACTGTCGGAGGGGCAGTACTGAAGGAGTGACGTACTGTCGGAGGGGCAGTACTGAGGGAGTGCAGCACTGTCGGAGGGGTAGTACTGCGGGAGTGACGTACTATCGGAGGGGCAGTACTGAGGGAGTGCCGTACTGTCGGAGGGGCAGTACTGAGGGCGTGACGTACTGTCGGAGGGGCAGTACTGAGGGAGTGCCGCACTGTCGGAGGGGCAGTACTGAAGGAGTGCCGTACTGTCGGAGGGGCAGTGCTGAGGGGGCCCCGCACTGTCGGAAGGGCAGTACTGAGGGAGTGACGTACTGTCGGAGGGGCAGTACTGAGGGAGAGACGTACTGTGGAGGGACAGTACTGAGGGAGTGATGTACTGTCGGAGGGGCAGTACTGAGGGACTGACGTACTGTCGGAGGGGCAGTACTGAGGGAGTGAATTACTGTCGGAGGGGCAGTACTGAGGGAGTGACGTACTGTCGGAGGGGCAGTACTGAGGGAGTGATGTACTGTCGGAGAGAAAGTACTGAGGGAGTGATGTACTGTCGGAGGGGCAGTACTGAGGGACTGACGTACTGTCGGAGTGGCAGTACTGAGGGAGTGAATTACTGTCGGAGGGGCAGTACTGAGGGAGTGACGTACTGTCGGAGGGGCAGTACTGAGGGAGTGCCGTACTGTCGGAGGGGCAGTACTGAGGGAGTGACGTACTGCCGGAGGGGCAGTACTGAGGGAGACGTACTGTCGGAGGGGCAGTACTGAAGGAGTGCCGTACTGTCGGAGGGGCAGTGCTGAGGGAGCCCCGCACTGTCGGAAGGGCAGTACTGAGGGAGTGACGTACTGTCGGAGGGGCAGTACTGAGGGAGAGACGTACTGTGGAGGGACAGTACTGAGGGAGTGATGTACTGTCGGAGGGGCAGTACTGAGGGACTGACGTACTGTCGGAGGGGCAGTACTGAGGGAGTGAATTACTGTCGGAGGGGCAGTACTGAGGGAGTGACGTACTGTCGGAGGGGCAGTACTGAGGGAGTGACGTACTGTCGGAGAGACAGTACTGAGGGAGTGATGTACTGTCGGAGGGGCAGTACTGAGGGACTGACGTACTGTCGGAGTGGCAGTACTGAGGGAGTGAATTACTGTCGGAGGGGCAGTACTGAGGGAGTGACGTACTGTCGGAGGGGCAGTACTGAGGGAGTGCCGTACTGTCGGAGGGGCAGTACTGAGGGAGTGACGTACTGCCGGAGGGGCAGTACTGAGGGAGACGTACTGTCGGAGGGGCAGTACTGAAGGAGTGCCGTACTGTCGGAGGGGCAGTGCTGAGGGAGCCCCGCACTGTCGGAAGGGCAGTACTGAGGGAGTGACGTACTGTCGGAGGGGCAGTACTGAGGGAGAGACGTACTGTGGAGGGACAGTACTGAGGGAGTGATGTACTGTCGGAGGGGCAGTACTGAGGGACTGACGTACTGTCGGAGGGGCAGTACTGAGGGAGTGAATTACTGTCGGAGGGGCAGTACTGAGGGAGTGACGTACTGTCGGAGGGGCAGTACTGAGGGAGTGACGTACTGTCGGAGGGGCAGTACTGAGGGAGTGCTGCACTGTCGGAGGGGCAGTACTGAGGGAGTGACGTACTGCCGGAGGGGCAGTACTGAGGGAGACGTACTGTCGGAGGGGCAGTACTGAAGGAGTGCCGTACTGTCGGAGGGGCAGTGCTGAGGGAGCCCCGCACTGTCGGAAGGGCAGTACTGAGGGAGTGACGTACTGTCGGAGGGGCAGTACTGAGGGAGAGACGTACTGTGGAGGGACAGTACTGAGGGAGTGATGTACTGTCGGAGGGGCAGTACTGAGGGACTGACGTACTGTCGGAGGGGCAGTACTGAGGGAGTGAATTACTGTCGGAGGGGCAGTACTGAGGGAGTGACGTACTGTCGGAGGGGCAGTACTGAGGGAGTGACGTACTGTCGGAGAGACAGTACTGAGGGAGTGATGTACTGTCGGAGGGGCAGTACTGAGGGACTGACGTACTGTCGGAGTGGCAGTACTGAGGGAGTGAATTACTGTCGGAGGGGCAGTACTGAGGGAGTGACGTACTGTCGGAGGGGCAGTACTGAGGGAGTGCCGTACTGTCGGAGGGGCAGTACTGAGGGAGTGACGTACTGCCGGAGGGGCAGTACTGAGGGAGACGTACTGTCGGAGGGGCAGTACTGAAGGAGTGCCGTACTGTCGGAGGGGCAGTGCTGAGGGAGCCCCGCACTGTCGGAAGGGCAGTACTGAGGGAGTGACGTACTGTCGGAGGGGCAGTACTGAGGGAGAGACGTACTGTGGAGGGACAGTACTGAGGGAGTGATGTACTGTCGGAGGGGCAGTACTGAGGGACTGACGTACTGTCGGAGGGGCAGTACTGAGGGAGTGAATTACTGTCGGAGGGGCAGTACTGAGGGAGTGACGTACTGTCGGAGGGGCAGTACTGAGGGAGTGACGTACTGTCGGAGAGACAGTACTGAGGGAGTGATGTACTGTCGGAGGGGCAGTACTGAGGGACTGACGTACTGTCGGAGTGGCAGTACTGAGGGAGTGAATTACTGTCGGAGGGGCAGTACTGAGGGAGTGACGTACTCTCGGAGGGGCAGTACTGAGGGAGTGCCGTACTGTCGGAGGGGCAGTACTGAGGGAGTGACGTACTGCCGGAGGGGCAGTACTGAGGGAGACGTACTGTCGGAGGGGCAGTACTGAAGGAGTGCCGTACTGTCGGAGGGGCAGTACTGAGGAAGTGACGTACTGTCGGAGGGGCAGTACTGAGGGAGTGCTGCACTGTCGGAGGGGCAGTACTGAGGGAGTGACGTACTGTCGGAGGGGCAGTACTGAGGGAGTGACGTACTGTCGGAAGGCCAGTACTGAGGGAGTGACGGACTGTCGGAGGGGCAGTACTGAAGGAGTGACGTACTGTCGGAGGGGCAGTACTGAGGGAGTGCAGCACTGTCGGAGGGGTAGTACTGCGGGAGTGACGTACTATCGGAGGGGCAGTACTGAGGGAGTGCCGTACTGTCGGAGGGGCAGTACTGAGGGAGTGACGTACTGTCGGAGGGGCAGTACTGAGGGAGTGCCGCACTGTCGGAGGGGCAGTACTGAGGGAGTGCCGTACTGTCGGAGGGGCAGTACTGAGGGAGTGACGTACTGTCGGAGGGGCAGTACTGAGGGAGTGACGTACTGTCGGAGGGGCAGTACTGAGGGAGCCCCGCACTGTCGGAGGGGCTGTACTGAGGGAGTGCCGTACTGTCGGAGGGGCAGTACTGAGGGAGTGATGTACTGTCGGAGGGGCAGAACTGAGGGAGTGACGTACTGTCGGAGGGGAAGTACTGAGGGAGTGACGTACTGTCGGAGGGGCAGTACTGAGGGAGTGATTACTGTCGGAGGGGCAGTACTGAGGGAGTGACGTACTGTCGGAGGGGCAGTACTGAGGGAGTGACCTACTGTCGGAGGGGCAGTACTGAGGGAGTGACGTACTGTCGGAGGGGCAGTACTGAGGGAGTGACGTACTGTCGGAGGGGCAGTACTGAGGGAGTGACGTACGGTCGGAGGGGCAGTACTGAGGGAGTGACGTACTGTCGGAGGGGCAGGACAGAGGGAGTGACGTACTGTCGGAGGGGCAGTGCTGAGGGAGTGACGTACTGTCGGAGGGGCAGTACTGAGGGAGTGACGTACTGTCGGAGGGGCAGTACTGAGGGAGTGACTTACTGTCGGAGGGGCAGTACTGAGGGAGTGACGTACTGTCGGAGGGGCAGTACTGAGGGAGTGACGTACTGTCGGAGGGGCAGTACTGAGGGAGTGACTTACTGTCGGAGGGGCAGTACTGAGG
Organism: Pristiophorus japonicus; assembly: GCF_044704955.1. Lineage (NCBI taxonomy): Eukaryota > Metazoa > Chordata > Chondrichthyes > Pristiophoridae > Pristiophorus > Pristiophorus japonicus. Next base: position 422,020 of record NW_027252329.1, on the reverse strand, counting down.
GAGTGACGTACTGTCAGAGGGGTAGTACTGAGGGAGTGACGTACTGTCGGAGGGGCAGTACTGAGGGAGTGACGTAGTGCGCTGTCGGAGGGGCAGTCCTGAGGGAATGACGTACTGTCGGAGGGGCAGTACTGAGGGAGTGACATACTGTCGGAGGGGCAGTACTGAGGGAGTGACGTACTGCGCTGTCGGAGGGGCAGTACTGAGGGAGTGACGTACTGCGCTGTCGGAGGGGCAGTACTGAGGGAGTGACGTACTGTCAGAGGGGCAGTACTGAGGGAGTGACGTACTGCGCTGTCGGAGGGCCAGTGCTGAGGGAATGACGTACTGTCGGAGGGGCAGTACTGAGGGAGTGACGAACTGTCGGAGGGGCAGTACTGAGGAAGTGACGTACTGTCGGAGGGCCAGTGCTGAGGGAGTGACGTACTGCGCTGTCGGAGGGGCAGTACTGAGGGGGAGTGACGTACTGCGCTGTCGGAGGGGCAGTACTGACGGAGTGACGTGCTGTCGGAGGGTCAGTACTGAGGGAGTGCCGTACTGTCGGAGGGGCAGTACTGACGGAGTGACGTGCTGTCGGAGGGTCAGTACTGAGGGAGTGCCGTACTGTCGGAGGGGCAGTACTGAGGGAGTGATTACTGTCGGAGGGGCAGTACTGAGGGAGTGACGTACTGTCGGAGGGGCAGTACTGAGGGAGTGACCTACTGTCGGAGGGGCAGTACTGAGGGAGTGACGTACTGTCGGAGGGGCAGTACTGAGGGAGTGACGTACTGTCGGAGGGGCAGTACTGAGGGAGTGACGTACGGTCGGAGGGTCAGTACTGAGGGAGTGACGTACTGTCGGAGGGGCAGTACAGAGGGAGTGACGTACTGTCGGAGGGGCAGTACTGAGGGAGTGACGTACTGTCGGAGGGGCAGTGCTGAGGGAGTGATGTACTGTCGGAGGGGCAGTTCTGAGGGAGTGACGTACTGTCGGAGGGGCAGTACTGAGGAAGTGACTTACTGTCGGAGGGGCAGTACTGAGGGAGTGACGTACTGTCGGAGGGGCAGTACTGAGGGAGTGACGTACTGTCAGAGGGGCAATACTGAGGGAGTGACGTACTGTCGGAGGGGCAGTACTGAGGGAGTGACGTACTGTCGGAGGGGCAGTACTGAGGGAGTGACGTACTGTCGGAATGGCAGTACTGAGGGAGTGACGCACTGTCGGAGGGGCAGTACTGAGGGAGTGACGTACTGTCGGATGGGCAGTACTGAGGGAGTGCCGTACTGTCGGAGGGGTAGTACTGAGGGAGTGCCGCACTGTCGGAGGGGCAGTACTGAGGGAGTGACGTACTGTCGGAGGGGCAGTACTGAGGGAGTGACGTACTGTCGGAGGGGCAGTACTGAGGGAGTGACGTACTGTCGGAGGTGCAGAACTGAGGGAGTGACGTACTGTCGGAGGGGCAGTACTGAGGGAGTGACGTACTGTCGGAGGGGCAGTACTGAGGGAGTGACGTACTGTCGGAGGAGCAGTAGTGAGGGAGTGACGTACTGTCGGAGGGGCAGTACTGAGGGAGTGACGTACTGTCGGAGGGGCAGTACTGAGGGAGTGCCGTACTGTCGGAGGGGCAGTACTGAGGGAGTGACGTACTGCCGGAGGGGCAGTACTGAGGGAGACGTACTGTCGGAGGGGCAGTACTGAAGGAGTGCCGTACTGTCGGAGGGGCAGTGCTGAGGGAGCCCCGCACTGTCGGAAGGGCAGTACTGAGGGAGTGACGTACTGTCGGAGGGGCAGTACTGAGGGAGAGACGTACTGTGGAGGGACAGTACTGAGGGAGTGATGTACTGTCGGAGGGGCAGTACTGAGGGACTGACGTACTGTCGGAGGGGCAGTACTGAGGGAGTGAATTACTGTCGGAGGGGCAGTACTGAGGGAGTGACGTACTGTCGGAGGGGCAGTACTGAGGGAGTGACGTACTGTCGGAGAGACAGTACTGAGGGAGTGATGTACTGTCGGAGGGGCAGTACTGAGGGACTGACGTACTGTCGGAGTGGCAGTACTGAGGGAGTGAATTACTGTCGGAGGGGCAGTACTGAGGGAGTGACGTACTGTCGGAGGGGCAGTACTGAGGGAGTGCCGTACTGTCGGAGGGGCAGTACTGAGGGAGTGACGTACTGCCGGAGGGGCAGTACTGAGGGAGACGTACTGTCGGAGGGGCAGTACTGAAGGAGTGCCGTACTGTCGGAGGGGCAGTGCTGAGGGAGCCCCGCACTGTCGGAAGGGCAGTACTGAGGGAGTGACGTACTGTCGGAGGGGCAGTACTGAGGGAGAGACGTACTGTGGAGGGACAGTACTGAGGGAGTGATGTACTGTCGGAGGGGCAGTATTGAGGGACTGACGTACTGTCGGAGGGGCAGTACTGAGGGAGTGAATTACTGTCGGAGGGGCAGTACTGAGGGAGTGACGTACTGTCGGAGGGGCAGTACTGAGGGAGTGACGTACTGTCGGAGAGACAGTACTGAGGGAGTGATGTACTGTCGGAGGGGCAGTACTGAGGGACTGACGTACTGTCGGAGTGGCAGTACTGAGGGAGTGAATTACTGTCGGAGGGGCAGTACTGAGGGAGTGACGTACTGTCGGAGGGGCAGTACTGAGGGAGTGCCGTACTGTCGGAGGGGCAGTACTGAGAGAGTGACGTACTGCCGGAGGGGCAGTACTGAGGGAGACGTACTGTCGGAGGGGCAGTACTGAAGGAGTGCCGTACTGTCGGAGGGGCAGTACTGAGGAAGTGACGTACTGTCGGAGGGGCAGTACTGAGGGAGTGCTGCACTGTCGGAGGGGCAGTACTGAGGGAGTGACGTACTGTCGGAGGGGCAGTACTGAGGGAGTGACGTACTGTCGGAAGGCCAGTACTGAGGGAGTGACGGACTGTCGGAGGGGCAGTACTGAAGGAGTGACGTACTGTCGGAGGGGCAGTACTGAGGGAGTGCAGCACTGTCGGAGGGGTAGTACTGCGGGAGTGATGTACTATCGGAGGGGCAGTACTGAGGGAGTGCCGTACTGTCGGAGGGGCAGTACTGAGGGCGTGACGTACTGTCGGAGGGGCAGTACTGAGGGAGTGCCGCACTGTCGGAGGGGCAGTACTGAGGGAGTGCCGTACTGTCGGAGGGGCAGTACTGAGGGAGTGACGTACTGTCGGAGGGGCAGTACTGAGGGAGTGACGTACTGTCGGAGGGGCAGTACTGAGGGAGCCCCGCACTGTCGGAGGGGCTGTACTGAGGGAGTGCCGTACTGTCGGAGGGGCAGTACTGAGGGAGTGATGTACTGTCGGAGGGGCAGAACTGAGGGAGTAACGTACTGTCGGAGGGGAAGTACTGAGGGAGTGACGTACTGTCGGAGGGGCAGTACTGAGGGAGTGATTACTGTCGGAGGGGCAGTACTGAGGGAGTGACGTACTGTCGGAGGGGCAGTACTGAGGGAGTGACCTACTGTCGGAGGGGCAGTACTGAGGGAGTGACGTACTGTCGGAGGGGCAGTACTGAGGGAGTGACGTACTGTCGGAGGGGCAGTACTGAGGGAGTGACGTACGGTCGGAGGGGCAGTACTGAGGGAGTGACGTACTGTCGGAGGGGCAGGACAGAGGGAGTGACGTACTGTCGGAGGGGCAGTGCTGAGGGAGTGACGTACTGTCGGAGGGGCAGTACTGAGGGAGTGACGTACTGTCGGAGGGGCAGTACTGAGGGAGTGACTTACTGTCGGAGGGGCAGTACTGAGGGAGTGACGTACTGTCGGAGGGGCAGTACTGAGGGAGTGACGTACTGTCGGAGGGGCAGTACTGAGGGAGTGACTTACTGTCGGAGGGGCAGTACTGAGGGAGTGACGTACTGTCAGAGGGGCAGTACTGAGGGAGTGACGTACTGTCGGAGGGGCAGTACTGAGGGAGTGACGTAGTGCGCTGTCGGAGGGGCAGTCCTGAGGGAATGACGTACTGTCGGAGGGGCAGTACTGAGGGAGTGACATACTGTCGGAGGGGCAGTACTGAGGGAGTGACGTACTGCGCTGTCGGAGGGGCAGTACTGAGGGAGTGACGTACTGCGCTGTCGGAGGGGCAGTACTGAGGGAGTGACGTACTGTCAGAGGGGCAGTACTGAGGGAGTGACGTACTGCGCTGTCGGAGGGCCAGTGCTGAGGGAATGACGTACTGTCGGAGGGGCAGTACTGAGGGAGTGACGAACTGTCGGAGGGGCAGTACTGAGGAAGTGACGTACTGTCGGAGGGCCAGTGCTGAGGGAGTGACGTACTGCGCTGTCGGAGGGGCAGTACTGAGGGGGAGTGACGTACTGCGCTGTCGGAGGGGCAGTACTGACGGAGTGACGTGCTGTCGGAGGGTCAGTACTGAGGGAGTGCCGTACTGTCGGAGGGGCAGTACTGAGGGAGTGACGTACTGTCGGAGGGGCAGTACTGAGGGAGACGTACTGTCGGAGGGGCAGTACTGAGGGAGTGCCGTACTGTCGGAGGGGCAGTACTGAGGGAGTGATTACTGTCGGAGGGGCAGTACTGAGGGAGTGACGTACTGTCGGAGGGGCAGTACTGAGGGAGTGACCTACTGTCGGAGGGGCAGTACTGAGGGAGTGACGTACTGTCGGAGGGGCAGTACTGAGGGAGTGACGTACTGTCGGAGGGGCAGTACTGAGGGAGTGACGTACGGTCGGAGGGTCAGTACTGAGGGAGTGACGTACTGTCGGAGGGGCAGTACAGAGGGAGTGACGTACTGTCGGAGGGGCAGTACTGAGGGAGTGACGTACTGTCGGAGGGGCAGTGCTGAGGGAGTGATGTACTGTCGGAGGGGCAGTTCTGAGGGAGTGACGTACTGTCGGAGGGGCAGTACTGAGGAAGTGACTTACTGTCGGAGGGGCAGTACTGAGGGAGTGACGTACTGTCGGAGGGGCAGTACTGAGGGAGTGACGTACTGTCAGAGGGGCAATACTGAGGGAGTGACGTACTGTCGGAGGGGCAGTACTGAGGGAGTGACGTACTGTCGGAGGGGCAGTACTGAGGGAGTGACGTACTGTTGGAATGGCAGTACTGAGGGAGTGACGCACTGTCGGAGGGGCAGTACTGAGGGAGTGACGTACTGTCGGATGGGCAGTACTGAGGGAGTGCCGTACTGTCGGAGGGGTAGTACTGAGGGAGTGCCGCACTGTCGGAGGGGCAGTACTGAGGGAGTGACGTACTGTCGGAGGGGCAGTACTGAGGGAGTGACGTACTGTCGGAGGGGCAGTACTGAGGGAGTGACGTACTGTCGGAGGTGCAGAACTGAGGGAGTGACGTACTGTCGGAGGGGCAGTACTGAGGGAGTGACGTACTGTCGGAGGGGCAGTACTGAGGGAGTGACGTACTGTCGGAGGAGCAGTAGTGAGGGAGTGACGTACTGTCGGAGGGGCAGTACTGAGGGAGTGACGTACTGTCGGAGGGGCAGTACTGAGGGACTGACGTACTGTCGGAGGGGCAGTACTGAGGGAGTGAATTACTGTCGGAGGGGCAGTACTGAGGGAGTGACGTACTGTCGGAGGGGCAGTACTGAGGGAGTGCCGTACTGTGGGAGGGGCAGTACTGAGGGAGTGACGTACTGCCGGAGGGGCAGTACTGAGGGAGACGTACTGTCGGAGGGGCAGTACTGAAGGAGTGCCGTACTGTCGGAGGGGCAGTGCTGAGGGAGCCCCGCACTGTCGGAGGGGCAGTACTGAGGGAGTGACGTACTGTCGGAGGGGCAGTACTGAGGGAGAGACGTACTGTCGGAGGGACAGTACTGAGGGAGTGATGTACTGTCGGAGCGGCAGTACTGAGGGAGTGCTGCACTACGCTGTCGGAGGGGCAGTACTGAGGGAGTGACGTACTGTCGGAGGGGCAGTACTGAGGGAGTGCTGCACTGTCGGAGGGGCAGTACTGAGGGAGTGACGTACTGTCTGAGGGGCAGTACTGAGGGAGTGACGTACTGTCGGAAGGCCAGTACTGAGGGAGTGACGTACTGTCGGAGGGGCAGTACTGAGGGAGTGACGTACTGTCGGAGGGGCAGTACTGAGGGAGTGCAGCACTGTCGGAGGGGTAGTACTGAGGGAGTGACGTACTGTCGGAGGGGCAGTACTGAGGGAGTGACGTACTGTCGGAGGGGCAGTACTGAGGGAGTGACGTACTGTCGGAGGGCCAGTGCTGAGGGAGTGACGTACTGCGCTGTCGGAGGGGCAGTACTGAGGGAGTGACGTACTGCGCTGTCGGAGGGGCAGTACTGAGGGAGTGACGTACTATCGGAGGGGCAGTACTGAGGGAGTGCCGTACTGTCGGAGGGGCAGTACTGAGGGCGTGACGTACTGTCGGAGGGGCAGTACTGAGGGAGTGACGTACTGTCGGAGGGGCAGTACTGAGGGAGTGACGTACTGTCGGAGGGGCAGTACTGAGGGAGCCCCGCACTGTCGGAGGGGCAGTACTGAGGGAGTGCCGTACTGTCGGAGGGGCAGAACTGAGGGAGTGACGTACTGTCGGAGGGGAAGTACTGAGGGAGTGACGTACTGTCGGAGGGGCAGTACTGAGGGAGAGACGTACTGTCGGAGGGACAGTACTGAGGGAGTGATGTACTGTCGGAGCGGCAGTACTGAGGGAGTGCTGCACTACGCTGTCGGAGGGGCAGTACTGAGGGAGTGACGTACTGTCGGAGGGGCAGTACTGAGGGAGTGCTGCACTGTCGGAGGGGCAGTACTGAGGGAGTGACGTACTGTCTGAGGGGCAGTACTGAGGGAGTGACGTACTGTCGGAAGGCCAGTACTGAGGGAGTGACGTACTGTCGGAGGGGCAGTACTGAGGGATTGACGTACTGTCGGAGGGGCAGTACTGAGGGAGTGACGTACTGCGCTGTCGGAGGGGCAGTACTGAGGGAGTGACGTACTATCGGAGGGGCAGTACTGAGGGAGTGCCGTACTGTCGGAGGGGCAGTACTGAGGGCGTGACGTACTGTCGGAGGGGCAGTACTGAGGGAGTGACGTACTGTCGGAGGGGCAGTACTGAGGGAGTGCCGCACTGACGGAGGGGCAGTACTGAGGGAGTGCCGTACTGTCGGAGGGGCAGTACTGAGGGAGTGACGTACTGTCGGAGGGGCAGTACTGAGGGAGTGACGTACTGTCGGAGGGGCAGTACTGAGGGAGCCCCGCACTGTCGGAGGGGCAGTACTGAGGGAGTGCCGTACTGTCGGAGGGGCAGAACTGAGGGAGTGACGTACTGTCGGAGGGGAAGTACTGAGGGAGTGACGTACTGTCGGAGGGGCAGTACTGAGGGAGTGATTACTGTTGGAGGGGCAGTACTGAGGGAGTGACGTACTGTCGGAGTGGCAGTACTGAGGGAGTGACCTACTGTCGGAGGGGCAGTACTGAGGGAGTGACGTACTGTCGGAGGGGCAGTACTGAGGGAGTGACGTACTGTCGGAGGGGCAGTACTGAGGGAGTGACGTACGGTCGGAGGGGCAGTACTGAGGGAGTGACGTACTGTCGGAGGGGCAGTACAGAGGGAGTGATGTACTGTCGGAGGGGCAGTACTGAGGGAGTGACGTACTGTCGGAGGGGCAGTGCTGAGGGAGTGACGTACTGTCGGAGGGGCAGTGCTGAGGGAGTGACGTACTGTCGGAGGGGCAGTGCTGAGGGAGTGACTTACTGTCGGAGGGGCAGTACTGAGGGAGTGACGTACTGTCGGAGCGGCAGTACTGAGGGAGTGACGTACTGTCAGAGGGGCAGTACTGAGGGAGTGACGTACTGTCGGAGGGGCAGTACTGAGGGAGTGACGTAGTGCGCTGTCGGAGTGGCAGTCCTGAGGGAATGACGTACTGTCGGAGGGGCAGTACTGAGGGAGTGACATACTGTCGGAGGGGCAGTACTGAGGGAGTGACGTACTGCGCTGTTGGAGGGGCAGTACTGAGGGAGTGACGTACTGCGCTGTCGGAGGGGCAGTACTGAGGGAGCGACGTACTGTCAGAGGGGCAGTACTGAGGGAGTGACGTACTGCGCTGTCGGAGGGCCAGTACTGAGGGAATGACGTACTGTCGGAGGGGCAGTACTGAGGGAGTGCCGTACTGTCGGAGAGGCAGTACTGAGGGAGTGACGTACTGTCGGAGGGGCAGTACTGAGGGAGTGACGTACTGTCGGAGGGGCAGTACTGAGGAAGTGACGTACTGTCGGAGGGCCAGTGCTGAGGGAGTGACGTACTGCGCTGTCGGAGGGGCAGTACTGAGGGGGAGTGACGTACTGCGCTGTCGGAGGGGCAGTACTGAGGGAGTCCCGTACTGTCGGAGGGGCAGTACTGAGGCAGTGCCGTTCTGTCGGGGGGGCATTACTGAGGGAGTGACGTACTGTCGGAGGGGCAGTACTGAGGGAGTGCCGTACTGTCGGAGGGGCAGTACTGAGGGAGTGCCGTACTGTCGGAGGAGCAGTACTGAGGGAGTGCCGTATTGCGCTGTCGGAGGGGAGGTACTGAGGGAGTGACGTACTGTCGGAGGGGCGGTACTGAGGGAGTGACGTACTGTCGGAGGGGCGGTACTGAGGAAGTGCCGCACTGTCGGAGGGGCAGTACTGAGGGAGTGACGTACTGTCGGAGGGGCAGTACTGAGGGAGTGACGTACTGTCGGAGGGGCCGTACTGAGGGACTGACGTACTGTCGGAGGGGCAGTACTGAGGGAGTGAATTACTGTCGGAGGGGCAGTACTGAGGGAGTGACGTACTGTCGGAGGGGCAGTACTGAGGGAGTGCCGTACTGTCGGAGGGGCAGTACTGAGGGAGTGACGTACTGCCGGAGGGGCAGTACTGAGGGAGACGTACTGTCGGAGGGGCAGTACTGAAGGAGTGCCGTACTGTCGGAGGGGCAGTGCTGAGGGAGCCCCGCACTGTCGGAAGGGCAGTACTGAGGGAGTGACGTACTGTCGGAGGGGCAGTACTGAGGGAGAGACGTACTGTGGAGGGACAGTACTGAGGGAGTGATGTACTGTCGGAGGGGCAGTACTGAGGGACTGACGTACTGTCGGAGGGGCAGTACTGAGGGAGTGAATTACTGTCGGAGGGGCAGTACTGAGGGAGTGACGTACTGTCGGAGGGGCAGTACTGAGGGAGTGACGTACTGTCGGAGAGACAGTACTGAGGGAGTGATGTACTGTCGGAGGGGCAGTACTGAGGGACTGACGTACTGTCGGAGTGGCAGTACTGAGGGAGTGAATTACTGTCGGAGGGGCAGTACTGAGGGAGTGACGTACTGTCGGAGGGGCAGTACTGAGGGAGTGCCGTACTGTCGGAGGGGCAGTACTGAGGGAGTGACGTACTGCCGGAGGGGCAGTACTGAGGGAGACGTACTGTCGGAGGGGCAGTACTGAAGGAGTGCCGTACTGTCGGAGGGGCAGTACTGAGGAAGTGACGTACTGTCGGAGGGGCAGTACTGAGGGAGTGCTGCACTGTCGGAAGTGCAGTACTGAGGGAGTGACGTACTGTCGGAGGGGCAGTACTGAGGGAGTGACGTACTGTCGGAGGGGCAGTACTGAGGGAGTGACGTACTGTCGGAGGGGCAGTACTGAGGGAGTGACGTACGGTCGGAGGGGCAGTACTGAGGGAGTGACGTACTGTCGGAGGGGCAGGACAGAGGGAGTGACGTACTGTCGGAGGGGCAGTGCTGAGGGAGTGACGTACTGTCGGAGGGGCAGTACTGAGGGAGTGACGTACTGTCGGAGGGGCAGTACTGAGGGAGTGACTTACTGTCGGAGGGGCAGTACTGAGGGAGTGACGTACTGTCGGAGGGGCAGTACTGAGGGAGTGACGTACTGTCGGAGGGGCAGTACTGAGGGAGTGACTTACTGTCGGAGGGGCAGTACTGAGGGAGTGACGTACTGTCAGAGGGGCAGTACTGAGGGAGTGACGTACTGTCGGAGGGGCAGTACTGAGGGAGTGACGTAGTGCGCTGTCGGAGGGGCAGTCCTGAGGGAATGACGTACTGTCGGAGGGGCAGTACTGAGGGAGTGACATACTGTCGGAGGGGCAGTACTGAGGGAGTGACGTACTGCGCTGTCGGAGGGGCAGTACTGAGGGAGTGACGTACTGCGCTGTCGGAGGGGCAGTACTGAGGGAGTGACGTACTGTCAGAGGGGCAGTACTGAGGGAGTGACGTACTGCGCTGTCGGAGGGCCAGTGCTGAGGGAATGACGTACTGTCGGAGGGGCAGTACTGAGGGAGTGACGAACTGTCGGAGGGGCAGTACTGAGGAAGTGACGTACTGTCGGAGGGCCAGTGCTGAGGGAGTGACGTACTGCGCTGTCGGAGGGGCAGTACTGAGGGGGAGTGACGTACTGCGCTGTCGGAGGGGCAGTACTGACGGAGTGACGTGCTGTCGGAGGGTCAGTACTGAGGGAGTGCCGTACTGTCGGAGGGGCAGTACTGAGGGAGTGACGTACTGTCGGAGGGGCAGTACTGAGGGAGACGTACTGTCGGAGGGGCAGTACTGAGGGAGTGCCGTACTGTCGGAGGGGCAGTACTGAGGGAGTGATTACTGTCGGAGGGGCAGTACTGAGGGAGTGACGTACTGTCGGAGGGGCAGTACTGAGGGAGTGACCTACTGTCGGAGGGGCAGTACTGAGGGAGTGACGTACTGTCGGAGGGGCAGTACTGAGGGAGTGACGTACTGTCGGAGGGGCAGTACTGAGGGAGTGACGTACGGTCGGAGGGTCAGTACTGAGGGAGTGACGTACTGTCGGAGGGGCAGTACAGAGGGAGTGACGTACTGTCGGAGGGGCAGTACTGAGGGAGTGACGTACTGTCGGAGGGGCAGTGCTGAGGGAGTGATGTACTGTCGGAGGGGCAGTTCTGAGGGAGTGACGTACTGTCGGAGGGGCAGTACTGAGGAAGTGACTTACTGTCGGAGGGGCAGTACTGAGGGAGTGACGTACTGTCGGAGGGGCAGTACTGAGGGAGTGACGTACTGTCAGAGGGGCAATACTGAGGGAGTGACGTACTGTCGGAGGGGCAGTACTGAGGGAGTGACGTACTGTCGGAGGGGCAGTACTGAGGGAGTGACGTACTGTCGGAATGGCAGTACTGAGGGAGTGACGCACTGTCGGAGGGGCAGTACTGAGGGAGTGACGTACTGTCGGATGGGCAGTACTGAGGGAGTGCCGTACTGTCGGAGGGGTAGTACTGAGGGAGTGCCGCACTGTCGGAGGGGCAGTACTGAGGGAGTGACGTACTGTCGGAGGGGCAGTACTGAGGGAGTGACGTACTGTCGGAGGGGCAGTACTGAGGGAGTGACGTACTGTCGGAGGTGCAGAACTGAGGGAGTGACGTACTGTCGGAGGGGCAGTACTGAGGGAGTGACGTACTGTCGGAGGGGCAGTACTGAGGGAGTGACGTACTGTTGGAGGAGCAGTAGTGAGGGAGTGACGTACTGTCGGAGGGGCAGTACTGAGGGAGTGACGTACTGCGCTGTTGGAGGGGCAGTACTGAGGGAGTGACGTACTGCGCTGTCGGAGGGGCAGTACTGAGGGAGCGACGTACTGTCAGAGGGGCAGTACTGAGGGAGTGACGTACTGCGCTGTCGGAGGGCCAGTACTGAGGGAATGACGTACTGTCGGAGGGGCAGTACTGAGGGAGTGCCGTACTGTCGGAGGGGCAGTACTGAGGGAGTGCCGTACTGTCGGAGGGGCAGTACTGAGGGAGTGATTACTGTCGGAGGGGCAGTACTGAGGGAGTGACGTACTGTCGGAGGGGCAGTACTGAGGGAGTGACCTACTGTCGGAGGGGCAGTACTGAGGGAGTGACGTACTGTCGGAGGGGCAGTACTGAGGGAGTGACGTACTGTCGGAGGGGCAGTACTGAGGGAGTGACGTACGGTCGGAGGGTCAGTACTGAGGGAGTGACGTACTGTCGGAGGGGCAGTACAGAGGGAGTGACGTACTGTCGGAGGGGCAGTACTGAGGGAGTGACGTACTGTCGGAGGGGCAGTGCTGAGGGAGTGATGTACTGTCGGAGGGGCAGTTCTGAGGGAGTGACGTACTGTCGGAGGGGCAGTACTGAGGAAGTGACTTACTGTCGGAGGGGCAGTACTGAGGGAGTGACGTACTGTCGGAGGGGCAGTACTGAGGGAGTGACGTACTGTCAGAGGGGCAATACTGAGGGAGTGACGTACTGTCGGAGGGGCAGTACTGAGGGAGTGACGTACTGTCGGAGGGGCAGTACTGAGGGAGTGACGAACTGTCGGAGGGGCAGTACTGAGGGAGTGACGTACTGTCGGAATGGCAGTACTGAGGGAGTGACGTACTGTCGGAGCGGCAGTACTGAGGGAGTGACGTACTGTCGGAATGGCAGTACTGAGGGAGTGACGCACTGTCGGAGGGGCAGTACTGAGGGAGTGACGTACTGTCGGATGGGCAGTACTGAGGGAGTGCCGTACTGTCGGAGGGGTAGTACTGAGGGAGTGCCGCACTGTCGGAGGGGCAGTACTGAGGGAGTGACGTACTGTCGGAGGGGCAGTACTGAGGGAGTGACGTACTGTCGGAGGGGCAGTACTGAGGGAGTGACGTACTGTCGGAGGTGCAGAACTGAGGGAGTGACGTACTGTCGGAGGGGCAGTACTGAGGGAGTGACGTACTGTCGGAGGGGCAGTACTGAGGGAGTGACGTACTGTTGGAGGAGCAGTAGTGAGGGAGTGACGTACTGTCGGAGGGGCAGTACTGAGGGAGTGACGTACTGCGCTGTTGGAGGGGCAGTACTGAGGGAGTGACGTACTGCGCTGTCGGAGGGGCAGTACTGAGGGAGCGACGTACTGTCAGAGGGGCAGTACTGAGGGAGTGACGTACTGCGCTGTCGGAGGGCCAGTACTGAGGGAATGACGTACTGTCGGAGGGGCAGTACTGAGGGAGTGCCGTACTGTCGGAGAGGCAGTACTGAGGGAGTGACGTACTGTCGGAGGGGCAGTACTGAGGGAGTGACGTACTGTCGGAGGGGCAGTACTGAGGAAGTGACGTACTGTCGGAGGGCCAGTGCTGAGGGAGTGACGTACTGCGCTGTCGGAGGGGCAGTACTGAGGGGGAGTGACGTACTGCGCTGTCGGAGGGGCAGTACTGAGGGAGTCCCGTACTGTCGGAGGGGCAGTACTGAGGCAGTGCCGTTCTGTCGGGGGGGCATTACTGAGGGAGTGACGTACTGTCGGAGGGGCAGTACTGAGGGAGTGCCGTACTGTCGGAGGGGCAGTACTGAGGGAGTGCCGTACTGTCGGAGGAGCAGTACTGAGGGAGTGCCGTATTGCGCTGTCGGAGGGGAGGTACTGAGGGAGTGACGTACTGTCGGAGGGGCGGTACTGAGGGAGTGACGTACTGTCGGAGGGGCGGTACTGAGGAAGTGCCGCACTGTCGGAGGGGCAGTACTGAGGGAGTGACGTACTGTCGGAGGGGCAGTACTGAGGGAGTGACGTACTGTCGGAGGGGCCGTACTGAGGGACTGACGTACTGTCGGAGGGGCAGTACTGAGGGAGTGAATTACTGTCGGAGGGGCAGTACTGAGGGAGTGACGTACTGTCGGAGGGGCAGTACTGAGGGAGTGCCGTACTGTCGGAGGGGCAGTACTGAGGGAGTGACGTACTGCCGGAGGGGCAGTACTGAGGGAGACGTACTGTCGGAGGGGCAGTACTGAAGGAGTGCCGTACTGTCGGAGGGGCAGTGCTGAGGGAGCCCCGCACTGTCGGAAGGGCAGTACTGAGGGAGTGACGTACTGTCGGAGGGGCAGTACTGAGGGAGAGACGTACTGTGGAGGGACAGTACTGAGGGAGTGATGTACTGTCGGAGGGGCAGTACTGAGGGACTGACGTACTGTCGGAGGGGCAGTACTGAGGGAGTGAATTACTGTCGGAGGGGCAGTACTGAGGGAGTGACGTACTGTCGGAGGGGCAGTACTGAGGGAGTGACGTACTGTCGGAGAGACAGTACTGAGGGAGTGATGTACTGTCGGAGGGGCAGTACTGAGGGACTGACGTACTGTCGGAGTGGCAGTACTGAGGGAGTGAATTACTGTCGGAGGGGCAGTACTGAGGGAGTGACGTACTGTCGGAGGGGCAGTACTGAGGGAGTGCCGTACTGTCGGAGGGGCAGTACTGAGGGAGTGACGTACTGCCGGAGGGGCAGTACTGAGGGAGACGTACTGTCGGAGGGGCAGTACTGAAGGAGTGCCGTACTGTCGGAGGGGCAGTACTGAGGAAGTGACGTACTGTCGGAGGGGCAGTACTGAGGGAGTGCTGCACTGTCGGAGGTGCAGTACTGAGGGAGTGACGTACTGTCGGAGGGGCAGTGCTGAGGGAGTGACGTACTGTCGGAGGGGCAGTACTGAGGGAGTGACGTACTGTCGGAGGGGCAGTACTGAGGGAGTGACGTACGGTCGGAGGGGCAGTACTGAGGGAGTGACGTACTGTCGGAGGGGCAGGACAGAGGGAGTGACGTACTGTCGGAGGGGCAGTGCTGAGGGAGTGACGTACTGTCGGAGGGGCAGTACTGAGGGAGTGACGTACTGTCGGAGGGGCAGTACTGAGGGAGTGACTTACTGTCGGAGGGGCAGTACTGAGGGAGTGACGTACTGTCGGAGGGGCAGTACTGAGGGAGTGACGTACTGTCGGAGGGGCAGTACTGAGGGAGTGACTTACTGTCGGAGGGGCAGTACTGAGGGAGTGACGTACTGTCAGAGGGGCAGTACTGAGGGAGTGACGTACTGTCGGAGGGGCAGTACTGAGGGAGTGACGTAGTGCGCTGTCGGAGGGGCAGTCCTGAGGGAATGACGTACTGTCGGAGGGGCAGTACTGAGGGAGTGACATACTGTCGGAGGGGCAGTACTGAGGGAGTGACGTACTGCGCTGTCGGAGGGGCAGTACTGAGGGAGTGACGTACTGCGCTGTCGGAGGGGCAGTACTGAGGGAGTGACGTACTGTCAGAGGGGCAGTACTGAGGGAGTGACGTACTGCGCTGTCGGAGGGCCAGTGCTGAGGGAATGACGTACTGTCGGAGGGGCAGTACTGAGGGAGTGACGAACTGTCGGAGGGGCAGTACTGAGGAAGTGACGTACTGTCGGAGGGCCAGTGCTGAGGGAGTGACGTACTGCGCTGTCGGAGGGGCAGTACTGAGGGGGAGTGACGTACTGCGCTGTCGGAGGGGCAGTACTGACGGAGTGACGTGCTGTCGGAGGGTCAGTACTGAGGGAGTGCCGTACTGTCGGAGGGGCAGTACTGAGGGAGTGACGTACTGTCGGAGGGGCAGTACTGAGGGAGACGTACTGTCGGAGGGGCAGTACTGAGGGAGTGCCGTACTGTCGGAGGGGCAGTACTGAGGGAGTGATTACTGTCGGAGGGGCAGTACTGAGGGAGTGACGTACTGTCGGAGGGGCAGTACTGAGGGAGTGACCTACTGTCGGAGGGGCAGTACTGAGGGAGTGACGTACTGTCGGAGGGGCAGTACTGAGGGAGTGACGTACTGTCGGAGGGGCAGTACTGAGGGAGTGACGTACGGTCGGAGGGTCAGTACTGAGGGAGTGACGTACTGTCGGAGGGGCAGTACAGAGGGAGTGACGTACTGTCGGAGGGGCAGTACTGAGGGAGTGACGTACTGTCGGAGGGGCAGTGCTGAGGGAGTGATGTACTGTCGGAGGGGCAGTTCTGAGGGAGTGACGTACTGTCGGAGGGGCAGTACTGAGGAAGTGACTTACTGTCGGAGGGGCAGTACTGAGGGAGTGACGTACTGTCGGAGGGGCAGTACTGAGGGAGTGACGTACTGTCAGAGGGGTAATACTGAGGGAGTGACGTACTGTCGGAGGGGCAGTACTGAGGGAGTGACGTACTGTCGGAGGGGCAGTACTGAGGGAGTGACGTACTGTCGGAATGGCAGTACTGAGGGAGTGACGCACTGTCGGAGGGGCAGTACTGAGGGAGTGACGTACTGTCGGATGGGCAGTACTGAGGGAGTGCCGTACTGTCGGAGGGGTAGTACTGAGGGAGTGCCGCACTGTCGGAGGGGCAGTACTGAGGGAGTGACGTACTGTCGGAGGGGCAGTACTGAGGGAGTGACGTACTGTCGGAGGGGCAGTACTGAGGGAGTGACGTACTGTCGGAGGTGCAGAACTGAGGGAGTGACGTACTGTCGGAGGGGCAGTACTGAGGGAGTGACGTACTGTCGGAGGGGCAGTACTGAGGGAGTGACGTACTGTTGGAGGAGCAGTAGTGAGGGAGTGACGTACTGTCGGAGGGGCAGTACTGAGGGAGTGACGTACTGTCGGAGGGGCAGTACTGAGGGACTGACGTACTGTCGGAGGGCAGTACTGAGGGAGTGAATTACTGTCGGAGGGGCAGTACTGAGGGAGTGACGTACTGTCGGAGGGGCAGTACTGAGGGAGACGTACTGTCGGAGGGGCAGTACTGAAGGAGTGCCGTACTGTCGGAGGGGCAGTGCTGAGGGAGCCCCGCACTGTCGGAGGGGCAGTACTGAGGGAGTGACGTACTGTCGGAGGGGCAGTACTGAGGGAGAGACGTACTGTCGGAGGGACAGTACTGAGGGAGTGATGTACTGTCGGAGCGGCAGTACTGAGGGAGTGCTGCACTACGCTGTCGGAGGGGCAGTACTGAGGGAGTGACGTACTGTCGGAGGGGCAGTACTGAGGGAGTGCTGCACTGTCGGAGGGGCAGTACTGAGGGAGTGACGTACTGTCTGAGGGGCAGTACTGAGGGAGTGACGTACTGTCGGAAGGCCAGTACTGAGGGAGTGACGTACTGTCGGAGGGGCAGTACTGAGGGAGTGACGTACTGTCGGAGGGGCAGTACTGAGGGAGTGCAGCACTGTCGGAGGGGTAGTACTGAGGGAGTGACGTACTGTCGGAGGGGCAGTACTGAGGGAGTGACGTACTGTCGGAGGGGCAGTACTGAGGGAGTGACGTACTGTCGGAGGGCCAGTGCTGAGGGAGTGACGTACTGCGCTGTCGGAGGGGCAGTACTGAGGGAGTGACGTACTGCGCTGTCGGAGGGGCAGTACTGAGGGAGTGACGTACTATCGGAGGGGCAGTACTGAGGGAGTGCCGTACTGTCGGAGGGGCAGTACTGAGGGCGTGACGTACTGTCGGAGGGGCAGTACTGAGGGAGTGACGTACTGTCGGAGGGGCAGTACTGAGGGAGTGACGTACTGTCGGAGGGGCAGTACTGAGGGAGCCCCGCACTGTCGGAGGGGCAGTACTGAGGGAGTGCCGTACTGTCGGAGGGGCAGAACTGAGGGAGTGACGTACTGTCGGAGGGGAAGTACTGAGGGAGTGACGTACTGTCGGAGGGGCAGTACTGAGGGAGAGACGTACTGTCGGAGGGACAGTACTGAGGGAGTGATGTACTGTCGGAGCGGCAGTACTGAGGGAGTGCTGCACTACGCTGTCGGAGGGGCAGTACTGAGGGAGTGACGTACTGTCGGAGGGGCAGTACTGAGGGAGTGCTGCACTGTCGGAGGGGCAGTACTGAGGGAGTGACGTACTGTCTGAGGGGCAGTACTGAGGGAGTGACGTACTGTCGGAAGGCCAGTACTGAGGGAGTGACGTACTGTCGGAGGGGCAGTACTGAGGGATTGACGTACTGTCGGAGGGGCAGTACTGAGGGAGTGACGTACTGCGCTGTCGGAGGGGCAGTACTGAGGGAGTGACGTACTATCGGAGGGGCAGTACTGAGGGAGTGCCGTACTGTCGGAGGGGCAGTACTGAGGGCGTGACGTACTGTCGGAGGGGCAGTACTGAGGGAGTGCCGCACTGACGGAGGGGCAGTACTGAGGGAGTGCCGTACTGTCGGAGGGGCAGTACTGAGGGAGTGACGTACTGTCGGAGGGGCAGTACTGAGGGAGTGACGTACTGTCGGAGGGGCAGTACTGAGGGAGCCCCGCACTGTCGGAGGGGCAGTACTGAGGGAGTGCCGTACTGTCGGAGGGGCAGAACTGAGGGAGTGACGTACTGTCGGAGGGGAAGTACTGAGGGAGTGACGTACTGGCGGAGGGGCAGTACTGAGGGAGTGATTACTGTTGGAGGGGCAGTACTGAGGGAGTGACGTACTGTCGGAGTGGCAGTACTGAGGGAGTGACCTACTGTCGGAGGGGCAGTACTGAGGGAGTGACGTACTGTCGGAGGGGCAGTACTGAGGGAGTGACGTACTGTCGGAGGGGCAGTACTGAGGGAGTGACGTACGGTCGGAGGGGCAGTACTGAGGGAGTGACGTACTGTCGGAGGGGCAGTACAGAGGGAGTGATGTACTGTCGGAGGGGCAGTACTGAGGGAGTGACGTACTGTCGGAGGGGCAGTGCTGAGGGAGTGACGTACTGTCGGAGGGGCAGTGCTGAGGGAGTGACGTACTGTCGGAGGGGCAGTGCTGAGGGAGTGACGTACTGTCGGAGGGGCAGTGCTGAGGGAGTGACGTACTGTCGGAGGGGCAGTGCTGAGGGAGTGACTTACTGTCGGAGGGGCAGTACTGAGGGAGTGACGTACTGTCGGAGCGGCAGTACTGAGGGAGTGACGTACTGTCAGAGGGGCAGTACTGAGGGAGTGACGTACTGTCGGAGGGGCAGTACTGAGGGAGTGACGTAGTGCGCTGTCGGAGTGGCAGTCCTGAGGGAATGACGTACTGTCGGAGGGGCAGTACTGAGGGAGTGACATACTGTCGGAGGGGCAGTACTGAGGGAGTGACGTACTGCGCTGTTGGAGGGGCAGTACTGAGGGAGTGACGTACTGCGCTGTCGGAGGGGCAGTACTGAGGGAGCGACGTACTGTCAGAGGGGCAGTACTGAGGGAGTGACGTACTGCGCTGTCGGAGGGCCAGTACTGAGGGAATGACGTACTGTCGGAGGGGCAGTACTGAGGGAGTGCCGTACTGTCGGAGAGGCAGTACTGAGGGAGTGACGTACTGTCGGAGGGGCAGTACTGAGGGAGTGACGTACTGTCGGAGGGGCAGTACTGAGGAAGTGACGTACTGTCGGAGGGCCAGTGCTGAGGGAGTGACGTACTGCGCTGTCGGAGGGGCAGTACTGAGGGGGAGTGACGTACTGCGCTGTCGGAGGGGCAGTACTGAGGGAGTCCCGTACTGTCGGAGGGGCAGTACTGAGGCAGTGCCGTTCTGTCGGGGGGGCATTACTGAGGGAGTGACGTACTGTCGGAGGGGCAGTACTGAGGGAGTGCCGTACTGTCGGAGGGGCAGTACTGAGGGAGTGCCGTACTGTCGGAGGAGCAGTACTGAGGGAGTGCCGTATTGCGCTGTCGGAGGGGAGGTACTGAGGGAGTGACGTACTGTCGGAGGGGCGGTACTGAGGGAGTGACGTACTGTCGGAGGGGCGGTACTGAGGAAGTGCCGCACTGTCGGAGGGGCAGTACTGAGGGAGTGACGTACTGTCGGAGGGGCAGTACTGAGGGAGTGACGTACTGTCGGAGGGGCCGTACTGAGGGACTGACGTACTGTCGGAGGGGCAGTACTGAGGGAGTGAATTACTGTCGGAGGGGCAGTACTGAGGGAGTGACGTACTGTCGGAGGGGCAGTACTGAGGGAGTGCCGTACTGTCGGAGGGGCAGTACTGAGGGAGTGACGTACTGCCGGAGGGGCAGTACTGAGGGAGACGTACTGTCGGAGGGGCAGTACTGAAGGAGTGCCGTACTGTCGGAGGGGCAGTGCTGAGGGAGCCCCGCACTGTCGGAAGGGCAGTACTGAGGGAGTGACGTACTGTCGGAGGGGCAGTACTGAGGGAGAGACGTACTGTGGAGGGACAGTACTGAGGGAGTGATGTACTGTCGGAGGTGCAGTACTGAGGGACTGACGTACTGTCGGAGGGGCAGTACTGAGGGAGTGAATTACTGTCGGAGGGGCAGTACTGAGGGAGTGACGTACTGTCGGAGGGGCAGTACTGAGGGAGTGACGTACTGTCGGAGAGACAGTACTGAGGGAGTGATGTACTGTCGGAGGGGCAGTACTGAGGGACTGACGTACTGTCGGAGTGGCAGTACTGAGGGAGTGAATTACTGTCGGAGGGGCAGTACTGAGGGAGTGACGTACTGTCGGAGGGGCAGTACTGAGGGAGTGCCGTACTGTCGGAGGGGCAGTACTGAGGGAGTGACGTACTGCCGGAGGGGCAGTACTGAGGGAGACGTACTGTCGGAGGGGCAGTACTGAAGGAGTGCCGTACTGTCGGAGGGGCAGTACTGAGGAAGTGACGTACTGTCGGAGGGGCAGTACTGAGGGAGTGCTGCACTGTCGGAGGGGCAGTACTGAGGGAGTGACGTACTGTCGGAGGGGCAGTACTGAGGGAGTGACGTACTGTCGGAAGGCCAGTACTGAGGGAGTGACGGACTGTCGGAGGGGCAGTACTGAAGGAGTGACGTACTGTCGGAGGGGCAGTACTGAGGGAGTGCAGCACTGTCGGAGGGGTAGTACTGCGGGAGTGACGTACTATCGGAGGAGCAGTACTGAGGGAGTGCCGTACTGTCGGAGGGGCAGTACTGAGGGCGTGACGTACTGTCGGAGGGGCAGTACTGAGGGAGTGCCGCACTGTCGGAGGGGCAGTAATGAGGGAGTGCCGTACTGTCGGAGGGGCAGTACTGAGGGAGTGACGTACTGTCGGAGGGGCAGTACTGAGGGAGTGACGTACTGTCGGAGGGGCAGTACTGAGGGAGCCCCGCACTGTCGGAGGGGCAGTACTGAGGGAGTGCCGTACTGTCGGAGGGGCAGTACTGAGGGAGTGATGTACTGTCGGAGGGGCAGAACTGAGGGAGTGACGTACTGTCGGAGGGGAAGTACTGAGGGAGTGACGTACTGTCGGAGGGGCAGTACTGAGGGAGTGATTACTGTCGGAGGGGCAGTACTGAGGGAGTGACGTACTGTCGGAGGGGCAGTACTGAGGGAGTGACCTACTGTCGGAGGGGCAGTACTGAGGGAGTGACGTACTGTCGGAGGGGCAGTACTGAGGGAGTGACGTACTGTCGGAGGGGCAGTACTGAGGGAGTGACGTACGGTCGGAGGGGCAGTACTGAGGGAGTGACGTACTGTCGGAGGGGCAGTACAGAGGGAGTGACGTACTGTCGGAAGGGCCGTACTGAGGGAGTGACGTACTGTCGGAGGGGCAGTGCTGAGGGAGTGACGTACTGTCGGAGGGGCAGTACTGAGGGAGTGACGTACTGTCGGAGGGGCAGTACTGAGGGAGTGACTTACTGTCGGAGGGGCAGTACTGAGGGAGTGACGTACTGTCGGAGGGGCAGTACTGAGGGAGTGACGTACTGTCGGAGGGGCAGTACTGAGGGAGTGACTTACTGTCGGAGGGGCAGTACTGAGGGAGTGACGTACTGTCAGTGGGGCAGTACTGAGGGAGTGACGTACTGTCGGAGGGGCAGTACTGAGGGAGTGACGTAGTGCGCTGTCGGAGGGGCAGTCCTGAGGGAATGACGTACTGTCGGAGGGGCAGTACTGAGGGAGTGACATACTGTCGGAGGGGCAGTACTGAGGGAGTGACGTACTGCGCTGTCGGAGGGGCAGTACTGAGGGAGTGACGTACTGTCAGAGGGGCAGTACTGAGGGAGTGACATACTGCGCTGTCGGAGGGCCAGTGCTGAGGGAATGACGTACTGTCGGAGGGGCAGTACTGAGGGAGTGACGTACTGTCGGAGGGGCAGTACTGAGGAAGTGACGTACTGTCGGAGGGCCAGTGCTGAGGGAGTGACGTACTGCGCTGTCGGAGGGGCAGTACTGAGGGGGAGTGACGTACTGCGCTGTCGGAGGGGCAGTACTGACGGAGTGACGTACTGTCGGAGGGTCAGTACTGAGGGAGTGCCCGTACTGTCGGAGGGGCAGTACTGAGGGAGTGACGTACTGTCGGAGGGGCAGTACTGAGGGAGACGTACTGTCGGAGGGGCAGTACTGAGGGAGTGCCGTACTGTCGGAGGGGCAGTACTGAGGCAGTGCCGTTCTGTCGGGGGGGCATTACTGAGGGAGTGACGTACTGTCTGAGGGGCAGTACTGAGGGAGTGCCGTACTGTCGGAGGAGCAGTACTGAGGGAGACGTACTGTCGGAGGGGCACTACTGAGGGAGTGCCGTACTGTCGGAGGGGCAGTACTGAGGCAGTGCCGTTCTGTCGGGGGGGCATTACTGAGGGAGTGACGTACTGTCGGAGGGGCAGTACTGAGGGAGTGCCGTACTGTCGGAGGGGCAGTACTGAGGGAGTGCCGTATTGCGCTGTCGGAGGGGAGGTACTGAGGGAGTGACGTACTGTCGGAGGGGCGGTACTGAGGGAGTGACGTACTGTCGGAGGGGCGGTACTGAGGGAGTGCCGCACTGTCGGAGGGGCAGTACTGAGGGAGTGACGTACTGTCGGAGGGGCAGTACTGAGGGAGTGACGTACTGTCGGAGGGGCAGTACTGAGGGACTGACGTACTGTCGGAGGGGCAGTACTGAGGGAGTGAATTACTGTCGGAGGGGCAGTACTGAGGGAGTGACGTACTGTCGGAGGGGCAGTACTGAGGGAGTGCCGTACTGTCGGAGGGGCAGTACTGAGGGAGTGACGTACTGCCGGAGGGGCAGTACTGAGGGAGAGGTACTGTCGGAGGGGCAGTACTGAAGGAGTGCCGTACTGTCGGAGGCGCAGTGCTGAGGGAGCCCCGCACTGTCGGAGGGGCAGTACTGAGGGAGTGCCATACTGTCGGGGGGGGCAGTACTGAGGGAGTGACGTACTGTCGGATGGGCAGTACTGAGGGAGAGACGTACTGTCGGAGGGACAGTACTGAGGGAGTGATGTACTGTCGGAGCGGCAGCACTGAGGGAGTGCTGCACTACGCTGTCGGAGGGGCAGTACTGAGGGAGTGACGTACTGTCGGAGGGGCAGTACTGAGGGAGTGCTGCACTGTCGGAGGGGCAGTACTGAGGGAGTGACGTACTGTCGGAGGGGCAGTACTGAGGGAGTGACGTACTGTCGGAAGGCCAGTACTGAGGGAGTGACGTACTGTCGGAGGGGCAGTACTGAGGGAGTGACGTACTGTCGGAGGGGCAGTACTGAGGGAGTGCAGCACTGTCGGAGGGGTAGTACTGAGGGAGTGACGTACTGTCGGAGGGGCAGTACTGAGGGAGTGACGTACTGTCGGAGGGGCAGTACTGAGGGAGTGACGTACTGTCGGAGGGCCAGTGCTGAGGGAGTGACGTACTGCGCTGTCGGAGGGGCAGTACTGAGGGAGTGACGTACTGCGCTGTCGGAGGGGCAGTACTGAGGGAGTGACGTACTATCGGAGGGGCAGTACTGAGGGAGTGCCGTACTGTCGGAGGGGCAGTACTGAGGGCGTGACGTACTGTCGGAGGGGCAGTACTGAGGGAGTGCCGCACTGTCGGAGGGGCAGTACTGAGGGAGTGCCGTACTGTCGGAGGGGCAGTACTGAGGGAGTGACGTACTGTCGGAGGGGCAGTACTGAGGGAGTGACGTACTGTCGGAGGGGCAGTACTGAGGGAGCCCCGCACTGTCGGAGGGGCAGTACTGAGGGAGTGACGTACTGTCGGAGGGGCAGTACTGAGGGAGTGATGTACTGTCGGAGGGGCAGAACTGAGGGAGTGACGTACTGTCGGAGGGGAAGTACTGAGGGAGTGACGTACTGTCGGAGGGGCAGTACTGAGGGAGTGATTACTGTCGGAGGGGCAGTACTGAGGGAGTGACGTACTGTCGGAGGGGCAGTACTGAGGGAGTGACCTACTGTCGGAGGGGCAGTACTGAGGGAGTGACGTACTGTCGGAGGGGCAGTACTGAGGGAGTGACGTACTGTCGGAGGGGCAGTACTGAGGGAGTGACGTACGGTCGGAGGGGCAGTACTGAGGGAGTGACGTACTGTCGGAGGGGCAGTACAGAGGGAGTGACGTACTGTCGGAGGGGCAGTACTGAGGGAGTGACGTACTGTCGGAGGGGCAGTGCTGAGGGAGTGACGTACTGTCGGAGGGGCAGTGCTGAGGGAGTGACGTACTGTCGGAGGGGCAGTGCTGAGGGAGTGACTTACTGTCGGAGGGGCAGTACTGAGGGAGTGACGTACTGTCGGAGCGGCAGTACTGAGGGAGTGACGTACTGTCAGAGGGGCAGTACTGAGGGAGTGACGTACTGTCGGAGGGGCAGTACTGAGGGAGTGACGTAGTGCGCTGTCGGAGGGGCAGTCCTGAGGGAATGACGTACTGTCGGAGGGGCAGTACTGAGGGAGTGACATACTGTCGGAGGGGCAGTACTGAGGGAGTGCCGTACTGCGCTGTCGGAGGGGCAGTACTGAGGGAGTGACGTACTGCGCTGTCGGAGGGGCAGTACTGAGGGAGCGACGTACTGTCAGAGGGGCAGTACTGAGGGAGTGACGTACTGCGCTGTCGGAGGGCCAGTACTGAGGGAATGACGTACTGTCGGAGGGGCAGTACTGAGGGAGTTCCGTACTGTCGGAGAGACAGTACGGAGGGAGTGACGTACTGTCGGAGGGGCAGTACTGAGGGAGTGACGTACTGTCGGAGGGGCAGTACTGAGGAAGTGACGTACTGTCGGAGGGCCAGTGCTGAGGGAGTGACGTACTGCGCTGTCGGAGGGGCAGTACTGAGGGGGAGTGACGTACTGCGCTGTCGGAGGGGCAGTACTGAGAGAGTGCCGTACTGTCGGAGGGGCAGTACTGAGGCAGTGCCGTACTGTCGGAGGGGCAGTACTGAGGGAGTGCCGTACTGTCGGAGGGGCAGTACTGAGGGAGTGCCGTATTGCGCTGTCGGAGGGGCAGTACTGAGGGAGTGACGCACTGTCGGAGGGGCAGTACTGAGGGAGTGACGTACTGTCGGAGGGGCAGTACTGAGGGCGTGCTGCACTGTCGGAGGGGCAGTACTGACGGAGTGACGTACTGTCGGAGAGGCAGTACTGAGGGAGTGACGTACTGTCGGAGGTGCAGAACTGAGGGAGTGACGTACTGTCAGAGGGGCAGTACTGAGGGAGTGACGTACTGTCGGAGGGGCAGTACTGAGGGAGTGACGTACTGTCGGAGGGGCAGTACTGAGGGAGTGACGTACTGTCGGAGGGGCAGTACTGAGGGAGTGACTTACTGTCGGAGGGGCAGTACTGAGGGACTGACGTACTGTCGGAGGGGCAGTACTGAGGGAGTGACGTACTGCCGGAGGGGCAGTACTGAGGGAGTGACGTACTGTTGGAGGGGCAGTACTGAGGGAGTGACGTACTGTTGGAGGGGCAGTACTGAGGGAGTGCCGTACTGTCGGAGGGGCAGTACTGAGGGAGTGCCGTACTGCCGGAGGGGCAGTACTGATGGAGACGTACTGTCGCAGGGGCAGTACTGAGGGAGTGACGTACTGTCGGAGGGGCAGTACTGAGGGAGTGCTGCACTGTCGGAGGGGCAGTACTGAGGGAGTGACGTACTGTCGGAGGGGCAGTACTGAGGGAGTGACGTACAGTCGGTGGGGCAGTACTGAGGGAGTGACGTACTGTCGGAGGGGCAGTACTGAGGGAGCCCCGCACTGTCGGAAGGCCAGTACTGAGGGAGTGACGTACTGTCGGAGGGGCAGTACTCAGGGATTGACGTACTGTCGGAGGGGCAGGACTGAGGGAGTGACGTACTGTCGGAGGGGCAGTACTGACGGAGTGACGTACTGTCGGAGAGGCAGTACTGAGGGAGTGACGTACTGTCGGAGGGGCAGGACTGAGGGAGTGACGTACTGTCGGAGGGGCAGTACTGACGGAGTGACGTACTGTCGGAGAGGCAGTACTGAGGGAGTGACGTACTGTCGGAGGTGCAGTACTGAGGGAGTGACGTACTGTCGGAGGGGCAGTACTGAGGGAGTGCTGCACTGTCGGAGGGGCAGTACTGAGGGAGTGACGTACTGTCGGAGGGGCAGTCCTGGAGAGTGACGTACTGTCGGAAGGCCAGTACTGAGGGAGTGATGTACTGTCGGAGGGGCAGTACTGAGGGAGTGACGTACTGTCGGAGGGGCAGTAATGAGGGAGTGACGTACTGTCGGAGGGGCAGTACTGAGGGAGTGACGTACTGTCGGAGGGGCAGTACTGAGGGAGTGCTGCACTGACGGAGGGGCAGTACTGATGGAGTGACGTACTGTCGGAGGGGCAGTACTGAGGGAGTGACGTACTGTCGGAAGGCCAGTACTGAGGGAGTGACGTACTGTCGGAGGGGCAGTACTGAGGGAGTGACTTACTGTCGGAGGGGCAGTACTGAGGGAGTGACGTACTGTCGGAGGGGCAGTACTGAGGGAGCGACGTACTGTCGGCGGGGCAGTACTGAGGGAGTGCCGTACTGTCGGAGGGGCAGTACTGAGGGAGTGACGTACTGTCGGAGGGGCAGTGCTGAGGGAGCCCCGCACTGTCGGAGGGGCAGTACTGAGGGAGTGCCATACTGTCGGGGGGGCAGTACTGAGGGAGTGACGTACTGTCGGAGGGGCAGTACTGAGGGAGTGACGTACTGTCGGAGGGGCAGTACTGAGGGAGTGACGCACTGTCGGAGGGGCAGTACTGAGGGAGTGACGTACTGTCGGAGGGGCGGTACTGAGGGAGTGCCGTACTGTCGGGGGGGCAGTACTGAGGGAGTGCCGCACTGTCAGAGGGGCAGTACTGAGGGAGTGACGTACTGTCGGAGGGGCAGTACTGAGGGAGTGACGTACTGTCGGAGGGGCAGTATTGAGGGAGCGACGTACTGTCGGAGGGGCAGTACTGAGGGAGTGCCGTACTGTCGGAGGGGCAGTACTGAGGGAGTGACGTACTGTCGGAGGGGCAGTGCTGAGGGAGCCCCGCACTGTCGGAGGGGCAGTACTGAGGGAGTGCCATACTGTCGGGGGGGCAGTACTGAGGGAGTGACGTACTGTCGGAGGGGCAGTACTGAGGGAGTGACGTACTGTCGGAGGGGCAGTACTGAGGGAGTGCCGTACTGTCGGAGGGGCAGTACTGAGGGAGTGCCGTATTGCGCTGTCGGAGGGGAGGTACTGAGGGAGTGACGTACTGTCGGAGGGGCGGTACTGAGGGAGTGCCGTATTGTCGGAGGGGCAGTACTGAGGGAGTGACTTACGGTCGGAGGGGCGGTACTGAGGGAGTGCCGTACTGTCGGAGGGGCAGTACTGAGGGAGTGACGTACTGTCGGAGGGCCAATACTGAGGGAGTGCTGCACTGTCGGAGGGGCAGTACTGAAGGAGTGACGTACTGTCGGAGAGGCAGTGCTGAGGGAGTGACGTACTGTCGGAGGTGCAGAACTGAGGGAGTGACGTACTGTCGGAGTGGCAGTACTGAGGGAGTGACGTACTGTCGGAGGGGCAGTACTGAGGGAGTGACGTACTTTCGGAAGGGCAGTACTGAGGGAGTGACGTAGTGTCGGAGGGGCAGTACTGAGGGAGTGACGTACTTTCGGAAGGGCAGTACTGAGGGAGTGACGTAGTGTCGGAGGGGCAGTACTGAGGGAGTGACGTACTGTCGGAAGGGCAGTACTGAGGGAGTGACGTACTGTCGGAGGGCCAGTACTGAGGGAGTGCTGCACTGTCGGAGGGGCAGTACTGACGGAGTGTCGTACTGTCGGAGAGGCAGTACTGAGGGAGTGACGTACTGTCGGAGGTGTAGAACTGAGGGAGTGACATACTGTCGGAGTGGCAGTACTGAGGGAGTGACGTACTGTCGGAGGGGCAGTACTGAGGGAGTGACGTACTGTCGGAGGGGCAGTACTGAGGGAGTGCCGAACTGTCGGAGGGGCAGTACTGAGGGAGTGACGTACTGTCGGAGGGGCAGTACTGAGGGAGTGCCGTACTGTCGGAGGGTCAGTACTGAGGGAGTGACGTACTGTCGGAGGGGCAGTGCTGAGGGAGTGACGTACTGTCGGAGGGGCAGTACTGAGAGAGTGACGTACTGTCGGAGGGGCAGTGCTGAGGGAGTGACGTACTGTCGGAGGGGCAGTACTGAGGGAGTGCCGCACTGTCGGAGGGGCAGTACTGAGGGAGTGACGCACTGTCGGAGGGGCAGTACTGAGGGAGTGACGTACTGTCGGAGGGGCAGTACTGAGGGAGTGACGTACTGTCGGAGGGGCAGTACTGAGGGAGTGACGTACTGCCGGAGGGGCAGTACTGAGGGAGTGACGTACTGTCGGAGGGGCAGTACTGAGGGAGTGCCGCACTGTCGGAGGGGCAGTACTGAGGGAGTGACGTACTGTCGGAGGGGCAGTACTGAGGGAGTGACGTACTGTCGGAGGGGCAGTACTGAGGGAGTGACGCACTGTCGGAGGGGCAGTACTGAGGGAGTGACGTACTGTCGGATGGGCAGTACTGAGGGAGTGCCGTACTGTCGGAGGGGAAGTACTGAGGGAGTGCCGCACTGTCGGATGGGCAGTACTGAGGGAGTGACGTACTGTCGGAGGGGCAGTACTGAGGGAGTGACGTACTGTCGGAGGGGCAGTGCTGAGGGAGCCCCGCACTGTCGGAGGGGCAGTACTGAGGGAGTGCCATACTGTCGGGGGGGCAGTACTGAGGGAGTGACGTACTGTCGGAGGGGCAGTACTGAGGGAGTGACGTACTGTCGGAGGGGCAGTACTGAGGGAGTGCCGTACTGTCGGAGGGGCAGTACTGAGGGAGTGCCGTATTGCGCTGTCGGAGGGGAGGTACTGAGGGAGTGACGTACTGTCGGAGGGGCGGTACTGAGGGAGTGCCGTATTGTCGGAGGGGCAGTACTGAGGGAGTGACTTACGGTCGGAGGGGCGGTACTGAGGGAGTGCCGTACTGTCGGAGGGGCAGTACTGAGGGAGTGACGTACTGTCGGAGGGCCAATACTGAGGGAGTGCTGCACTGTCGGAGGGGCAGTACTGACGGAGTGACGTACTGTCGGAGAGGCAGTGCTGAGGGAGTGACGTACTGTCGGAGGTGCAGAACTGAGGGAGTGACGTACTGTCGGAGTGGCAGTACTGAGGGAGTGACGTACTGTCGGAGGGGCAGTACTGAGGGAGTGACGTACTTTCGGAAGGGCAGTACTGAGGGAGTGACGTAGTGTCGGAGGGGCAGTACTGAGGGAGTGACGTACTTTCGGAAGGGCAGTACTGAGGGAGTGACGTAGTGTCGGAGGGGCAGTACTGAGGGAGTGACGTACTGTCGGAAGGGCAGTACTGAGGGAGTGACGTACTGTCGGAGGGCCAGTACTGAGGGAGTGCTGCACTGTCGGAGGGGCAGTACTGACGGAGTGTCGTACTGTCGGAGAGGCAGTACTGAGGGAGTGACGTACTGTCGGAGGTGTAGAACTGAGGGAGTGACATACTGTCGGAGTGGCAGTACTGAGGGAGTGACGTACTGTCGGAGGGGCAGTACTGAGGGAGTGACGTACTGTCGGAGGGGCAGTACTGAGGGAGTGACGTACTGCCGGAGGGGCAGTACTGAGGGAGTGACGTACTGTCGGAGGGGCAGTACTGAGGGAGTGCCGCACTGTCGGAGGGGCAGTACTGAGGGAGTGACGTACTGTCGGAGGGGCAGTACTGAGGGAGTGACGTACTGTCGGAGGGGCAGTACTGAGGGAGTGACGCACTGTCGGAGGGGCAGTACTGAGGGAGTGACGTACTGTCGGATGGGCAGTACTGAGGGAGTGCCGTACTGTCGGAGGGGAAGTACTGAGGGAGTGCCGCACTGTCGGATGGGCAGTACTGAGGGAGTGACGTACTGTCGGAGGGGCAGTACTGAGGGAGTGACGTACTGTCGGAGAGGCAGTACTGCGGGAGTGACGTACTGTCGGAGGTGCAGAAGTGAGGGAGTGACGCACTGTCGGAGGGGCAGTACTGAGGGAATGACGTACTGTCGGATGGGCAGTACTGAGGGAGTGCCGTACTGTCGGAGGGGCAGTACTGAGGGAGTGCCGCACTGTCGGAGGGGCAGTACTGAGGGAGTGACGTACTGTCGGAGGGGCAGTACTGAGGGAGTGACGTACTGTCGGAGCGGCAGTACTGAGGGAGTGACGTACTGTCGGAGGGGCAGTACTGAGGGAGTGAAGTACTGTCGGAGGGGCAGTACTGAGGGAGTGCCGTACTGTCGGAGGGGCAGTACTGAGGGAGTGCCGTACTGTCGGAGGGGCAGTACTGAGGGAGTGACGTACTGTCGCAGGGGCAGTACTGAGGGAGTGACGTACTGTCGCAGGGGCAGCACTGAGGGAGTGACGTACTGTCGCAGGGGCAGGACTGAGGGAGTGAAGTACTGTCGGAGGGGCAGTACTGAGGGAGTGCCGTACTGTCGGAGGGGCAGTACTGAGGGAGTGACGTACTGTCGCAGGGGCAGTACTGAGGGAGTGACGTACTGTCGCAGGGGCAGTACTGAGGGAGTGACGTACTGTCGCAGGGGCAGGACTGAGGGAGTGACGTACTGTCGGAGGGGCAGTACTGAGGGAGTGACGCACTGTCGGAGGGGCAGTACTGAGGGAGTGACATACTGCCGGAGGGGCAGTGCTGAGGGAGTGCCGTACTGTCGGAGGGGCAGTACTGAGGGAGCCTCGCACTGTCGGAGGGGCAGTACTGAGGGAGTGCGATACTGTCGGAGGGGCAGTACTGAGGGAGTGACGCACTGTCGGTGGGTCAGTACTGAGGGAGTGACGTACTGTCGGAGGGGCAGTACTGAGGGAGTGCCGTACTATCGGGGGGGTAGTACTGAGGGAGTGACGTACTGTCGGAGGGGCAGCACTGAGGGAGCCCCGCACTGTCGGAGGGGCAGTACTGAGGGAGTGACGTACTGTCGGAGGGGCAGTACTGAGGGAGTGACGTACTGTCGGAGTGGCAGTACTGAGGGAGTGCCGTACTGTCGGAGGGGCAGTACTGAGGGAGTGCCGTACTGTCGGAGGTGCAGTACTGAGGGAGTGCCGTACTGTCGGAGGGGCAGTACTGAGGGAGTGCTGCACTGTCGGAGGGGCAGTACTGAGGGAGTGACGTACTGTTGGAGGGGCAGTACTGAGGGAGTGACGTACTGTCGGAAGGCCAGTACTGAGGGAGTGACGTACTGTCGGAGGGGCAGTACTGAGGGAGTGAAGTACTGTCGGAGGGCAGTACTGAGGGAGCGACGTACAGTCGGAGGGGCAGTATTGAGGGAGTGACGTACTGTCGGAGGGGCAGTACTGAGGCAGTGCCGTACTGTCGGAGGGGCAGTACTGAGGCAGTGCCGTACTGTCGGAGGGGCAGTACTGAGGGAGTGACGTACTGTCGGAGGGGCAGTACTGAGGGAGTGCGGCACTGTCGGAGGGGCAGTACTGACGGAGTGACGTACTGTCGGAGAGGCAGTACTGAGGGAGTGCCGTACTGTCGGAGGGGCAGTACTGAGGGAGTGCCGTATGGCGCTGTCGGACGGGAGGTACTGAGGGAGTGACGTACTGTCGGAGGGGCGGTACTGAGGGAGTGCCGTACTGTCGGAGGGGCGGTACTGAGGGAGTGCCGCACTGTCGGAGGGGCAGTACTGAGGGAGTGACGCACTGTCGGAGGGGCAGTACTGAGGGAGTGACGTACTGTCGGAGGGGCAGTACTGAGGGCGTGCTGCACTGTCGGAGGGGCAGTACTGACGGAGTGACGTACTGTCGGAGAGGCAGTACTGAGGGAGTGACGTACTGTCGGAGGTGCAGAACTGAGGGAGTGACGTACTGTCAGAGGGGCAGTACTGAGGGAGTGACGTACTGTCGGAGGGGCAGTACTGAGGGAGTGACGTCCTGTCGGAAGGGCAGTACTGAGGGAGTGACGTACTGTCGGAGGGGCAGTACTGAGGGAGTGACATACTGTCGGAGGGACAGTACTGAGGGAGTGCCGTACTGTCGGAGGGGCAGTACTGAGGGAGTGACGTACTGTCGGAGGGGCAGTACTGAGGGAGTGACGTACTGTTGGAGGGGCAGTACTGAGGGAGTGACGTACTGTCGGAGGGGCAGTACTGAGGGAGTGCTGCTCTATCGGAGGGGCAGTACTGAGGGAGTGACGTACTGTCGGAGGGGCAGTACTGAGGGAGTGACGTACAGACGGAGGGGCAGTACTGAGGGAGTGACGTACTGTCGGAGGGGCAGTACTGAGGGAGCCCCGCACTGTCGGAAGCCCAGTACTGAGGGAGTGACGTACTGTCGGAGGGGCAGTACTCAGGGATTGACGTACTGTCGGAGGGGCAGGACTGAGGGAGTGACGTACTGTCGGAGGGGCAGTACTGAGGGACTGACGTACTGTCGGAGGGGCATTACTGAGGGAGTGACGTACTGTCGGAGGGGCAGTACTGAGGGAGTGACGTACTGTTGGAGGGGCAGTACTGAGGGAGTGACGTACTGTCAGAGGGGCAGTACTGAGGGAGTGCGGCACTGTTGGAGGGGCAGTACTGAGGGAGTGACATACTGTCGGAGGGGCAGTACTGAGGGAGTGACGTACTGTCGGAGGGGCAGTACTGAGGGAGTGACGTACTGTCGGAGGGGCAGTACTGAGGGAGTGACGTATTGTTGGAGGGGCAGTACTGAGGGAGTGACGTACTGTCGGAGGTGCAGAACTGAGGGAGTGACGTACTGTCAGAGGGGCAGTACTGAGGGAGTGACGTACTGTCGGAGGGGCAGTACTGAGGGAGTGACGTCCTGTCGGAAGGGCAGTACTGAGGGAGTGACGTACTGTCGGAGGGGCAGTACTGAGGGAGTGACATACTGTCGGAGGGACAGTACTGAGGGACTGACGTACTGTCGGAGGGGCAGTACTGAGGGAGTGACGTACTGTCGGAGGGGCAGTACTGAGGGAGTGACGTACTGTTGGAGGGGCAGTACTGAGGGAGTGACGTACTGTCGGAGGGGCAGTACTGAGGGAGTGCCGTACTGTCGGAGGGGCAGTACTGAGGGAGTGCCGTACTGCCGGAGGGGCAGTACCGAGGGAGACGTACTGTCGGAGGGGTAGTACTGAGGGAGTGACGTACTGTCGGAGGGGCAGTACTGAGGGAGTGCTGCTCTATCGGAGGGGCAGTACTGAGGGAGTGACGTACTGTCGGAGGGGCAGTACTGAGGGAGTGACGTACAGTCGGAGGGGCGTACTGAGGGAGTGACGTACTGTCGGAGGGGCAGTACTGAGGGAGCCCCGCACTGTCGGAAGGCCAGTACTGAGGGAGTGACGTACTGTCGGAGGGGCAGTACTCAGGGATTGACGTACTGTCGGAGGGGCAGGACTGAGGGAGTGACGTACTGTCGGAGGGGCAGTACTGAGGGACTGACGTACTGTCGGAGGGGCAGTACTGAGGGAGTGACGTACTGTCGGAGGGGCAGTACTGAGGGAGCGACTTACTGTCGGAGGGGCAGTACTGAGGGAGTGACGTACTGTCGGAGGGGCAGTACTGAGGGAGCGACGTACTGTCGGAGGGGCAGTACTGAGGGAGTGACGTACTGTCGGAGGGGCAGTACTGAGGGAGCGACGTACCGTCGGAGGGGCAGTACTGAGGGAGTGACGTACTGTCGGAGGGGCAGTACTGAGGGAGCGCCGTACTGTCGGAGGGGCAGTACTGAGGGAGTGACGTACTGTCGGAGGGGCAGTGCTGAGGGAGCCCCGCACTGTCGTTGGGGCAGTACTGAGGGAGTGCCATACTGTCGGGGGGGCAGTACTGAGGGAGTGACGTACTGTCGGAGGGGCAGTACTGAGGGAGTGACGTACTGTCGGAGGGGCAGTACTGAGGGAGTGACGCACTGTCGGAGGGGCAGTACTGAGGGAGTGACGTACTGTCGGAGGGGCGGTACTGATGGAGTGCCGTACTGTCGGAGGGGCAGTACTGAGGGAGTGCCGCACTGTCAGAGGGGCAGTACTGAGGGAGTGACGTACTGTCGGAGGGGCAGTACTGAGGGAGTGACGTACTGTCGGAGGGGCAGTATTGAGGGAGCGACGTACTGTCGGAGGGGCAGTACTGAGGGAGTGCCGTACTGTCGGAGGGGCAGTACTGAGGGAGTGACGTACTGTCGGAGGGGCAGTGCTGAGGGAGCCCCGCACTGTCGGAGGGGCAGTACTGAGGGAGTGCCATACTGTCGGGGGGGCAGTACTGAAGGAGTGACGTACTGTCGGAGGGGCAGTACTGAGGGAGTGACGTACTGTCGGAGGGGCAGTACTGAGGGAGTGCCGTACTGTCGGAGGGGCAGTACTGAGGGAGTGCCGTATTGCGCTGTCGGAGGGGAGGTACTGAGGGAGTGACGTACTGTCGGAGGGGCGGTACTGAGGGAGTGCCGTATTGTCGGAGGGGCAGTACTGAGGGAGTGACTTACGGTCGGAGGGGCGGTACTGAGGGAGTGCCGTACTGTCGGAGGGGCAGTACTGAGGGAGTGACGTACTGTCGGAGGGGCAGTACTGAGGGAGTGACGTACTGTCGGAGGGCCAGTACTGAGGGAGTGCTGCACTGTCGGAGGGGCAGTACTGACGGAGTGACGTACTGTCGGAGAGGCAGTGCTGAGGGAGTGACGTACTGTCGGAGGTGCAGAACTGAGGGAGTGACGTACTGTCGGAGTGGCAGTACTGAGGGAGTGACGTACTGTCGGAGGGGCAGTACTGAGGGAGTGACGTACTTTCGGAAGGGCAGTACTGAGGGAGTGACGTAGTGTCGGAGGGGCAGTACTGAGGGAGTGACGTACTGTCGGAAGGGCAGTACTGAGGGAGTGACGTACTGTCGGAGGGCCAGTACTGAGGGAGTGCTGCACTGTCGGAGGGGCAGTACTGACGGAGTGACGTACTGTCGGAGAGGCAGTACTGAGGGAGTGACGTACTGTCGGAGGTGTAGAACTGAGGGAGTGACATACTGTCGGAGTGGCAGTACTGAGGGAGTGACGTACTGTCGGAGGGGCAGTACTGAGGGAGTGACGTACTGTCGGAGGGGCAGTACTGAGGGAGTGCCGAACTGTCGGAGGGGCAGTACTGAGGGAGTGACGTACTGTCGGAGGGGCAGTACTGAGGGAGTGCCGTACTGTCGGAGGGGCAGTACTGAGGGAGTGACGTACTGTCGGAGGGGCAGTGCTGAGGGAGTGACGTACTGTCGGAGGGGCAGTACTGAGAGAGTGACGTACTGTCGGAGGGGCAGTGCTGAGGGAGTGACGTACTGTCGGAGGGGCAGTACTGAGGGAGTGCCGCACTGTCGGAGGGGCAGTACTGAGGGAGTGACGCACTGTCGGAGGGGCAGTACTGAGGGAGTGACGTACTGTCGGAGGGGCAGTACTGAGAGAGTGACGTACTGTCGGAGGGGCAGTGCTGAGGGAGTGACGTACTGTCGGAGGGGCAGTACTGAGGGAGTGCCGCGCTGTCGGAGGGGCAGTACTGAGGGAGTGACGCACTGTCGGAGGGGCAGTACTGAGGGAGTGACGTACTGTCGGAGGGGCAGTACTGAGGGAGTGCCGTGCTGTCGGAGGGGCAGTACTGAGGGAGTGACGTACTGTCGGAGGGGCAGTACTGAGGGAGTGACGTACTGTCGGAGGGGCAGTACTGAGGGAGTGACGCACTGTCGGAGGGGCAGTACTGAGGGAGTGACGTACTGTCGGATGGGCAGTACTGAGGGAGTGCCGTACTGTCGGAGGGGAAGTACTGAGGGAGTGCCGCACTGTCGGAGGGGCAGTACTGAGGGAGTGACGTACTGTCGGAGGGGCAGTACTGAGGGAGTGACGTACTGTCGGAGAGGCAGTACTGAGGGAGTGACGTACTGTCGGAGGTGCAGAAGTGAGGGAGTGACGCACTGTCGGAGGGGCAGTACTGAGGGAATGACGTACTGTCGGATGGGCAGTACTGAGGGAGTGCCGTACTGTCGGAGGGGCAGTACTGAGGGAGTGCCGCACTGTCGGAGGGGCAGTACTGAGGGAGTGACGTACTGTCGGAGGGGCAGTACTGAGGGAGTGACGTACTGTCGGAGCGGCAGTACTGAGGGAGTGACGTACTGTCGGAGGGGCAGTACTGAGGGAGTGAAGTACTGTCGGAGGGGCAGTACTGAGGGAGTGCCGTACTGTCGGAGGGGCAGTACTGAGGGAGTGCCGTACTGTCGGAGGGGCAGTACTGAGGGAGTGACGTACTGTCGCAGGGGCAGTACTGAGGGAGTGACGTACTGTCGCAGGGGCAGCACTGAGGGAGTGACGTACTGTCGCAGGGGCAGGACTGAGGGAGTGAAGTACTGTCGGAGGGGCAGTACTGAGGGAGTGCCGTACTGTCGGAGGGGCAGTACTGAGGGAGTGACGTACTGTCGCAGGGGCAGTACTGAGGGAGTGACGTACTGTCGCAGGGGCAGTACTGAGGGAGTGACGTACTGTCGCAGGGGCAGGACTGAGGGAGTGACGTACTGTCGGAGGGGCAGTACTGAGGGAGTGACGCACTGTCGGAGGGGCAGTACTGAGGGAGTGACGCACTGTCGGAGGGGCAGTACTGAGGGAGTGACATACTGCCGGAGGGGCAGTGCTGAGGGAGTGCCGTACTGTCGGAGGGGCAGTACTGAGGGAGCCTCGCACTGTCGGAGGTGCAGTACTGAGGGAGTGCGATACTGTCGGAGGGGCAGTACTGAGGGAGTGACGCACTGTCGGTGGGTCAGTACTGAGGGAGTGACGTACTGTCGGAGGGGCAGTACTGAGGGAGTGCCGTACTATCGGGGGGGTAGTACTGAGGGAGTGACGTACTGTCGGAGGGGCAGTACTGAGGGAGCCCCGCACTGTCGGAGGGGCAGTACTGAGGGAGTGACGTACTGTCGGAGGGGCAGTACTGAGGGAGTGACGTACTGTCGGAGTGGCAGTACTGAGGGAGTGCCGTACTGTCGGAGGGGCAGTACTGAGGGAGTGCCGTACTGTCGGAGGTGCAGTACTGAGGGAGTGCCGTACTGTCGGAGGGGCAGTACTGAGGGAGTGCTGCACTGTCGGAGGGGCAGTACTGAGTGAGTGACGTACTGTTGGAGGGGCAGTACTGAGGGAGTGACGTACTGTCGGAAGGCCAGTACTGAGGGAGTGACGTACTGTCGGAGGGGCAGTACTGAGGGAGTGAAGTACTGTCGGAGGGCAGTACTGCGGGAGCGACGTACAGTCGGAGGGGCTGTATTGAGGGAGCGACGTACTGTCGGAGGGGCAGTGCTGAGGCAGTGCCGTACTGTCGGAGGGGCAGTACTGAGGGAGTGACGTACTGTCGGAGGGGCAGTACTGAGGGAGTGCGGCACTGTCGGAGGGGCAGTACTGACGGAGTGACGTACTGTCGGAGGGGCAGTACTGAGGGAGTGCCGTATGGCGCTGTCGGAGGGGAGGTACTGAGGGAGTGACGTACTGTCGGAGGGGCAGTACTGAGGGAGTGACGTACTGTTGGAGGGGCAGTACTGAGGGAGTGACGTACTGTCGGAAGGCCAGTACTGAGGGAGTGACGTACTGTCGGAGGGGCAGTACTGAGGGAGTGAAGTACTGTCGGAGGGCAGTACTGCGGGAGCGACGTACAGTCGGAGGGGCTGTATTGAGGGAGCGACGTACTGTCGGAGGGGCAGTGCTGAGGCAGTGCCGTACTGTCGGAGGGGCAGTACTGAGGGAGTGACGTACTGTCGGAGGGGCAGTACTGAGGGAGTGCGGCACTGTCGGAGGGGCAGTACTGACGGAGTGACGTACTGTCGGAGGGGCAGTACTGAGGGAGTGCCGTATGGCGCTGTCGGAGGGGAGGTACTGAGGGAGTGACGTACTGTCGGAGGGGCGGTACTGAGGGAGTGACGTACTGTCGGAGGGGCAGTACTGAGGGCGTGCTGCACTGTCGGAGGGGCAGTACTGACGGAGTGACGTACTGTCGGAGAGGCAATACTGAGGGAGTGACGTACTGTCGGAGGTGCAGAACTGAGGGAGTGACGTACTGTCAGAGGGGCAGTACTGAGGGAGTGACGTACTGTCGGAGGGGCAGTACTGAGGGAGTGACGTCCTGTCGGAAGGGCAGTACTGAGGGAGTGACGTACTGTCGGAGGGGCAGTACTGAGGGAGTGACATACTGTCGGAGGGACAGTACTGAGGGAGTGCCGTACTGTCGGAGGGGCAGTACTGAGGGAGTGACGTACTGTCGGAGGGGCAGTACTGAGGGAGTGACGTACTGTTGGAGGGGCAGTACTGAGGGAGTGACGTACTGTCGGAGGGGCAGTACTGAGGGAGTGCCGTACTGTCGGAGGGGCAGTACTGAGGGAGTGCCGTACTGCCGGAGGGGCAGTACTGAGGGAGACGTACTGTCGGAGGGGCAGTACTGAGGGAGTGACGTACTGTCGGAGGGGCAGTACTGAGGGAGTGCTGCTCTATCGGAGGGGCAGTACTGAGGGAGTGACGTACTGTCGGAGGGGCAGTACTGAGGGAGTGACGTACAGTCGGAGGGGCAGTACTGAGGGAGTGACGTACTGTCGGAGGGGCAGTACTGAGGGAGCCCCGCACTGTCGGAAGCCCAGTACTGAGGGAGTGACGTACTGTCGGAGGGGCAGTACTCAGGGATTGACGTACTGTCGGAGGGGCAGGACTGAGGGAGTGACGTACTGTCGGAGGGGCAGTACTGAGGGACTGACGTACTGTCGGAGGGGCAGTACTGAGGGAGTGACGTACTGTCGGAGGGGCAGTACTGAGGGAGTGACGTACTGTCGGAGGGGCAGTACTGAGGGAGTGACGTACTGTCGGAGGGGCAGTACTGAGGGAGTGCCGCACTGTTGGAGGGGCAGTACTGAGGGAGTGACATACTGTCGGAGGGGCAGTACTGAGGGAGTGACGTACTGTCGGAGGGGCAGTACTGAGGGAGTGACGTACTGTCGGAGGGGCAGTACTGAGGGAGTGACGTATTGTTGGAGGGGCAGTACTGAGGGAGTGACGTACTGTCGGAGGTGCAGAACTGAGGGAGTGACGTACTGTCAGAGGGGCAGTACTGAGGGAGTGACGTACTGTCGGAGGGGCAGTACTGAGGGAGTGACGTCCTGTCGGAAGGGCAGTACTGAGGGAGTGACGTACTGTCGGAGGGGCAGTACTGAGGGAGTGACATACTGTCGGAGGGACAGTACTGAGGGACTGACGTACTGTTGGAGGGGCAGTACTGAGGGAGTGCCGTACTGTCGGAGGGGCAGTACTGAGGGAGTGCCGTACTGCCGGAGGGGCAGTACTGAGGGAGACGTACTGTCGGAGGGGCAGTACTGAGGGAGTGACGTACTGTCGGAGGGGCAGTACTGAGGGAGTGCTGCTCTATCGGAGGGGCAGTACTGAGGGAGTGACGTACTGTCGGAGGGGCAGTACTGAGGGAGTGACGTACAGTCGGAGGGGCAGTACTGAGGGAGTGACGTACTGTCGGAGGGGCAGTACTGAGGGAGCCCCGCACTGTCGGAAGGCCAGTACTGAGGGAGTGACGTACTGTCGGAGGGGCAGTACTCAGGGATTGACGTACTGTCGGATGGGCAGGACTGAGGGAGTGACGTACTGTCGGAGGGGCAGTACTGAGGGACTGACGTATTGTCGGAGGGGCAGTACTGAGGGAGTGACGTACTGTCGGAGGGGCAGTACTGAGGGAGTGACGTACTGTTGGAGGGGCAGTACTGAGTGAGTGACGTACTGTCGGAGGGGCAGTACTGAGGGAGTGCCGCACTGTTGGAGGGGCAGTACTGAGGGAGTGACATACTGTCGGAGGGGCAGTACTGAGGGACTGACGTACTGTCGGAGGGGCAGTACTGAGGGAGTGACGTACTGTCGGAGGGGCAGTACTGAGGGAGTGACGTACAGTCGGAGGGGCAGTACTGGGGAGTGACGTACTGTCGGAGGGGCAGTACTGAGGGAGTGACGTACGGTCGGAGGGGCAGTACTGAGGGAGTGACGTACTGTCGGAGGGGCAGTACAGAGGGAGTGACGTACTGTCGGAGGGGCAGTACTGAGGGAGTGACGTACTGTTGGAGGGGCAGTACTGAGGGAGTGACGTACTGTCGGAGGGGCAGTACTGAGGGAGTGCCGCACTGTTGGAGGGGCAGTACTGAGGGAGTGACATACTGTCGGAGGGGCAGTACTGAGGGACTGACGTACTGTCGGAGGGGCAGTACTGAGGGAGTGACGTACTGTCGGAGGGGCAGTACTGAGGGAGTGACGTATTGTTGGAGGGGCAGTACTGAGGGAGTGACGTACTGTCGGAGGTGCAGAACTGAGGGAGTGACGTACTGTCAGAGGGGCAGTACTGAGGGAGTGACGTACTGTCGGAGGGGCAGTACTGAGGGAGTGACGTCCTGTCGGAAGGGCAGTACTGAGGGAGTGACGTACTGTCGGAGGGGCAGTACTGAGGGAGTGACATACTGTCGGAGGGACAGTACTGAGGGACTGACGTACTGTCTGAGGGGCAGTACTGAGGGAGTGACGTACTGTCGGAGGGGCAGTACTGAGTGAGTGACGTACTGTTGGAGGGGCAGTACTGAGGGAGTGACGTACTGTCGGAGGGGCAGTACTGAGGGAGTGCCGTACTGTCGGAGGGGCAGTACTGAGGGAGTGCCGTACTGCCGGAGGGGCAGTACTGAGGGAGACGTACTGTCGGAGGGGCAGTACTGAGGGAGTGACGTACTGTCGGAGGGGCAGTACTGAGGGAGTGCTGCTCTATCGGAGGGGCAGTACTGAGGGAGTGACGTACTGTCGGAGGGGCAGTACTGAGGGAGTGACGTACAGTCGGAGGGGCAGTACTGAGGGAGTGACGTACTGTCGGAGGGGCAGTACTGAGGGAGTGCCGCACTGTTGGAGGGGCAGTACTGAGGGAGTGACATACTGTCGGACGGTCAGTACTGAGGGAGTGACGTACTGTCGGAGGGCAGTACTGAGGGAGCGACGTACTGTCGGAGGGGCAGTATTGAGGGAGCGACGTACTGTCGGAGGGGCAGTACTGAGGCAGTGCCGTACTGTCGGAGAGGCAGTACTGAGGAAGCGACGTACTGTCGGAGGGGCAGTACTGAGGCAGTGCCGTACTGTCGGAGGGGCAGTACTGAGGGAGTGCCGTATGGCGCTGTCGGAGAGGAGGTACTGAGGGAGTGACGTACTGTCGGAGGGGCGGTACTGAGGGAGTGCCGTACTGTCGGAGGGGCGGTACTGAGTGAGTGCCGCACTGTCGGAGGGGCAGTACTGAGGGAGTGACGCACTGTCGGAGGGGCAGTACTGAGGGAGTGACGTACTGTCGGAGGGGCAGTACTGAGGGCGTGCAGCACTGTCGGAGGGGCAGTACTGACGGAGTGACGTACTGTCGGAGAGGCAGTACTGAGGGAGTGACGTACTGTCGGAGGTGCAGAACTGAGGGAGTGACGTACTGTCAGAGGGGCAGTACTGAGGGAGTGACGTACTGTCGGAGGGGCAGTACTGAGGGAGTGACGTACTGTCGGAGGGGCAGTACTGAGGGAGTGACGTACTGTCGGAGGGGCAGTACTGAGGGAGTGACATACTGTCGGAGGGGCAGTACTGAGGGACTGACGTACTGTCGGAGGGGCGGTACTGAGGGAGTGCCGTACTGTCGGAGGGGCGGTACTGAGTGAGTGCCGCACTGTCGGAGGGGCAGTACTGAGGGAGTGACGCACTGTCGGAGGGGCAGTACTGAGGGAGTGACGTACTGTCGGAGGGGCAGTACTGAGGGAGTGACGTACTGTTGGAGGGGCAGTACTGAGGGAGTGACGTACTGTTGGAGGGGCAGTACTGAGGGAGTGCCGTACTGTCGGAGGGGCAGTACTGAGGGAGTGCCGTACTGCCGGAGGGGCAGTACTGAGGGAGACGTACTGTCGGAGGGGCAGTACTGAGGGAGTGACGTACTGTCGGAGGGGCAGTACTGAGGGAGTGCTGCACTGTCGGAGGGGCAGTACTGAGGGAGTGACGTACTGTCGGAGGGGCAGTACTGAGGGAGTGACGTACAGTCGGAGGGGCAGTACTGAGGGAGTGACGTACTGTCGGAGGGGCAGTACTGAGGGAGCCCCGCACTGTCGGAAGGCCAGTACTGAGGGAGTGACGTACTGTCGGAGAGGCAGTACTCAGGGATTGACGTACTGTCGGAGGGGCAGGACTGAGGGAGTGACGTACTATCGGAGGGGCAGTACTGACGGAGTGACGTACTGTCGGAGAGGCAGTACTGAGGGAGTGACATACTGTCGGAGGTGCAGAACTGAGGGAGTGACGTACTGTCGGAGGGGCAGTACTGAGGGAGTGACGTACTGTCGGAGGGGCAGTACTGAGGGAGTGACGTACTGTCGGAGGGGCAGTATTGAGGGAGCGACGTACTGTCGGAGGGGCAGTACTGAGGGAGTGCCGTACTGTCGGAGGGGCAGTACTGAGGGAGCAACGTACTGTCGGAGGGGCAGTACTGAGGAAGTGCCGTACTGTCGGAGGGGCAGTACTGAGGGAGTGCCATACTGTCGGGGGGGCAGTACTGAGGGAGTGACGTACTGTCGGAGGGGCAGTACTGAGGGAGTGACGTACTGTCGGAGGGGCAGTACTGAGGGAGTGCCGTACTGTCGGAGGGGCAGTACTGAGGGAGTGACGTACTGTCGGAGGGGCAGTACTGAGGGAGTGCCGTACTGTCGGAGGGGCAGTACTGAGGGAGTGCCGTATTGCGCTGTCGGAGGGGAGGTACTGAGGGAGTGACGTACTGTCGGAGGGGCGGTACTGAGGGAGTGCCGTATTGTCGGAGGGGCAGTACTGAGGGAGTGACGTACTGTCGGAGGGGCAGTACTGAGGGAGTGACGTACTGTCGGAAGGGCAGTACTGAGGGAGTGACGTAGTGTCGGAGGGGCAGTACTGAGGGAGTGACGTACTGTCGGAAGGGCAGTACTGAGGGAGTGACGTACTGTCGGAGGGCCAGTACTGAGGGAGTGCTGCACTGTCGGAGGGGCAGTACTGACGGAGTGACGTACTGTCGGAGAGGCAGTACTGAGGGAGTGACGTACTGTCGGAGGTGCAGAACTGAGGGAGTGACGTACTGTCGGAGTGGCAGTACTGAGGGAGTGACGTACTGTCGGAGGGGCAGTACTGAGGGAGTGACGTACTGTCGGAGGGGCAGGACTGAGGGAGTGCCGAACTGTCGGAGGGGCAGTACTGAGGGAGTGACGTATTGTCGGAGGGGCAGTACTGAGGGAGTGCCGTACTGTCGGAGGGGCAGTACTGAGGGAGTGACGTACTGTCGGAGGGGCAGTACTGAGGGAGTGACGTACTGTCGGAGGGGCAGTACTGAGGGAGTGACGTA
This sequence comes from Pristiophorus japonicus, assembly GCF_044704955.1. NCBI lineage: Eukaryota > Metazoa > Chordata > Chondrichthyes > Pristiophoridae > Pristiophorus > Pristiophorus japonicus. The sequence continues at coordinate 378,853 of NW_027252329.1, read as the reverse complement.
CTGTCGGATGGGCAGTACTGAGGGAGTGCCGTACTGTCGGAGGGGAAGTACTGAGGGAGTGCCGCACTGTCGGAGGGGCAGTACTGAGGGAGTGACGTACTGTCGGAGGGGCAGTACTGAGGGAGTGACGTACTGTCGGAGAGGCAGTACTGAGGGAGTGACGTACTGTCGGAGGTGCAGAACTGAGGGAGTGACGCACTGTCGGAGGGGCAGTACTGAGGGAGTGACGTACTGTCGGATGGGCAGTACTGAGGGAGTGCCGTACTGTCGGAGGGGAAGTACTGAGGGAGTGCCGCACTGTCGGAGGGGCAGTACTGAGGGAGTGACGTACTGTCGGAGGGGCAGTACTGAGGGAGTAACGTACTGTCGGAGCGGCAGTACTGAGGGAGTGACGTACTGTTGGAGGGGCAGTACTGAGGGAGTGAAGTACTGTCGGAGGAGCAGTACTGAGGGAGTGCCGTACTGTCGGAGGGGCAGTACTGAGGGAGTGCCGTACTGTCGGAGGGGCAGTACAGAGGGAGTGACGTACTGTCGCAGGGGCAGTACTGAGGGAGTGACGTACTGTCGCAGGGGCAGTACTGAGGGAGTGACGTACTGTCGCAGGGGCAGGACTGAGGGAGTGAAGTACTGTCGGAGGGGCAGTACTGAGGGAGTGCCGTACTGTCGGAGGGGCAGTACTGAGGGAGTGACGTACTGTCGCAGGGGCAGTACTGAGGGAGTGACGTACTGTCGCAGGGGCAGTACTGAGGTTGTGACATACTGTCGCAGGGGCAGGACTGAGGGAGTGACGTACTGTCGGAGGGGCAGTACTGAGGGAGTGACGCACTGTCGGAGGGGCAGTACTGAGGGAGTGACATACTGCCGGAGGGGCAGTACTGAGGGAGTGCGATACTGTCGGAGGGGCAGTACTGAGGGAGTGACGCACTGTCGGAGGGTCAGTACTGAGGGAGTGACGTACTGTCGGAGGGGCAGTACTGAGGGAGTGCCGTACTATCGGGGGGGTAGTACTGAGGGAGTGACGTACTGTCGGAGGGGCAGTACTGAAGGAGCCCCGCACTGTCGGAGGGGCAGTACTGAGGGAGTCCCGTACTGTCGGAGGGGCAGTACTGAGGGAGTGCCGTACTGTCGGATGGGCAGTACTGAGGGAGTGACGTACTGTCGGAGGGGCAGTACTGAGGGAGTGACGTACTGTCGGAGGGGCAGTACTGAGGGAGTGCTGCACTGTCGGAGGGGCAGTACTGAGGGAGTGACGTACTGTTGGAGGGGCAGTACTGAGGGAGTGACGTACTGTCGGAAGGCCAGTACTGAGGGAGTGATGTACTGTCGGAGGGGCAGTACTGAGGGAGTGAAGTACTGTCGGAAGGCAGTACTGAGGAAGCGACGTACTGTCGGAGGGGCAGTACTGAGGCAGTGCCGTACTGTCGGAGGGGCAGTACTGAGGGAGTGACGTACTGTCGGTGGGGCAGTACTGAGGGAGTGCGGCACTGTCGGAGGGGCAGTACTGACGGAGTGACGTACTGTCGGAGAGGCAGTACTGAGGGAGTGCCGTACTGTCAGAGGGGCAGTACTGAGGGAGTGCCATATTGCGCTGTCGGAGGTGAGGTACTGAGGGAGTGACGTACTGTCGGAGGGGCGGTACTGAGGGAGTGCCGTATTGTCGGAGGGGCAGTACTGAGGGAGTGACTTACGGTCGGAGGGGCGGTACTGAGGGAGTGCCGTACTGTCGGAGGGGCAGTACTGAGGGAGTAACGTACTGTCGGAGGGGCAGTACTGAGGGAGTGACGTATTGTCGGAGGGCCAGTACTGAGGGAGTGCAGCACTGTCGGAGGGGCAGTACTGACGGAGTGACGTACTGTCGGAGAGGCAGTACTGAGGGAGTGACGTACTGTCGGAGGTGCAGAACTGAGGGAGTGACGTACTGTCGGAGTGGCAGTACTGAGGGAGTGACGTACTGTCGGAGGGGCAGTACTGAGGGAGTGACGTACTGTCGGAAGGGCAGTACTGAGGGAGTGACGTAGTGTCGGAGGGGCAGTACTGAGGGAGTGACGTACTGTCGGAAGGGCAGTACTGAGGGAGTGACGTACTGTCGGAGGGCCAGTACTGAGGGAGTGCTGCACTGTTGGAGGGGCAGTACTGACGGAGTGACGTACTGTCGGAGAGGCAGTACTGAGGGAGTGACGTACTGTCGGAGGTGCAGAACTGAGGGAGTGACGTACTGTCGGAGTGGCAGGACTGAGGGAGTGCCGAACTGTCGGAGGGGCAGTACTGAGGGAGTGACGTATTGTCGGAGGGGCAGTACTGAGGGAGTGCCGTACTGTCGGAGGGGCAGTACTGAGGGAGTGACGTACTGTCGGAGGGGCGGTACTGAGGGAGTGACGTACTGTCGGAGGGGCAGTACTGAGGGAGTGACGTACTGTCGGAGGGGCAGTACTGAGGGAGTGACTTACTGTCGGAGGGGCAGTACTGAGGGAGTGACGTACTGTCGGAGGGGCAGTACTGAGGGAGTGCCGTACTGTCGGAGGGACAGTACTGAGGGAGTGACGTACTGTCGGAGGGGCAGTACTGAGTGAGTGACGTACTGTCGGAGGGGCAGTACTGAGGGAGTGCCGCACTGTCGGAGGGGCAGTACTGAGGGAGTGACGTACTGTCGGATGGGCAGTACTGAGGGAGTGCCGTACTGTCGGAGGGGAAGTACTGAGGGAGTGCTGCACTGTCGGAGGGGCAGTACTGAGGGAGTGACGTACTGTCGGAGGGGCAGTACTGAGGGAGTGACGTACTGTCGGAGAGGCAGTACTGAGGGAGTGACGTACTGTCGGAGGTGCAGAACTGAGGGAGTGTCGCACTGTCGGAGGGGCAGTACTGAGGGAGTGACGTACTGTCGGATGGGCAGTACTGAGGGAGTGCCGTACTGTCGGAGGGGAAGTACTGAGGGAGTGCCGCACTGTCGGAGGGGCAGTACTGAGGGAGTGACGTACTGTCGGAGGGGCAGTACTGAGGGAGTGACGTACTGTCGGAGCGGCAGTACTGAGGGAGTGACGTACTGTAGGAGGGGCAGTACTGAGGGAGTGAAGTACTGTCGGAGGAGCAGTACTGAGGGAGTGCCGTACTGTCGGAGGGGCAGTACTGAGGGAGTGCCGTACTGTCGGAGGGGCAGTACTGAGGGAGTGACGTACTGTCGCAGGGGCAGTACTGAGGGAGTGACGTACTGTCGCAGGGGCAGGACTGAGGGAGTGAAGTACTGTCGGAGGGGCAGTACTGAGGGAGTGCCGTACTGTCGGAGGGGCAGTACTGAGGGAGTGACGTACTGTCGCAGGGGCAGTACTGAGGGAGTGACGTACTGTCGCAGGGGCAGTACTGAGGGAGTGACGTACTGTCGCAGGGGCAGGACTGAGGGAGTGACGTACTGTCGGAGGGGCAGTACTGAGGGAGTGACGCACTGTCGGAGGGGCAGTACTGAGGGAGTGACATACTGCCGGAGGGGCCGTACTGAGGGAGTGTGATACTGTCGGAGGGGCAGTACTGAGGGAGTGACGCACTGTCGGAGGGTCAGTACTGAGGGAGTGACGTACTGTCGGAGGGGCAGTACTGAGGGAGTGCCGTACTATCGGGGGGGTAATACTGAGGGAGTGACGTACTGTCGGAGGGGCAGTACTGAGGGAGTGACTTACTGTCGGAGGGGCAGTACTGAGGGAGTGACGTACTGTCGGAGGGGCAGTACTGAGGGAGTGCCGTACTGTCGGAGGGACAGTACTGAGGGAGTGACGTATTGTCGGAGGGGCAGTACTGAGTGAGTGACGTACTGTCGGAGGGGCAGTACTGAGGGAGTGCCGCACTGTCGGAGGGGCAGTACTGAGGGAGTGACGTACTGTCGGATGGGCAGTACTGAGGGAGTGCCGTACTGTCGGAGGGGAAGTACTGAGGGAGTGCTGCACTGTCGGAGGGGCAGTACTGAGGGAGTGACGTACTGTCGGAGGGGCAGTACTGAGGGAGTGACGTACTGTCGGAGAGGCAGTACTGAGGGAGTGACGTACTGTCGGAGGTGCAGAACTGAGGGAGTGACGCACTGTCGGAGGGGCAGTACTGAGGGAGTGACGTACTGTCGGATGGGCAGTACTGAGGGAGTGCCGTACTGTCGGAGGGGAAGTACTGAGGGAGTGCCGCACTGTCGGAGGGGCAGTACTGAGGGAGTGACGTACTGTCGGAGGGGCAGTACTGAGGGAGTGACGTACTGTCGGAGCGGCAGTACTGAGGGAGTGACGTACTGTAGGAGGGGCAGTACTGAGGGAGTGAAGTACTGTCGGAGGAGCAGTACTGAGGGAGTGCCGTACTGTCGGAGGGGCAGTACTGAGGGAGTGCCGTACTGTCGGAGGGGCAGTACTGAGGGAGTGACGTACTGTCGCAGGGGCAGTACTGAGGGAGTGACGTACTGTCGCAGGGGCAGTACTGAGGGAGTGACGTACTGTCGCAGGGGCAGGACTGAGGGAGTGAAGTACTGTCGGAGGGGCAGTACTGAGGGAGTGACGTACTGTCGCAGGGGCAGTACTGAGGGAGTGACGTACTGTCGGAGGGGCAGTACTGAGGGAGTGCCGTACTGTCGGAGGGGCAGTACTGAGGGAGTGACGTACTGTCGCAGGGGCAGTACTGAGGGAGTGACGTACTGTCGCAGGGGCAGTACTGAGGGAGTGACGTACTGTCGCAGGGGCAGGACTGAGGGAGTGACGTACTGTCGGAGGGGCAGTACTGAGGGAGTGACGCACTGTCGGAGGGGCAGTACTGAGGGAGTGACATACTGCCGGAGGGGCCGTACTGAGGGAGTGTGATACTGTCGGAGGGGCAGTACTGAGGGAGTGACGTACTGTCGGAGGGGCAGTACTGAGGGAGTGCCGTACTATCGGGGGGGTAATACTGAGGGAGTGACGTACTGTCGGAGGGGCAGTACTGAGGGAGCCCCGCACTGTCGGAGGGGCAGTACTGAGGGAGTGCCGTACTGTCGGAGGGGCAGTACTGAGGGAGTGCCGTACTGTCGGAGGGGCAGTACTGAGGGAGTGACGTACTGTCGGAGGGGCAGTACTGAGGGAGTGACGTACTGTCGGAGGGGCAGTACTGAGGGAGTGCTGCACTGTCGGAGGGGCAGTACTGAGGGAGTGACGTACTGTTGGAGGGGCAGTACTGAGGGAGTGACGTACTGTCGGAAGGCCAGTACTGAGGGAGTGATGTACTGTCGGAGGGGCAGTACTGAGGGAGTGAAGTACTGTCGGAGGGGCAGTACTGAGGGAGTGACGTACTGTCGGAGGGGCAGTACTGAGGGACTGACGTACTGTCGGTGGGGCAGTACTGAGGGAGTGCGGCACTGTCGGAGGGGCAGTACTGACGGAGTGACGTACTGTCGGAGAGGCAGTACTGAGGGAGTGACGTACTGTCGGAGGGGCAGTACTGAGGGAGTGACGTACTGTCGGAGAGGCAGTACTGAGGGAGTGACGTACTGTCGGAGTGCAGAACTGAGGGAGTGACGCACTGTCGGAGGGGCAGTACTGAGGGAGTGACGTACTGTCGGATGGGCAGTACTGAGGGAGTGCCGTACTGTCGGAGGGGCAGTACTGAGGGAGTGACGTACTGTCGGAGGGGCAGTACTGAGGGAGTGACGTACTGTCGGTGCGGCAGTACTGAGGGAGTGACGTACTGTCGGAGGGGCAGTACTGAGGGAGTGAAGTACTGTCGGAGGAGCAGTACTGAGGGAGTGCCGTACTGTCGGAGGGGCAGTACTGAGGGAGTGCCGTACTGTCGGAGGGGCAGTACTGAGGGAGTGACGTACTGTCGCAGGGGCAGTACTGAGGGAGTGACGTACTGTCGCAGGGGCAGTACTGAGGGAGTGACGTACTGTCGCAGGGGCAGGACTGAGGGAGTGAAGTACTGTCGGAGGGGCAGTACTGAGGGAGTGCCGTACTGTCGGAGGGGCAGTACTGAGGGAGTGACGTACTGTCGCAGGGGCAGTACTGAGGGAGTGACGTACTGTCGCAGGGGCAGTACTGAGGGAGTGACGTACTGTCGCAGGGGCAGGACTGAGGGAGTGACGTACTGTCGGAGGGGCAGTACTGAGGGAGTGACGCACTGTCGGAGGGGCAGTACTGAGGGAGTGACATACTGCCGGAGGGGCAGTACTAAGGGAGTGCGATACTGTCGGAGGGGCAGTACTGAGGGAATGACGCACTGTCGGAGGGTCAGTACTGAGGGAGTGACGTACTGTCGGAGGGGCAGTACTGAGGGAGTGCCGTACTATCGGGGGGGTAGTACTGAGGGAGTGACGTACTGTCGGAGGGGCAGTACTGAGGGAGCCCCGCACTGTCGGAGGGGCAGTACTGAGGGAGTGCCGTACTGTCGGAGGGGCAGTACTGAGGGAGTGCCGTACTGTCGGAGGGGCAGTACTGAGGGAGTGACATACTGTCGGAGGGGCAGTACTGAGGGAGTGACGTACTGTCGGAGGGGCAGTACTGAGGGAGTGCTGCACTGTCGGAGGGGCAGTACTGAGGGAGTGACGTACTGTTGGAGGGGCAGTACTGAGGGAGTGACGTACTGTCGGAAGGCCAGTACTGAGGGAGTGATGTACTGTCGGAAGGCAGTACTGAGGGAGTGACGTACTGTTGGAGGGGCAGTACTGAGGGAGTGACGTACTGTCGGAGGGGCAGTACTGAGGCAGTGCCGTACTGTCGGAGGGGCAGTACTGAGGGAGTGCGGCACTGTCGGAGGGGCAGTACTGACGGAGTGACGTACTGTCGGAGAGGCAGTACTGAGGGAGTGCCATACTGTCGGTGGGGCAGTACTGAGGGAGTGCGGCACTGTCGGAGGGGCAGTACTGACGGAGTGACGTACTGTCGGAGAGGCAGTACTGAGGGAGTGCCGTACTGTCGGAGGGGCAGTACTGAGGGAGTGCCGTATTGCGCTGTCGGAGGTGAGGTACTGAGGGAGTGACGTACTGTCGGAGGGGCGGTACTGAGGGAGTGCCGTATTGTCGGAGGGGCAGTACTGAGGGAGTGACTTACGGTCGGAGGGGCGGTACTGAGGGAGTGCCGTACTGTCGGAGGGGCAGTACTGAGTGAGTGACGTACTGTCGGAGGGGCAGTACTGAGGGAGTGACGTATTGTCGGAGGGCCAGTACTGAGGGAGTGCAGCACTGTCGGAGGGGCAGTACTGACGGAGTGACGTACTGTCGGAGAGGCAGTACTGAGGGAGTGACGTACTGTCAGAGGTGCAGAACTGAGGGAGTGACGTACTGTCGGAGGGGCAGTACTGAGGGAGTGACGTACTGTCGGAGGGGCAGGACTGAGGGAGTGCCGAACTGTCGGAGGGGCAGTACTGAGGGAGTGACGTATTGTCGGAGGGGCAGTACTGAGGGAGTGCCGTACTGTCGGAGGGGCAGTACTGAGGGAGTGACGTACTGTCGGAGGGGCAGTACTGAGGGAGTGACGTACTGTCGGAGGGGCAGTACTGAGGGAGTGACGTACTGTAGGAGGGGCAGTACTGAGGGAGTGAAGTACTGTCGGAGGAGCAGTACTGAGGGAGTGCCGTACTGTCGGAGGGGCAGTACTGAGGGAGTGCCGTACTGTCGGAGGGGCAGTACTGAGGGAGTGACGTACTGTCGCAGGGGCAGTACTGAGGGAGTGACGTACTGTCGCAGGGGCAGTACTGAGGGAGTGACGTACTGTCGCAGGGGCAGGACTGAGGGAGTGAAGTACTGTCGGAGGGGCAGTACTGAGGGAGTGACGTACTGTCGCAGGGGCAGTACTGAGGGAGTGACGTACTGTCGGAGGGGCAGTACTGAGGGAGTGCCGTACTGTCGGAGGGGCAGTACTGAGGGAGTGACGTACTGTCGCAGGGGCAGTACTGAGGGAGTGACGTACTGTCGCAGGGGCAGTACTGAGGGAGTGACGTACTGTCGCAGGGGCAGGACTGAGGGAGTGACGTACTGTCGGAGGGGCAGTACTGAGGGAGTGACGCACTGTCGGAGGGGCAGTACTGAGGGAGTGACATACTGCCGGAGGGGCCGTACTGAGGGAGTGTGATACTGTCGGAGGGGCAGTACTGAGGGAGTGACGCACTGTCGGAGGGTCAGTACTGAGGGAGTGACGTACTGTCGGAGGGGCAGTACTGAGGGAGTGCCGTACTATCGGGGGGGTAATACTGAGGGAGTGACGTACTGTCGGAGGGGCAGTACTGAGGGAGCCCCGCACTGTCGGAGGGGCAGTACTGAGGGAGTGCCGTACTGTCGGAGGGGCAGTACTGAGGGAGTGCCGTACTGTCGGAGGGGCAGTACTGAGGGAGTGACGTACTGTCGGAGGGGCAGTACTGAGGGAGTGACGTACTGTCGGAGGGGCAGTACTGAGGGAGTGCTGCACTGTCGGAGGGGCAGTACTGAGGGAGTGACGTACTGTTGGAGGGGCAGTACTGAGGGAGTGACGTACTGTCGGAAGGCCAGTACTGAGGGAGTGATGTACTGTCGGAGGGGCAGTACTGAGGGAGTGAAGTACTGTCGGAGGGGCAGTACTGAGGGAGTGACGTACTGTCGGAGGGGCAGTACTGAGGGACTGACGTACTGTCGGTGGGGCAGTACTGAGGAAGCGACCACCTGTCGGAGGGGCAGTACTGAGGGAGTGACGTACTGTCGGAGGGGCAGTACTGAGGGACTGACGTACTGTCGGTGGGGCAGTACTGAGGGAGTGCGGCACTGTCGGAGGGGCAGTACTGACGGAGTGACGTACTGTCGGAGAGGCAGTACTGAGGGAGTGACGTACTGTCGGAGGGGCAGTACTGAGGGAGTGACGTACTGTCGGAGAGGCAGTACTGAGGGAGTGACGTACTGTCGGAGTGCAGAACTGAGGGAGTGACGCACTGTCGGAGGGGCAGTACTGAGGGAGTGACGTACTGTCGGATGGGCAGTACTGAGGGAGTGCCGTACTGTCGGAGGGGCAGTACTGAGGGAGTGACGTACTGTCGGAGGGGCAGTACTGAGGGAGTGACGTACTGTCGGTGCGGCAGTACTGAGGGAGTGACGTACTGTCGGAGGGGCAGTACTGAGGGAGTGAAGTACTGTCGGAGGAGCAGTACTGAGGGAGTGCCGTACTGTCGGAGGGGCAGTACTGAGGGAGTGCCGTACTGTCGGAGGGGCAGTACTGAGGGAGTGACGTACTGTCGCAGGGGCAGTACTGAGGGAGTGACGTACTGTCGCAGGGGCAGTACTGAGGGAGTGACGTACTGTCGCAGGGGCAGGACTGAGGGAGTGAAGTACTGTCGGAGGGGCAGTACTGAGGGAGTGCCGTACTGTCGGAGGGGCAGTACTGAGGGAGTGACGTACTGTCGCAGGGGCAGTACTGAGGGAGTGACGTACTGTCGCAGGGGCAGTACTGAGGGAGTGACGTACTGTCGCAGGGGCAGGACTGAGGGAGTGACGTACTGTCGGAGGGGCAGTACTGAGGGAGTGACGCACTGTCGGAGGGGCAGTACTGAGGGAGTGACATACTGCCGGAGGGGCAGTACTAAGGGAGTGCGATACTGTCGGAGGGGCAGTACTGAGGGAATGACGCACTGTCGGAGGGTCAGTACTGAGGGAGTGACGTACTGTCGGAGGGGCAGTACTGAGGGAGTGCCGTACTATCGGGGGGGTAGTACTGAGGGAGTGACGTACTGTCGGAGGGGCAGTACTGAGGGAGCCCCGCACTGTCGGAGGGGCAGTACTGAGGGAGTGCCGTACTGTCGGAGGGGCAGTACTGAGGGAGTGCCGTACTGTCGGAGGGGCAGTACTGAGGGAGTGACATACTGTCGGAGGGGCAGTACTGAGGGAGTGACGTACTGTCGGAAGGCAGTACTGAGGGAGTGACGTACTGTTGGAGGGGCAGTACTGAGGGAGTGACGTACTGTCGGAGGGGCAGTACTGAGGCAGTGCCGTACTGTCGGAGGGGCAGTACTGAGGGAGTGCGGCACTGTCGGAGGGGCAGTACTGACGGAGTGACGTACTGTCGGAGAGGCAGTACTGAGGGAGTGCCATACTGTCGGTGGGGCAGTACTGAGGGAGTGCGGCACTGTCGGAGGGGCAGTACTGACGGAGTGACGTACTGTCGGAGAGGCAGTACTGAGGGAGTGCCGTACTGTCGGAGGGGCAGTACTGAGGGAGTGCCGTATTGCGCTGTCGGAGGTGAGGTACTGAGGGAGTGACGTACTGTCGGAGGGGCGGTACTGAGGGAGTGCCGTATTGTCGGAGGGGCAGTACTGAGGGAGTGACTTACGGTCGGAGGGGCGGTACTGAGGGAGTGCCGTACTGTCGGAGGGGCAGTACTGAGTGAGTGACGTACTGTCGGAGGGGCAGTACTGAGGGAGTGACGTATTGTCGGAGGGCCAGTACTGAGGGAGTGCAGCACTGTCGGAGGGGCAGTACTGACGGAGTGACGTACTGTCGGAGAGGCAGTACTGAGGGAGTGACGTACTGTCAGAGGTGCAGAACTGAGGGAGTGACGTACTGTCGGAGGGGCAGTACTGAGGGAGTGACGTACTGTCGGAGGGGCAGGACTGAGGGAGTGCCGAACTGTCGGAGGGGCAGTACTGAGGGAGTGACGTATTGTCGGAGGGGCAGTACTGAGGGAGTGCCGTACTGTCGGAGGGGCAGTACTGAGGGAGTGACGTACTGTCGGAGGGGCAGTACTGAGGGAGTGACGTACTGTCGGAGGGGCAGTACTGAGGGAGTGACGTACTGTCGGAGGGGCAGTACTGAGGGAGCCCCGCACTGTCGGAGGGGCAGTACTGAGGGAGTGCCGTACTGTCGGAGGGGCAGTACTGAGGGAGTGCCGTACTGTCGGAGGGGCAGTACTGAGGGAGTGACGTACTGTCGGAGGGGCAGTACTGAGGGAGTGACGTACTGTCGGAGGGGCAGTACTGAGGGAGTGCTGCACTGTCGGAGGGGCAGTACTGAGGGAGTGACGTACTGTCGGTGGGGCAGTACTGAGGGAGTGCCGTACTGTCGGAGGGGCAGTACTGAGGGAGTGACGTACTGTCGGAAGGCAGTACTGAGGAAGCGACCACCTGTCGGAGGGGCAGTACTGAGGGAGTGCTGCACTGTCGGAGGGGCAGTACTGAGGGAGTGACGTACTGTCGGTGGGGCAGTACTGAGGGAGTGCGGCACTGTCGGAGGGGCAGTACTGACGGAGTGACGTACTGTCGGAGAGGCAGTACTGAGGGAGTGACGTACTGTCGGAGGGGCAGTACTGAGGGAGTGACGTACTGTCGGAGAGGCAGTACTGAGGGAGTGACGTACTGTCGGAGTGCAGAACTGAGGGAGTGACGCACTGTCGGAGGGGCAGTACTGAGGGAGTGACGCACTGTCGGATGGGCAGTACTGAGGGAGTGCCGTACTGTCGGAGGGGCAGTACTGAGGGAGTGACGTACTGTCGGAGGGACAGTACTGAGGGAGTGACGTACTGTCGGTGCGGCAGTACTGAGGGAGTGACGTACTGTCGGAGGGGCAGTACTGAGGGAGTGAAGTACTGTCGGAGGAGCAGTACTGAGGGAGTGCCGTACTGTCGGAGGGGCAGTACTGAGGGAGTGCCGTACTGTCGGAGGGGCAGTACTGAGGGAGTGACGTACTGTCGCAGGGGCAGTACTGAGGGAGTGACGTACTGTCGCAGGGGCAGTACTGAGGGAGTGACGTACTGTCGCAGGGGCAGGACTGAGGGAGTGAAGTACTGTCGGAGGGGCAGTACTGAGGGAGTGCCGTACTGTCGGAGGGGCAGTACTGAGGGAGTGACGTACTGTCGCAGGGGCAGTACTGAGGGAGTGACGTACTGTCGCAGGGGCAGTACTGAGGGAGTGACGTACTGTCGCAGGGGCAGGACTGAGGGAGTGACGTACTGTCGGAGGGGCAGTACTGAGGGAGTGACGCACTGTCGGAGGGGCAGTACTGAGGGAGTGACATACTGCCGGAGGGGCAGTACTAAGGGAGTGCGATACTGTCGGAGGGGCAGTACTGAGGGAGTGCCGTACTATCGGGGGGGTAGTACTGAGGGAGTGACGTACTGTCGGAGGGGCAGTACTGAGGGAGTGCCGTACTATCGGGGGGGTAGTACTGAGGGAGTGACGTACTGTCGGAGGGGCAGTACTGAGGGAGCCCCGCACTGTCGGAGGGGCAGTACTGAGGGAGTGCCGTACTGTCGGAGGGGCAGTACTGAGGGAGTGCCGTACTGTCGGAGGGGCAGTACTGAGGGAGTGACATACTGTCGGAGGGGCAGTACTGAGGGAGTGACGTACTGTCGGAGGGGCAGTACTGAGGGAGTGCTGCACTGTCGGAGGGGCAGTACTGAGGGAGTGACGTACTGTTGGAGGGGCAGTACTGAGGGAGTGACGTACTGTCGGAAGGCCAGTACTGAGGGAGTGATGTACTGTCGGAAGGCAGTACTGAGGAAGCGACCACCTGTCGGAGGGGCAGTACTGAGGGAGTGCGACACTGTCGGAGGGGCAGTACTGAGGGAGTGACGTACTGTCGGAGGGGCAGTACTGAGGGAGTGCCGTATTGCGCTGTCGGAGGTGAGGTACTGAGGGAGTGACGTACTGTCGGAGGGGCGGTACTGAGGGAGTGCCGTATTGTCGGAGGGGCAGTACTGAGGGAGTGACTTACGGTCGGAGGGGCGGTACTGAGGGAGTGCCGTACTGTCGGAGGGGCAGTACTGAGGGAGTGACGTACTGTCGGAGGGGCAGTACTGAGGGAGTGACGTATTGTCGGAGGGCCAGTACTGAGGGAGTGCAGCACTGTCGGAGGGGCAGTACTGACGGAGTGACGTACTGTCGGAGAGGCAGTACTGAGGGAGTGACGTACTGTCAGAGGTGCAGAACTGAGGGAGTGACGTACTGTCGGAGGGGCAGTACTGAGGGAGTGACGTACTGTCGGAGGGGCAGGACTGAGGGAGTGCCGAACTGTCGGAGGGGCAGTACTGAGGGAGTGACGTATTGTCGGAGGGGCAGTACTGAGGGAGTGCCGTACTGTCGGAGGGGCAGTACTGAGGGAGTGACGTACTGTCGGAGGGGCAGTACTGAGGGAGTGACGTACTGTCGGAGGGGCAGTACTGAGGGAGTGACGTACTGTCGGAGGGGCAGTACTGAGGGAGCCCCGCACTGTCGGAGGGGCAGTACTGAGGGAGTGCCGTACTGTCGGAGGGGCAGTACTGAGGGAGTGCCGTACTGTCGGAGGGGCAGTACTGAGGGAGTGACGTACTGTCGGAGGGGCAGTACTGAGGGAGTGACGTACTGTCGGAGGGGCAGTACTGAGGGAGTGCTGCACTGTCGGAGGGGCAGTACTGAGGGAGTGACGTACTGTTGGAGGGGCAGTACTGAGGGAGTGACGTACTGTCGGAGGGGCAGTACTGAGGGAGTGACGTACTGTCGGAGGGGCAGTACTGAGGGAGTGCTGCACTGTCGGAGGGGCAGTACTGAGGGAGTGACGTACTGTTGGAGGGGCAGTACTGAGGGAGTGACGTACTGTCGGAGGGGCAGTACTGAGGGAGTGACGTACTGTCGGAGGGGCAGTACTGAGGGAGTGACGTACTGTCGGAAGGCAGTACTGAGGAAGCGACCACCTGTCGGAGGGGCAGTACTGAGGGAGTGCCGCACTGTCGGAGGGGCAGTACTGAGGGAGTGCCGTACTGTCGGAGGGGCAGTACTGAGGGAGTGACGTACTGTCGGTGGGGCAGTACTGAGGGAGTGCGGCACTGTCGGAGGGGCAGTACTGACGGAGTGACGTACTGTCGGAGAGGCAGTACTGAGGGAGTGCCGTACTGTCGGAGGGGCAGTACTGAGGGAGTGCCGTATTGCGCTGTCGGAGGTGAGGTACTGAGGGAGTGACATACTGTCGGAGGGGCGGTACTGAGGGAGTGCCGTATTGTCGGAGGGGCAGTACTGAGGGAGTGACTTACGGTCGGAGGGGCGGTACTGAGGGAGTGCCGTACTGTCGGAGGGGCAGTACTGAGGGAGTGACGTACTGTCGGAGGGGCAGTACTGAGGGAGTGACGTATTGTCGGAGGGCCAGTACTGAGGGAGTGACGTACTGTCGGAGGGGCAGTACTGAGGGAGTGACGTACTGTCGGAGGGGCAGGACTGAGGGAGTGCCGAACTGTCGGAGGGGCAGTACTGAGGGAGTGACGTATTGTCGGAGGGGCAGTACTGAGGGAGTGCCGTACTGTCGGAGGGGCAGTACTGAGGGAGTGACGTACTGTCGGAGGGGCAGTACTGAGGGAGTGACGTACTGTCGGGGGGGCAGTACTGAGGGAGTGACGTACTGTCGGAGGGGCAGTACTGAGGGAGCCCCGCACTGTCGGAGGGGCAGTACTGAGGGAGTGCCGTACTGTCGGAGGGGCAGTACTGAGGGAGTGCCGTACTGTCGGAGGGGCAGTACTGAGGGAGTGACGTACTGTCGGAGGGGCAGTACTGAGGGAGTGACGTACTGTCGGAGGGGCAGTACTGAGGGAGTGCTGCACTGTCGGAGGGGCAGTACTGAGGGAGTGACGTACTGTTGGAGGGGCAGTACTGAGGGAGTGACGTACTGTCGGAAGGCCAGTACTGAGGGAGTGATGTACTGTCGGAGGGGCAGTACTGAGGGAGTGAAGTACTGTCGGAAGGCCAGTACTGAGGGAGTGATGTACTGTCGGAGGGGCAGTACTGAGGAAGCGACCACCTGTCGGAGGGGCAGTACTGAGGGAGTGACGTACTGTCGGTGGGGCAGTACTGAGGGAGTGCGGCACTGTCGGAGGGGCAGTACTGACGGAGTGACGTACTGTCGGAGAGGCAGTACTGAGGGAGTGCCGTACTGTCGGAGGGGCAGTACTGAGGGAGTGCCGTATTGCGCTGTCGGAGGTGAGGTACTGAGGGAGTGACGTACTGTCGGAGGGGCGGTACTGAGGGAGTGCCGTATTGTCGGAGGGGCAGTACTGAGGGAGTGACTTACGGTCGGAGGGGCGGTACTGAGGGAGTGCCGTACTGTCGGAGGGGCAGTACTGAGGGAGTGACGTACTGTCGGAGGGGCAGTACTGAGGGAGTGACGTATTGTCGGAGGGCCAGTACTGAGGGAGTGCAGCACTGTCGGAGGGGCAGTACTGACGGAGTGACGTACTGTCGGAGAGGCAGTACTGAGGGAGTGACGTACTGTCGGAGGTGCAGAACTGAGGGAGTGACGTACTGTCGGAGAGGCAGTACTGAGGGAGTGACGTACTGTCGGAGGTGCAGAACTGAGGGAGTGACGCACTGTCGGAGGGGCAGTACTGAGGGAGTGACGTACTGTCGGATGGGCAGTACTGAGGGAGTGCCGTACTGTCGGAGGGGAAGTACTGAGGGAGTGCCGCACTGTCGGAGGGGCAGTACTGAGGGAGTGACGTACTGTCGGAGGGGAAGTACTGAGAGAGTGACGTACTGTCGGAGCGGCAGTACTGAGGGAGTGACGTACTGTCGGAGGGGCAGTACTGAGGGAGTGAAGTACTGTCGGAGGAGCAGTACTGAGGGAGTGCCGTACTGTCGGAGGGGCAGTACTGAGGGAGTGCCGTACTGTCGGAGGGGCAGTACTGAGGGAGTGACGTACTGTCGCAGGGGCAGTACTGAGGGAGTGACGTACTGTCGCAGGGGCAGTACTGAGGGAGTGAAGTACTGTCGGAGGGGCAGTACTGAGGGAGTGCCGTATTGCGCTGTCGGAGGGGCGGTACTGAGGGAGTGACGTACTGTCGGAGGGGCAGTACTGAGGGAGTGACGTACTGTCGGAGGGGCAGTACTGAGGGAGTGACGTACTGTCGGAGGGGCAGTACTGAGGGAGTGACTTACTGTCGGAGGGGCAGTACTGAGGGAGTGACGTACTGTCGGAGGGGCGGTACTGAGGGAGTGCCGTATTGTCGGAGGGGCAGTACTGAGGGAGTGACTTACGGTCGGAGGGGCGGTACTGAGGGAGTGCCGTACTGTCGGAGGGGCAGTACTGAGGGAGTGACGTACTGTCGGAGGGGCAGTACTGAGGGAGTGACGTATTGTCGGAGGGCCAGTACTGAGGGAGTGCAGCACTGTCGGAGGGGCAGTACTGACGGAGTGACGTACTGTCGGAGAGGCAGTACTGAGGGAGTGACGTACTGTCGGAGGTGCAGAACTGAGGGAGTGACGTACTGTCGGAGAGGCAGTACTGAGGGAGTGACGTACTGTCGGAGGTGCAGAACTGAGGGAGTGACGCACTGTCGGAGGGGCAGTACTGAGGGAGTGACGTACTGTCGGATGGGCAGTACTGAGGGAGTGCCGTACTGTCGGAGGGGAAGTACTGAGGGAGTGCCGCACTGTCGGAGGGGCAGTACTGAGGGAGTGACGTACTGTCGGAGGGGAAGTACTGAGAAAGTGACGTACTGTCGGAGCGGCAGTACTGAGGGAGTGACGTACTGTCGGAGGGGCAGTACTGAGGGAGTGAAGTACTGTCGGAGGAGCAGTACTGAGGGAGTGCCGTACTGTCGGAGGGGCAGTACTGAGGGAGTGCCGTACTGTCGGAGGGGCAGTACTGAGGGAGTGACGTACTGTCGCAGGGGCAGTACTGAGGGAGTGACGTACTGTCGCAGGGGCAGTACTGAGGGAGTGACGTACTGTCGCAGGGGCAGGACTGAGGGAGTGAAGTACTGTCGGAGGGGCAGTACTGAGGGAGTGCCGTACTGTCGGAGGGGCAGTACTGAGGGAGTGACGTACTGTCGCAGGGGCAGTACTGAGGGAGTGACGTACTGTCGCAGGGGCAGTACTGAGGGAGTGACGTACTGTCGCAGGGGCAGGACTGAGGGAGTGACGTACTGTCGGAGGGGCAGTACTGAGGGAGTGACGCACTGTCGGAGGGGCAGTACTGAGGGAGTGACATACTGCTGGAGGGGCAGTACTGAGGGAGTGCGATACTGTCGGAGGGGCAGTACTGAGGGAGTGACGCACTGTCGGAGGGTCAGTACTGAGGGAGTGACGTACTGTCGGAGGGGCAGTACTGAGGGAGTGCCGTACTATCGGGGGGGGTAGTACTGAGGGAGTGACGTACTGTCGGAGGGGCAGTACTGAGGGAGCCCCGCACTGTCGGAGGGGCAGTACTGAGGGAGTGCCGTACTGTCGGAGGGGCAGTACTGAGGGAGTGCCGTACTGTCGGAGGGGCAGTACTGAGGGAGTGACGTACTGTCGGAGGGGCAGTACTGAGGGAGTGACGTACTGTCGGAGGGGCAGTACTGAGGGAGTGCTGCACTGTCGGAGGGGCAGTACTGAGGGAGTGACGTACTGTTGGAGGGGCAGTACTGAGGGAGTGACGTACTGTCGGAGGGCAGTACTGAGGGAGCGACGTACAGTCGGAGGGGCAGTATTGAGGGAGCGACGTACTGTCGGAGGGGCAGTACTGAGGGAGTGCCGTACTGTCGGAGGGGCAGTGCTGAGGCAGTGCCGTACTGTCGGAGGGGCAGTACTGAGGGAGTGACGTACTGTCGGTGGGGCAGTACTGAGGGAGTGCGGCACTGTCGGAGGGGCAGTACTGACGGAGTGACGTACTGTCGGAGAGGCAGTACTGAGGGAGTGCCGTACTGTCGGAGGGGCAGTACTGAGGGAGTGCCGTATTGCGCTGTCGGAGGGGCGGTACTGAGGGAGTGACGTACTGTCGGAGGGGCAGTACTGAGGGAGTGACGTACTGTCGGAGGGGCAGTACTGAGGGAGTGACGTACTGTCGGAGGGGCAGTACTGAGGGAGTGACTTACTGTCGGAGGGGCAGTGCTGAGGGAGTGACGTACTGTCGGATGGGCAGTACTGAGGGAGTGCCGTACTGTCGGAGGGGAAGTACTGAGGGAGTGCCGCACTGTCGGAGGGGCAGTACTGAGGGAGTGACGTACTGTCGGAGGGGCAGTACTGAGGGAGTGACGTACTGTCGGAGAGGCAGTACTGAGGGAGTGACGTACTGTCGGAGGTGCAGAACTGAGGGAGTGACGCACTGTCGGAGGGGCAGTACTGAGGGAGTGACGTACTGTCGGATGGGCAGTACTGAGGGAGTGCCGTACTGTCGGAGGGGAAGTACTGAGGGAGTGCCGCACTGTCGGAGAGGCAGTACTGAGGGAGTGACGTACTGTCGGAGGGGCAGTACTGAGAGAGTGACGTACTGTCGGAGCGGCAGTACTGAGGGAGTGACGTACTGTCGGAGGGGCAGTACTGAGGGAGTGAAGTACTGTCGGAGGGGCAGTACTGAGGGAGTGCCGTACTGTCGGAGGGGCAGTACTGAGGGAGTGACGTACTGTCGCAGGGGCAGTACTGAGGGAGTGACGTACTGTCGCAGGAGCAGTACTGAGGGAGTGACGTACTGTCGCAGGGGCAGGACTGAGGGAGTGACGTACTGTCGGAGGGGCAGTACTGAGGGAGTGACGCACTGTCGGAGGGGCAGTACTGAGGGAGTGACATACTGCTGGAGGGGCAGTACTGAGGGAGTGCGATACTGCTGGAGGGGCAGTACTGAGGGAGTGCGATACTGTCGGAGGGGCAGTACTGAGGGAGTGACGCACTGTCGGAGGGTCAGTACTGAGGGAGTGACGTACTGTCGGAGGGGCAGTACTGAGGGAGTGCCGTACTATCGGGGGGGTAGTACTGAGGGAGTGACGTACTGTCGGAGGGGCAGTACTGAGGGAGCCCCGCACTGTCGGAGGGGCAGTACTGAGGGAGTGCCGTACTGTCGGAGGGGCAGTACTGAGGGAGTGCCGTACTGTCGGAGGGGCAGTACTGAGGGAGTGACGTACTGTCGGAGGGGCAGTACTGAGGGAGTGCTGCACTGTCGGAGGGGCAGTACTGAGGGAGTGACGTACTGTTGGAGGGGCAGTACTGAGGGAGTGACGTACTGTCGGAAGGCCAGTACTGAGGGAGTGATGTACTGTCGGAGGGGCAGTACTGAGGGAGCGACGTACAGTCGGAGGGGCAGTATTGAGGGAGCGACGTACTGTCGGAGGGGCAGTGCTGAGGGAGTGCCGTACTGTCGGAGGGGCAGTACTGAGGAAGCGACCACCTGTCGGAGGGGCAGTACTGAGGCAGTGCCGTACTGTCGGAGGGGCAGTACTGAGGCAGTGCCGTACTGTCGGTGGGGCAGTACTGAGGGAGTGCGGCACTGTCGGAGGGGCAGTACTGACGGAGTGACGTACTGTCGGAGAGGCAGTACTGAGGGAGTGCCGTACTGTCGGAGGGGCAGTACTGAGGGAGTGCCGTATGGCGCTGTCGGAGGGGAGGTACTGAGGGAGTGACGTACTGTCGGAGGGGCGGTACTGAGGGAGTGCCGTACTGTCGGAGGGGCGGTACTGAGGGAGTGCCGCACTGTCGGAGGGGCAGTACTGAGGGAGTGACGCACTGTTGGAGGGGCAGTACTGAGGGAGTGACGTACTGTCGGAGGGGCAGTACTGAGGGCGTGCTGCACTGTCGGAGGGGCAGTACTGACGGAGTGACGTACTGTTGGAGAGGCAGTACTGAGGGAGTGACGTACTGTCGGAGGTGCAGAACTGAGGGAGTGACGTACTGTCAGAGGGGCAGTACTGAGGGAGTGACGTACTGTCGGAGGGGCAGTACTGAGGGAGTGACGTCCTGTCGGAAGGGCAGTACTGAGGGAGTGACGTACTGTCGGAGGGGCAGTACTGAGGGAGTGACATACTGTCGGAGGGACAGTACTGAGGGACTGACGTACTGTCGGAGGGGCAGTACTGAGGGAGTGACGTACTGTCGGAGGGGCAGTACTGAGGGAGTGCTGCTCTATCGGAGGGGCAGTACTGAGGGAGTGACGTACTGTCGGAGGGGCAGTACTGAGGGAGTGACGTACAGTCGGAGGGGCAGTACTGAGGGAGTGACGTACTGTCGGAGGGGCAGTACTGAGGGAGCCCCGCACTGTCGGAAGGCCAGTACTGAGGGAGTGACGTACTGTCGGAGGGGCAGTACTCAGGGATTGACGTACTGTCGGAGGGGCAGGACTGAGGGAGTGACGTACTGTCGGAGGGGCAGTACTGAGGGACTGACGTACTGTCGGAGGGGCAGTACTGAGGGAGTGACGTACTGTCGGAGGGGCAGTACTGAGGGAGTGACGTACTGTTGGAGGGGCAGTACTGAGGGAGTGCCGCACTGTTGGAGGGGCAGTACTGAGGGAGTGACATACTGTCGGAGGGGCAGTACTGATGGACTGACGTACTGTCGGAGGGGCAGTACTGAGGGAGTGACGTACTGTCGGAGGGGCAGTACTGAGGGAGTGACGTACTGTCGGAGGGGCGGTACTGAGGGAGTGACATACTGTCGGAGGGGCGGTACTGAGGGAGTGCCGTACTGTCGGAGGGGCAGTACTGAGGGAGTGCCGCACTGTTGGAGGGGCAGTACTGAGGGAGTGACATACTGTCGGAGGTGCAGAACTGAGGGAGTGACGTACTGTCGGAGGGGCGGTACTGAGGGAGTGACATACTGTCGGAGGGGCGGTACTGAGGGAGTGCCGTACTGTCGGAGGGGCAGTACTGAGGGAGTGCCGCACTGTTGGAGAGGCAGTACTGAGGGAGTGACGTACTGTCGGAGGTGCAGAACTGAGGGAGTGACGTACTGTCAGAGGGGCAGTACTGAGGGAGTGACGTACTGTCGGAGGGGCAGTACTGAGGGAGTGACGTCCTGTCGGAAGGGCAGTACTGAGGGAGTGACGTACTGTCGGAGGGGCAGTACTGAGGGAGTGACATACTGTCGGAGGGACAGTGCTGAGGGACTGACGTACTGTCGGAGGGGCAGTACTGAGGGAGTGACGTACTGTCGGAGGGGCAGTACTGAGGGAGTGACGTACTGTTGGAGGGGCAGTACTGAGGGAGTGACGTACTGTCGGAGGGGCAGTACTGAGGGAGTGCCGTACTGTCGGAGGGGCAGTACTGAGGGAGTGCCGTACTGCCGGAGGGGCAGTACTGAGGGAGACGTACTGTCGCAGGGGCAGTACTGAGGGAGTGACGTACTGTCGGAGGGGCAGTACTGAGGGAGTGCTGCTCTATCGGAGGGGCAGTACTGAGGGAGTGACGTACTGTCGGAGGGGCAGTACTGAGGGAGTGACGTACAGTCGGAGGGGCAGTACTGAGGGAGTGACGTACTGTCGGAGGGGCAGTACTGAGGGAGCCCCGCACTGTCGGAAGGCCAGTACTGAGGGAGTGACGTACTGTCGGAGGGGCAGTACTCAGGGATTGACGTACTGTCGGAGGGGCAGGACTGAGGGAGTGACGTACTGTCGGAGGGGCAGTACTGAGGGACTGACGTACTGTCGGATGGGCAGTACTGAGGGAGTGACGTACTGTCGGAGGGGCAGTACTGAGGGAGTGACGTACTGTTGGAGGGGCAGTACTGAGGGAGTGACGTACTGTCGGAGGGGCGGTACTGAGGGAGTGACATACTGTCGGAGGGGCGGTACTGAGGGAGTGCCGTACTGTCGGAGGGGCAGTACTGAGGGAGTGCCGCACTGTTGGAGGGGCAGTACTGAGGGAGTGACATACTGTCGGAGGGGCAGTACTGAGGGACTGACGTACTGTCGGAGGGACAGTACTGAGGGAGTGACGTACTGTCGGAGGGGCAGTACTGAGGGAGTGACGTACTGTTGGAGGGGCAGTACTGAGGGAGTGACGTACTGTCGGAGGGGCAGTACTGAGGGAGTGCCGTACTGTCGGAGGGGCAGTACTGAGGGAGTGCCGTACTGCCGGAGGGGCAGTACTGAGGGAGACGTACTGTCGGAGGGGCAGTACTGAGGGAGTGACGTACTGTCGGAGGGGCAGTACTGAGGGAGTGCTGCACTGTCGGAGGGGCAGTACTGAGGGAGTGACGTACTGTCGGAGGGGCAGTACTGAGGGAGTGACGTACAGTCGGAGGGGCAGTACTGGGGAGTGACGTACTGTCGGAGGGGCAGTACTGAGGGAGCCCCGCACTGTCGGAAGGCCAGTACTGAGGGAGTGACGTACTGTCGGAGGGGCAGTACTCAGGGATTGACGTACTGTCGGAGGGGCAGGACTGAGGGAGTGACGTACTGTCGGAGGGGCAGTACTGACGGAGTGACGTACTGTCGGAGAGGCAGTACTGAGGGAGTGACGTACTGTCGGAGGTGCAGAACTGAGGGAGTGACGTACTCTCGGAGGGGCAGTACTGAGGGAGTGACGTACTGTCGGAGGGGCAGTACTGAGGGAGTGCTGCACTGTCGGAGGGGCAGTACTGAGGGAGTGACGTACTGTCGGAGGGGCAGTACTGAGGGAGTGACGTACTGTCGGAAGGCCAGTACTGAGGGAGTGACGTACTGTCGGAGGGGCAGTACTGAGGGAGTGACGTACTGTCGCACTAGCAGTACTGAGGGAGTGACGGACTGTCGCAGGGGCAGTACTGAGGGAGTGACGTACTGTCGCAGGGGCAGGACTGAGGGAGTGACGTACTGTCGGAGAGGCAGTACTGAGGGAGTGACGCACTGTCGGAGGGGCAGTACTGAGGGAGTGACATACTGCCGGACGGGCAGTACTGAGGGAGTGCGATACTGTCGGAGGGGCAGTACTGAGGGAGTGACGCACTGTCGGAGGGTCAGTACTGAGGGAGTGACGTACTGTCGGAGGGGCAGTACTGAGGGAGTGCCGTAGTATCGGGGGGGTAGTACTGAGGGAGTGACGTACTGTCGGAGGGGCAGTACTGAGGGAGCCCCGCACTGTCGGAGTGGCAGTACTGAGGGAGTGACGTACTGTCGGAGGGGCAGTACTGAGGGAGTGACGTACTGTCGGAGGGGCAGTACTGAGGGAGTGCCGTACTGTCGGAGGGGCAGTACTGAGGGAGTGACGTACTGTCGGAGGGTCAGTACTGAGGGAGTGACGTACTGTCGGAGGGGCAGTACTGAGGGAGTGCTGCACTGTCGGAGGGGCAGTACTGAGGGAGTGCCGTACTGTCGGAGGGGCAGTACTGAGGGAGTGACGTACTGTCGGAGGGGCAGTACTGAGGGAGTGCGGCACTGTCGGAGGGGCAGTACTGACGGAGTGACGTACTGTCGGAGAGGCAGTACTGAGGGAGTGCCGTACTGTCGGAGGGGCAGTACTGAGGGAGTGCCGTATGGCGCTGTCGGAGGGGAGGTACTGAGGGAGTGACGTACTGTCGGAGGGGCGGTACTGAGGGAGTGCCGTACTGTCGGAGGGGCGGTACTGAGGGAGTGCCGCACTGTCGGAGGGGCAGTACTGAGGGAGTGCCGTATGGCGCTGTCGGAGGGGAGGTACTGAGGGAGTGACGTACTGTCGGAGGGGCGGTACTGAGGGAGTGCCGTACTGTCGGAGGGGCGGTACTGAGGGAGTGCCGCACTGTCGGAGGGGCAGTACTGAGGGAGTGCCGCACTGTCGGAGGGGCAGTACTGAGGGAGTGACGTACTGTCGGAGGGGCAGTACTGAGGGCGTGCTGCACTGTCGGAGGGGCAGTACTGACGGAGTGACGTACTGTTGGAGAGGCAGTACAGAGGGAGTGACGTACTGTCGGAGGTGCAGAACTGAGGGAGTGACGTACTGTCAGAGGGGCAGTACTGAGGGAGTGACGGACTGTCGGAGGGGCAGTACTGAGGGAGTGACGTCCTGTCGGAAGGGCAGTACTGAGGGAGTGACGTACTGTCGGAGGGGCAGTACTGAGGGAGTGACATACTGTCGGAGGGACAGTACTGAGGGACTGACGTACTGTCGGAGGGGCAGTACTGAGGGAGTGACACTGTCGGAGGGGCAGTACTGAGGGAGTGACGTACTGTTGGAGGGGCAGTACTGAGGGAGTGACGTACTGTCGGAGGGGCAGTACTGAGGGAGTGCCGTACTGTCGGAGGGGCAGTACTGAGGGAGTGCCGTACTGCCGGAGGGGCAGTACTGAGGGAGACGTACTGTCGGAGGGGCAGTACTGAGGGAGTGACGTACTGTCGGAGGGGCAGTACTGAGGGAGTGCTGCTCTATCGGAGGGGCAGTACTGAGGGAGTGACGTACTGTCGGAGGGGCAGTACTGAGGGAGTGACGTACAGTCGGAGGGGCAGTACTGAGGGAGTGACGTACTGTCGGAGGGGCAGTACTGAGGGAGCCCCGCACTGTCGGAAGGCCAGTACTGAGGGAGTGACGTACTGTCGGAGGGGCAGTACTCAGGGATTGACGTACTGTCGGAGGGGCAGGACTGAGGGAGTGACGTACTGTCGGAGGGGCAGTACTGAGGGACTGACGTACTGTCGGAGGGGCAGTACTGAGGGAGTGACGTACTGTCGGAGGGGCAGTACTTTGGGAGTGACGTACTGTTGGAGGGGCAGTACTGAGGGAGTGACGTACTGTCGGAGGGGCGGTACTGAGGGAGTGACATACTGTCGGAGGGACGGTACTGAGGGAGTGCCGTACTGTCGGAGGGGCAGTACTGAGGGAGTGCCGCATTGTTGGAGGGGCAGTACTGAGGGCGTGACATACTGTCGGAGGGGCAGTACTGAGGGACTGACGTACTGTCGGAGGGGCAGTACTGAGGGAGTGACGTACTGTCGGAGGGGCAGTACTGAGGGAGTGACGTACTGTAGGAGGGGCAGTACTGAGGGAGTGACGTACTGTCGGAGGGGCAGTACTGAGGGAGTGCCGTACTGTCGGAGGGGCAGTACTGAGGGAGTGCCGTACTGCCGGAGGGGCAGTACTGAGGGAGACGTACTGTCGGAGGGGCAGTACTGAGGGAGTGACGTACTGTCGGAGGGGCAGTACTGAGGGAGTGCTGCACTGTCGGAGGGGCAGTACTGAGGGAGTGACGTACTGTCGGAGGGGCAGTACTGAGGGAGTGACGTACAGTCGGAGGGGCAGTACTGGGGAGTGACGTACCGTCGGAGGGGCAGTACTGAGGGAGCCCCGCACTGTCGGAAGGCCAGTACTGAGGGAGTGACGTACTGTCGGAGGGGCAGTACTCAGGGATTGACGTACTGTCGGAGGGGCAGGACTGAGGGAGTGACGTACTGTCGGAGGGGCAGTACTGACGGAGTGACGTACTGTCGGAGAGGCAGTACTGAGGGAGTGACGTACTGTCGGAGGTGCAGAACTGAGGGAGTGACGTACTGTCGGAGGGGCAGTACTGAGGGAGTGACGTACTGTCGGAGGGGCAGTACTGAGGGAGTGCAGCACTGTCGGAGGGGCAGTACTGAGGGAGTGACGTACTGTCGGAGGGGCAGTACTGAGGGAGTGACGTACTGTCGGAAGGCCAGTACTGAGGGAGTGACGTACTGTCGGAGGGGCAGTACTGAGGGAGTGACGTACTGTCGGAGGGGCAGTACTGAGGGAGTGACGTACTGTCGGAGGGGCAGTACTGAGGGAGTGACGTACTGTCGGAGGGGCAGTACTGAGGGAGTGCTGCACTGTCGGAGGGGCAGTACTGAGGGAGTGACGTGCTGTCGGAGGGGCAGTACTGAGGGAGTGACGTACTGTCGGAAGGCCAGTACTGAGGGAGTGACGTACTGTCGGATGGGCAGTACTGAGGGAGTGACGTACTGTCGGAGGGGCAGTACTGAGGGAGTGACGTACTGTCGGAGGGGCAGTACTGAGGGAGTGCCGTACTGTCGGAGGGGTAGTACTGAGGGAGTGACGTACTGTCGGAGGGGCAGTGCTGAGGGAGCCCCGCACTGTCGGAGGGGCAGTACTGAGGGAGTGCCATACTGTCGGGGGGGCAGTACTGAGGGAGTGACGTACTGTCGGAGGGGCAGTACTGAGGAAGTGACGGACTGTCGGAGGGGCAGTACTGAGGGAGTGACGTCCTGTCGGAAGGGCAGTACTGAGGGAGTGACGTACTGTCGGAGGGGCAGTACTGAGGGAGTGACATACTGTCGGAGGGACAGTACTGAGGGACTGACGTACTGTCGGAGGGGCAGTACTGAGGGAGTGACGTACTGTCGGAGGGGCAGTACTGAGGGAGTGACGTACTGTTGGAGGGGCAGTACTGAGGGAGTGACGTACTGTCGGAGGGGCAGTACTGAGGGAGTGCCGTACTGTCGGAGGGGCAGTACTGAGGGAGTGCCGTACTGCCGGAGGGGCAGTACTGAGGGAGACGTACTGTCGGAGGAGCAGTACTGAGGGAGTGACGTACTGTCGGAGGGGCAGTACTGAGGGAGTGCTGCTCTATCGGAGGGGCAGTACTGAGGGAGTGACGTACTGTCGGAGGGGCAGTACTGAGGGAGTGACGTACAGTCGGAGGGGCAGTACTGAGGGAGTGACGTACTGTCGGAGGGGCAGTACTGAGGGAGCCCCGCACTGTCGGAAGGCCAGTACTGAGGGAGTGACGTACTGTCGGAGGGGCAGTACTCAGGGATTGACGTACTGTCGGAGGGGCAGGACTGAGGGAGTGACGTACTGTCGGAGGGGCAGTACTGAGGGACTGACGTACTGTCGGAGGGGCAGTACTGAGGGAGTGACGTACTGTCGGAGGGGCAGTACTTTGGGAGTGACGTACTGTTGGAGGGGCAGTACTGAGGGAGTGACGTACTGTCGGAGGGGCGGTACTGAGGGAGTGACATACTGTCGGAGGGGCGGTACTGAGGGAGTGCCGTACTGTCGGAGGGGCAGTACTGAGGGAGTGCCGCACTGT
This sequence comes from Pristiophorus japonicus, assembly GCF_044704955.1. NCBI lineage: Eukaryota > Metazoa > Chordata > Chondrichthyes > Pristiophoridae > Pristiophorus > Pristiophorus japonicus. The sequence continues at coordinate 352,252 of NW_027252329.1, read as the reverse complement.
TGGAGGGGCAGTACTGAGGGCGTGACATACTGTCGGAGGGGCAGTACTGAGGGACTGACGTACTGTCGGAGGGGCAGTACTGAGGGAGTGACGTACTGTCGGAGGGGCAGTACTGAGGGAGTGACGTACTGTAGGAGGGGCAGTACTGAGGGAGTGACGTACTGTCGGAGGGGCAGTACTGAGGGAGTGCCGTACTGTCGGAGGGGCAGTACTGAGGGAGTGCCGTACTGCCGGAGGGGCAGTACTGAGGGAGTGACGTACTGTCGGAGCGGCAGTACTGAGGGAGTGACGTACTGTCGGAGGGGCAGTACTGAGGGAGTGACGTACTGTCGGAGGGGCAGTACTGAGGGAGTGCTGCACTGTCGGAGGGGCAGTACTGAGGGAGTGACGTACTGTCGGAGGGGCAGTACTGAGGGAGTGACGTACAGTCGGAGGGGCAGTACTGGGGAGTGACGTACCGTCGGAGGGGCAGTACTGAGGGAGCCCCGCACTGTCGGAAGGCCAGTACTGAGGGAGTGACGTACTGTCGGAGGGGCAGTACTCAGGGATTGACGTACTGTCGGAGGGGCAGGACTGAGGGAGTGACGTACTGTCGGAGGGGCAGTACTGACGGAGTGACGTACTGTCGGAGAGGCAGTACTGAGGGAGTGACGTACTGTCGGAGGTGCAGAACTGAAGGAGTGACGTACTGTCGGAGGGGCAGTACTGAGGGAGTGACGTACTGTCGGAGGGGCAGTACTGAGGGAGTGCAGCACTGTCGGAGGGGTAGTACTGAGGGAGTGACGTACTGTCGGAGGGGCAGTACTGAGGGAGTGACGTACTGTCTGAAGGCCAGTACTGAGGGAGTGACGTACTGTCGGAGGGGCAGTACTGAGGGAGTGACGTACTGTCGGAGGGGCAGTACTGAGGGAGTGACGTACTGTCGGAGGGGCAGTACTGAGGGAGTGACGTACTGTCGGAGGGGCAGTACTGAGGGAGTGCTGCACTGTCGGAGGGGCAGTACTGAGGGAGTGACGTGCTGTCGGAGGGGCAGTACTGAGGGAGTGACGTACTGTCGGAAGGCCAGTACTGAGGGAGTGACGTACTGTCGGATGGGCAGTACTGAGGGAGTGACGTACTGTCGGAGGGGCAGTACTGAGGGAGTGACGTACTGTCGGAGGGGCAGTACTGAGGGAGTGCCGTACTGTCGGAGGGGTAGTACTGAGGGAGTGACGTACTGTCGGAGGGGCAGTGCTGAGGGAGCCCCGCACTGTCGGAGGGGCAGTACTGAGGGAGTGCCATACTGTCGGGGGGGCAGTACTGAGGGAGTGACGTACTGTCGGAGGGGCAGTACTGAGGGAGTGACGGACTGTCGGAGGGGCAGTACTGAGGGAGTGATGTCCTGTCGGAAGGGCAGTACTGAGGGAGTGACGTACTGTCGGAGGGGCAGTACTGAGGGAGTGACATACTGTCGGAGGGACAGTACTGAGGGACTGACGTACTGTCGGAGGGGCAGTACTGAGGGAGTGACGTACTGTCGGAGGGGCAGTACTGAGGGAGTGACGTACTGTTGGAGGGGCAGTACTGAGGGAGTGACGTACTGTCGGAGGGGCAGTACTGAGGGAGTGCCGTACTGTCGGAGGGGCAGTACTGAGGGAGTGCCGTACTGCCGGAGGGGCAGTACTGAGGGAGACGTACTGTCGGAGGGGCAGTACTGAGGGAGTGACGTACTGTCGGAGGGGCAGTACTGAGGGAGTGCTGCTCTATCGGAGGGGCAGTACTGAGGGAGTGACGTACTGTCGGAGGGGCAGTACTGAGGGAGTGACGTACAGTCGGAGGGGCAGTACTGAGGGAGTGACGTACTGTCGGAGGGGCAGTACTGAGGGAGCCCCGCACTGTCGGAAGGCCAGTACTGAGGGAGTGACCTACTGTCGGAGGGGCAGTACTCAGGGATTGACGTACTGTCGGAGGGGCAGGACTGAGGGAGTGACGTACTGTCGGAGGGGCAGTACTGAGGGACTGACGTACTGTCGGAGGGGCAGTACTGAGGGAGTGACGTACTGTCGGAGGGGCAGTACTTTGGGAGTGACGTACTGTTGGAGGGGCAGTACTGAGGGAGTGACGTACTGTCGGAGGGGCGGTACTGAGGGAGTGACATACTGTCGGAGGGGCGGTACTGAGGGAGTGCCGTACTGTCGGAGGGGCAGTACTGAGGGAGTGCCGCACTGTTGGAGGGGCAGTACTGAGGGAGTGACGTACTGTCGGAGGGGCAGTACTGAGGGAGTGACGTACTGTCGGAGGGGCAGTACTGAGGGAGTGACGTACTGTCGGAGGGGCAGTACTGAGGGAGTGACGTACTGTCGGAGGGGCAGTACTGAGGGAGTGACGTACTGTCGGAGGGGCAGTACTGAGGGAGTGCCGTACTGTCGGAGGGGCAGTACTGAGGGAGTGACGTACTGTCGGAGGGGCAGTACTGAGGGAGTGACGTACTGTCGGAGGGGCAGTACTGAGGGAGTGCCGCACTGTCGGAGGGGCAGTACTGAGGGAGTGACGTACTGTCGGAGGGGCAGTACTGAGGGAGTGCCGTACTGTCGGAGGGGTAGTACTGAGGGAGTGACGTACTGTCGGAGGGGCAGTGCTGAGGGAGCCCCGCACTGTCGGAGGGGCAGTACTGAGGGAGTGCCATACTGTCGGGGGGGCAGTACTGAGGGAGTGACGTACTGTCGGAGGGGCAGTACTGAGGGAGTGACGGACTGTCGGAGGGGCAGTACTGAGGGAGTGACGTCCTGTCGGAAGGGCAGTACTGAGGGAGTGACGTACTGTCGGAGGGGCAGTACTGAGGGAGTGACATACTGTCGGAGGGACAGTACTGAGGGACTGACGTACTGTCGGAGGGGCAGTACTGAGGGAGTGACGTACTGTCGGAGGGGCAGTACTGAGGGAGTGACGTACTGTTGGAGGGGCAGTACTGAGGGAGTGACGTACTGTCGGAGGGGCAGTACTGAGGGAGTGCCGTACTGTCGGAGGGGCAGTACTGAGGGAGTGCCGTACTGCCGGAGCGGCAGTACTGAGGGAGACGTACTGTCGGAGGGGCAGTACTGAGGGAGTGACGTACTGTCGGAGGGGCAGTACTGAGGGAGTGCTGCTCTATCGGAGGGGCAGTACTGAGGGAGTGACGTACTGTCGGAGGGGCAGTACTGAGGGAGTGACGTACAGTCGGAGGGGCAGTACTGAGGGAGTGACGTACTGTCGGAGGGGCAGTACTGAGGGAGCCCCGCACTGTCGGAAGGCCAGTACTGAGGGAGTGACGTACTGTCGGAGGGGCAGTACTCAGGGATTGACGTACTGTCGGAGGGGCAGGACTGAGGGAGTGACGTACTGTCGGAGGGGCAGTACTGAGGGACTGACGTACTGTCGGAGGGGCAGTACTGAGGGAGTGACGTACTGTCGGAGGGGCAGTACTTTGGGAGTGACGTACTGTTGGAGGGGCAGTACTGAGGGAGTGACGTACTGTCGGAGGGGCGGTACTGAGGGAGTGACATACTGTCGGAGGGGCGGTACTGAGGGAGTGCCGTACTGTCGGAGGGGCAGTACTGAGGGAGTGCCGCACTGTTGGAGGGGCAGTACTGAGGGCGTGACATACTGTCGGAGGGGCAGTACTGAGGGACTGACGTACTGTCGGAGGGGCAGTACTGAGGGAGTGACGTACTGTCGGAGGGGCAGTACTGAGGGAGTGACGTACTGTAGGAGGGGCAGTACTGAGGGAGTGACGTACTGTCGGAGGGGCAGTACTGAGGGAGTGCCGTACTGTCGGAGGGGCAGTACTGAGGGAGTGCCGTACTGCCGGAGGGGCAGTACTGAGGGAGACGTACTGTCGGAGGGGCAGTACTGAGGGAGTGACGTACTGTCGGAGGGGCAGTACTGAGGGAGTGCTGCACTGTCGGAGGGGCAGTACTGAGGGAGTGACGTACTGTCGGAGGGGCAGTACTGAGGGAGTGACGTACAGTCGGAGGGGCAGTACTGGGGAGTGACGTACCGTCGGAGGGGCAGTACTGAGGGAGCCCCGCACTGTCGGAAGGCCAGTACTGAGGGAGTGACGTACTGTCGGAGGGGCAGTACTCAGGGATTGACGTACTGTCGGAGGGGCAGGACTGAGGGAGTGACGTACTGTCGGAGGGGCAGTACTGACGGAGTGACGTACTGTCGGAGAGGCAGTACTGAGGGAGTGACGTACTGTCGGAGGTGCAGAACTGAGGGAGTGACGTACTGTCGGAGGGGCAGTACTGAGGGAGTGACGTACTGTCGGAGGGGCAGTACTGAGGGAGTGCAGCACTGTCGGAGGGGCAGTACTGAGGGAGTGACGTACTGTCGGAGGGGCAGTACTGAGGGAGTGACGTACTGTCGGAAGGCCAGTACTGAGGGAGTGACGTACTGTCGGAGGGGCAGTACTGAGGGAGTGACGTACTGTCGGAGGGGCAGTACTGAGGGAGTGACGTACTGTCGGAGGGGCAGTACTGAGGGAGTGACGTACTGTCGGAGGGGCAGTACTGAGGGAGTGCTGCACTGTCGGAGGGGCAGTACTGAGGGAGTGACGTGCTGTCGGAGGGGCAGTACTGAGGGAGTGACGTACTGTCGGAAGGCCAGTACTGAGGGAGTGACGTACTGTCGGATGGGCAGTACTGAGGGAGTGACGTACTGTCGGAGGGGCAGTACTGAGGGAGTGACGTACTGTCGGAGGGGCAGTACTGAGGGAGTGCCGTACTGTCGGAGGGGTAGTACTGAGGGAGTGACGTACTGTCGGAGGGGCAGTGCTGAGGGAGCCCCGCACTGTCGGAGGGGCAGTACTGAGGGAGTGCCATACTGTCGGGGGGGCAGTACTGAGGGAGTGACGTACTGTCGGAGGGGCAGTACTGAGGGAGTGACGTACTGTCGGAGGGGCAGTACTGAGGGAGTGACGCACTGTCGGAGGGGCAGTACTGAGTGAGTGACGTACTGTCGGAGGGGCGGTACTGAGGGAGTGACGTACTGTCGGAGGGGCGGTACTGAGGGAGTGCCGTACTGTCGGAGGGGCAGTACTGAGGGAGTGCCGCACTGTTGGAGGGGCAGTACTGAGGGAGTGATGCACTGTCGGAGGGGCAGTACTGAGGGAGTAACGTACTGTCGGAGGGGCAGTACTGAGGGAGTGCTGCACTGTCGGAGGGGCAGTACTGAGGGAGTAACGTACTGTCGGAGGGGCAGTACTGAGGGAGTGACGCACTGTCGGAGGGGCAGTACTGAGGGAGTGACGCACTGTCGGATGGGCAGTACTGAGGGAGTGACGTACTGTCGGAGGGGCGGTACTGAGGGAGTGCCGTACTGTCGGAGGGGCAGTACTGAGGGAGTGACGTACTGTCGGAGGGGCAGTACTGAGAGAGTGCCGCACTGTTGGAGGGGCAGTACTGAGGGAGTGATGCACTGTCGGAGGGGCAGTACTGAGGGAGTGACGTACTGTCGGAGGGGCAGTACTGAGGGAGTGCTGCACTGTCGGAGGGGCAGTACTGAGGGAGTGCCGTACTGTCGGAGGGGCAGTACTGAGGGAGTGCTGCACTGTCGGAGGGGCAGTACTGAGGGAGTGCCGTACTGTCGGAGGGGCAGTACTGAGGGAGTGCCGTACTGTCGGAGGGGCAGTACTGAGGGAGTGTCGTACTGTCGGAGGGGCAGTACTGAGGGAGCCCCACACTGTCGGAGGGGCAGTGCTGAGGGAGTGCCGTACTGTCGGAGGGGCAGTACTGAGGGAGTGATGTACTGTCGGAGGGGCAGAACTGAGGGAATGACGTACTGTCGGAGGGGCAGTACTGAGGGAGTGACGTACTGTCGGAGGGGCAGCACTGAGGGAGTGATTACTGTCGGAGGGGCAGTACTGAGCGGAGGGGCAGTACTGAGGGAGTGACGTACTGTCGGAGGGGCAGTACTGAGAGAGTGACGTACGGTCGGAGGGGCAGTACTGAGGGAGTGACGTACTGTCGGAGGGGCAGTACTGAGGGAGTGACGTACAGTCGGAGGGGCAGTACTGAGGGAGTGACGTACTGTCGGAGGGGCAGTACTGAGGGAGTGACGTACTGTCGGAGGGGCAGTACTGAGGGATTGACGTACTGTCGGAGGGGCAGTACTGAGGGAGTGACGTACTGTCGGAGGGGCAGTACTGACGGAGTGACGTACTGTCAGAGAGGCAGCACTGAGGGAGTGACGTACTGTCGGAGGTGCAGAACTGAGGGAGTGACGTACTGTCAGAGGGGCAGTACTGAGGGAGTGACGTACTGTCGGAGGGGCAGTACTGAGGGAGTGACGTACTGTCGGAGGGGCAGTAATGAGGGAGCGACGTACTGTCGGAGGGGCAGTACTGAGGGAGTCCCGTACTGTCGGAGGGGCAGTACTGAGGGAGTGACGCACTGTCGGAGGGGCAGTGCTGAGGGAGTGCCGTACTGTCGGAGGGGCAGTACTGAGGGAGTGACGTACTGTCGGAGGGGCAGTACTGAGGGAGTGACGTACTGTCGGAGGGGCAGTACTGAGGGAGTGACGTACTGTCGGAGGGGCAGTACTGAGGGAGTGCCGCACTGTCGGAGGGGCAGTACTGAGGGAGTGACGTACTGTCGGAGGGGCAGTACTGAGGGAGTGACATACTGTCGGAGGGGCAGTACTGAGGGAGTGCCGTACTGTCGGAGGGGAAGTACTGAGGGAGTGAAGTACTGTCGGAGGGGCAGTACTGAGGGAGTGCCGTAAGGTCGGAGGGGCAGTACTGAGGGAGTGCCGTACTGTCGGAGGGGCAGTACTGAGGGAGTGACGTACTGTCGCAGGGGTAGTACTGAGGGAGTGACGTACTGTCGGAGGGGCAGTACTGAGGGAGTGCCGTATTGCGCTGTCGGAGGGGAGGTACTGATGGAGTGACGTACTGTCGGAGGGGCGGTACTGAGGGAGTGCCGTATTGTCGGAGGGGCAGAACTGAGGGAGTGACTTACGGTCGGAGGGGCGGTACTGAGGGAGTGCCGTACTGTCGGAGGGGCAGTACTGAGGGAGTGACGTACTGTCGGAGGGGCAGTACTGAGGGAGTGACGTATTGTCGGAGGGCCAGTACTGAGGGAGTGCAGCACTGTCGGAGGGGCAGTACTGACGGAGTGATGTACTGTCGGAGAGGCAGTACTGAGGGAGTGACGTACTGTCGGAGGTGCAGAACTGAGGGAGTGACGTACTGTCGGAGTGGCAGTACTGAGGGAGTGACGTACTGTCGGAGGGGCAGTACTGAGGGAGTGACATACTGTCGGAAGGGCAGTACTGAGGGAGTGACGTAGTGTCGGAGGGGCAGTACTGAGGGAGTGCCGTACTGTCGGAGGGGCAGTACTGAGGGAGTGACGTACTGTCGGAGGGGCAGTACTGAGGGAGTGACGTACTGTCGGAGGGGCAGTACTGAGGGAGTGACGTACTGTCGGAGGGGCAGTACTGAGGGAGTGACGTACTGTCGGAGGGGCAGTACTGAGGGAGTGCCGTACTGTCGGAGGGGCAGTACTGAGGGAGTGACGTACTGTCGGAGGGGCAGTACTGAGGGAGTGACGTACTGTCGGAGGGGCAGTACTGAGGGAGTGCCGCACTGTCGGAGGGGCAGTACTGAGGGAGTGACGTACTGTCGGATGGGCAGTACTGAGGGAGTGCCGTACTGTCGGAGGGGAAGTACTGAGGGAGTGCCGCACTGTCGGAGGGGCAGTACTGAGGGAGTGACGTACTGTCGGAGGGGCAGTACTGAGGGAGTGACGTACTGTCGGAGAGGCAGTACTGAGGGAGTGACGTACTGTCGGAGGTGCAGAACTGAGGGAGTGACGCACTGTCGGAGGGGCAGTACTGAGGGAGTGACGTACTGTCGGAGGGGCAGTACTGAGGGAGTGACGTACTGTCGGAGGGGCAGTACTGAGAGAGTGACGTACTGTCGGAGCGGCAGTACTGAGGGAGTGACGTACTGTCGGAGTGGCAGTACTGAGGGAGTGAAGTACTGTCGGAGGAGCAGTACTGAGGGAGTGCCGTACTGTCGGAGGGGCAGTACTGAGGGAGTGCCGTACTGTCGGAGGGGCAGTACTGAGGGAGTGACGTACTGTCGCAGGGGCAGTACTGAGGGAGTGACGTACTGTCGCAGGGGCAGTACTGAGGGAGTGACGTCCTGTCGCAGGGGCTGGACTGAGGGAGTGAAGTACTGTCGGAGGGGCAGTACTGAGGGAGTGCCGTACTGTCGGAGGGGCAGTACTGAGTGAGTGACGTACTGTCGCAGGGGCAGTACTGAGGGAGTGACGTACTGTCGCAGGGGCAGTACTGAGGGAGTGACGTACTGTCGCAGGGGCAGGACTGAGGGAGTGACGTACTGTCGGAGGGGCAGTACTGAGGGAGTGACGCACTGTCGGAGGGGCAGTACTGAGGGAGTGACATACTGTCGCAGGGGTAGTACTGAGGGAGTGACGTACTGTCGGAGGGGCAGTACTGAGGGAGTGCCGTATTGCGATGTCGGAGGGGAGGTACTGAGGGAGTGACGTACTGTCGGAGGGGCGGTACTGAGGGAGTGCCGTATTGTCGGAGGGGCAGAACTGAGGGAGTGACTTACGGTCGGAGGGGCGGTACTGAGGGAGTGCCGTACTGTCGGAGGGGCAGTACTGAGGGAGTGACGTACTGTCGGAGGGGCAGTACTGAGGGAGTGACGTATTGTCGGAGGGCCAGTACTGAGGGAGTGCAGCACTGTCGGAGGGGCAGTACTGACGGAGTGATGTACTGTCGGAGAGGCAGTACTGAGGGAGTGACGTACTGTCGGAGGTGCAGAACTGAGGGAGTGACGTACTGTCGGAGTGGCAGTACTGAGGGAGTGACGCACTGTCGGAGGGGCAGTACTGACGGAGTGATGTACTGTCGGAGAGGCAGTACTGAGGGAGTGACGTACTGTCGGAGGGGCAGTACTGAGCGGAGGGGCAGTACTGAGGGAGTGACGTACTGTCGGAGGGGCAGTACTGAGAGAGTGACGTACGGTCGGAGGGGCAGTACTGAGGGAGTGACGTACTGTCGGAGGGGCAGTACTGAGGGAGTGACGTACAGTCGGAGGGGCAGTACTGAGGGAGTGACGTACTGTCGCAGGGGCAGGACTGAGGGAGTGACGTACTGTCGGAGGGGCAGTACTGAGGGAGTGACGCACTGTCGGAGGGGCAGTACTGAGGGAGTGACATACTGTCGCAGGGGTAGTACTGAGGGAGTGACGTACTGTCGGAGGGGCAGTACTGAGGGAGTGCCGTATTGCGATGTCGGAGGGGAGGTACTGAGGGAGTGACGTACTGTCGGAGGGGCGGTACTGAGGGAGTGCCGTATTGTCGGAGGGGCAGAACTGAGGGAGTGACTTACGGTCGGAGGGGCGGTACTGAGGGAGTGCCGTACTGTCGGAGGGGCAGTACTGAGGGAGTGACGTACTGTCGGAGGGGCAGTACTGAGGGAGTGACGTATTGTCGGAGGGCCAGTACTGAGGGAGTGCAGCACTGTCGGAGGGGCAGTACTGACGGAGTGATGTACTGTCGGAGAGGCAGTACTGAGGGAGTGACGTACTGTCGGAGGTGCAGAACTGAGGGAGTGACGTACTGTCGGAGTGGCAGTACTGAGGGAGTGACGCACTGTCGGAGGGGCAGTACTGACGGAGTGATGTACTGTCGGAGAGGCAGTACTGAGGGAGTGACGTACTGTCGGAGGGGCAGTACTGAGCGGAGGGGCAGTACTGAGGGAGTGACGTACTGTCGGAGGGGCAGTACTGAGAGAGTGACGTACGGTCGGAGGGGCAGTACTGAGGGAGTGACGTACTGTCGGAGGGGCAGTACTGAGGGAGTGACGTACAGTCGGAGGGGCAGTACTGAGGGAGTGACGTACTGTCGGAGGGGCAGTACTGAGGGAGTGACGTACTGTCGGAGGGGCAGTACTGAGGGATTGACGTACTGTCGGAGGGGCAGTACTGAGGGAGTGACGTACTGTCGGAGGGGCAGTACTGACGGAGTGACGTACTGTCAGAGAGGCAGCACTGAGGGAGTGACGTACTGTCGGAGGTGCAGAACTGAGGGAGTGACGTACTGTCAGAGGGGCAGTACTGAGGGAGTGACGTACTGTCGGAGGGGCAGTACTGAGGGAGTGACGTACTGTCGGAGGGGCAGTAATGAGGGAGCGACGTACTGTCGGAGGGGCAGTACTGAGGGAGTGCCGTACTGTCGGAGGGGCAGTACTGAGGGAGTGACGCACTGTCGGAGGGGCAGTGCTGAGGGAGTGCCGTACTGTCGGAGGGGCAGTACTGAGGGAGTGACGTACTGTCGGAGGGGCAGTACTGAGGGAGTGACGTACTGTCGGAGGGGCAGTACTGAGGGAGTGACGTACTGTCGGAGGGGCAGTACTGAGGGAGTGCCGTACTGTCGGAGGGGAAGTACTGAGGGAGTGAAGTACTGTCGGAGGGGCAGTACTGAGGGAGTGCCGTAAGGTCGGAGGGGCAGTACTGAGGGAGTGCCGTACTGTCGGAGGGGCAGTACTGAGGGAGTGACGTACTGTCGCAGGGGTAGTACAGAGGTAGTGACGTACTGTCGGAGGGGCAGTACTGAGGGAGTGCCGTATTGCGCTGTCGGAGGGGAGGTACTGAGGGAGTGACGTACTGTCGGAGGGGCGGTACTGAGGGAGTGCCGTATTGTCGGAGGGGCAGAACTGAGGGAGTGACTTACGGTCGGAGGGGCGGTACTGAGGGAGTGCCGTACTGTCGGAGGGGCAGTACTGAGGGAGTGACGTACTGTCGGAGGGGCAGTACTGAGGGAGTGACGTATTGTCGGAGGGCCAGTACTGAGGGAGTGCAGCACTGTCGGAGGGGCAGTACTGACGGAGTGATGTACTGTCGGAGAGGCAGTACTGAGGGAGTGACGTACTGTCGGAGGTGCAGAACTGAGGGAGTGACGTACTGTCGGAGTGGCAGTACTGAGGGAGTGACGTACTGTCGGAGGGGCAGTACTGAGGGAGTGACGTACTGTCGGAAGGGCAGTACTGAGGGAGTGACGTAGTGTCGGAGGGGCAGTACTGAGGGAGTGCCGTACTGTCGGAGGGGCAGTACTGAGGGAGTGACGTACTGTCGGAGGGGCAGTACTGAGGGAGTGACGTACTGTCGGAGGGGCAGTACTGAGGGAGTGACGTACTGTCGGAGGGGCAGTACTGAGGGAGTGACGTACTGTCGGAGGGGCAGTACTGAGGGAGTGACGTACTGTCGGAGGGGCAGTACTGAGGGAGTGCCGTACTGTCGGAGGGGCAGTACTGAGGGAGTGACGTACTGTCGGAGGGGCAGTACTGAGGGAGTGACGTACTGTCGGAGGGGCAGTACTGAGGGAGTGCCGCACTGTCGGAGGGGCAGTACTGAGGGAGTGACGTACTGTCGGAGGGGCAGTACTGAGGGAGTGCCGTACTGTCGGAGGGGTAGTACTGAGGGAGTGACGTACTGTCGGAGGGGCAGTGCTGAGGGAGCCCCGCACTGTCGGAGGGGCAGTACTGAGGGAGTGCCATACTGTCGGGGGGGCAGTACTGAGGGAGTGACGTACTGTCGGAGGGGCAGTACTGAGGGAGTGACGGACTGTCGGAGGGGCAGTACTGAGGGAGTGACGTCCTGTCGGAAGGGCAGTACTGAGGGAGTGACGTACTGTCGGAGGGGCAGTACTGAGGGAGTGACATACTGTCGGAGGGACAGTACTGAGGGACTGACGTACTGTCGGAGGGGCAGTACTGAGGGAGTGACGTACTGTCGGAGGGGCAGTACTGAGGGAGTGACGTACTGTTGGAGGGGCAGTACTGAGGGAGTGACGTACTGTCGGAGGGGCAGTACTGAGGGAGTGCTGCTCTATCGGAGGGGCAGTACTGAGGGAGTGACGTACTGTCGGAGGGGCAGTACTGAGGGAGTGACGTACAGTCGGAGGGGCAGTACTGAGGGAGTGACGTACTGTCGGAGGGGCAGTACTGAGGGAGCCCCGCACTGTCGGAAGGCCAGTACTGAGGGAGTGACGTACTGTCGGAGGGGCAGTACTCAGGGATTGACGTACTGTCGGAGGGGCAGGACTGAGGGAGTGACGTACTGTCGGAGGGGCAGTACTGAGGGACTGACGTACTGTCGGAGGGGCAGTACTGAGGGAGTGACGTACTGTCGGAGGGGCAGTACTTTGGGAGTGACGTACTGTTGGAGGGGCAGTACTGAGGGAGTGACGTACTGTCGGAGGGGCGGTACTGAGGGAGTGACATACTGTCGGAGGGGCGGTACTGAGGGAGTGCCGTACTGTCGGAGGGGCAGTACTGAGGGAGTGCCGCACTGTTGGAGGGGCAGTACTGAGGGCGTGACATACTGTCGGAGGGGCAGTACTGAGGGACTGACGTACTGTCGGAGGGGCAGTACTGAGGGAGTGACGTACTGTCGGAGGGGCAGTACTGAGGGAGTGACGTACTGTAGGAGGGGCAGTACTGAGGGAGTGACGTACTGTCGGAGGGGCAGTACTGAGGGAGTGCCGTACTGTCGGAGGGGCAGTACTGAGGGAGTGCCGTACTGCCGGAGGGGCAGTACTGAGGGAGACGTACTGTCGGAGGGGCAGTACTGAGGGAGTGACGTACTGTCGGAGGGGCAGTACTGAGGGAGTGCTGCACTGTCGGAGGGGCAGTACTGAGGGAGTGACGTACTGTCGGAGGGGCAGTACTGAGGGAGTGACGTACAGTCGGAGGGGCAGTACTGGGGAGTGACGTACCGTCGGAGGGGCAGTACTGAGGGAGCCCCGCACTGTCGGAAGGCCAGTACTGAGGGAGTGACGTACTGTCGGAGGGGCAGTACTCAGGGATTGACGTACTGTCGGAGGGGCAGGACTGAGGGAGTGACGTACTGTCGGAGGGGCAGTACTGACGGAGTGACGTACTGTCGGAGAGGCAGTACTGAGGGAGTGACGTACTGTCGGAGGTGCAGAACTGAGGGAGTGACGTACTGTCGGAGGGGCAGTACTGAGGGAGTGACGTACTGTCGGAGGGGCAGTACTGAGGGAGTGCAGCACTGTCGGAGGGGCAGTACTGAGGGAGTGACGTACTGTCGGAGGGGCAGTACTGAGGGAGTGACGTACTGTCGGAAGGCCAGTACTGAGGGAGTGACGTACTGTCGGAGGGGCAGTACTGAGGGAGTGACGTACTGTCGGAGGGGCAGTACTGAGGGAGTGACGTACTGTCGGAGGGGCAGTACTGAGGGAGTGACGTACTGTCGGAGGGGCAGTACTGAGGGAGTGCTGCACTGTCGGAGGGGCAGTACTGAGGGAGTGACGTGCTGTCGGAGGGGCAGTACTGAGGGAGTGACGTACTGTCGGAAGGCCAGTACTGAGGGAGTGACGTACTGTCGGATGGGCAGTACTGAGGGAGTGACGTACTGTCGGAGGGGCAGTACTGAGGGAGTGACGTACTGTCGGAGGGGCAGTACTGAGGGAGTGCCGTACTGTCGGAGGGGTAGTACTGAGGGAGTGACGTACTGTCGGAGGGGCAGTGCTGAGGGAGCCCCGCACTGTCGGAGGGGCAGTACTGTGGGAGTGCCATACTGTCGGGGGGGCAGTACTGAGGGAGTGACGTACTGTCGGAGGGGCAGTACTGAGGGAGTGTCGTACTGTCGGAGGGGCAGTACTGAGGGAGTGACGCACTGTCGGAGGGGCAGTACTGAGTGAGTGACGTACTGTCGGAGGGGCAGTACTGAGGGAGTGCCGTACTGTCGGAGGGGCAGTACTGAGGGAGTGATGCACTGTCGGAGGGGCAGTACTGAGGGAGTAACGTACTGTCGGAGGGGCAGTACTGAGGGAGTGCTGCACTGTCGGAGGGGCAGTACTGAGGGAGTGACGTACTGTCGGAGGGGCAGTACTGAGGGAGTGCCGCACTGTCGGAGGGGCAGTACTGAGGGAGTGTCGTACTGTCGGAGGGGCAGTACTGAGGGAGTGTCGTACTGTCGGAGGGGCAGTACTGAGGGAGTGACGTACTGTCGGAGTGGCAGTACTGAGGGAGTGACGTACTGTCGGAGGGGCAGTACTGAGGGAGTGACGTACTGTCGGAGGGGCAGTACTAAGGGAGTGACGCACTGTCGGAGGGACAGTACTGAGGGAGTGACGTACTGTCGAAGGGGCAGTACTGAGGGAGTGACGCACTGTCGGAGGGGCAGTACTGAGGGAGTGACGTACTGTCGAAGGGGCAGTACTGAGGGAGTGACGTACTGTCGGAGGGGCGGTACTGAGGGAGTGCCGTACTGTCGGAGGGGCAGTACTGAGGGAATGACGTACTGTCGGAGGGGCAGTACTGAGAGAGTGCCGCACTGTTGGAGGGGCAGTACTGAGGGAGTGATGCACTGTCGGAGGGGCAGTACTGAGGGAGTGACGTACTGTCGGAGGGGCAGTACTGAGGGAGTGCTGCACTGTCGGAGGGGCAGTACTGAGGGAGTGCCGTACTGTCGGAGGGGCAGTACTGAGGGAGTGCTGCACTGTCGGAGGGGCAGTACTGAGGGAGTGCCGTACTGTCGGAGGGGCAGTACTGAGGGAGTGCCGTACTGTCGGAGGGGCAGTACTGAGGGAGTGTCGTACTGTCGGAGGGGCAGTACTGAGGGAGCCCCACACTGTCGGAGGGGCAGTGCTGAGGGAGTGCCGTACTGTCGGAGGGGCAGTACTGAGGGAGTGATGTACTGTCGGAGGGGCAGAACTGAGGGAATGACGTACTGTCGGAGGGGCAGTACTGAGGGAGTGACGTACTGTCGGAGGGGCAGCACTGAGGGAGTGATTACTGTCGGAGGGGCAGTACTGAGCGGAGGGGCAGTACTGAGGGAGTGACGTACTGTCGGAGGGGCAGTACTGAGAGAGTGACGTACGGTCGGAGGGGCAGTACTGAGGGAGTGACGTACTGTCGGAGGGGCAGTACTGAGGGAGTGACGTACAGTCGGAGGGGCAGTACTGAGGGAGTGACGTACTGTCGGAGGGGCAGTACTGAGGGAGTGACGTACTGTCGGAGGGGCAGTACTGAGGGATTGACGTACTGTCGGAGGGGCAGTACTGAGGGAGTGACGTACTGTCGGAGGGGCAGTACTGACGGAGTGACGTACTGTCAGAGAGGCAGCACTGAGGGAGTGACGTACTGTCGGAGGTGCAGAACTGAGGGAGTGACGTACTGTCAGAGGGGCAGTACTGAGGGAGTGACGTACTGTCGGAGGGGCAGTACTGAGGGAGTGACGTACTGTCGGAGGGGCAGTAATGAGGGAGCGACGTACTGTCGGAGGGGCAGTACTGAGGGAGTCCCGTACTGTCGGAGGGGCAGTACTGAGGGAGTGACGCACTGTCGGAGGGGCAGTGCTGAGGGAGTGCCGTACTGTCGGAGGGGCAGTACTGAGGGAGTGACGTACTGTCGGAGGGGCAGTACTGAGGGAGTGACGTACTGTCGGAGGGGCAGTACTGAGGGAGTGACGTACTGTCGGAGGGGCAGTACTGAGGGAGTGCCGCACTGTCGGAGGGGCAGTACTGAGGGAGTGACGTACTGTCGGAGGGGCAGTACTGAGGGAGTGACATACTGTCGGAGGGGCAGTACTGAGGGAGTGCCGTACTGTCGGAGGGGAAGTACTGAGGGAGTGAAGTACTGTCGGAGGGGCAGTACTGAGGGAGTGCCGTAAGGTCGGAGGGGCAGTACTGAGGGAGTGCCGTACTGTCGGAGGGGCAGTACTGAGGGAGTGACGTACTGTCGCAGGGGCAGTACTGAGGGAGTGACGTACTGTCGCAGGGGTAGTACTGAGGGAGTGACGTACTGTCGGAGGGGCAGTACTGAGGGAGTGCCGTATTGCGCTGTCGGAGGGGAGGTACTGATGGAGTGACGTACTGTCGGAGGGGCGGTACTGAGGGAGTGCCGTATTGTCGGAGGGGCAGAACTGAGGGAGTGACTTACGGTCGGAGGGGCGGTACTGAGGGAGTGCCGTACTGTCGGAGGGGCAGTACTGAGGGAGTGACGTACTGTCGGAGGGGCAGTACTGAGGGAGTGACGTATTGTCGGAGGGCCAGTACTGAGGGAGTGCAGCACTGTCGGAGGGGCAGTACTGACGGAGTGATGTACTGTCGGAGAGGCAGTACTGAGGGAGTGACGTACTGTCGGAGGTGCAGAACTGAGGGAGTGACGTACTGTCGGAGTGGCAGTACTGAGGGAGTGACGTACTGTCGGAGGGGCAGTACTGAGGGAGTGACATACTGTCGGAAGGGCAGTACTGAGGGAGTGACGTAGTGTCGGAGGGGCAGTACTGAGGGAGTGCCGTACTGTCGGAGGGGCAGTACTGAGGGAGTGACGTACTGTCGGAGGGGCAGTACTGAGGGAGTGACGTACTGTCGGAGGGGCAGTACTGAGGGAGTGACGTACTGTCGGAGGGGCAGTACTGAGGGAGTGACGTACTGTCGGAGGGGCAGTACTGAGGGAGTGCCGTACTGTCGGAGGGGCAGTACTGAGGGAGTGACGTACTGTCGGAGGGGCAGTACTGAGGGAGTGACGTACTGTCGGAGGGGCAGTACTGAGGGAGTGCCGCACTGTCGGAGGGGCAGTACTGAGGGAGTGACGTACTGTCGGATGGGCAGTACTGAGGGAGTGCCGTACTGTCGGAGGGGAAGTACTGAGGGAGTGCCGCACTGTCGGAGGGGCAGTACTGAGGGAGTGACGTACTGTCGGAGGGGCAGTACTGAGGGAGTGACGTACTGTCGGAGAGGCAGTACTGAGGGAGTGACGTACTGTCGGAGGTGCAGAACTGAGGGAGTGACGCACTGTCGGAGGGGCAGTACTGAGGGAGTGACGTACTGTCGGAGGGGCAGTACTGAGGGAGTGACGTACTGTCGGAGGGGCAGTACTGAGAGAGTGACGTACTGTCGGAGCGGCAGTACTGAGGGAGTGACGTACTGTCGGAGTGGCAGTACTGAGGGAGTGAAGTACTGTCGGAGGAGCAGTACTGAGGGAGTGCCGTACTGTCGGAGGGGCAGTACTGAGGGAGTGCCGTACTGTCGGAGGGGCAGTACTGAGGGAGTGACGTACTGTCGCAGGGGCAGTACTGAGGGAGTGACGTACTGTCGCAGGGGCAGTACTGAGGGAGTGACGTCCTGTCGCAGGGGCAGGACTGAGGGAGTGAAGTACTGTCGGAGGGGCAGTACTGAGGGAGTGCCGTACTGTCGGAGGGGCAGTACTGAGTGAGTGACGTACTGTCGCAGGGGCAGTACTGAGGGAGTGACGTACTGTCGCAGGGGCAGTACTGAGGGAGTGACGTACTGTCGCAGGGGCAGGACTGAGGGAGTGACGTACTGTCGGAGGGGCAGTACTGAGGGAGTGACGCACTGTCGGAGGGGCAGTACTGAGGGAGTGACATACTGCTGGAGGGGCAGTACTGAGGGAGTGCGATACTGTCGGGGGGCAGTACTGAGGGAGTGACGCACTGCCGGAGGGTCAGTACTGAGGGAGTGACGTACTGTCGGAGGGGCAGTACTGAGGGAGTGCCGTACTATCGGGGGGGTAGTACTGAGGGAGTGACGTACTGTCGGAGGGGCAGTACTGAGGGAGCCCCGCACTGTCAGAGGGGCAGTACTGAGGGAGTGCCGTACTGTCGGAGGGGCAGTACTGAGGGAGTGCCGTACTGTCGGAGGGGCAGTACTGAGGGAGTGACGTACTGTCGGAGGGGCAGTACTGAGGGAGTGACGTACTGTCGGAGGGGCAGTACTGAGGGAGTGCTGCACTGTCGGAGGGGCAGTACTGAGGGAGTGACGTACTGTCGGAGGGGCAGTACTGAGGGAGTGACGTACTGTCGGAGGGGCAGTACTGAAGGAGTGACGTACTGTCGGAGGGGCAGTATTGAGGGAGTGCTGCACTGTCGGAAGGCCAGTACTGAGGGAGTGATGTACTGTCGGAGGGGCAGTACTGAGGGAGTGAAGTACTGTCGGAGGGCAGTACTGAGGGAGCGACGTACAGTCGGAGGGGCAGTATTGAGGGAGCGACGTACTGTCGGAGGGGCAGTGCTGAGGCAGTGCCGTACTGTCGGAGGGGCAGTACTGAGGAAGCGACCACCTGTCGGAGGGGCAGTACTGAGGGAGTGCCGTACTGTCGGAGGGGCAGTACTGAGGGAGTGACGTACTGTCGGTGGGGCAGTACTGAGGGAGTGCGGCACTGTCGGAGGGGCAGTACTGACGGAGTGACGTACTGTCGGAGAGGCAGTACTGAGGGAGTGCCGTACTGTCGGAGGGGCAGTACTGAGGGAGTGCCGTATGGCGCTGTCGGAGGGGAGGTACTGAGGGAGTGACGTACTGTTGGAGAGGCAGTACTGAGGGAGTGACGTACTGTCGGAGGTGCAGAACTGAGGGAGTGACGTACTGTCAGAGGGGCAGTACTGAGGGAGTGACGTACTGTCGGAGGGGCAGTGCTGAGGGAGTGACGTCCTGTCGGAAGGGCAGTACTGAGGGAGTGACGTACTGTCGGAGGGGCAGTACTGAGGGAGTGACATACTGTCGGAGGGACAGTACTGAGGGACTGACGTACTGTCGGAGGGGCAGTACTGAGGGAGTGACGTACTGTCGGAGGGGCAGTACTGAGGGAGTGACGTACTGTTGGAGGGGCAGTACTGAGGGAGTGACGTACTGTCGGAGGGGCAGTACTGAGGGAGTGCCGTACTGTCGGAGGGGCAGTACTGAGGGAGTGCCGTACTGCCGGAGGGGCAGTACTGAGGGAGACGTACTGTCGGAGGGGCAGTACTGAGGGAGTGACGTACTGTCGGAGGGGCAGTACTGAGGGAGTGCTGCTCTATCGGAGGGGCAGTACTGAGGGAGTGACGTACTGTCGGAGGGGCAGTACTGAGCGAGTGACGTACAGTCGGAGGGGCAGTACTGAGGGAGTGACGTACTGTCGGAGGGGCAGTACTGAGGGAGCCCCGCACTGTCGGAAGGCCAGTACTGAGGGAGTGACGTACTGTCGGAGGGGCAGTACTCAGGGATTGACGTACTGTCGGAGGGGCAGGACTGAGGGAGTGACGTACTGTCGGAGGGGCAGTACTGAGGGACTGACGTACTGTCGGAGGGGCAGTACTGAGGGAGTGACGTACTGTCGGAGGGGCAGTACTGAGGGAGTGACGTACTGTTGGAGGGGCAGTACTGAGGGAGTGACGTACTGTCGGAGGGGCGGTACTGAGGGAGTGACATACTGTCGGAGGGGCGGTACTGAGGGAGTGCCGTACTGTCGGAGGGGCAGTACTGAGGGAGTGCCGCACTGTTGGAGGGGCAGTACTGAGGGAGTGACATACTGTCGGAGGGGCAGTACTGAGGGACTGACGTACTGTCGGAGGGGCAGTACTGAGGGAGTGACGTACTGTCGGAGGGGCAGTACTGAGGGAGTGACGTACTGTCGGAGGGGCGGTACTGAGGGAGTGACATACTGTCGGAGGGGCGGTACTGAGGGAGTGCCGTACTGTCGGAGGGGCAGTACTGAGGGAGTGCCGCACTGTTGGAGGGGCAGTACTGAGGGAGTGACATACTGTCGGAGGTGCAGAACTGAGGGAGTGACGTACTGTCGGAGGGGCGGTACTGAGGGAGTGACATACTGTCGGAGGGGCGGTACTGAGGGAATGCCGTACTGTCGGAGGGGCAGTACTGAGGGAGTGCCGCACTGTTGGAGAGGCAGTACTGAGGGAGTGACGTACTGTCGGAGGTGCAGAACTGAGGGAGTGACGTACTGTCAGAGGGGCAGTACTGAGGGAGTGACGTACTGTCGGAGGGGCAGTACTGAGGGAGTGACGTCCTGTCGGAAGGGCAGTACTGAGGGAGTGACGTACTGTCGGAGGGGCAGTACTGAGGGAGTGACATACTGTCGGAGGGACAGTACTGAGGGACTGACGTACTGTCGGAGGGGCAGTACTGAGGGAGTGACGTACTGTCGGAGGGGCAGTACTGAGGGAGTGACGTACTGTTGGAGGGGCAGTACTGAGGGAGTGACGTACTGTCGGAGGGGCAGTACTGTCGGAGGGGCAGTACTGAGGGAGTGCCGTACTGCCGGAGGGGCAGTACTGAGGGAGACGTACTGTCGCAGGGGCAGTACTGAGGGAGTGACGTACTGTCGGAGGGGCAGTACTGAGGGAGTGCTGCTCTATCGGAGGGGCAGTACTGAGGGAGTGACGTACTGTCGGAGGGGCAGTACTGAGGGAGTGACGTACAGTCGGAGGGGCAGTACTGAGGGAGTGACGTACTGTCGGAGGGGCAGTACTGAGGGAGCCCCGCACTGTCGGAAGGCCAGTACTGAGGGAGTGACGTACTGTCGGAGGGGCAGTACTCAGGGATTGACGTACTGTCGGAGGGGCAGGACTGAGGGAGTGACGTACTGTCGGAGGGGCAGTACTGAGGGACTGACGTACTGTCGGAGGGGCGGTACTGAGGGAGTGACGTACTGTCGGAGGGGCAGTACTGAGGGAGTGACGTACTGTTGGAGGGGCAGTACTGAGGGAGTGACGTACTGTCGGAGGGGCGGTACTGAGGGAGTGACATACTGTCGGAGGGGCGGTACTGAGGGAGTGCCGTACTGTCGGAGGGGCAGTACTGAGGGAGTGCCGCACTGTTGGAGGGGCAGTACTGAGGGAGTGACGTACTGTCGGAGGGGCAGTGCTGAGGGAGTGACGTACTGTTGGAGGGGCAGTACTGAGGGAGTGACGTACTGTCGGAGGGGCAGTACTGAGGGAGTGCCGTACTGTCGGAGGGGCAGTACTGAGGGAGTGCCGTACTGCCGGAGGGGCAGTACTGAGGGAGACGTACTGTCGGAGGGGCAGTACTGAGGGAGTGACGTACTGTCGGAGGGGCAGTACTGAGGGAGTGCTGCACTGTCGGAGGGGCAGTACTGAGGGAGTGACGTACTGTCGGAGGGGCAGTACTGAGGTAGTGACGTACAGTCGGAGGGGCAGTACTGGGGAGTGACGTACTGTCGGAGGGGCAGTACTGAGGGAGCCCCGCACTGTCGGAAGGCCAGTACTGAGGGAGTGACGTACTGTCGGAGGGGCAGTACTCAGGGATTGACGTACTGTCGGAGGGGCAGGACTGAGGGAGTGACGTACTGTCGGAGGGGCAGTACTGACGGAGTGACGTACTGTCGGAGAGGCAGTACTGAGGGAGTGACGTACTGTCGGAGGTGCAGAACTGAGGGAGTGACGTACTGTCGGAGGGGCAGTACTGAGGGAGTGACGTACTGTCGGAGGGGCAGTACTGAGGGAGTGCTGCACTGTCGGAGGGGCAGTACTGAGGGAGTGACGTACTGTCGGAGGGGCAGTACTGAGGGAGTGACGTACTGTCGGAAGGCCAGTACTGAGGGAGTGACGTACTGTCGGAGGGGCAGTACTGAGGGAGTGACGTACTGTCGCAGGGGCAGTACTGAGGGAGTGACGTACTGTCGCAGGGGCAGTACTGAGGGAGTGACGTACTGTCGCAGGGGCAGGACTGAGGGAGTGACGTACTGTCGGAGGGGCAGTACTGAGGGAGTGACGCACTGTCGGAGGGGCAGTACTGAGGGAGTGACATACTGCCGGAGGGGCAGTACTGAGGGAGTGCGATACTGTCGGAGGGGCAGTACTGAGGGAGTGACGCACTGTCGGAGGGTCAGTACTGAGGGAGTGACGTACTGTCGGAGGGGCAGTACTGAGGGAGTGCCGTACTATCGGGGGTGTAGTACTGAGGGAGTGACGTACTGTCGGAGGGGCAGTACTGAGGGAGCCCCGCACTGTCGGAGGGGCAGTACTGAGGGAGTGACGTACTGTCGGAGGGGCAGTACTGAGGGAGTGACGTACTGTCGGAGTGGCAGTACTGAGGGAGTGCCGTACTGTCGGAGGGGCAGTACTTAGGGAGTGCCGTACTGTCGGAGGGGCAGTACTGAGGGAGTGCCGTACTGTCGGAGGGGCAGTACTGAGGGAGTGACGTACTGTCGGAGGGGCAGTACTGAGGGAGTGACGTACTGTCGGAGGGGCAGTACTGAGGGAGTGCTGCACTGTCGGAGGGGCAGTATTGAGGGAGTGACGTACTGTCGGAGGGGCAGTACTGAGGGAGTGACGTACTGTCGGAAGGCCAGTATTGAGGGAGTGACGTACTGTCGGAGGGGCAGTGCTGAGGCAGTGCCGTACTGTCGGAGGGGCAGTACTGAGGGAGTGCGGCACTGTCGGAGGGGCAGTACTGACGGAGTGACGTACTGTCGGAGAGGCAGTACTGAGGGAGTGCCGTACTGTCGGAGGGGCAGTACTGAGGGAGTGCCGTATGGCGCTGTCGGAGGGGAGGTACTGAGGGAGTGACGTACTGTCGGAGGGGCGGTACTGAGGGAGTGCCGTACTGTCGGAGGTGCAGGACTGAGGGAGTGCCGCACTGTCGGAGGGGCAGTACTGAGGGAGTGACGCACTGTCGGAGGGGCAGTACTGAGGGAGTGACGTACTGTCGGAGGGGCAGTACTGAGGGCGTGCTGCACTGTCGGAGGGGCAGTACTGACGGAGTAACGTACTGTTGGAGAGGCAGTACTGAGGGAGTGCCGTACTGTCGGAGGGGCAGTACTGAGGGAGTGCCGTACTGCCGGAGGGGCTGTACTGAGGGAGACGTACTGTCGGAGGGGCAGTACTGAGGGAGTGACGGACTGTCGGAGGGGCAGTACTGAGGGAGTGCTGCTCTATCGGAGGGGCAGTACTGAGGGAGTGACGTACTGTCGGAGGGGCAGTACTGAGGGAGTGACGTACAGTCGGAGGGGCAGTACTGAGGGAGTGACGTACTGTCGGAGGGGCAGTACTGAGGGAGCCCCGCACTGTCGGAAGGCCAGTACTGAGGGAGTGACGTACTGTCGGAGGGGTAGTACTCAGGGATTGACGTACTGTCGGAGGGGCAGGACTGAGGGAGTGACGTACTGTCGGAGGGGCAGTACTGAGGGACTGACGTACTGTCGGAGGGGCAGTACTGAGGGAGTGACGTACTGTCGGAGGGGCAGTACTTTGGGAGTGACGTACTGTCGGAGGGGCAGTACTGAGGGAGTGACGTACTGTCGGAGGGGCGGTACTGAGGGAGTGACATACTGTCGGAGGGGCAGTACTGAGGGAGTGCCGTACTGTCGGAGGGGCAGTACTGAGGGAGTGCCGCACTGTTGGAGGGGCAGTACTGAGGGCGTGACATACTGTCGGAGGGGCAGTACTGAGGGACTGACGTACTGTCGGAGGGGCAGTACTGAGGGAGTGACGTCTGTCGGAGGGGCAGTACTGAGGGAGTGACGTACTGTAGGAGGGGCAGTACTGAGGGAGTGACGTACTGTCGGAGGGGCAGTACTGAGGGAGTGCCGTACTGTCGGAGGGGCAGTACTGAGGGAGTGCCGTACTGCCGGAGGGGCAGTACTGAGGGAGACGTTATGTCGGAGGGGCAGTACTGAGGGAGTGACGTACTGTCGGAGGGGCAGTACTGAGGGAGTGCTGCACTGTCGGAGGGGCAGTACTGAGGGAGTGACGTACTGTCGGAGGGGCAGTACTGAGGGAGTGACGTACTGTAGGAGGGGCAGTACTGAGGGAGTGACGTACTGTCGGAGGGGCAGTACTGAGGGAGTGCCGTACTGTCGGAGGGGCAGTACTGAGGGAGTGCCGTACTGTCGGAGGGGCAGTACTGAGGGAGCCCCGCACTGTCGGAAGGCCAGTACTGAGGGAGTGACGTACTGTCGGAGGGGTAGTACTCAGGGATTGACGTACTGTCGGAGGGGCAGGACTGAGGGAGTGACGTACTGTCGGAGGGGCAGTACTGAGGGACTGACGTACTGTCGGAGGGGCAGTACTGAGGGAGTGACGTACTGTCGGAGGGGCAGTACTTTGGGAGTGACGTACTGTCGGAGGGGCAGTACTGAGGGAGTGACGTACTGTCGGAGGGTCGGTACTGAGGGAGTGACATACTGTCGGAGGGGCGGTACTGAGGGAGTGCCGTACTGTCGGAGGGGCAGTACTGAGGGAGTGCCGCACTGTTGGAGGGGCAGTACTGAGGGCGTGACATACTGTCGGAGGGGCAGTACTGAGGGACTGACGTACTGTCGGAGGGGCAGTACTGAGGGAGTGACGTACTGTCGGAGGGGCAGTACTGAGGGAGTGACGTACTGTAGGAGGGGCAGTACTGAGGGAGTGACGTACTGTCGGAGGGGCAGTACTGAGGGAGTGCCGTACTGTCGGAGGGGCAGTACTGAGGGAGTGCCGTACTGCCGGAGGGGCAGTACTGAGGGAGACGTACTGTCGGAGGGGCAGTACTGAGGGAGTGACGTACTGTCGGAGGGGCAGTACTGAGGGAGTGCTGCACTGTCGGAGGGGCAGTACTGAGGGAGTGACGTACTGTCGGAGGGGCAGTACTGAGGGAGTGACGTACAGTCGGAGGGGCAGTACTGGGGAGTGACGTACTGTCGGAGGGGCAGTACTGACGGAGTGACGTACTGTCGGAGAGGCAGTACTGAGGGAGTGACGTACTGTCGGAGGTGCAGAACTGAGGGAGTGACGTACTGTCGGAGGGGCAGTACTGAGGGAGTGACGTACTGTCGGAGGGGCAGTACTGAGGGAGTGCAGCACTGTCGGAGGGGCAGTACTGAGGGAGTGACGTACTGTCGGAGGGGCAGTACTGAGGGAGTGACGTACTGTCGGAAGGCCAGTACTGAGGGAGTGAGGTACTGTCGGAGGGGCAGTACTGAGGGAGTGACGTACTGTCGGAGGGGCAGTACTGAGGGAGTGACGTACTGTCGGAGGGGCAGTACTGAGGGAGTGACGTACTGTCGGAGGGGCAGTACTGAGGGAGTGACGTACTGTCGGAGGGGCAGTACTGAGGGAGTGACGTGCTGTCGGTGGGGCAGTACTGAGGGAGTGACGTACTGTCGGAAGGCCAGTACTGAGGGAGTGCCGTACTGTCGGAGGGGCAGTACTGAGGGAGTGACGTGCTGTCGGTGGGGCAGTACTGAGGGAGTGACGTACTGTCGGAAGGCCAGTACTGAGGGAGTGCCGTACTGTCGGAGGGGCAGTACTGAGGAAGCGACCACCTGTCGGAGGGGCAGTGACGTACTGTCGGAGGGGCAGTACTGAGGGAGTGCGGCACTGTCGGAGGGGCAGTACTGACGGAGTGACGTACTGTCGGAGAGGCAGTACTGAGGGAGTGCGGCACTGTCGGAGGGGCAGTACTGAGGGAGTGCGGCACTGTCGGAGGGGCAGTACTGACGGAGTGACGTACTGTCGGAGAGGCAGTACTGAGGGAGTGCCGTACTGTCGGAGGGGCAGTACTGAGGGAGTGCCGTATGGCGCTGTCGGAGGGGAGGTACTGAGGGAGTGACGTACTGTCGGAGGGGCGGTACTGAGGGAGTGCCGTACTGTCGGAGGGGCGGTACTGAGGGAGTGCCGCACTGTCGGAGGGGCAGTACTGAGGGAGTGACGCACTGTCGGAGGGGCAGTACTGAGGGAGTGACGTACTGTCGGAGGGGCAGTACTGAGGGCGTGCTGCACTGTCGGAGGGGCAGTACTGACGGAGTGACGTACTGTTGGAGAGGCAGTACTGAGGGAGTGCCGTACTGTCGGAGGGGCAGTACTGAGGGAGTGCCGTACTGCCGGAGGGGCTGTACTGAGGGAGACGTACTGTCGGAGGGGCAGTACTGAGGGAGTGACGTACTGTCGGAGGGGCAGTACTGAGGGAGTGCTGCTCTATCGGAGGGGCAGTACTGAGGGAGTGACGTACTGTCGGAGGGGCAGTACTGAGGGAGTGACGTACAGTCGGAGGGGCAGTACTGAGGGAGTGACGTACTGTCGGAGGGGCAGTACTGAGGGAGCCCCGCACTGTCGGAAGGCCAGTACTGAGGGAGTGACGTACTGTCGGAGGGGTAGTACTCAGGGATTGACGTACTGTCGGAGGGGCAGGACTGAGGGAGTGACGTACTGTCGGAGGGGCAGTACTGAGGGACTGACGTACTGTCGGAGGGGCAGTACTGAGGGAGTGACGTACTGTCGGAGGGGCAGTACTTTGGGAGTGACGTACTGTCGGAGGGGCAGTACTGAGGGAGTGACGTACTGTCGGAGGGGCGGTACTGAGGGAGTGACATACTGTCGGAGGGGCGGTACAGAGGGAGTGCCGTACTGTCGGAGGGGCAGTACTGAGGGAGTGCCGCACTGTTGGAGGGGCAGTACTGAGGGCGTGACATACTGTCGGAGGGGCAGTACTGAGGGACTGACGTACTGTCGGAGGGGCAGTACTGAGGGAGTGACGTCTGTCGGAGGGGCAGTACTGAGGGAGTGACGTACTGTAGGAGGGGCAGTACTGAGGGAGTGACGTACTGTCGGAGGGGCAGTACTGAGGGAGTGCCGTACTGTCGGAGGGGCAGTACTGAGGGAGTGCCGTACTGCCGGAGGGGCAGTACTGAGGGAGACGTTATGTCGGAGGGGCAGTACTGAGGGAGTGACGTACTGTCGGAGGGGCAGTACTGAGGGAGTGCTGCACTGTCGGAGGGGCAGTACTGAGGGAGTGACGCACTGTCGGGGGGCAGTACTGAGGGAGTGACGTACTGTCGGAGGGGCAGTACTGAGGGAGTGCCGTACTGTCGGAGGGGCAGTACTGAGGGAGCCCCGCACTGTCGGAAGGCCAGTACTGAGGGAGTGACGTACTGTCGGAGGGGTAGTACTCAGGGATTGACGTACTGTCGGAGGGGCAGGACTGAGGGAGTGACGTACTGTCGGAGGGGCAGTACTGAGGGACTGACGTACTGTCGGAGGGGCAGTACTGAGGGAGTGACGTACTGTCGGAGGGGCAGTACTTTGGGAGTGACGTACTGTCGGAGGGGCAGTACTGAGGGAGTGACGTACTGTCGGAGGGGCGGTACTGAGGGAGTGACATACTGTCGGAGGGGCGGTACTGAGGGAGTGCCGTACTGTCGGAGGGGCAGTACTGAGGGAGTGCCGCACTGTTGGAGGGGCAGTACTGAGGGCGTGACATACTGTCGGAGGGGCAGTACTGAGGGACTGACGTACTGTCGGAGGGGCAGTACTGAGGGAGTGACGTACTGTCGGAGGGGCAGTACTGAGGGAGTGACGTACTGTAGGAGGGGCAGTACTGAGGGAGTGACGTACTGTCGGAGGGGCAGTACTGAGGGAGTGCCGTACTGTCGGAGGGGCAGTACTGAGGGAGTGCCGTACTGCCGGAGGGGCAGTACTGAGGGAGACGTACTGTCGGAGGGGCAGTACTGAGGGAGTGACGTACTGTCGGAGGGGCAGTACTGAGGGAGTGCTGCACTGTCGGAGGGGCAGTACTGAGGGAGTGACGTACTGTCGGAGGGGCAGTACTGAGGGAGTGACGTACAGTCGGAGGGGCAGTACTGGGGAGTGACGTACTGTCGGAGGGGCAGTACTGACGGAGTGACGTACTGTCGGAGAGGCAGTACTGAGGGAGTGACGTACTGTCGGAGGTGCAGAACTGAGGGAGTGACGTACTGTCGGAGGGGCAGTACTGAGGGAGTGACGTACTGTCGGAGGGGCAGTACTGAGGGAGTGCAGCACTGTCGGAGGGGCAGTACTGAGGGAGTGACGTACTGTCGGAGGGGCAGTACTGAGGGAGTGACGTACTGTCGGAAGGCCAGTACTGAGGGAGTGAGGTACTGTCGGAGGGGCAGTACTGAGGGAGTGACGTACTGTCGGAGGGGCAGTACTGAGGGAGTGACGTACTGTCGGAGGGGCAGTACTGAGGGAGTGACGTACTGTCGGAGGGGCAGTACTGAGGGAGTGCTGCACTGTCGGAGGGGCAGTACTGAGGGAGTGACGTGCTGTCGGTGGGGCAGTACTGAGGGAGTG
The DNA here is from genome assembly GCF_044704955.1 of Pristiophorus japonicus. Lineage (NCBI taxonomy): Eukaryota > Metazoa > Chordata > Chondrichthyes > Pristiophoridae > Pristiophorus > Pristiophorus japonicus. The sequence goes on along the minus strand of NW_027252329.1, from coordinate 324,396 downwards.
ACGTACTGTCGGAAGGCCAGTACTGAGGGAGTGACGTACTGTCGGATGGGCAGTACTGAGGGAGTGACGTACTGTCGGAGGGGCAGTACTGAGGGAGTGACGTACTGTCGGAGGGGCAGTACTGAGGGAGTGCCGTACTGTCGGAGGGGCAGTACTGAGGGAGTGACGTACTGTCGGAGGGCAGTGCTGAGGGAGCCCCGCACTGTCGGAGGGGCAGTACTGAGGGAGTGCCATACTGTCGGGGGGGCAGTACTGAGGGAGTGACGTACTGTCGGAGGGGCAGTACTGAGGGAGTGAAGTACTGTCGGAGGGGCAGTACTGAGGGAGTGACGCACTGTCGGAGGGGCAGTACTGAGGGAGTGACGTACTGTCGGAGGGGCGGTACTGAGGGAGTAACGTACTGTCGGAGGGGCGGTACTGAGGGAGTGCCGTACTGTCGGAGGGGCAGTACTGAGGGAGTGCCGCACTGTTGGAGGGGCAGTACTGAGGGAGTGATGCACTGTCGGAGGGGCAGTACTGAGGGAGTAACGTACTGTCGGAGGGGCAGTACTGAGGGAGTGCTGCACTGTCGGAGGGGCAGTACTGAGGGAGTGACGTACTGTCGGAGGGGCAGTACTGAGGGAGTGCCGCACTGTCGGAGGGGCAGTACTGAGGGAGTGTCGTACTGTCGGAGGGGCAGTACTGAGGGAGTGTCGTACTGTCGGAGGGGCAGTACTGAGGGAGTGACGTACTGTCGGAGGGGCAGTACTGAGGGAGTGACGTACTGTCGGAGGGGCAGTACTGAGGGAGTGACGTACTGTCGAAGGGGCAGTACTGAGGGAGTGACGCACTGTCGGAGGGGCAGTACTGAGGGAGAGACGCATACTGTCGGAGGGGCAGTACTGAGGGAGTGACGTACTGTCGGAGGGGCGGTACTGAGGGGGTGCCGTACTGTCGGAGGGGCAGTACTGAGGGAGTGACGTACTGTCGGAGGGGCAGTACTGAGGGAGTGCCGCACTGTTGGAGGGGCAGTACTGAGGGAGTGATGCACTGTCGGAGGGGCAGTACTGAGGGAGTGACGTACTGTCGGAGGGGCAGTACTGAGGGAGTGCTGCACTGTCGGAGGGGCAGTACTGAGGGAGTGGCGTACTGTCGGAGGGGCAGTACTGAGGGAGTGCCGCACTGTCGGAGGGGCAGTACTGAGGGAGTGACGTACTGTCGGAGGGGCAGTACTGAGGGAGTGACGTACTGTCGGAGGGGCAGTACTGAGGGAGTGCCGTACTGTCGGAGGGGAAGTACTGAGGGAGTGAAGTACTGTCGGAGGGGCAGTACTGAGGGAGTGCCGTAAGGTCGGAGGGGCAGTACTGAGGGAGTGCCGTACTGTCGGAGGGGCAGTACTGAGGGAGTGACGTACTGTCGCAGGGGTAGTACTGAGGGAGTGACGTACTGTCGGAGGGGCAGTACTGAGGGAGTGACGTACTGTCGGAGGGGCAGTACTGAGGGAGTGACTTACTGTCGGAGGGGCAGTACTGAGGGAGTGACGTACTGTCGGAGGGGCAGTACTGAGGGAGTGCCGTACTGTCGGAGGGGAAGTATTGAGGGAGTGAGTACTGTCGGAGGGGCAGTACTGAGAGAGTGCCGTACTGTCGGAGGGGCAGTACTGAGGGAGTGCCGTACTGTCGGAGGGGCAGTACTGAGGGAGTGACGTACTGTCGCAGGGGCAGTACTGAGGGAGTGACGTACTGTCGCAGGGGCAGTACTGAGGGAGTGACGTACTGTTGGAGGGGCAGAACTGAGGGAGTGACGTACTGTCGGATGGGCAGTACTGAGGGAGTGCCGTAGTGTCGGAGGGGCAGTACTGAGGGAGTGACGCACTGTCGCAGGGGCAGGACTGAGGGAGTGACGTACTGTCGCAGGGGCAGTACTGAGGGAGTGACGTACTGCCGGAGGGGCAGTACTGAGGGAGTGCCGTACTGTCGGAGGGGCAGTACTGAGGGAGCCCCGCACTGTCGGAGGGGCAGTACTGAGTGAGTGCCGTATTGCGCTGTCGGAGGGGCAGTACTGAGGGAGTGACGTACTGTCGGAGGGGCAGTACTGAGGGAGTGACGTACTGTCGGAAGGCCAGTACTGAGGGAGTGCCGTACTGTCGGAGGGGCAGTACTGAGGGAGTGACGTACTGCCGGAGGGGCAGTACTGAGGGAGTGACGTACTGTCGCAGGGGCAGTACTGAGGGAGTGACGTACTGTTGGAGGGGCAGCACTGAGGGAGTGACGTACTGTCGGATGGGCAGTACTGAGGGAGTGCCGTACTGTCGGAGGAGCGGTACTGAGGGAGTGCCGCACTGTCGGAGGGGCGGTACTGAGGGAGTGACGCACTGTCGGAGGGGCAGTACTGAGGGAGTGACGTACTGTCGGAGGGGCAGTACTGAGGGAGTGCTGCACTGTCGGAGGGGCAGTACTGACGGAGTGACGTACTGTCGGAGAGGCAGTACTGAGGGAGTGACGGACTGTCGGAGGTGCAGAACTGAGGGAGTGACGTACTGTCGGAAGGGCAGTACTGAGGGAGTGACATACTGTCGGAGGGGCAGTACTGAGGGACTGACGGAATGTCGGAGGGGCAGTACTGAGGGAGTGACGTACTGTCGGAGGGGCAGTACTGAGGGAGTGACGTACTGTCGGAGGGGCAGTACTGAGGGAGTGACGTACTGTCGGAGGGGCAGTACTGAGGGAGTTCCGTACTGTCGGAGGGGCAGTACTGAGGGAGTGCCGTACTGCCGGAGGGGCAGTACTGAGGGAGACGTACTGTCGGAGGGGCAGTACTGAGGGAGTGACGTACTGTCGGAGGGGCAGTACTGAGGGAGTGCTGCACTGTCGGAGGGGCAGTACTGAGGGAGTGACGTACTGTCGGAGGGGCAGTACTGAGGGAGTGCTGCACTGTCGGAGGGGCAGTACTGAGGGAGTGACGTACTGTCGGAGGGGCAGTACTGAGGGAGTGACGTACTGTCGGAGGGGCAGTACTGAGGGAGTGCCGTACTGTCGGAGGGGAAGTACTGAGGGAGTGAAGTACTGTCGGAGGGGCAGTACTGAGGGAGTGCCGTAAGGTCGGAGGGGCAGTACTGAGGGAGTGCCGTACTGTCGGAGGGGCAGTACTGAGGGAGTGACGTACTGTCGCAGGGGTAGTACTGAGGGAGTGACGTACTGTCGGAGGGGCAGTACTGAGGGAGTGACGTACTGTCGGAGGGGCAGTACTGAGGGAGTGACTTACTGTCGGAGGGGCAGTACTGAGGGAGTGACGTACTGTCGGAGGGGCAGTACTGAGGGAGTGCCGTACTGTCGGAGGGGAAGTATTGAGGGAGTGAGTACTGTCGGAGGGGCAGTACTGAGAGAGTGCCGTACTGTCGGAGGGGCAGTACTGAGGGAGTGCCGTACTGTCGGAGGGGCAGTACTGAGGGAGTGACGTACTGTCGCAGGGGCAGTACTGAGGGAGTGACGTACTGTCGCAGGGGCAGTACTGAGGGAGTGACGTACTGTTGGAGGGGCAGAACTGAGGGAGTGACGTACTGTCGGATGGGCAGTACTGAGGGAGTGCCGTAGTGTCGGAGGGGCAGTACTGAGGGAGTGACGCACTGTCGCAGGGGCAGGACTGAGGGAGTGACGTACTGTCGCAGGGGCAGTACTGAGGGAGTGACGTACTGCCGGAGGGGCAGTACTGAGGGAGTGCCGTACTGTCGGAGGGGCAGTACTGAGGGAGCCCCGCACTGTCGGAGGGGCAGTACTGAGTGAGTGCCGTATTGCGCTGTCGGAGGGGCAGTACTGAGGGAGTGACGTACTGTCGGAGGGGCAGTACTGAGGGAGTGACGTACTGTCGGAAGGCCAGTACTGAGGGAGTGCCGTACTGTCGGAGGGGCAGTACTGTGGGAGTGACGTACTGCCGGAGGGGCAGTACTGAGGGAGTGACGTACTGTCGCAGGGGCAGTACTGAGGGAGTGACGTACTGTTGGAGGGGCAGCACTGAGGGAGTGACGTACTGTCGGATGGGCAGTACTGAGGGAGTGCCGTACTGTCGGAGGAGCGGTACTGAGGGAGTGCCGCACTGTCGGAGGGGCGGTACTGAGGGAGTGACGCACTGTCGGAGGGGCAGTACTGAGGGAGTGACGTACTGTCGGAGGGGCAGTACTGAGGGAGTGCTGCACTGTCGGAGGGGCAGTACTGACGGAGTGACGTACTGTCGGAGAGGCAGTACTGAGGGAGTGACGGACTGTCGGAGGTGCAGAACTGAGGGAGTGACGTACTGTCGGAAGGGCAGTACTGAGGGACTGACGGAATGTCGGAGGGGCAGTACTGAGGGAGTGACGTACTGTCGGAGGGGCAGTACTGAGGGAGTGACGTACTGTCGGAGGGGCAGTACTGAGGGAGTGACGTACTGTCGGAGGGGCAGTACTGAGGGAGTGCCGTACTGTCGGAGGGGCAGTACTGAGGGAGTGCCGTACTGCCGGAGGGGCAGTACTGAGGGAGACGTACTGTCGGAGGGGCAGTACTGAGGGAGTGACGTACTGTCGGAGGGGCAGTACTGAGGGAGTGCTGCACTGTCGGAGGGGCAGTACTGAGGGAGTGACGTACTGTCGGAGGGGCAGTACTGAGGGAGTGACGTACAGTCGGAGGGGCAGTACTGGGGAGTGACGTACTGTCGGAGGGGCAGTACTGACGGAGTGACGTACTGTCGGAGAGGCAGTACTGAGGGAGTGACGTACTGTCGGAGGTGCAGAACTGAGGGAGTGACGTACTGTCGGAGGGGCAGTACTGAGGGAGTGACGTACTGTCGGAGGGGCAGTACTGAGGGAGTGCAGCACTGTCGGAGGGGCAGTACTGAGGGAGTGACGTACTGTCGGAGGGGCAGTACTGAGGGAGTGACGTACTGTCGGAAGGCCAGTACTGAGGGAGTGACGTACTGTCGGAGGGGCAGTACTGAGGGAGTGACGTACTGTCGGAGGGGCAGTACTGAGGGAGTGACGTACTGTCGGAGGGGCAGTACTGAGGGAGTGACGTACTGTCGGAGGGGCAGTACTGAGGGAGTGCTGCACTGTCGGAGGGGCAGTACTGAGGGAGTGACGTGCTGTCGGTGGGGCAGTACTGAGGGAGTGACGTACTGTCGGAAGGCCAGTACTGAGGGAGTGACGTACTGTCGGATGGGCAGTACTGAGGGAGTGACGTACTGTCGGAGGGGCAGTACTGAGGGAGTGACGTACTGTCGGAGGGGCAGTACTGAGGGAGTGCCGTACTGTCGGAGGGGCAGTACTGAGGGAGTGACGTACTGTCGGAGGGGCAGTGCTGAGGGAGCCCCGCACTGTCGGAGCGGCAGTACTGAGGGAGTGCCGTACTGTCGGGGGGGCAGTACTGAGGGAGTGACGTACTGTCGGAGGGGCAGTACTGAGGGAGTGACGTACTGTCGGAGGGGCAGTACTGAGGGAGTGACGCACTGTCGGAGGGGCAGTACTGAGGGAGTGACGTACTGTCGGAGGGGCGGTACTGAGGGAGTAACGTACTGTCGGAGGGGCGGTACTGAGGGAGTGCCGTACTGTCGGAGGGGCAGTACTGAGGGAGTGCCGCACTGTTGGAGGGGCAGTACTGAGGGAGTGATGCACTGTCGGAGGGGCAGTACTGAGGGAGTAACGTACTGTCGGAGGGGCAGTACTGAGGGAGTGCTACACTGTCGGAGGGGCAGTACTGAGGGAGTGACGTACTGTCGGAGGGGCAGTACTGAGGGAGTGCCGCACTGTCGGAGGGGCAGTACTGAGGGAGTGTCGTACTGTCGGAGGGGCAGTACTGAGGGAGTGTCGTACTGTCGGAGGGGCAGTACTGAGGGAGTGACGTACTGTCGGAGGGGCAGTACTGAGGGAGTGACGTACTGTCGGAGGGGCAGTACTGAGGGAGTGACGCACTGTCGGAGGGGCAGTACTGAGGGAGAGACGCATACTGTCGGTGGGGCAGTACTGAGGGAGTGACGTACTGTCGGAGGGGCGGTACTGAGGGAGTGCCGTACTGTCGGAGGGGCAGTACTGAGGGAGTGACGTACTGTCGGAGGGGCAGTACTGAGGGAGTGCCGCACTGTTGGAGGGGCAGTACTGAGGGAGTGATGCACTGTCGGAGGGGCAGTACTGAGGGAGTGACGTACTGTCGGAGGGGCAGTACTGAGGGAGTGCGGCACTGTCGGAGGGGCAGTACTGAGGGAGTGACGTACTGTCGGAGGGGCAGTACTGAGGGAGTGCCGCACTGTCGGAGGGGCAGTACTGAGGGAGTGACGTACTGTCGGAGGGGCAGTACTGAGGGAGTGACGTACTGTCGGAGGGGCAGTACTGAGGGAGTGCCGTACTGTCGGAGGGGAAGTACTGAGGGAGTGAAGTACTGTCGGAGGGGCAGTACTGAGGGAGTGCCGTAAGGTCGGAGGGGCAGTACTGAGGGAGTGCGGTGCTGTCGGAGGGGCAGTACTGAGGGAGTGACGTACTGTCGCAGGGGTAGTACTGAGGGAGTGACGTACTGTCGGAGGGGCAGTACTGAGGGAGTGACGTACTGTCGGAGGGGCAGTACTGAGGGAGTGACTTACTGTCGGAGGGGCAGTACTGAGGGAGTGACGTACTGTCGGAGGGGCAGTACTGAGGGAGTGCCGTACTGTCGGAGGGGAAGTATTGAGGGAGTGAGTACTGTCGGAGGGGCAGTACTGAGAGAGTGCCGTACTGTCGGAGGGGCAGTACTGAAGGAGTGCCGTACTGTCGGAGGGGCAGTACTGAGGGAGTGACGTACTGTCGCAGGGGCAGTACTGAGGGAGTGACGTACTGTCGCAGGGGCAGTACTGAGGGAGTGACGTACTGTTGGAGGGGCAGAACTGAGGGAGTGACGTACTGTCGGATGGGCAGTACTGAGGGAGTGCCGTAGTGTCGGAGGGGCAGTACTGAGGGAGTGACGCACTGTCGCAGGGGCAGTACTGAGGGAGTGACGTACTGTCGCAGGGGCAGTACTGAGGGAGTGACGTACTGTTGGAGGGGCAGTACTGAGGGAGTGACGTACTGCCGGAGGGGCAGTACTGAGGGAGTGCCGTACTGTCGGAGGGGCAGTACTGAGGGAGCCCCGCACTGTCGGAGGGGCAGTACTGAGGGAGTGCCGTATTGCGCTGTCGGAGGGGCAGTACTGAGGGAGTGACGTACTGTCGGAGGGGCAGTACTGAGGGAGTGACGTACTGTCGGAAGGCCAGTACTGAGGGAGTGCCGTACTGTCGGAGGGGCAGTACTGAGGGAGTGACGTACTGTCGCAGGGGCAGTACTGAGGGAGTGACGTACTGTCGCAGGGGCAGTACTGAGGGAGTGACGTACTGTTGGAGGGGCAGCACTGAGGGAGTGACGTACTGTCGGATGGGCAGTACTGAGGGAGTGCCGTACTGTCGGAGGGGCGGTACTGAGGGAGTGCCGCACTGTCGGAGGGGCGGTACTGAGGGAGTGACGCACTGTCGGAGGGGCAGTACTGAGGGAGTGACGTACTGTCGGAGGGGCAGTACTGAGGGAGTGCTGCACTGTCGGAGGGGCAGTACTGACGGAGTGACGTACTGTCGGAGAGGCAGTACTGAGGGAGTGACGGACTGTCGGAGGTGCAGAACTGAGGGAGTGACGTACTGTCAGAGGGGCAGTACTGAGGGAGTGACATACTGTCGGAGGGGCAGTACTGAGGGAGTGACGTACTGTCGGAAGGGCAGGACTGAGGGAGTGACGTACCGTCGGAGGGGCAGTACTGAGGGACTGACGGAATGTCGGAGGGGCAGTACTGAGGGAGTGACGTACTGTCGGAGGGGCAGTACTGAGGGAGTGACGTACTGTTGGAGGGGCAGTACTGAGGGAGTGACGTACTGTCGGAGGGGCAGTACTGAGGGAGTGCCGTACTGTCGGAGGGGCAGTACTGAGGGAGTGACGTACTGCCGGAAGGGCAGTACTGAGGGAGACGTACTGTCGGAGGGGCAGTACTGAGGGAGTGACGTACTGTCGGAGGGGCAGTACTGAGGGAGTGCTGCACTGTCGGAGGGGCAGTACTGAGGGAGTGACGTACTGTCGGAGGGGCAGTACTGAGGGAGTGACGTACAGTCGGAGGGGCAGTACTGAGGGAGTGACGTACTGTCGGAGGGGCAGTACAGAGGGAGCCCCGCCCTGTCGGAAGGCCAGTACTGAGGGAGTGACGTACTGTCGGAGGGGCAGTACTCAGGGATTGACGTACTGTCGGAGGGGCAGGACTGAGGGAGTGACGTACTGTCGGAGGGGCAGTACTGACGGAGTGACGTACTGTCGGAGAGGCAGTACTGAGGGAGTGACGTACTGTCGGAGGTGCAGAACTGAGGGAGTGACGTACTGTCGGAGGGGCAGTACAGAGGGAGTGACGTACTGTCGGAGGGGCAGTACTGAGGGAGTGCTGCACTGTCGGAGGGGCAGTACTGAGGGAGTGACGTACTGTCGGAGGGGAAGTACTGAGGGAGTGACGTACTGTCGGAGGGGCAGTACTGAGGGAGTGACGTAATGTCGGAGGGGCAGTACTGAGGGAGTGACGTACTGTCGGAGGGGCAGTACTGAGGGAGTGACGTAATGTCGGAGGGGCAGTACTGAGGGAGTGACGTACTGTCGGAGGGGCAGTACTGAGGGAGTGACGTACTGTCGGAGGGGCAGTACTGAGGGAGTGACGTACTGTCGGAGGGGCAGTACTGAGGGACTGACGGAATGTCGGAGGGGCAGTACTGAGGGAGTGACGTACTGTCGGAGGGGCAGTACTGAGGGAGTGACGTACTGTCGGAGGGGCAGTACTGAGGGAGTGACGTACTGTCGGAGGGGCAGTACTGAGGGAGTGCCGTACTGTCGGAGGGGCAGTACTGAGGGAGTGCCGTACTGCCGGAGGGGCAGTACTGAGGGAGACGTACTGTCGGAGGGGCAGTACTGAGGGAGTGACGTACTGTCGGAGGGGCAGTACTGAGGGAGTGCTGCACTGTCGGAGGGGCAGTACTGAGGGAGTGACGTACTGTCGGAGGGGCAGTACTGAGGGAGTGACGTACAGTCGGAGGGGCAGTACTGGGGAGTGACGTACTGTCGGAGGGGCAGTACTGACGGAGTGACGTACTGTCGGAGAGGCAGTACTAAGGGAGTGACGTACTGTCGGAGGTGCAGAACTGAGGGAGTGACGTACTGTCGGAGGGGCAGTACTGAGGGAGTGACGTACTGTCGGAGGGGCAGTACTGAGGGAGTGCAGCACTGTCGGAGGGGCAGTACTGAGGGAGTGACGTACTGTCGGAGGGGCAGTACTGAGGGAGTGACGTACTGTCGGAAGGCCAGTACTGAGGGAGTGACGTACTGTCGGAGGGGCAGTACTGAGGGAGTGACGTACTGTCGGAGGGGCAGTACTGAGGGAGTGACGTACTGTCGGAGGGGCAGTACTGAGGGAGTGACGTACTGTCGGAGGGGCAGTACTGAGGGAGTGCTGCACTGTCGGAGGGGCAGTACTGAGGGAGTGACGTGCTGTCGGTGGGGCAGTACTGAGGGAGTGACGTACTGTCGGAAGGCCAGTACTGAGGGAGTGACGTACTGTCGGATGGGCAGTACTGAGGGAGTGACGTACTGTCGGAGGGGCAGTACTGAGGGAGTGACGTACTGTCGGAGGGGCAGTACTGAGGGAGTGCCGTACTGTCGGAGGGGCAGTACTGAGGGAGTGACGTACTGTCGGAGGGGCAGTGCTGAGGGAGCCCCGCACTGTCGGAGCGGCAGTACTGAGGGAGTGCCGTACTGTCGGGGGGGCAGTACTGAGGGAGTGACGTACTGTCGGAGGGGCAGTACTGAGGGAGTGACGTACTGTCGGAGGGGCAGTACTGAGGGAGTGACGCACTGTCGGAGGGGCAGTACTGAGGGAGTGACGTACTGTCGGAGGGGCGGTACTGAGGGAGTAACGTACTGTCGGAGGGGCGGTACTGAGGGAGTGCCGTACTGTCGGAGGGGCAGTACTGAGGGAGTGCCGCACTGTTGGAGGGGCAGTACTGAGGGAGTGATGCACTGTCGGAGGGGCAGTACTGAGGGAGTAACGTACTGTCGGAGGGGCAGTACTGAGGGAGTGCTGCACTGTCGGAGGGGCAGTACTGAGGGAGTGACGTACTGTCGGAGGGGCAGTACTGAGGGAGTGCCGCACTGTCGGAGGGGCAGTACTGAGGGAGTGCCGCACTGTTGGAGGGGCAGTACTGAGGGAGTGCCGTACTGTCGGAGGGGCAGTACTGAGGGAGTGACGTACTGTCGGAGGGGCAGTACTGAGGGAGTGCCGCACTGTTGGAGGGGCAGTACTGAGGGAGAGACGCATACTGTCGGTGGGGCAGTACTGAGGGAGTGACGTACTGTCGGAGGGGCGGTACTGAGGGAGTGCCGTACTGTCGGAGGGGCAGTACTGAGGGAGTGACGTACTGTCGGAGGGGCAGTACTGAGGGAGTGCCGCACTGTTGGAGGGGCAGTACTGAGGGAGTGATGCACTGTCGGAGGGGCAGTACTGAGGGAGTGACGTACTGTCGGAGGGGCAGTACTGAGGGAGTGCTGCACTGTCGGAGGGGCAGTACTGAGGGAGTGACGTACTGTCGGAGGGGCAGTACTGAGGGAGTGCCGCACTGTCGGAGGGGCAGTACTGAGGGAGTGACGTACTGTCGGAGGGGCAGTACTGAGGGAGTGACGTACTGTCGGAGGGGCAGTACTGAGGGAGTGCCGTACTGTCGGAGGGGAAGTACTGAGGGAGTGAAGTACTGTCGGAGGGGCAGTACTGAGGGAGTGCCGTAAGGTCGGAGGGGCAGTACTGAGGGAGTGCCGTACTGTCGGAGGGGCAGTACTGAGGGAGTGACGTACTGTCGCAGGGGTAGTACTGAGGGAGTGACGTACTGTCGGAGGGGCAGTACTGAGGGAGTGACGTACTGTCGGAGGGGCAGTACTGAGGGAGTGACTTACTGTCGGAGGGGCAGTACTGAGGGAGTGACGTACTGTCGGAGAGGCAGTACTGAGGGAGTGCCGTACTGTCGGAGGGGAAGTATTGAGGGAGTGAGTACTGTCGGAGGGGCAGTACTGAGAGAGTGCCGTACTGTCGGAGGGGCAGTACTGAAGGAGTGCCGTACTGTCGGAGGGGCAGTACTGAGGGAGTGACGTACTGTCGCAGGGGCAGTACTGAGGGAGTGACGTACTGTCGCAGGGGCAGTACTGTGGGAGTGACGTACTGTTGGAGGGGCAGAACTGAGGGAGTGACGTACTGTCGGATGGGCAGTACTGAGGGAGTGCCGTAGTGTCGGAGGGGCAGTACTGAGGGAGTGACGCACTGTCGCAGGGGCAGTACTGAGGGAGTGACGTACTGTCGCAGGGGCAGTACTGAGGGAGTGACGTACTGTTGGAGGGGCAGTACTGAGGGAGTGACGTACTGCCGGAGGGGCAGTACTGAGGGAGTGCCGTACTGTCGGAGGGGCAGTACTGAGGGAGCCCCGCACTGTCGGAGGGGCAGTACTGAGGGAGTGCCGTATTGCGCTGTCGGAGGGGCAGTACTGAGGGAGTGACGTACTGTCGGAGGGGCAGTACTGAGGGAGTGACGTACTGTCGGAAGGCCAGTACTGAGGGAGTGCCGTACTGTCGGAGGGGCAGTACTGAGGGAGTGACGTACTGTCGCAGGGGCAGTACTGAGGGAGTGACGTACTGTCGCAGGGGCAGTACTGAGGGAGTGACGTACTGTTGGAGGTGCAGCACTGAGGGAGTGACGTACTGTCGGATGGGCAGTACTGAGGGAGTGCCGTACTGTCGGAGGGGCGGTACTGAGGGAGTGCCGCACTGTCGGAGGGGCGGTACTGAGGGAGTGACGCACTGTCGGAGGGGCAGTACTGAGGGAGTGACGTACTGTCGGAGGGGCAGTACTGAGGGAGTGCTGCACTGTCGGAGGGGCAGTACTGACGGAGTGACGTACTGTCGGAGAGGCAGTACTGAGGGAGTGACGGACTGTCGGAGGTGCAGAACTGAGGGAGTGACGTACTGTCAGAGGGGCAGTACTGAGGGAGTGACATACTGTCGGAGGGGCAGTACTGAGGGAGTGACGTACTGTCGGAAGGGCAGGACTGAGGGAGTGACGTACCGTCGGAGGGGCAGTACTGAGGGACTGACGGAATGTCGGAGGGGCAGTACTGAGGGAGTGACGTACTGTCGGAGGGGCAGTACTGAGGGAGTGACGTACTGTGGGAGGGGCAGTACTGAGGGAGTGACGTACTGTCGGAGGGGCAGTACTGAGGGAGTGCCGTACTGTCGGAGGGGCAGTACTGAGGGAGTGACGTACTGCCGGAGGGGCAGTACTGAGGGAGACGTACTGTCGGAGGGGCAGTACTGAGGGAGTGACGTACTGTCGGAGGGGCAGTACTGAGGGAGTGCTGCACTGTCGGAGGGGCAGTACTGAGGGAGTGACGTACTGTCGGAGGGGCAGTACTGAGGGAGTGACGTACAGTCGGAGGGGCAGTACTGAGGGAGTGACGTACTGTCGGAGGGGCAGTACAGAGGGAGCCCCGCCCTGTCGGAAGGCCAGTACTGAGGGAGTGACGTACTGTCGGAGGGGCAGTACTCAGGGATTGACGTTCTGTCGGAGGGGCAGGACTGAGGGAGTGACGTACTGTCGGAGGGGCAGTACTGACGGAGTGACGTACTGTCGGAGAGGCAGTACTGAGGGAGTGACGTACTGTCGGAGGTGCAGAACTGAGGGAGTGACGTACTGTCGGAGGGGCAGTACAGAGGGAGTGACGTACTGTCGGAGGGGCAGTACTGAGGGAGTGCTGCACTGTCGGAGGGGCAGTACTGAGGGAGTGACGTACTGTCGGAGGGGAAGTACTGAGGGAGTGACGTACTGTCGGAGGGGCAGTACTGAGGGAGTGACGTAATGTCGGAGGGGCAGTACTGAGGGAGTGACGTACTGTCGGAGGGGCAGTACTGAGGGAGTGACGTAATGTCGGAGGGGCAGTACTGAGGGAGTGACGTACTGTCGGAGGGGCAGTACTGAGGGAGTGACGTACTGTCGGAGGGGCAGTACTGAGGGAGTGACGTACTGTCGGAGGGGCAGTACTGAGGGAGTGCCGTCGGAGGGGCAGTACTGAGGGAGCCCCGCACTGTCGGAGGGGCAGTACTGAGGGAGTGCCGTACTGTCGGAGGGGCAGTACTGAGGGAGTGACGTACTGTCGGAGGGGCAGTACTGAGTGAGTGACGTACTGTCGGAGGGGCAGTACTGAGGGAGTGCCATACTGTCGGAGGGGCAGTACTGAGGGAGTGACGTACTGTCGGAGGGGCAGTACTGAGGGAGTGACGTACTGTCGGAGGGGTAGTACTGAGGGAGTGCTGCACTGTCGGAGGGGCAGTACTGAGGGTGTGACGTCCTGTCGGAGGGACAGTACTGAGGGAGAGACGTACTGTCGGAAGGCCAGTACTGAGGGAGTGACGTACTGTCGGAGGGGCAGTACTGAGGGAGTTACGTACTGTCGGAGGGGCAGTATTGAGGGAGCGACGTACTGTCGGAGGGGCAGTACTGAGGCAGTGCCGTACTGTCGGAGGGGCAGTACTGAGGCAGTGCCGTACTGTCGGGGGGGCAGTACTGAGGGAGTGACGCACTGTCGGAGGGGCAGTACTGAGGGAGTGACGTACTGCTGTAGGGGCAGTACTGAGTGAGTGCCGTACTGTTGGAGGGGCAGTACTGAGGGAGCCCCGCACCGTCGGAGGGGCAGTACTGAGGGAGTGCCATACTGTCGGAGGGGCAGTTCTGAGGGAGTGACGCACTGTCGGAGGGGCAGTACTGAAGGAGCGACGTACTGTCGGAGGGGCAGTATTGAGGGAGCGACGTACTGTCGGAGGGGCAGTACTGAGGCAGTGCCGTACTGTCGGGGGGGCAGTACTGAGGGAGTGACGCACTGTCGGAGGGGCAGTACTGAGGGAGTGACGTACTGCCGTAGGGGCAGTACTGAGGGAGTGCCATACTGTCGGAGGGGCAGTTCTGAGGGAGTGACGCACTGTCGGAGGGGCAGTACTGAGGGAGTGACGTACTGTCGGAGGGGCAGTACTGAGGGAGTGCCGTACTGTCGGAGGGGCAGTACTGAGGGAGCCCTGCACTGTCGGAGGGCAGTACTGAGGGAGTGACGTACTGTCGGAGGGGCAGTACTGAGGGAGTGCCATACTGTCGGAGGAACAGTACTGAGGGAGTGCCGCACTGTCGGAGGAGCAGTACTGAGGGAGTGACGTACTGTCGGAGGAACAGTACTGAGGGCGTGCCGCACTGTCGGAGGGGAAGTACTGAGGGAGTGACGCACTGTCGGAGGGGCAGTACTGAGGGAGTGACGTACTGTCGGAGGGGCAGTACTGAGGGACTGCTGCACTGTCGGAGGGGCAGTAATGAGGGAGTGCCGCACTGTCGGAGGGGCAGTACAGAGGGAGTGCCGTACTGTCGGAGGAGCAGTACTGAGGGAGTGACGTACTGTCGGAGGGGCAGTGCTGAGGGAGTGCCGTACTGTCGGAGGGGCAGTACTGAGGGAGTGACGTACTGTCGGAGGGGCAGTACTGAGGGAGTGACGTACTGTCGGAGGGGCAGTACTGAGGGAGCGACGTACTGTCGGAGGGGCAGTATTGAGGGAGCGACGTACTGTCGGAGGGGCAGTACTGAGGGAGTGCCGTATTGCGCTGTCGGAGGGGAGGTACTGAGGGAGTGACGTACTGTCGGAGGGGCGGTACTGACGGAGTGCCGTACTGTCGGAGGAGCAGTACTGAGGGAGTGCCGCACTGTCGGAGGGGCAGTACTGAGGGAGTGACGTACTGTCGGAGGGGCAGTACTGAGGGAGTGACGTACTGTCGGAGGGACAGAGCTGAGGGAGTGACGTACTGTCGGAGGGGCAGTACTGAGGGAGTGACGTACTGTCGGAGGGGCAGTGCTGAGGGAGTGCCGTACTGTCGGAGGGGCAGTACTGAGGGAGTGCCGTACTGTCGGAGGGGCAGTACTGAGGGAGTGACGTACTGTCGCAGCGGCAATACTGAGGGAGTGACGTACTGTCGCAGGGGCAGTACTGAGGGAGTGACGTACTGTCGGAGGGGCAGCACTGAGGGAGTGACGTATTGTCGGAGTGGCAGTACTGAGGGAGTGACGTACTGTCGGAGGGGCAGTACTGACGGAGTGACGCACTGTCGGAGAGGCAGTACTGAGGGAGTGACGTACTGCCAGAGGGGCAGTACTGAGGGAGTGCCGTACTGTCGGAGGGACAGTACTGAGGGAGTGGCGTACTGTCGGAGGGGCAGTACTGAGGGAGCCCCGCACTGTCGGAGGGACAGTACTGAGGGAGTGACGCACTGTCGGAGGGGCAGTACTGAGGGAGCCCCGCACTGTCGGAGGGGCAGTACTGAGGGAGCCCTGCACTGTCGGAGGGGCAGTACTGAGGGAGTGACGTACTGTCGGAGGGGCAGTACTGAGGGAGCCCCGCACTGTCGGAGGGGCAGTACTGAGGGAGCCCTGCACTGTCGGAGGGGCAGTACTGAGGGAGTGACGTACTGTCGGAGGGGTAGTACTGAGGGAGTGCTGCACTGTCGGAGGGGCAGTACTGAGGGAGTGACGTACTGTCGGAGGGACAGTACTGAGGGAGTGACGTACTGTCGGAGGGGCAGTACTGAGGGAGTGACGTACTGTCGGAGGGACAGTACTGAGGGAGTGACGTACTGTCGGAAGGCCAGTACTGAGGGAGTGACGTACTGTCGGAGGGGCAGTACTGAGGGAGTGACGTACTGTCGGAGGGGCAGTACTGAGGGAGCGACGTACTGTCGGTGGGGCAGTATTGAGGGAGCGACGTACTGTCGGAGGGGCAGTACTGAGGCAGTGCCGTACTGTCGGGAGGGCAGTAATGAGGGAGTGACGCACTGTCGGAGGGGCAGTACTGAGGGAGTGACGTACTGCCGTAGGGGCAGTACTGAGGGAGTGACGTACTGTCGGAGGGACAGTACTGAGGGAGTGACGTACTGTCGGAAGGCCAGTACTGAGGGAGTGACGTACTGTCGGAAGGCCAGTACTGAGGGAGTGACGTACTGTCGGAGGGGCAGTACTGAGGGAGTGCCATACTGTCGGAGGGGCAGTTGTGAGGGAGTGACGCACTGTCGGAGGGGCAGTACTGAGGGAGTGACGTACTGTCGGAGGGGCAGTACTGAGGGAGTGACGTACTGTCGGAGGGGCAGTACTGAGGGAGCCCTGCACTGTCGGAGGGGCAGTACTGAGGGAGTGCCATACTGTCGGAGGGGCAGTACTGAGGGAGTGACGTACTGTCGGAGGGGCAGTACTGAGGGAGTGATGTACTGTCGGAGGGTCAGTACTGAGGGAGTGACGTACTGTTGGAGGGGCAGTACTGAGGGAGTGCCGTACTATCGGAGGGGCAGCACTGAGGGAGTGACGTACTGTCGGAGGGGCAGTACTGAGGGAGTGACGTACTGTCGGAGGGGCAGTACTGAGGGAGTGACGTTCTGTCGGAGGGGCAGTACTGAGGGAGTGATGTACGGTCGGAGGGTCAGTACTGAGGGAGTGACGTACTGTCGGAGGGGCAGTACTGAGGGAGTGCCGTACTATCGGAGGGGCAGTACTGAGGGACTGACGTACTGTTGGAGGGGCAGTACTGAGGGAGTGACGCACTGTCGGAGGGGCAGTACTGAGGGAGTGACGTACTGTCGGAGGGGCAGTACTGAGGGAGCGACGTACTGTCGGAGGGGCAGTACTGAGGGAGCGACGTACTGTCGGAGGGGCAGTATTGAGGGAGCGACGTACTGTCGGAGGGGCAGTACTGAGGGAGTGCCGTTCTGTCGGAGGGGCAGTACTGAGGGAGTGACGTACTGTCGGAGGGGCAGTACTGAGGGAGTGACGTACTGTCGGAGGACCGTTACTGACGGAGTGCCGTACTGTCGGAGGGGCAGTACTGAGGGAGTGACGTACTGTCGGAGGGGCAGTACTGAGGGAGTGCCGTACTGTCGGAGGAACAGTACTGAGGGAGTCCCGCACTGTCGGAGGGGCAGTACTGAGGGAGTGACGTACTGTCGGAGGAACAGTACTGAGGGAGTGCCGCACTGTCGGAGGGGAAGTACTGAGGGAGTGACGCACTGTCGGAGGGGCAGTACTGAGGGAGTGACGTACTGTCGGAGGGGCAGTACTGAGGGAGTGCCGTACTGTCGGAGGGGCAGTACTGAGGGAGTGCCGTACTGTCGGAGGGGCAGTACTGAGGGAGTGCCGCACTGTCGGAGGGGCAGTACTGAGGGAGTGACGTACTGTCGGAGGGGCAGTACTGAGGGAGTGACGTACTGTCGGAGGGGCAGTACTGAGGGAGCGACGTACTGTCGGAGGGGCAGTATTGAGGGAGCGACGTACTGTCGGAGGGGCAGTACTGAGGGAGTGCCGTATTGCGCTGTCGGAGGGGAGGTACTGAGGGAGTGACGTACTGTCGGAGGGGCGGTACTGACGGAGGAGCAGTACTGAGGGAGTGCCGCACTGTCGGAGGGGCAGTACTGAGGGAGTGACGCACTGTCGGAGGTGCAGTACTGAGGGAGTGACGTACTGTCGGAGGGGCAGTACTGAGGGACTGCTGCACTGTCGGAGAGGCAGTACTGAGGGAGTGCCGTACTGTCGGAGGGGCAGTACTGAGGGAGTGACATACTGTCGGAGGGGCAGTACTGAGGGAGCGACGTACTGTCGGAGGGGCAGTACTGAGGCAGTGCCGTACTGTCGGGGGGGCAGTACTGAGGGAGTGACGCACTGTCGGAGGGGCAGTACTGAGGGAGTGCCGTAATGTCGGAGGGGCAGTACTGAGGGAGCCCCGCACTGTTGGAGGGGCAGTACTGAGGGAGTGCCATACTGTCGGAGGGGCAGTTCTGAGGGAGTGACGCACTGTCGGAGGGGCAGTACTGAGGGAGTGACGTACTGTCGGAGGGGCAGTACTGAGGGAGTGACGTACTGTCGGAGTGGCAGTACTGAGGGAGCCCTGCACTGTCGGAGGGGCAGTACTGAGGGAGTGCCATACTGTCGGAGGGGCAGTACTGAGGGAGTGACGTACTGTCGGAGGGGCAGTACTGAGGGAGTGATGTACTGTCGGAGGGTCAGTACTGAGGGAGTGACGTACTGTCGGAGGGGCAGTACTGAGGGAGTGCCGTACTATCGGAGGGGCAGTACTGAGGGAGTGACGCACTGTCGGAGGGGCAGTACTGAGGGAGTGACGTACTGTCGGAGGGGCAGTACTGAGGGAGCGACGTACTGTCGGAGGGGCAGTACTGAGGGAGCGACGGACTGTCGGAGGGGCAGTACTGAGGGAGTGACGTACTGTCGGAGGGGTAGTACTGAGGGAGTGCTGCACTGTCGGAGGGGCAGTACTGAGGGAGTGACGTACTGTCGGAGGGACAGTACTGAGGGAGTGACGTACTGTCGGAGGGGCAGTACTGAGGGAGTGACGTACTGTCGGAGGGACAGTACTGAGGGAGTGACGTACTGTCGGAAGGCCAGTACTGAGGGAGTGACGTACTGTCGGAGGGGCAGTACTGAGGGAGTGACGTACTGTCGGAGGGGCAGTACTGAGGGAGCGACGTACTGTCGGTGGGGCAGTATTGAGGGAGCGACGTACTGTCGGAGGGGCAGTACTGAGGCAGTGCCGTACTGTCGGGAGGGCAGTAATGAGGGAGTGACGCACTGTCGGAGGGGCAGTACTGAGGGAGTGACGTACTGCCGTAGGGGCAGTACTGAGGGAGTGACGTACTGTCGGAGGGACAGTACTGAGGGAGTGACGTACTGTCGGAAGGCCAGTACTGAGGGAGTGACGTACTGTCGGAAGGCCAGTACTGAGGGAGTGACGTACTGTCGGAGGGGCAGTACTGAGGGAGTGCCATACTGTCGGAGGGGCAGTTGTGAGGGAGTGACGCACTGTCGGAGGGGCAGTACTGAGGGAGTGACGTACTGTCGGAGGGGCAGTACTGAGGGAGTGACGTACTGTCGGAGGGGCAGTACTGAGGGAGCCCTGCACTGTCGGAGGGGCAGTACTGAGGGAGTGCCATACTGTCGGAGGGGCAGTACTGAGGGAGTGACGTACTGTCGGAGGGGCAGTACTGAGGGAGTGATGTACTGTCGGAGGGTCAGTACTGAGGGAGTGACGTACTGTTGGAGGGGCAGTACTGAGGGAGTGCCGTACTATCGGAGGGGCAGCACTGAGGGAGTGACGTACTGTCGGAGGGGCAGTACTGAGGGAGTGACGTACTGTCGGAGGGGCAGTACTGAGGGAGTGACGTTCTGTCGGAGGGGCAGTACTGAGGGAGTGATGTACGGTCGGAGGGTCAGTACTGAGGGAGTGACGTACTGTCGGAGGGGCAGTACTGAGGGAGTGCCGTACTGTCGGAGGGGCAGTACTGAGGGACTGACGTACTGTTGGAGGGGCAGTACTGAGGGAGTGACGCACTGTCGGAGGGGCAGTACTGAGGGAGTGACGTACTGTCGGAGGGGCAGTACTGAGGGAGCGACGTACTGTCGGAGGGGCAGTACTGAGGGAGCGACGTACTGTCGGAGGGGCAGTATTGAGGGAGCGACGTACTGTCGGAGGGGCAGTACTGAGGGAGTGCCGTTCTGTCGGAGGGGCAGTACTGAGGGAGTGACGTACTGTCGGAGGGGCAGTACTGAGGGAGTGACGTACTGTCGGAGGACCGTTACTGACGGAGTGCCGTACTGTCGGAGGGGCAGTACTGAGGGAGTGACGTACTGTCGGAGGGGCAGTACTGAGGGAGTGCCGTACTGTCGGAGGAACAGTACTGAGGGAGTCCCGCACTGTCGGAGGGGCAGTACTGAGGGAGTGACGTACTGTCGGAGGAACAGTACTGAGGGAGTGCCGCACTGTCGGAGGGGAAGTACTGAGGGAGTGACGCACTGTCGGAGGGGCAGTACTGAGGGAGTGACGTACTGTCGGAGGGGCAGTACTGAGGGACTGCTGCACTGTCGGAGGGGCAGTACTGAGGGAGTGCCGCACTGTCGGAGGGGCAGTACTGAGGGAGTGCCGTACTGTCGGAGGGGCAGTACTGAGGGAGTGACGTACTGTCGGAGGGGCAGTACTGAGGGAGTGCCGTACTGTCGGAGGGGCAGTACTGAGGGAGTGCCGTACTGTCGGAGGGGCAGTACTGAGGGAGTGCCGCACTGTCGGAGGGGCAGTACTGAGGGAGAGACGTACTGTCGGAGGGGCAGTACTGAGGGAGTGACGTACTGTCGGAGGGGCAGTACTGAGGGAGCGACGTACTGTCGGAGGGGCAGTATTGAGGGAGCGACATACTGTCGGAGGGGCAGTACTGAGGGAGTGCCGTATTGCGCTGTCGGAGGGGAGGTACTGAGGGAGTGACGTACTGTCGGAGGGGCGGTACTGACGGAGGAGCAGTACTGAGGGAGTGCCGCACTGTCGGAGGGGCAGTACTGAGGGAGTGACGCACTGTCGGAGGTGCAGTACTGAGGGAGTGACGTACTGTCGGAGGGGCAGTACTGAGGGACTGCTGCACTGTCGGAGAGGCAGTACTGAGGGAGTGCCGTACTGTCGGAGGGGCAGTACTGAGGGAGTGACATACTGTCGGAGGGTCAGTACTGAGGGAGTGACGTACTGTCGGAGGGGCAGTACTGAGGCAGTGCCGTACTGTCGGGGGGGCAGTACTGAGGGAGTGACGCACTGTCGGAGGGGCAGTAGTGAGGGAGTGCCGTAATGTCGGAGGGGCAGTACTGAGGGAGCCCCGCACTGTCGGAGGGGCAGTACTGAGGGAGTGCCATACTGTCGGAGGGGCAGTTCTGAGGGAGTGACGCACTGTCGGAGGGGCAGTACTGAGGGAGTGACGTACTGTCGGAGGGGCAGTACTGAGGGAGTGACGTACTGTCGGAGTGGCAGTACTGAGGGAGCCCTGCACTGTCGGAGGGGCAGTACTGAGGGAGTGCCATACTGTTGGAGGGGCAGTACTGAGGGAGTGACGTACTGTCGGAGGGGCAGTACTGAGGGAGTGATGTACTGTCGGAGGGTCAGTACTGAGGGAGTGACGTACTGTCGGAGGGGCAGTACTGAGGGAGTGCCGTACTATCGGAGGGGCAGTACTGAGGGAGTGACGCACTGTCGGAGGGGCAGTACTGAGGGAGTGACGTACTGTCGGAGGGGCAGTACTGAGGGAGCGACGTACTGTCGGAGGGGCAGTACTGAGGGAGCGACGGACTGTCGGAGGGGCAGTATTGAGGGAGCAACGTACTGTCGGAGGGGCAGTACTGAGGGAGTGCCGTTCTGTCGGAGGGGCAGTACTGAGGGAGTTACGTACTGTCGGAGGGGCAGTACTGAGGGAGCCCCGCACTGTCGGAGGGGCAGTACTGAGGGAGTGCCGTACTGTCGGAGGGGCAGTACTGAGGGAGTGACGTACTGTCGGAGGGGCAGTACTGAGGGAGTGACGTACTGTCGGAGGGGCAGTACTGAGGGAGTGCCGTACTGTCGGAGGGGCAGTACTGAGGGAGTGACGTACTGTCGGAGGGGCAGTACAGAGGGAGTGACGTACTGTCGGAGGGGTAGTACTGAGGGAGTGCTGCACTGTCGGAGGGGCAGTACTGAGGGAGTGACGTACTGTCGGAGGGACAGTACTGAGGGAGAGACGTACTGTCGGAAGGCCAGTACTGAGGGAGTGACGTACTGTCGGAGGGGCAGTACTGAGGGAGTTACGCACTGTCGGAGGTGCAGTACTGAGGGAGTGACGTACTGTCGGAGGGGCAGTACTGAGGGACTGCTGCACTGTCGGAGAGGCAGTACTGAGGGAGTGCCGTACTGTCGGAGGGGCAGTACTGAGGGAGTGACATACTGTCGGAGGGGCAGTACTGAGGGAGCGACGTACTGTCGGAGGGGCAGTACTGAGGCAGTGCCGTACTGTCGGGGGGGCAGTACTGAGGGAGTGACGCACTGTCGGAGGGGCAGTACTGAGGGAGTGCCGTAATGTCGGAGGGGCAGTACTGAGGGAGCCCCGCACTGTTGGAGGGGCAGTACTGAGGGAGTGCCATACTGTCGGAGGGGCAGTTCTGAGGGAGTGACGCACTGTCGGAGGGGCAGTACTGAGGGAGTGACGTACTGTCGGAGGGGCAGTACTGAGGGAGTGACGTACTGTCGGAGTGGCAGTACTGAGGGAGCCCTGCACTGTCGGAGGGGCAGTACTGAGGGAGTGCCATACTGTCGGAGGGGCAGTACTGAGGGAGTGACGTACTGTCGGAGGGGCAGTACTGAGGGAGTGATGTACTGTCGGAGGGTCAGTACTGAGGGAGTGACGTACTGTCGGAGGGGCAGTACTGAGGGAGTGCCGTACTATCGGAGGGGCAGTACTGAGGGAGTGACGCACTGTCGGAGGGGCAGTACTGAGGGAGTGACGTACTGTCGGAGGGGCAGTACTGAGGGAGCGACGTACTGTCGGAGGGGCAGTACTGAGGGAGCGACGGACTGTCGGAGGGGCAGTACTGAGGGAGTGACGTACTGTCGGAGGGGTAGTACTGAGGGAGTGCTGCACTGTCGGAGGGGCAGTACTGAGGGAGTGACGTACTGTCGGAGGGACAGTACTGAGGGAGTGACGTACTGTCGGAGGGGCAGTACTGAGGGAGTGACGTACTGTCGGAGGGACAGTACTGAGGGAGTGACGTACTGTCGGAAGGCCAGTACTGAGGGAGTGACGTACTGTCGGAGGGGCAGTACTGAGGGAGTGACGTACTGTCGGAGGGGCAGTACTGAGGGAGCGACGTACTGTCGGTGGGGCAGTATTGAGGGAGCGACGTACTGTCGGAGGGGCAGTACTGAGGCAGTGCCGTACTGTCGGGAGGGCAGTAATGAGGGAGTGACGCACTGTCGGAGGGGCAGTACTGAGGGAGTGACGTACTGCCGTAGGGGCAGTACTGAGGGAGTGACGTACTGTCGGAGGGACAGTACTGAGGGAGTGACGTACTGTCGGAAGGCCAGTACTGAGGGAGTGACGTACTGTCGGAAGGCCAGTACTGAGGGAGTGACGTACTGTCGGAGGGGCAGTACTGAGGGAGTGCCATACTGTCGGAGGGGCAGTTGTGAGGGAGTGACGCACTGTCGGAGGGGCAGTACTGAGGGAGTGACGTACTGTCGGAGGGGCAGTACTGAGGGAGTGACGTACTGTCGGAGGGGCAGTACTGAGGGAGCCCTGCACTGTCGGAGGGGCAGTACTGAGGGAGTGCCATACTGTCGGAGGGGCAGTACTGAGGGAGTGACGTACTGTCGGAGGGGCAGTACTGAGGGAGTGATGTACTGTCGGAGGGTCAGTACTGAGGGAGTGACGTACTGTTGGAGGGGCAGTACTGAGGGAGTGCCGTACTATCGGAGGGGCAGCACTGAGGGAGTGACGTACTGTCGGAGGGGCAGTACTGAGGGAGTGACGTACTGTCGGAGGGGCAGTACTGAGGGAGTGACGTTCTGTCGGAGGGGCAGTACTGAGGGAGTGATGTACGGTCGGAGGGTCAGTACTGAGGGAGTGACGTACTGTCGGAGGGGCAGTACTGAGGGAGTGCCGTACTATCGGAGGGGCAGTACTGAGGGACTGACGTACTGTTGGAGGGGCAGTACTGAGGGAGTGACGCACTGTCGGAGGGGCAGTACTGAGGGAGTGACGTACTGTCGGAGGGGCAGTACTGAGGGAGCGACGTACTGTCGGAGGGGCAGTACTGAGGGAGCGACGTACTGTCGGAGGGGCAGTATTGAGGGAGCGACGTACTGTCGGAGGGGCAGTACTGAGGGAGTGCCGTTCTGTCGGAGGGGCAGTACTGAGGGAGTGACGTACTGTCGGAGGGGCAGTACTGAGGGAGTGACGTACTGTCGGAGGACCGTTACTGACGGAGTGCCGTACTGTCGGAGGGGCAGTACTGAGGGAGTGACGTACTGTCGGAGGGGCAGTACTGAGGGAGTGCCGTACTGTCGGAGGAACAGTACTGAGGGAGTCCCGCACTGTCGGAGGGGCAGTACTGAGGGAGTGACGTACTGTCGGAGGAACAGTACTGAGGGAGTGCCGCACTGTCGGAGGGGAAGTACTGAGGGAGTGACGCACTGTCGGAGGGGCAGTACTGAGGGAGTGACGTACTGTCGGAGGGGCAGTACTGAGGGAGTGCCGTACTGTCGGAGGGGCAGTACTGAGGGAGCCCTGCACTGTCGGAGGGCAGTACTGAGGGAGTGACGTACTGTCGGAGGGGCAGTACTGAGGGAGTGCCGTACTGTCGGAGGAACAGTACTGAGGGAGTGCCGCACTGTCGGAGGAGCAGTACTGAGGGAGTGACGTACTGTCGGAGGAACAGTACTGAGGGAGTGCCGCACTGTCGGAGGGGAAGTACTGAGGGAGTGACGCACTGTCGGAGGGGCAGTACTGAGGGAGTGACGTACTGTCGGAGGGGCAGTACTGAGGGACTGCTGCACTGTCGGAGGGGCAGTAATGAGGGAGTGCCACACTGTCGGAGGGGCAGTACAGAGGGAGTGCCGTACTGTCGGAGGAGCAGTACTGAGGGAGTGACGTACTGTCGGAGGGGCAGTGCTGAGGGAGTGCCGTACTGTCGGAGGGGCAGTACTGAGGGAGTGCCGCACTGTCGGAGGTGCAGTACTGAGGGAGTGACGTACTGTCGGAGGGGCAGTACTGAGGGAGTGACGTACTGTCGGAGGGGCAGTACTGAGGGAGCGACGTACTGTCGGAGGGGCAGTATTGAGGGAGCGACGTACTGTCGGAGGGGCAGTACTGAGGGAGTGCCGTATTGCGCTGTCGGAGGGGAGGTACTGAGGGAGTGACGTACTGTCGGAGGGGCGGTACTGACGGAGTGCCGTACTGTCGGAGGAGCAGTACTGAGGGAGTGACGTACTGTCGGAGGGGCAGAGCTGAGGGAGTGACGTACTGTCGGAGGGGCAGTACTGAGGGAGTGACGTACTGTCGGAGGGGCAGTGCTGAGGGAGTGCCGTACTGTCGGAGGTGCAGTACTGAGGGAGTGCCGTACTGTCGGAGGGGCAGTACTGAGGGAGTGACGTACTGTCGCAGCGGCAGTACTGAGGGAGTGACGTACTGTCGCAGGGGCAGTACTGAGGGAGTGACGTACTGTCGGAGGGGCAGCACTGAGGGAGTGACGTACTGTCGGAGGGGCAGTACTGAGGGAGTGACGTACTGTCGGAGGGGCAGTACTGAGGGAGTGACGCACTGTCGGAGGGGCAGTACTGAGGGAGTGACGTACTGCCGGAGGGGCAGTACTGAGGGAGTGCCGTACTGTCGGAGGGACAGTACTGAGGGAGTGACGTACTGTCGGAGGGGCAGTTCTGAGGGAGTGACGCACTGTCGGAGGGGCAGTACTGAGGGAGTGACGTACTGTCGGAGGGGCAGTACTGAGGAAGTGACGTACTGTCGGAGTGGCAGTACTGAGGGAGCCCTGCACTGTCGGAGGGGCAGTACTGAGGGAGTGCCATACTGTCGGAGGGGCAGTACTGAGGGAGTGACGTACTGTCGGAGGGGCAGTACTGAGGGAGTGATGTACTATCGGAGGGTCAGTACTGAGGGAGTGACGTACTGTCGGAGGGGCAGTACTGAGGGAGTGCCGTACTATCGGAGGGGCAGTACTGAGGGAGTGACGTACTGTCGGAGGGGCAGTACTGAGGGAGTGACGTACTGTCGGAGGGGCAGTACTGAGGGAGTGACGTACTGTCGGAGGGGAAGTACTGAGGGAGTGATGTACTGTCGGAGGGTCAGTACTGAGGGAGTGACGTACTGTCGGAGGGGCAGTACTGAGGGAGTGCCGTACTATCGGAGGGGCAGTACTGAGGGAGTGACGCACTGTCGGAGGGGCAGTACTGAGGGAGTGACGTACTGTCGGAGGGGCAGTACTGAGGGAGCGACATACTGTCGGAGGGGCAGTACTGAGGGAGCGACGTACTGTCGGAGGGGCAGTATTGAGGGAGCAACGTACTGTCGGAGGGGCAGTACTGAGGGAGTGCCGTTCTGTCGGAGGGGCAGTACTGAGGGAGTGACGTACTGTCGGAGGGGCAGTACTGAGGGAGCCCCGCACTGTCGGAGGGGCAGTACTGAGGGAGTGCCGTACTGTCGGAGGGGCAGTACTGAGGGAGTGACGTACTGTCGGAGGGGCAGTACTGAGGGAGTGACGTACTGTCGGAGGGGCAGTACTGAGGGAGTGCCATACTGTCGGAGGGGCAGTACTGAGGGAGTGACGTACTGTCGGAGGGGCAGTACTGAGGGAGTGACGTACTGTCGGAGGGGTAGTACTGAGGGAGTGCTGCACTGTCGGAGGGGCAGTACTGAGGGTGTGACGTCCTGTCGGAGGGACAGTACTGAGGGAGAGACGTACTGTCGGAAGGCCAGTACTGAGGGAGTGACGTACTGTCGGAGGGGCAGTACTGAGGGAGTTACGTACTGTCGGAGGGGCAGTATTGAGGGAGCGACGTACTGTCGGAGGGGCAGTACTGAGGCAGTGCCGTACTGTCGGAGGGGCAGTACTGAGGCAGTGCCGTACTGTCGGGGGGGCAGTACTGAGGGAGTGACGCACTGTCGGAGGGGCAGTACTGAGGGAGTGACGTACTGCTGTAGGGGCAGTACTGAGTGAGTGCCGTACTGTTGGAGGGGCAGTACTGAGGGAGCCCCGCACTGTCGGAGGGGCAGTACTGAGGGAGTGCCATACTGTCGGAGGGGCAGTTCTGAGGGAGTGACGCACTGTCGGAGGGGCAGTACTGAAGGAGCGACGTACTGTCGGAGGGGCAGTATTGAGGGAGCGACGTACTGTCGGAGGGGCAGTACTGAGGCAGTGCCGTACTGTCGGGGGGGCAGTACTGAGGGAGTGACGCACTGTCGGAGGGGCAGTACTGAGGGAGTGACGTACTGCCGTAGGGGCAGTACTGAGGGAGTGCCATACTGTCGGAGGGGCAGTTCTGAGGGAGTGACGCACTGTCGGAGGGGCAGTACTGAGGGAGTGACGTACTGTCGGAGGGGCAGTACTGAGGGAGTGCCGTACTGTCGGAGGGGCAGTACTGAGGGAGCCCTGCACTGTCGGAGGGCAGTACTGAGGGAGTGACGTACTGTCGGAGGGGCAGTACTGAGGGAGTGCCGTACTGTCGGAGGAACAGTACTGAGGGAGTGCCGCACTGTCGGAGGAGCAGTACTGAGGGAGTGACGTACTGTCGGAGGAACAGTACTGAGGGCGTGCCGCACTGTCGGAGGGGAAGTACTGAGGGAGTGACGCACTGTCGGAGGGGCAGTACTGAGGGAGTGACGTACTGTCGGAGGGGCAGTACTGAGGGACTGCTGCACTGTCGGAGGGGCAGTAATGAGGGAGTGCCGCACTGTCGGAGGGGCAGTACAGAGGGAGTGCCGTACTGTCGGAGGAGCAGTACTGAGGGAGTGACGTACTGTCGGAGGGGCAGTGCTGAGGGAGTGCCGTACTGTCGGAGGGGCAGTACTGAGGGAGTGCCGCACTGTCGGAGGTGCAGTACTGAGGGAGTGACGTACTGTCGGAGGGGCAGTACTGAGGGAGTGACGTACTGTCGGAGGGGCAGTACTGAGGGAGCGACGTACTGTCGGAGGGGCAGTATTGAGGGAGCGACGTACTGTCGGAGGGGCAGTACTGAGGGAGTGCCGTATTGCGCTGTCGGAGGGGAGGTACTGAGGGAGTGACGTACTGTCGGAGGGGCGGTACTGACGGAGTGCCGTACTGTCGGAGGAGCAGTACTGAGGGAGTGCCGCACTGTCGGAGGGGCAGTACTGAGGGAGTGACGTACTGTCGGAGGGGCAGTACTGAGGGAGTGACGTACTGTCGGAGGGACAGAGCTGAGGGAGTGACGTACTGTCGGAGGGGCAGTACTGAGGGAGTGACGTACTGTCGGAGGGGCAGTGCTGAGGGAGTGCCGTACTGTCGGAGGGGCAGTACTGAGGGAGTGCCGTACTGTCGGAGGGGCAGTACTGAGGGAGTGACGTACTGTCGCAGCGGCAATACTGAGGGAGTGACGTACTGTCGCAGGGGCAGTACTGAGGGAGTGACGTACTGTCGGAGGGGCAGCACTGAGGGAGTGACGTATTGTCGGAGTGGCAGTACTGAGGGAGTGACGTACTGTCGGAGGGGCAGTACTGAGGGAGTGACGCACTGTCGGAGAGGCAGTACTGAGGGAGTGACGTACTGCCAGAGGGGCAGTACTGAGGGAGTGCCGTACTGTCGGAGGGACAGTACTGAGGGAGTGGCGTACTGTCGGAGGGGCAGTACTGAGGGAGCCCCGCACTGTCGGAGGGACAGTACTGAGGGAGTGACGCACTGTCGGAGGGGCAGTACTGAGGGAGCCCCGCACTGTCGGAGGGGCAGTACTGAGGGAGCCCTGCACTGTCGGAGGGGCAGTACTGAGGGAGTGACGTACTGTCGGAGGGGCAGTACTGAGGGAGCCCCGCACTGTCGGAGGGGCAGTACTGAGGGAGCCCTGCACTGTCGGAGGGGCAGTACTGAGGGAGTGACGTACTGTCGGAGGGGTAGTACTGAGGGAGTGCTGCACTGTCGGAGGGGCAGTACTGAGGGAGTGACGTACTGTCGGAGGGACAGTACTGAGGGAGTGACGTACTGTCGGAGGGGCAGTACTGAGGGAGTGACGTACTGTCGGAGGGACAGTACTGAGGGAGTGACGTACTGTCGGAAGGCCAGTACTGAGGGAGTGACGTACTGTCGGAGGGGCAGTACTGAGGGAGTGACGTACTGTCGGAGGGGCAGTACTGAGGGAGCGACGTACTGTCGGTGGGGCAGTATTTAAGGAGCGACGTACTGTCGGAGGGGCAGTACTGAGGCAGTGCCGTACTGTCGGGAGGGCAGTAATGAGGGAGTGACGCACTGTCGGAGGGGCAGTACTGAGGGAGTGACGTACTGCCGTAGGGGCAGTACTGAGGGAGTGACGTACTGTCGGAGGGACAGTACTGAGGGAGTGACGTACTGTCGGAAGGCCAGTACTGAGGGAGTGACGTACTGTCGGAAGGCCAGTACTGAGGGAGTGACGTACTGTCGGAGGGGCAGTACTGAGGGAGTGCCATACTGTCGGAGGGGCAGTTGTGAGGGAGTGACGCACTGTCGGAGGGGCAGTACTGAGGGAGTGACGTACTGTCGGAGGGGCAGTACTGAGGGAGTGACGTACTGTCGGAGGGGCAGTACTGAGGGAGCCCTGCACTGTCGGAGGGGCAGTACTGAGGGAGTGCCATACTGTCGGAGGGGCAGTACTGAGGGAGTGACGTACTGTCGGAGGGGCAGTACTGAGGGAGTGATGTACTGTCGGAGGGTCAGTACTGAGGGAGTGACGTACTGTTGGAGGGGCAGTACTGAGGGAGTGCCGTACTATCGGAGGGGCAGCACTGAGGGAGTGACGTACTGTCGGAGGGGCAGTACTGAGGGAGTGACGTACTGTCGGAGGGGCAGTACTGAGGGAGTGACGTTCTGTCGGAGGGGCAGTACTGAGGGAGTGATGTACGGTCGGAGGGTCAGTACTGAGGGAGTGACGTACTGTCGGAGGGGCAGTACTGAGGGAGTGCCGTACTATCGGAGGGGCAGTACTGAGGGACTGACGTACTGTTGGAGGGGCAGTACTGAGGGAGTGACGCACTGTCGGAGGGGCAGTACTGAGGGAGTGACGTACTGTCGGAGGGGCAGTACTGAGGGAGCGACGTACTGTCGGAGGGGCAGTACTGAGGGAGCGACGTACTGTCGGAGGGGCAGTATTGAGGGAGCGACGTACTGTCGGAGGGGCAGTACTGAGGGAGTGCCGTTCTGTCGGAGGGGCAGTACTGAGGGAGTGACGTACTGTCGGAGGGGCAGTACTGAGGGAGTGACGTACTGTCGGAGGACCGTTACTGACGGAGTGCCGTACTGTCGGAGGGGCAGTACTGAGGGAGTGACGTACTGTCGGAGGGGCAGTACTGAGGGAGTGCCGTACTGTCGGAGGAACAGTACTGAGGGAGTCCCGCACTGTCGGAGGGGCAGTACTGAGGGAGTGACGTACTGTCGGAGGAACAGTACTGAGGGAGTGCCGCACTGTCGGAGGGGAAGTACTGAGGGAGTGACGCACTGTCGGAGGGGCAGTACTGAGGGAGTGACGTACTGTCGGAGGGGCAGTACTGAGGGACTGCTGCACTGTCGGAGGGGCAGTACTGAGGGAGTGCCGCACTGTCGGAGGGGCAGTACTGAGGGAGTGCCGTACTGTCGGAGGGGCAGTACTGAGGGAGTGACGTACTGTCGGAGGGGCAGTACTGAGGGAGTGCCGTACTGTCGGAGGGGCAGTACTGAGGGAGTGCCGTACTGTCGGAGGGGCAGTACTGAGGGAGTGCCGCACTGTCGGAGGGGCAGTACTGAGTGAGTGACGTACTGTCGGAGGGGCAGTACTGAGGGAGTGACGTACTGTCGGAGGGGCAGTACTGAGGGAGCGACGTACTGTCGGAGGGGCAGTATTGAGGGAGCGACGTACTGTCGGAGGGGCAGTACTGAGGGAGTGCCGTATTGCGCTGTCGGAGGGGAGGTACTGAGGGAGTGACGTACTGTCGGAGGGGCGGTACTGACGGAGGAGCAGTACTGAGGGAGTGCCGCACTGTCGGAGGGGCAGTACTGAGGGAGTGACGCACTGTCGGAGGTGCAGTACTGAGGGAGTGACGTACTGTCGGAGGGGCAGTACTGAGGGACTGCTGCACTGTCGGAGAGGCAGTACTGAGGGAGTGCCGTACTGTCGGAGGGGCAGTACTGAGGGAGTGACATACTGTCGGAGGGGCAGTACTGAGGGAGCGACGTACTGTCGGAGGGGCAGTACTGAGGCAGTGCCGTACTGTCGGGGGGGCAGTACTGAGGGAGTGACGCACTGTCGGAGGGGCAGTACTGAGGGAGTGCCGTAATGTCGGAGGGGCAGTACTGAGGGAGCCCCGCACTGTTGGAGGGGCAGTACTGAGGGAGTGCCATACTGTCGGAGGGGCAGTTCTGAGGGAGTGACGCACTGTCGGAGGGGCAGTACTGAGGGAGTGACGTACTGTCGGAGGGGCAGTACTGAGGGAGTGACGTACTGTCGGAGTGGCAGTACTGAGGGAGCCCTGCACTGTCGGAGGGGCAGTACTGAGGGAGTGCCATACTGTCGGAGGGGCAGTACTGAGGGAGTGACGTACTGTCGGAGGGGCAGTACTGAGGGAGTGATGTACTGTCGGAGGGTCAGTACTGAGGGAGTGACGTACTGTCGGAGGGGCAGTACTGAGGGAGTGCCGTACTATCGGAGGGGCAGTACTGAGGGAGTGACGCACTGTCGGAGGGGCAGTACTGAGGGAGTGACGTACTGTCGGAGGGGCAGTACTGAGGGAGCGACGTACTGTCGGAGGGGCAGTACTGAGGGAGCGACGGACTGTCGGAGGGGCAGTACTGAGGGAGTGACGTACTGTCGGAGGGGTAGTACTGAGGGAGTGCTGCACTGTCGGAGGGGCAGTACTGAGGGAGTGACGTACTGTCGGAGGGACAGTACTGAGGGAGTGACGTACTGTCGGAGGGGCAGTACTGAGGGAGTGACGTACTGTCGGAGGGACAGTACTGAGGGAGTGACGTACTGTCGGAAGGCCAGTACTGAGGGAGTGACGTACTGTCAGAGGGGCAGTACTGAGGGAGTGACGTACTGTCGGAGGGGCAGTACTGAGGGAGCGACGTACTGTCGGTGGGGCAGTATTGAGGGAGCGACGTACTGTCGGAGGGGCAGTACTGAGGCAGTGCCGTACTGTCGGGAGGGCAGTAATGAGGGAGTGACGCACTGTCGGAGGGGCAGTACTGAGGGAGTGACGTACTGCCGTAGGGGCAGTACTGAGGGAGTGACGTACTGTCGGAGGGACAGTACTGAGGGAGTGACGTACTGTCGGAAGGCCAGTACTGAGGGAGTGACGTACTGTCGGAAGGCCAGTACTGAGGGAGTGACGTACTGTCGGAGGGGCAGTACTGAGGGAGTGCCATACTGTCGGAGGGGCAGTTGTGAGGGAGTGACGCACTGTCGGAGGGGCAGTACTGAGGGAGTGACGTACTGTCGGAGGGGCAGTACTGAGGGAGTGACGTACTGTCGGAGGGGCAGTACTGAGGGAGCCCTGCACTGTCGGAGGGTCAGTACTGAGGGAGTGACGTACTGTTGGAGGGGCAGTACTGAGGGAGTGCCGTACTATCGGAGGGGCAGCACTGAGGGAGTGACGTACTGTCGGAGGGGCAGTACTGAGGGAGTGACGTACTGTCGGAGGGGCAGTACTGAGGGAGTGACGTTCTGTCGGAGGGGCAGTACTGAGGGAGTGATGTACGGTCGGAGGGTCAGTACTGAGGGAGTGACGTACTGTCGGAGGGGCAGTACTGAGGGAGTGCCGTACTATCGGAGGGGCAGTACTGAGGGACTGACGTACTGTTGGAGGGGCAGTACTGAGGGAGTGACGCACTGTCGGAGGGGCAGTACTGAGGGAGTGACGTACTGTCGGAGGGGCAGTACTGAGGGAGCGACGTACTGTCGGAGGGGCAGTACTGAGGGAGCGACGTACTGTCGGAGGGGCAGTATTGAGGGAGCGACGTACTGTCGGAGGGGCAGTACTGAGGGAGTGCCGTTCTGTCGGAGGGGCAGTACTGAGGGAGTGACGTACTGTCGGAGGGGCAGTACTGAGGGAGTGACGTACTGTCGGAGGACCGTTACTGACGGAGTGCCGTACTGTCGGAGGGGCAGTACTGAGGGAGTGACGTACTGTCGGAGGGGCAGTACTGAGGGAGTGCCGTACTGTCGGAGGAACAGTACTGAGGGAGTCCCGCACTGTCGGAGGGGCAGTACTGAGGGAGTGACGTACTGTCGGAGGAACAGTACTGAGGGAGTGCCGCACTGTCGGAGGGGAAGTACTGAGGGAGTGACGCACTGTCGGAGGGGCAGTACTGAGGGAGTGACGTACTGTCGGAGGGGCAGTACTGAGGGACTGCTGCACTGTCGGAGGGGCAGTACTGAGGGAGTGCCGCACTGTCGGAGGGGCAGTACTGAGGGAGTGCCGTACTGTCGGAGGGGCAGTACTGAGGGAGTGACGTACTGTCGGAGGGGCAGTACTGAGGGAGTGCCGTACTGTCGGAGGGGCAGTACTGAGGGAGTGCCGTACTGTCGGAGGGGCAGTACTGAGGGAGTGCCGCACTGTCGGAGGGGCAGTACTGAGGGAGAGACGTACTGTCGGAGGGGCAGTACTGAGGGAGTGACGTACTGTCGGAGGGGCAGTACTGAGGGAGCGACGTACTGTCGGAGGGGCAGTATTGAGGGAGCGACGTACTGTCGGAGGGGCAGTACTGAGGGAGTGCCGTATTGCGCTGTCGGAGGGGAGGTACTGAGGGAGTGACGTACTGTCGGAGGGGCGGTACTGACGGAGGAGCAGTACTGAGGGAGTGCCGCACTGTCGGAGGGGCAGTACTGAGGGAGTGACGCACTGTCGGAGGTGCAGTACTGAGGGAGTGACGTACTGTCGGAGGGGCAGTACTGAGGGACTGCTGCACTGTCGGAGAGGCAGTACTGAGGGAGTGCCGTACTGTCGGAGGGGCAGTACTGAGGGAGTGACATACTGTCGGAGGGGCAGTACTGAGGGAGCGACGTACTGTCGGAGGGGCAGTACTGAGGCAGTGCCGTACTGTCGGGGGGGCAGTACTGAGGGAGTGACGCACTGTCGGAGGGGCAGTACTGAGGGAGTGCCGTAATGTCGGAGGGGCAGTACTGAGGGAGCCCCGCACTGTCGGAGGGGCAGTACTGAGGGAGTGCCATACTGTCGGAGGGGCAGTTCTGAGGGAGTGACGCACTGTCGGAGGGGCAGTACTGAGGGAGTGACGTACTGTCGGAGGGGCAGTACTGAGGGAGTGACGTACTGTCGGAGTGGCAGTACTGAGGGAGCCCTGCACTGTCGGAGGGGCAGTACTGAGGGAGTGCCATACTGTTGGAGGGGCAGTACTGAGGGAGTGACGTACTGTCGGAGGGGCAGTACTGAGGGAGTGATGTACTGTCGGAGGGTCAGTACTGAGGGAGTGACGTACTGTCGGAGGGGCAGTACTGAGGGAGTGCCGTACTATCGGAGGGGCAGTACTGAGGGAGTGACGCACTGTCGGAGGGGCAGTACTGAGGGAGTGACGTACTGTCGGAGGGGCAGTACTGAGGGAGCGACGTACTGTCGGAGGGGCAGTACTGAGGGAGCGACGGACTGTCGGAGGGGCAGTATTGAGGGAGCAACGTACTGTCGGAGGGGCAGTACTGAGGGAGTGCCGTTCTGTCGGAGGGGCAGTACTGAGGGAGTTACGTACTGTCGGAGGGGCAGTACTGAGGGAGCCCCGCACTGTCGGAGGGGCAGTACTGAGGGAGTGCCGTACTGTCGGAGGGGCAGTACTGAGGGAGTGACGTACTGTCGGAGGGGCAGTACTGAGGGAGTGACGTACTGTCGGAGGGGCAGTACTGAGGGAGTGCCGTACTGTCGGAGGGGCAGTACTGAGGGAGTGACGTACTGTCGGAGGGGCAGTACAGAGGGAGTGACGTACTGTCGGAGGGGTAGTACTGAGGGAGTGCTGCACTGTCGGAGGGGCAGTACTGAGGGAGTGACGTACTGTCGGAGGGACAGTACTGAGGGAGAGACGTACTGTCGGAAGGCCAGTACTGAGGGAGTGACGTACTGTCGGAGGGGCAGTACTGAGGGAGTTACGCACTGTCGGAGGTGCAGTACTGAGGGAGTGACGTACTGTCGGAGGGGCAGTACTGAGGGACTGCTGCACTGTCGGAGAGGCAGTACTGAGGGAGTGCCGTACTGTCGGAGGGGCAGTACTGAGGGAGTGACATACTGTCGGAGGGGCAGTACTGAGGGAGCGACGTACTGTCGGAGGGGCAGTACTGAGGCAGTGCCGTACTGTCGGGGGGGCAGTACTGAGGGAGTGACGCACTGTCGGAGGGGCAGTACTGAGGGAGTGCCGTAATGTCGGAGGGGCAGTACTGAGGGAGCCCCGCACTGTTGGAGGGGCAGTACTGAGGGAGTGCCATACTGTCGGAGGGGCAGTTCTGAGGGAGTGACGCACTGTCGGAGGGGCAGTACTGAGGGAGTGACGTACTGTCGGAGGGGCAGTACTGAGGGAGTGACGTACTGTCGGAGTGGCAGTACTGAGGGAGCCCTGCACTGTCGGAGGGGCAGTACTGAGGGAGTGCCATACTGTCGGAGGGGCAGTACTGAGGGAGTGACGTACTGTCGGAGGGGCAGTACTGAGGGAGTGATGTACTGTCGGAGGGTCAGTACTGAGGGAGTGACGTACTGTCGGAGGGGCAGTACTGAGGGAGTGCCGTACTATCGGAGGGGCAGTACTGAGGGAGTGACGCACTGTCGGAGGGGCAGTACTGAGGGAGTGACGTACTGTCGGAGGGGCAGTACTGAGGGAGCGACGTACTGTCGGAGGGGCAGTACTGAGGGAGCGACGGACTGTCGGAGGGGCAGTACTGAGGGAGTGACGTACTGTCGGAGGGGTAGTACTGAGGGAGTGCTGCACTGTCGGAGGGGCAGTACTGAGGGAGTGACGTACTGTCGGAGGGACAGTACTGAGGGAGTGACGTACTGTCGGAGGGGCAGTACTGAGGGAGTGACGTACTGTCGGAGGGACAGTACTGAGGGAGTGACGTACTGTCGGAAGGCCAGTACTGAGGGAGTGACGTACTGTCGGAGGGGCAGTACTGAGGGAGTGACGTACTGACGGAGGGGCAGTACTGAGGGAGCGACGTACTGTCGGTGGGGCAGTATTGAGGGAGCGACGTACTGTCGGAGGGGCAGTACTGAGGCAGTGCCGTACTGTCGGGAGGGCAGTAATGAGGGAGTGACGCACTGTCGGAGGGGCAGTACTGAGGGAGTGACGTACTGCCGTAGGGGCAGTACTGAGGGAGTGACGTACTGTCGGAGGGACAGTACTGAGGGAGTGACGTACTGTCGGAAGGCCAGTACTGAGGGAGTGACGTACTGTCGGAAGGCCAGTACTGAGGGAGTGACGTACTGTCGGAGGGGCAGTACTGAGGGAGTGCCATACTGTCGGAGGGGCAGTTGTGAGGGAGTGACGCACTGTCGGAGGGGCAGTACTGAGGGAGTGACGTACTGTCGGAGGGGCAGTACTGAGGGAGTGACGTACTGTCGGAGGGGCAGTACTGAGGGAGCCCTGCACTGTCGGAGGGGCAGTACTGAGGGAGTGCCATACTGTCGGAGGGGCAGTACTGAGGGAGTGACGTACTGTCGGAGGGGCAGTACTGAGGGAGTGATGTACTGTCGGAGGGTCAGTACTGAGGGAGTGACGTACTGTTGGAGGGGCAGTACTGAGGGAGTGCCGTACTATCGGAGGGGCAGCACTGAGGGAGTGACGTACTGTCGGAGGGGCAGTACTGAGGGAGTGACGTACTGTCGGAGGGGCAGTACTGAGGGAGTGACGTTCTGTCGGAGGGGCAGTACTGAGGGAGTGATGTACGGTCGGAGGGTCAGTACTGAGGGAGTGACGTACTGTCGGAGGGGCAGTACTGAGGGAGTGCCGTACTATCGGAGGGGCAGTACTGAGGGACTGACGTACTGTTGGAGGGGCAGTACTGAGGGAGTGACGCACTGTCGGAGGGGCAGTACTGAGGGAGTGACGTACTGTCGGAGGGGCAGTACTGAGGGAGCGACGTACTGTCGGAGGGGCAGTACTGAGGGAGCGACGTACTGTCGGAGGGGCAGTATTGAGGGAGCGACGTACTGTCGGAGGGGCAG
Organism: Pristiophorus japonicus; assembly: GCF_044704955.1. Classification (NCBI taxonomy): domain Eukaryota; kingdom Metazoa; phylum Chordata; class Chondrichthyes; family Pristiophoridae; genus Pristiophorus; species Pristiophorus japonicus. The sequence goes on along the minus strand of NW_027252329.1, from coordinate 287,576 downwards.
TACTGAGGGAGTGCCGTTCTGTCGGAGGGGCAGTACTGAGGGAGTGACGTACTGTCGGAGGGGCAGTACTGAGGGAGTGACGTACTGTCGGAGGACCGTTACTGACGGAGTGCCGTACTGTCGGAGGGGCAGTACTGAGGGAGTGACGTACTGTCGGAGGGGCAGTACTGAGGGAGTGCCGTACTGTCGGAGGAACAGTACTGAGGGAGTCCCGCACTGTCGGAGGGGCAGTACTGAGGGAGTGACGTACTGTCGGAGGAACAGTACTGAGGGAGTGCCGCACTGTCGGAGGGGAAGTACTGAGGGAGTGACGCACTGTCGGAGGGGCAGTACTGAGGGAGTGACGTACTGTCGGAGGGGCAGTACTGAGGGACTGCTGCACTGTCGGAGGGGCAGTACTGAGGGAGTGCCGCACTGTCGGAGGGGCAGTACTGAGGGAGTGCCGTACTGTCGGAGGGGCAGTACTGAGGGAGTGACGTACTGTCGGAGGGGCAGTACTGAGGGAGTGCCGTACTGTCGGAGGGGCAGTACTGAGGGAGTGCCGTACTGTCGGAGGGGCAGTACTGAGGGAGTGCCGCACTGTCGGAGGGGCAGTACTGAGGGAGAGACGTACTGTCGGAGGGGCAGTACTGAGGGAGTGACGTACTGTCGGAGGGGCAGTACTGAGGGAGCGACGTACTGTCGGAGGGGCAGTATTGAGGGAGCGACGTACTGTCGGAGGGGCAGTACTGAGGGAGTGCCGTATTGCGCTGTCGGAGGGGAGGTACTGAGGGAGTGACGTACTGTCGGAGGGGCGGTACTGACGGAGGAGCAGTACTGAGGGAGTGCCGCACTGTCGGAGGGGCAGTACTGAGGGAGTGACGCACTGTCGGAGGTGCAGTACTGAGGGAGTGACGTACTGTCGGAGGGGCAGTACTGAGGGACTGCTGCACTGTCGGAGAGGCAGTACTGAGGGAGTGCCGTACTGTCGGAGGGGCAGTACTGAGGGAGTGACATACTGTCGGAGGGGCAGTACTGAGGGAGCGACGTACTGTCGGAGGGGCAGTACTGAGGCAGTGCCGTACTGTCGGGGGGGCAGTACTGAGGGAGTGACGCACTGTCGGAGGGGCAGTACTGAGGGAGTGCCGTAATGTCGGAGGGGCAGTACTGAGGGAGCCCCGCACTGTCGGAGGGGCAGTACTGAGGGAGTGCCATACTGTCGGAGGGGCAGTTCTGAGGGAGTGACGCACTGTCGGAGGGGCAGTACTGAGGGAGTGACGTACTGTCGGAGGGGCAGTACTGAGGGAGTGACGTACTGTCGGAGTGGCAGTACTGAGGGAGCCCTGCACTGTCGGAGGGGCAGTACTGAGGGAGTGCCATACTGTCGGAGGGGCAGTACTGAGGGAGTGACGTACTGTCGGAGGGGCAGTACTGAGGGAGTGATGTACTGTCGGAGGGTCAGTACTGAGGGAGTGACGTACTGTCGGAGGGGCAGTACTGAGGGAGTGCCGTACTATCGGAGGGGCAGTACTGAGGGAGTGACGCACTGTCGGAGGGGCAGTACTGAGGGAGTGACGTACTGTCGGAGGGGCAGTACTGAGGGAGCGACGTACTGTCGGAGGGGCAGTACTGAGGGAGCGACGGACTGTCGGAGGGGCAGTATTGAGGGAGCAACGTACTGTCGGAGGGGCAGTACTGAGGGAGTGCCGTTCTGTCGGAGGGGCAGTACTGAGGGAGTTACGTACTGTCGGAGGGGCAGTACTGAGGGAGCCCCGCACTGTCGGAGGGGCAGTACTGAGGGAGTGCCGTACTGTCGGAGGGGCAGTACTGAGGGAGTGACGTACTGTCGGAGGGGCAGTACTGAGGGAGTGACGTACTGTCGGAGGGGCAGTACTGAGGGAGTGCCGTACTGTCGGAGGGGCAGTACTGAGGGAGTGACGTACTGTCGGAGGGGCAGTACAGAGGGAGTGACGTACTGTCGGAGGGGTAGTACTGAGGGAGTGCTGCACTGTCGGAGGGGCAGTACTGAGGGAGTGACGTACTGTCGGAGGGACAGTACTGAGGGAGAGACGTACTGTCGGAAGGCCAGTACTGAGGGAGTGACGTACTGTCGGAGGGGCAGTACTGAGGGAGTTACGTACTGTCGGAGGGGCAGTACTGAAGGAGCGACGTACTATCGGAGGGGCAGTATTGAGGGAGCGACGTACTGTCGGAGGGGCAGTACTGAGGCAGTGCCGTACTGTCGGGGGGGCAGTACTGAGGGAGTGACGCACTGTCGGAGGGGCAGTACTGAGGGAGTGCCGTATTGCGCTGTCGGAGGGGAGGTACTGAGGGAGTGACGTACTGTCGGAGGGGCGGTACTGACGGAGGAGCAGTACTGAGGGAGTGCCGCACTGTCGGAGGGGCAGTACTGAGGGAGTGACGCACTGTCGGAGGTGCAGTACTGAGGGAGTGACGTACTGTCGGAGGGGCAGTACTGAGGGACTGCTGCACTGTCGGAGAGGCAGTACTGAGGGAGTGCCGTACTGTCGGAGGGGCAGTACTGAGGGAGTGACATACTGTCGGAGGGGCAGTACTGAGGGAGCGACGTACTGTCGGAGGGGCAGTACTGAGGCAGTGCCGTACTGTCGGGGGGGCAGTACTGAGGGAGTGACGCACTGTCGGAGGGGCAGTACTGAGGGAGTGCCGTAATGTCGGAGGGGCAGTACTGAGGGAGCCCCGCACTGTCGGAGGGGCAGTACTGAGGGAGTGACGCACTGTCGGAGGTGCAGTACTGAGGGAGTGACGTACTGTCGGAGGGGCAGTACTGAGGGACTGCTGCACTGTCGGAGAGGCAGTACTGAGGGAGTGCCGTACTGTCGGAGGGGCAGTACTGAGGGAGTGACATACTGTCGGAGGGGCAGTACTGAGGGAGCGACGTACTGTCGGAGGGGCAGTACTGAGGCAGTGCCGTACTGTCGGGGGGGCAGTACTGAGGGAGTGACGCACTGTCGGAGGGGCAGTACTGAGGGAGTGCCGTAATGTCGGAGGGGCAGTACTGAGGGAGCCCCGCACTGTCGGAGGGGCAGTACTGAGGGAGTGCCATACTGTCGGAGGGGCAGTTCTGAGGGAGTGACGCACTGTCGGAGGGGCAGTACTGAGGGAGTGACGTACTGTCGGAGGGGCAGTACTGAGGGAGTGACGTACTGTCGGAGTGGCAGTACTGAGGGAGCCCTGCACTGTCGGAGGGGCAGTACTGAGGGAGTGCCATACTGTCGGAGGGGCAGTACTGAGGGAGTGACGTACTGTCGGAGGGGCAGTACTGAGGGAGTGATGTACTGTCGGAGGGTCAGTACTGAGGGAGTGACGTACTGTCGGAGGGGCAGTACTGAGGGAGTGCCGTACTATCGGAGGGGCAGTACTGAGGGAGTGACGCACTGTCGGAGGGGCAGTACTGAGGGAGTGACGTACTGTCGGAGGGGCAGTACTGAGGGAGCGACGTACTGTCGGAGGGGCAGTACTGAGGGAGCGACGGACTGTCGGAGGGGCAGTATTGAGGGAGCAACGTACTGTCGGAGGGGCAGTACTGAGGGAGTGCCGTTCTGTCGGAGGGGCAGTACTGAGGGAGTTACGTACTGTCGGAGGGGCAGTACTGAGGGAGCCCCACACTGTCGGAGGGGCAGTACTGAGGGAGTGCCGTACTGTCGGAGGGGCAGTACTGAGGGAGTGACGTACTGTCGGAGGGGCAGTACTGAGGGAGTGACGTACTGTCGGAGGGGCAGTACTGAGGGAGTGCCGTACTGTCGGAGGGGCAGTACTGAGGGAGTGACGTACTGTCGGAGGGGCAGTACAGAGGGAGTGACGTACTGTCGGAGGGGTAGTACTGAGGGAGTGCTGCACTGTCGGAGGGGCAGTACTGAGGGAGTGACGTACTGTCGGAGGGACAGTACTGAGGGAGAGACGTACTGTCGGAAGGCCAGTACTGAGGGAGTGACGTACTGTCGGAGGGGCAGTACTGAGGGAGTTACGTACTGTCGGAGGGGCAGTACTGAAGGAGCGACGTACTATCGGAGGGGCAGTATTGAGGGAGCGACGTACTGTCGGAGGGGCAGTACTGAGGCAGTGCCGTACTGTCGGGGGGGCAGTACTGAGGGAGTGACGCACTGTCGGAGGGGCAGTACTGAGGGAGTGCCGTATTGCGCTGTCGGAGGGGAGGTACTGAGGGAGTGACGTACTGTCGGAGGGGCGGTACTGACGGAGGAGCAGTACTGAGGGAGTGCCGCACTGTCGGAGGGGCAGTACTGAGGGAGTGACGCACTGTCGGAGGTGCAGTACTGAGGGAGTGACGTACTGTCGGAGGGGCAGTACTGAGGGACTGCTGCACTGTCGGAGAGGCAGTACTGAGGGAGTGCCGTACTGTCGGAGGGGCAGTACTGAGGGAGTGACATACTGTCGGAGGGGCAGTACTGAGGGAGCGACGTACTGTCGGAGGGGCAGTACTGAGGCAGTGCCGTACTGTCGGGGGGGCAGTACTGAGGGAGTGACGCACTGTCGGAGGGGCAGTACTGAGGGAGTGCCGTAATGTCGGAGGGGCAGTACTGAGGGAGCCCCGCATTGTCGGAGGGGCAGTACTGAGGGAGTGCCATACTGTCGGAGGGGCAGTTCTGAGGGAGTGACGCACTGTCGGAGGGGCAGTACTGAGGGAGTGACGTACTGTCGGAGGGGCAGTACTGAGGGAGTGACGTACTGTCGGAGTGGCAGTACTGAGGGAGCCCTGCACTGTCGGAGGGGCAGTACTGAGGGAGTGCCATACTGTCGGAGGGGCAGTACTGAGGGAGTGACGTACTGTCGGAGGGGCAGTACTGAGGGAGTGATGTACTGTCGGAGGGTCAGTACTGAGGGAGTGACGTACTGTCGGAGGGGCAGTACTGAGGGAGTGCCGTACTATCGGAGGGGCAGTACTGAGGGAGTGACGCACTGTCGGAGGGGCAGTACTGAGGGAGTGACGTACAGTCGGAGGGGCAGTACTGAGGGAGCGACGTACTGTCGGAGGGGCAGTACTGAGGGAGCGACGGACTGTCGGAGGGGCAGTACTGAGGGAGCCCCGCACTGTCGGAGGGGCAGTACTGAGGGAGTGCCGTACTGTCGGAGGGGCAGTACTGAAGGAGTGACGTACTGTCGGAGGGGCAGTACTGAGGGAGTGACGTACTGTCGGAGGGGCAGTACTGAGGGAGTGCCGTACTGTCGGAGGGGCAGTACTGAGGGAGTGACGTACTGTCGGAGGGGCAGTACTGAGGGAGTGACGTACTGTCGGAGGGGCAGTACTGAGGGAGTGCAGCACTGTCGGAGGGGCAGTACTGAGGGAGTGACGTACTGTCGGAGGGACAGTACTGAGGGAGAGACGTACTGTCGGAAGGCCAGTACTGAGGGAGTGACGTACTGTCGGAGGGGCAGTACTGAGGGAGTTACGTACTGTCGGAGGGGCAGTACTGAAGGAGCGACGTACTGTCGGAGGGGCAGTATTGAGGGAGCGACGTACTGTCGGAGGGGCAGTACTGAGGCAGTGCCGTACTGTCGGGGGGGCAGTACTGAGGGAGTGATGCACTGTCGGAGGGGCAGTACTGAGGGAGTGACGTACTGCCGTAGGGGCAGTACTGAGGGAGTGCCGTACTGTCGGAGGGGCAGTACTGAGGGAGTGCCGTACTGTCGGAGGGGCAGTACTGAGGGAGCCCCGCACTGTCGGAGGGGCAGTACTGAGGGAGTGCCATACTGTCGGAGGGGCAGTTCTGAGGGAGTGACGCACTGTCGGAGGGGCAGTACTGAGGGAGTGACGTACTGTCGGAGGGGCAGTACTGAGGGAGTGCCGTACTGTCGGAGGGGCAGTACTGAGGGAGCCCTGCACTGTCGGAGGGCAGTACTGAGGGAGTGACGTACTGTCGGAGGGGCAGTACGAGGGAGTGACGTACTGTCGGAGGGGCAGTACTGAGGGAGTGCCGTACTATCGGAGGGGCAGTACTGAGGGAGTGTCGTACTGTCGGAGGGGCAGTACTGAGGGAGTGACGTACTGTCGGAGGGGCAGTACTGAGGGAGTGCCATACTGTCGGAGGGGCAGTACTGAGGGAGTGACGTACTGTCGGAGGGGCAGTACTGAGGGAGTGATGTACTGTCGGAGGGTCAGTACTGAGGGAGTGACGTACTGTCGGAGGGGCAGTACTGAGGGAGTGCCGTACTATCGGAGGGGCAGTACTGAGGGAGTGACGTACTGTCGGAGGGGCAGTACTGAGGGAGTGACGTACTGTCGGAGGGGCAGTACTGAGGGAGTGACGTACTGTCGGAGGGTCAGTACTGAGGGAGTGACGTACTGTCGGAGGGGCAGTACTGAGGGATTGCCGTACTATCGGAGGGGCAGTACTGAGGGAGTGACGTACTGTCGGAGGGGCAGTACTGAGGGAGTGACGCACTGTCGGAGGGGCAGTACTGAGGGAGTGCCGTAATGTCGGAGGGGCAGTACTGAGGGAGCCCCGCACTGTCGGAGGGGCAGTACTGAGGGAGTGCCATACTGTCGGAGGGGCAGTTCTGAGGGAGTGACGCACTGTCGGAGGGGCAGTACTGAGGGAGTGACGTACTGTCGGAGGGGCAGTACTGAGGGAGTGACGTACTGTCGGAGTGGCAGTACTGAGGGAGCCCTGCACTGTCGGAGGGGCAGTACTGAGGGAGTGCCATACTGTCGGAGGGGCAGTACTGAGGGAGTGACGTACTGTCGGAGGGGCAGTACTGAGGGAGTGATGTACTGTCGGAGGGTCAGTACTGAGGGAGTGACGTACTGTCGGAGGGGCAGTACTGAGGGAGTGCCGTACTATCGGAGGGGCAGTACTGAGGGAGTGACGCACTGTCGGAGGGGCAGTACTGAGGGAGTGACGTACTGTCGGAGGGGCAGTACTGAGGGAGTGACGTACTGTCGGAGGGGCAGTACAGAGGGAGTGACGTACTGTCGGAGGGGTAGTACTGAGGGAGTGCTGCACTGTCGGAGGGGCAGTACTGAGGGAGTTACGTACTGTCGGAGGGGCAGTACTGAAGGAGCGACGTACTATCGGAGGGGCAGTATTGAGGGAGCGACGTACTGTAGGAGGGGCAGTACTGAGGCAGTGCCGTACTGTCGGGGGGGCAGTACTGAGGGAGTGACGCACTGTCGGAGGGGCAGTACTGAGGGAGTGCCGTATTGCGCTGTCGGAGGGGAGGTACTGAGGGAGTGACGTACTGTCGGAGGGGCGGTACTGACGGAGGAGCAGTACTGAGGGAGTGCCGCACTGTCGGAGGGGCAGTACTGAGGGAGTGACGCACTGTCGGAGGTGCAGTACTGAGGGAGTGACGTACTGTCGGAGGGGCAGTACTGAGGGACTGCTGCACTGTCGGAGAGGCAGTACTGAGGGAGTGCCGTACTGTCGGAGGGGCAGTACTGAGGGAGTGACATACTGTCGGAGGGGCAGTACTGAGGGAGCGACGTACTGTCGGAGGGGCAGTACTGAGGCAGTGCCGTACTGTCGGGGGGGCAGTACTGAGGGAGTGACGCACTGTCGGAGGGGCAGTACTGAGGGAGTGCCGTAATGTCGGAGGGGCAGTACTGAGGGAGCCCCGCACTGTCGGAGGGGCAGTACTGAGGGAGTGCCATACTGTCGGAGGGGCAGTTCTGAGGGAGTGACGCACTGTCGGAGGGGCAGTACTGAGGGAGTGACGTACTGTCGGAGGGGCAGTACTGAGGGAGTGACGTACTGTCGGAGTGGCAGTACTGAGGGAGCCCTGCACTGTCGGAGGGGCAGTACTGAGGGAGTGCCATACTGTCGGAGGGGCAGTACTGAGGGAGTGACGTACTGTCGGAGGGGCAGTACTGAGGGAGTGATGTACTGTCGGAGGGTCAGTACTGAGGGAGTGACGTACTGTCGGAGGGGCAGTACTGAGGGAGTGCCGTACTATCGGAGGGGCAGTACTGAGGGAGTGACGCACTGTCGGAGGGGCAGTACTGAGGGAGTGACGTACAGTCGGAGGGGCAGTACTGAGGGAGCGACGTACTGTCGGAGGGGCAGTACTGAGGGAGCGACGGACTGTCGGAGGGGCAGTACTGAGGGAGCCCCGCACTGTCGGAGGGGCAGTACTGAGGGAGTGCCGTACTGTCGGAGGGGCAGTACTGAAGGAGTGACGTACTGTCGGAGGGGCAGTACTGAGGGAGTGACGTACTGTCGGAGGGGCAGTACTGAGGGAGTGCCGTACTGTCGGAGGGGCAGTACTGAGGGAGTGACGTACTGTCGGAGGGGCAGTACTGAGGGAGTGACGTACTGTCGGAGGGGCAGTACTGAGGGAGTGCAGCACTGTCGGAGGGGCAGTACTGAGGGAGTGACGTACTGTCGGAGGGACAGTACTGAGGGAGAGACGTACTGTCGGAAGGCCAGTACTGAGGGAGTGACGTACTGTCGGAGGGGCAGTACTGAGGGAGTTACGTACTGTCGGAGGGGCAGTGCTGAAGGAGCGACGTACTGTCGGAGGGGCAGTATTGAGGGAGCGACGTACTGTCGGAGGGGCAGTACTGAGGCAGTGCCGTACTGTCGGGGGGGCAGTACTGAGGGAGTGATGCACTGTCGGAGGGGCAGTACTGAGGGAGTGACGTACTGCCGTAGGGGCAGTACTGAGGGAGTGCCGTACTGTCGGAGGGGCAGTACTGAGGGAGCCCCGCACTGTCGGAGGGGCAGTACTGAGGGAGTGCCATACTGTCGGAGGGGCAGTTCTGAGGGAGTGACGCACTGTCGGAGGGGCAGTACTGAGGGAGTGACGTACTGTCGGAGGGGCAGTACTGAGGGAGTGCCGTACTGTCGGAGGGGCAGTACTGAGGGAGCCCTGCACTGTCGGAGGGCAGTACTGAGGGAGTGACGTACTGTCGGAGGGGCAGTACGAGGGAGTGACGTACTGTCGGAGGGGCAGTACTGAGGGAGTGCCGTACTATCGGAGGGGCAGTACTGAGGGAGTGACGTACTGTCGGAGGGGCAGTACTGAGGGAGTGACGTACTGTCGGAGGGGCAGTACTGAGGGAGTGCCATACTGTCGGAGGGGCAGTACTGAGGGAGTGACGTACTGTCGGAGGGGCAGTACTGAGGGAGTGATGTACTGTCGGAGGGTTAGTACTGAGGGAGTGACGTACTGTCGGAGGGGCAGTACTGAGGGAGTGCCGTACTATCGGAGGGGCAGTACTGAGGGAGTGACGTACTGTCGGAGGGGCAGTACTGAGGGAGTGACGTACTGTCGGAGGGGCAGTACTGAGGGAGTGACGTACTGTCGGAGGGTCAGTACTGAGGGAGTGACGTACTGTCGGAGGGGCAGTACTGAGGGATTGCCGTACTATCGGAGGGGCAGTACTGAGGGAGTGACGTACTGTCGGAGGGGCAGTACTGAGGGAGTGACGCACTGTCGGAGGGGCAGTACTGAGGGAGTGCCGTAATGTCGGAGGGGCAGTACTGAGGGAGCCCCGCACTGTCGGAGGGGCAGTACTGAGGGAGTGCCATACTGTCGGAGGGGCAGTTCTGAGGGAGTGACGCACTGTCGGAGGGGCAGTACTGAGGGAGTGACGTACTGTCGGAGGGGCAGTACTGAGGGAGTGACGTACTGTCGGAGTGGCAGTACTGAGGGAGCCCTGCACTGTCGGAGGGGCAGTACTGAGGGAGTGCCATACTGTCGGAGGGGCAGTACTGAGGGAGTGACGTACTGTCGGAGGGGCAGTACTGAGGGAGTGATGTACTGTCGGAGGGTCAGTACTGAGGGAGTGACGTACTGTCGGAGGGGCAGTACTGAGGGAGTGCCGTACTATCGGAGGGGCAGTACTGAGGGAGTGACGCACTGTCGGAGGGGCAGTACTGAGGGAGTGACGTACTGTCGGAGGGGCAGTACTGAGGGAGCGACGTACTGTCGGAGGGGCAGTACTGAGGGAGCGACGTACTGTCGGAGGGGCAGTATTGAGGGAGCAACGTACTGTCGGAGGGGCAGTACTGAGGGAGTGCCGTTCTGTCGGAGGGGCAGTACTGAGGGAGTTACGTACTGTCGGAGGGGCAGTACTGAGGGAGCCCCGCACTGTCGGAGGGGCAGTACTGAGGGAGTGCCGTACTGTCGGAGGGGCAGTACTGAGGGAGTGACGTACTGTCGGAGGGGCAGTACTGAGGGAGTGACGTACTGTCGGAGGGGCAGTACTGAGGGAGTGCCGTACTGTCGGAGGGGCAGTACTGAGGGAGTGACGTACTGTCGGAGGGGCAGTACAGAGGGAGTGACGTACTGTCGGAGGGGTAGTACTGAGGGAGTGCTGCACTGTCGGAGGGGCAGTACTGAGGGAGTGACGTACTGTCGGAGGGACAGTACTGAGGGAGAGACGTACTGTCGGAAGGCCAGTACTGAGGGAGTGACGTACTGTCGGAGGGGCAGTACTGAGGGAGTTACGTACTGTCGGAGGGGCAGTACTGAAGGAGCGACGTACTGTCGGAGGGGCAGTATTGAGGGAGCGACGTACTGTCGGAGGGGCAGTACTGAGGCAGTGCCGTACTGTCGGGGGGGCAGTACTGAGGGAGTGACGCACTGTCGGAGGGGCAGTACTGAGGGAGTGCCGTATTGCGCTGTCGGAGGGGAGGTACTGAGGGAGTGACGTACTGTCGGAGGGGCGGTACTGACGGAGGAGCAGTGCTGAGGGAGTGCCGCACTGTCGGAGGGGCAGTACTGAGGGAGTGACGCACTGTCGGAGGTGCAGTACTGAGGGAGTGACGTACTGTCGGAGGGGCAGTACTGAGGGACTGCTGCACTGTCGGAGAGGCAGTACTGAGGGAGTGCCGTACTGTCGGAGGGGCAGTACTGAGGGAGTGACATACTGTCGGAGGGGCAGTACTGAGGGAGCGACGTACTGTCGGAGGGGCAGTACTGAGGCAGTGCCGTACTGTCGGGGGGGCAGTACTGAGGGAGTGACGCACTGTCGGAGGGGCAGTACTGAGGGAGTGCTGTAATGTCGGAGGGGCAGTACTGAGGGAGCCCCGCACTGTCGGAGGGGCAGTACTGAGGGAGTGCCATACTGTCGGAGGGGCAGTTCTGAGGGAGTGACGCACTGTCGGAGGGGCAGTACTGAGGGAGTGACGTACTGTCGGAGGGGCAGTACTGAGGGAGTGACGTACTGTCGGAGTGGCAGTACTGAGGGAGCCCTGCACTGTCGGAGGGGCAGTACTGAGGGAGTGCCATACTGTCGGAGGGGCAGTACTGAGGGAGTGACGTACTGTCGGAGGGGCAGTACTGAGGGAGTGATGTACTGTCGGAGGGTCAGTACTGAGGGAGTGACGTACTGTCGGAGGGGCAGTACTGAGGGAGTGCCGTACTATCGGAGGGGCAGTACTGAGGGAGTGACGCACTGTCGGAGGGGCAGTACTGAGGGAGTGACGTACAGTCGGGGGGCAGTACTGAGGGAGCGACGTACTGTCGGAGGGGCAGTACTGAGGGAGCGACGGACTGTCGGAGGGGCAGTATTGAGGGAGCAACGTACTGTCGGAGGGGCAGTACTGAGGGAGTGCCGTTCTGTCGGAGGGGCAGTACTGAGGGAGCTACGTACTGTCGGAGGGGCAGTACTGAGGGAGCCCCGCACTGTCGGAGGGGCAGTACTGAGGGAGTGCCGTACTGTCGGAGGGGCAGTACTGAGGGAGTGACGTACTGTCGGAGGGGCAGTACTGAGGGAGTGACGTACTGTCGGAGGGGCAGTACTGAGGGAGTGCCGTACTGTCGGAGGGGCAGTACTGAGGGAGTGACGTACTGTCGGAGGGGCAGTACTGAGGGAGTGACGTACTGTCGGAGGGGCAGTACTGAGGGAGTTACGTACTGTCGGAGGGGCAGTACTGAAGGAGCGACGTACTGTCGGAGGGGCAGTATTGAGGGAGCGACGTACTGTCGGAGGGGCAGTACTGAGGCAGTGCCGTACTGTCGGGGGGGCAGTACTGAGGGAGTGACGCACTGTCGGAGGGGCAGTACTGAGGGAGTGCCGTACTGTCGGAGGGGCAGTACTGAGGGAGCCCCGCACTGTCGGAGGGGCAGTACTGAGGGAGTGCCATACTGTCGGAGGGGCAGTTCTGAGGGAGTGACGCACTGTCGGAGGGGCAGTACTGAGGGAGCCCTGCACTGTCGGAGGGCAGTACTGAGGGAGTGACGTACTGTCGGAGGGGCAGTACTGAGGGAGTGACGTACTGTCGGAGGGGCAGTACTGAGGGAGTGCCGTACTATCGGAGGGGCAGTACTGAGGGAGTGACGTACTGTCGGAGGGGCAGTACTGAGGGAGTGACGTACTGTCGGAGGGGCAGTACTGAGGGAGTGCCATACTGTCGGAGGGGCAGTACTGAGGGAGTGACGTACTGTCGGAGGGGCAGTACTGAGGGAGTGATGTACTGTCGGAGGGTCAGTACTGAGGGAGTGACGTACTGTCGGAGGGGCAGTACTGAGGGAGTGCCGTACTATCGGAGGGGCAGTACTGAGGGAGTGACGTACTGTCGGAGGGGCAGTACTGAGGCAGTGCCGTACTGTCGGGGGGGCAGTACTGAGGGAGTGACGCACTGTTGGAGGGGCAGTACTGAGGGAGTGCCGTAATCTCGGAGGGGCAGTACTGAGGGAGCCCCGCACTGTCGGAGGGGCAGTACTGAGGGAGTGCCATACTGTCGGAGGGGCAGTTCTGAGGGAGTGACGCACTGTCGGAGGGGCAGTACTGAGGGAGTGACGTACTGTCGGAGGGGCAGTACTGAGGGAGTGACGTACTGTCGGAGTGGCAGTACTGAGGGAGCCCTGCACTGTCGGAGGGGCAGTACTGAGGGAGTGCCATACTGTCGGAGGGGCAGTACTGAGGGAGTGACGTACTGTCGGAGGGGCAGTACTGAGGGAGTGATGTACTGTCGGAGGGTCAGTACTGAGGGAGTGACGTACTGTCGGAGGGGCAGTACTGAGGGAGTGCCGTACTATCGGAGGGGCAGTACTGAGGGAGTGACGCACTGTCGGAGGGGCAGTACTGAGGGAGTGACGTACAGTCGGAGGGGCAGTACTGAGGGAGCGACGTACTGTCGGAGGGGCAGTACTGAGGGAGCGACGGACTGTCGGAGGGGCAGTATTGAGGGAGCGACGTACTGTCGGAGGGGCAGTACTGAGGGAGTGCCGTTCTGTCGGAGGGGCAGTACTGAGGGAGTTACGTACTGTCGGAGGGGCAGTACTGAGGGAGCCCCGCACTGTCGGAGGGGCAGTACTGAGGGAGTGCCGTACTGTCGGAGGGGCAGTACTGAGGGAGTGACGTACTGTCGGAGGGGCAGTACTGAGGGAGTGACGTACTGTCGGAGGGGCAGTACTGAGGGAGTGCCGTACTGTCGGAGGGGCAGTACTGAGGGAGTGACGTACTGTCGGAGGGGCAGTACTGAGGGAGTGACGTACTGTCGGAGGGGTAGTACTGAGGGAGTGCTGCACTGTCGGAGGGGCAGTACTGAGGGAGTGACGTACTGTCGGAGGGACAGTACTGAGGGAGAGACGTACTGTCGGAAGGCCAGTACTGAGGGAGTGACGTACTGTCGGAGGGGCAGTACTGAGGGAGTTACGTACTGTCGGAGGGGCAGTACTGAAGGAGCGACGTACTGTCGGAGGGGCAGTATTGAGGGAGCGACGTACTGTCGGAGGGGCAGTACTGAGGCAGTGCCGTACTGTCGGGGGGGCAGTACTGAGGGAGTGACGCACTGTCGGAGGGGCAGTACTGAGGGAGTGACGTACTGCCGTAGGGGCAGTACTGAGGGAGTGCCGTACTGTCGGAGGGGCAGTACTGAGGGAGCCCCGCACTGTCGGAGGGGCAGTACTGAGGGAGTGCCATACTGTCGGAGGGGCAGTTCTGAGGGAGTGACGCACTGTCGGAGGGGCAGTACTGAGGGAGTGACGTACTGTCGGAGGGGCAGTACTGAGGGAGTGCCGTACTGTCGGAGGGGCAGTACTGAGGGAGCCCTGCACTGTCGGAGGGCAGTACTGAGGGAGTGACGTACTGTCGGAGGGGCAGTACTGAGGGAGTGACGTACTGTCGGAGGGGCAGTACTGAGGGAGTGCCGTACTATCGGAGGGGCAGTACTGAGGGAGTGACGTACTGTCGGAGGGGCAGTACTGAGGGAGTGACGTACTGTCGGAGGGGCAGTACTGAGGGAGTGCCATACTGTCGGAGGGGCAGTACTGAGGGAGTGACGTACTGTCGGAGGGGCAGTACTGAGGGAGTGATGTACTGTCGGAGGGTCAGTACTGAGGGAGTGACGTACTGTCGGAGGGGCAGTACTGAGGGAGTGCCGTACTATCGGAGGGGCAGTACTGAGGGAGTGACGTACTGTCGGAGGGGCAGTACTGAGGGAGTGACGTACTGTCGGAGGGGCAGTACTGAGGGAGTGACGTACTGTCGGAGGGTCAGTACTGAGGGAGTGACGTACTGTCGGAGGGGCAGTACTGAGGGATTGCCGTACTATCGGAGGGGCAGTACTGAGGGAGTGACGTACTGTCGGAGGGGCAGTACTGAGGGAGTGACGCACTGTTGGAGGGGCAGTACTGAGGGAGTGCCGTAATGTCGGAGGGGCAGTACTGAGGGAGCCCCGCACTGTCGGAGGGGCAGTACTGAGGGAGTGCCATACTGTCGGAGGGGCAGTTCTGAGGGAGTGACGCACTGTCGGAGGGGCAGTACTGAGGGAGTGACGTACTGTCGGAGGGGCAGTACTGAGGGAGTGACGTACTGTCGGAGTGGCAGTACTGAGGGAGCCCTGCACTGTCGGAGGGGCAGTACTGAGGGAGTGCCATACTGTCGGAGGGGCAGTACTGAGGGAGTGACGTACTGTCGGAGGGGCAGTACTGAGGGAGTGCCGTACTATCGGAGGGGCAGTACTGAGGGAGTGACGCACTGTCGGAGGGGCAGTACTGAGGGAGTGACGTACTGTCGGAGGGGCAGTACTGAGGGAGCGACGTACTGTCGGAGGGGCAGTACTGAGGGAGCGACGGACTGTCGGAGGGGCAGTATTGAGGGAGCAACGTACTGTCGGAGGGGCAGTACTGAGGGAGTGCCGTTCTGTCGGAGGGGCAGTACTGAGGGAGTTACGTACTGTCGGAGGGGCAGTACTGAGGGAGCCCCGCACTGTCGGAGGGGCAGTACGGAGGGAGTGCCGTACTGTCGGAGGGGCAGTACTGAGGGAGTGACGTACTGTCGGAGGGGCAGTACTGAGGGAGTGACGTACTGTCGGAGGGGCAGTACTGAGGGAGTGCCGTACTGTCGGAGGGGCAGTACTGAGGGAGTGACGTACTGTTGGAGGGGCAGTACAGAGGGAGTGACGTACTGTCGGAGGGGTAGTACTGAGGGACTGCTGCACTGTCGGAGACGCAGTACTGAGGGAGTGCCGTACTGTCGGAGGGGCAGTACTGAGGGAGTGACATACTGTCGGAGGGGCAGTACTGAGGGAGCGACGTACTGTCGGAGGGGCAGTACTGAGGCAGTGCCGTACTGTCGGGGGGGCAGTACTGAGGGAGTGACGCACTGTCGGAGGGGCAGTACTGAGGGAGTGCCGTAATGTCGGAGGGGCAGTATTGAGGGAGCAACGTACTGTCGGAGGGGCAGTACTGAGGGAGTGCCGTTCTGTCGGAGGGGCAGTACTGAGGGAGTTACGTACTGTCGGAGGGGCAGTACTGAGGGAGCCCCGCACTGTCGGAGGGGCAGTACGGAGGGAGTGCCGTACTGTCGGAGGGGCAGTACTGAGGGAGTGACGTACTGTCGGAGGGGCAGTACTGAGGGAGTGACGTACTGTCGGAGGGGCAGTACTGAGGGAGTGCCGTACTGTCGGAGGGGCAGTACTGAGGGAGTGACGTACTGTTGGAGGGGCAGTACAGAGGGAGTGACGTACTGTCGGAGGGGTAGTACTGAGGGACTGCTGCACTGTCGGAGGGGCAGTACTGAGGGAGTGACGTACTGTCGGAGGGACAGTACTGAGGGAGAGACGTACTGTCGGAAGGCCAGTACTGAGGGAGTGACGTACTGTCGGAGGGGCAGTACTGAGGGAGTTACGTACTGTCGGAGGGGCAGTACTGAAGGAGCGACGTACTGTCGGAGGGGCAGTATTGAGGGAGCGACGTACTGTCGGAGGGGCAGTACTGAGGCAGTGCCGTACTGTCGGGGGGGCAGTACTGAGGGAGTGACGCACTGTCGGAGGGGCAGTACTGAGGGAGTGCCGTATTGCGCTGTCGGAGGGGAGGTACTGAGGGAGTGACGTACTGTCGGAGGGGCGGTACTGACGGAGGAGCAGTACTGAGGGAGTGCCGCACTGTCGGAGGGGCAGTACTGAGGGAGTGACGCACTGTCGGAGGTGCAGTACTGAGGGAGTGACGTACTGTCGGAGGGGCAGTACTGAGGGACTGCTGCACTGTCGGAGACGCAGTACTGAGGGAGTGCCGTACTGTCGGAGGGGCAGTACTGAGGGAGTGACATACTGTCGGAGGGGCAGTACTGAGGGAGCGACGTACTGTCGGAGGGGCAGTACTGAGGCAGTGCCGTACTGTCGGGGGGGCAGTACTGAGGGAGTGACGCACTGTCGGAGGGGCAGTACTGAGGGAGTGCCGTAATGTCGGAGGGGCAGTACTGAGGGAGCCCCGCACTGTCGGAGGGGCAGTACTGAGGGAGTGCCATACTGTCGGAGGGGCAGTTCTGAGGGAGTGACGCACTGTCGGAGGGGCAGTACTGAGGGAGTGACGTACTGTCGGAGGGGCAGTACTGAGGGAGTGACGTACTGTCGGAGTGGCAGTACTGAGGGAGCCCTGCACTGTCGGAGGGGCAGTACTGAGGGAGTGCCATACTGTCGGAGGGGCAGTACTGAGGGAGTGACGTACTGTCGGAGGGGCAGTACTGAGGGAGTGACGTACTGTCGGAGGGGCAGTACTGAGGGAGTGCCGTACTGTCGGAGGGGCAGTACTGAGGGAGTGACGTACTGTCGGAGGGGCAGTACTGAGGGAGTGACGTACTGTCGGAGGGGTAGTACTGAGGGAGTGCTGCACTGTCGGAGGGGCAGTACTGAGGGAGTGACGTACTGTCGGAGGGACAGTACTGAGGGAGAGACGTACTGTCGGAAGGCCAGTACTGAGGGAGTGACGTACTGTCGGAGGGGCAGTACTGAGGGAGTTACGTACTGTCGGAGGGGCAGTACTGAAGGAGCGACGTACTGTCGGAGGGGCAGTATTGAGGGAGCGACGTACTGTCGGAGGGGCAGTACTGAGGCAGTGCCGTACTGTCGGGGGGGCAGTACTGAGGGAGTGACGCACTGTCGGAGGGGCAGTACTGAGGGAGTGACGTACTGCCGTAGGGGCAGTACTGAGGGAGTGCCGTACTGTCGGAGGGGCAGTACTGAGGGAGCCCCGCACTGTCGGAGGGGCAGTACTGAGGGAGTGCCATACTGTCGGAGGGGCAGTTCTGAGGGAGTGACGCACTGTCGGAGGGGCAGTACTGAGGGAGTGACGTACTGTCGGAGGGGCAGTACTGAGGGAGTGCCGTACTGTCGGAGGGGCAGTACTGAGGGAGCCCTGCACTGTCGGAGGGGCAGTACGGAGGGAGTGCCGTACTGTCGGAGGGGCAGTACTGAGGGAGTGACGTACTGTCGGAGGGGCAGTACTGAGGGAGTGACGTACTGTCGGAGGGGCAGTACTGAGGGAGTGCCGTACTGTCGGAGGGGCAGTACTGAGGGAGTGACGTACTGTTGGAGGGGCAGTACAGAGGGAGTGACGTACTGTCGGAGGGGTAGTACTGAGGGAGTGCTGCACTGTCGGAGGGGCAGTACTGAGGGAGTGACGTACTGTCGGAGGGACAGTACTGAGGGAGAGACGTACTGTCGGAAGGCCAGTACTGAGGGAGTGACGTACTGTCGGAGGGGCAGTACTGAGGGAGTTACGTACTGTCGGAGGGGCAGTACTGAAGGAGCGACGTACTGTCGGAGGGGCAGTACTGAGGCAGTGCCGTACTGTCGGGGGGGCAGTACTGAGGGAGTGACGCACTGTCGGAGGGGCAGTACTGAGGGAGTGCCGTATTGCGCTGTCGGAGGGGAGGTACTGAGGGAGTGACGTACTGTCGGAGGGGCGGTACTGACGGAGGAGCAGTACTGAGGGAGTGCCGCACTGTCGGAGGGGCAGTACTGAGGGAGTGACGCACTGTCGGAGGTGCAGTACTGAGGGAGTGACGTACTGTCGGAGGGGCAGTACTGAGGGACTGCTGCACTGTCGGAGAGGCAGTACTGAGGGAGTGCCGTACTGTCGGAGGGGCAGTACTGAGGGAGTGACATACTGTCGGAGGGGCAGTACTGAGGGAGCGACGTACTGTCGGAGGGGCAGTACTGAGGCAGTGCCGTACTGTCGGGGGGGCAGTACTGAGGGAGTGACGCACTGTCGGAGGGGCAGTACTGAGGGAGTGCCGTAATGTCGGAGGGGCAGTACTGAGGGAGCCCCGCACTGTCGGAGGGGCAGTACTGAGGGAGTGCCATACTGTCGGAGGGGCAGTTCTGAGGGAGTGACGCACTGTCGGAGGGGCAGTACTGAGGGAGTGACGTACTGTCGGAGGGGCAGTACTGAGGGAGTGACGTACTGTCGGAGTGGCAGTACTGAGGGAGCCCTGCACTGTCGGAGGGGCAGTACTGAGGGAGTGCCATACTGTCGGAGGGGCAGTACTGAGGGAGTGACGTACTGTCGGAGGGGCAGTACTGAGGGAGTGATGTACTGTCGGAGGGTCAGTACTGAGGGAGTGACGTACTGTCGGAGGGGCAGTACTGAGGGAGTGCCGTACTATCGGAGGGGCAGTACTGAGGGAGTGACGCACTGTCGGAGGGGCAGTACTGAGGGAGTGACGTACAGTCGGAGGGGCAGTACTGAGGGAGCGACGTACTGTCGGAGGGGCAGTACTGAGGGAGCGACGGACTGTCGGAGGGGCAGTATTGAGGGAGCAACGTACTGTCGGAGGGGCAGTACTGAGGGAGTGCCGTTCTGTCGGAGGGGCAGTACTGAGGGAGTTACGTACTGTCGGAGGGGCAGTACTGAGGGAGCCCCGCACTGTCGGAGGGGCAGTACTGAGGGAGTGCCGTACTGTCGGAGGGGCAGTACTGAGGGAGTGACGTACTGTCGGAGGGGCAGTACTGAGGGAGTGACGTACTGTCGGAGGGGCAGTACTGAGGGAGTGCCGTACTGTCGGAGGGGCAGTACTGAGGGAGTGACGTACTGTCGGAGGGGCAGTACTGAGGGAGTGACGTACTGTCGGAGGGGTAGTACTGAGGGAGTGCTGCACTGTCGGAGGGGCAGTACTGAGGGAGTGACGTACTGTCGGAAGGCCAGTACTGAGGGAGTGACGTACTGTCGGAGGGGCAGTACTGAGGGAGTTACGTACTGTCGGAGGGGCAGTACTGAAGGAGCGACGTACTGTCGGAGGGGCAGTATTGAGGGAGCGACGTACTGTCGGAGGGGCAGTACTGAGGCAGTGCCGTACTGTCGGGGGGGCAGTACTGAGGGAGTGACGCACTGTCGGAGGGGCAGTACTGAGGGAGTGACGTACTGCCGTAGGGGCAGTACTGAGGGAGTGCCGTACTGTCGGAGGGGCAGTACTGAGGGAGCACCGCACTGTCGGAGGGGCAGTACTGAGGGAGTGCCATACTGTCGGAGGGGCAGTTCTGAGGGAGTGACGCACTGTCGGAGGGGCAGTACTGAGGGAGTGACGTACTGTCGGAGGGGCAGTACTGAGGGAGTGCCGTACTGTCGGAGGGGCAGTACTGAGGGAGCCCTGCACTGTCGGAGGGCAGTACTGAGGGAGTGACGTACTGTCGGAGGGGCAGTACTGAGGGAGTGACGTACTGTCGGAGGGGCAGTACTGAGGGAGTGCCGTACTATCGGAGGGGCAGTACTGAGGGAGTGACGTACTGACGGAGGGGCAGTACTGAGGGAGTGACGTACTGTCGGAGGGGCAGTACTGAGGGAGTGCCATACTGTCGGAGGGGCAGTACTGAGGGAGTGACGTACTGTCGGAGGGGCAGTACTGAGGGAGTGATGTACTGTCGGAGGGTCAGTACTGAGGGAGTGACGTACTGTCGGAATGGGAAGTACTGAGGGAGTGCCGTACTATCGGAGGGGCAGTACTGAGGGAGTGACGTACTGTCGGAGGGGCAGTACTGAGGGAGTGACGTACTGTCGGAGGGGCAGTACTGAGGGAGTGACGTACTGTCGGAGGGTCAGTACTGAGGGAGTGACGTACTGTCGGAGGGGCAGTACTGAGGGATTGCCGTACTATCGGAGGGGCAGTACTGAGGGAGTGACGTACTGTCGGAGGGGCAGTACTGAGGGAGTGACGCACTGTCGGAGGGGCAGTACTGAGGGAGCGACGTACTGTCGGAGGGGCAGTACTGAGGGAGCGACGTACTGTCGGAGGGGCAGTACTGAGGGAGCGACGTACTGTCGGAGTGGCAGTACTGAGGGAGCGACGTACTGTCGGAGGGGCAGTACTGAGGGAGTGCCGTTCTGTCGGAGGGGCAGTACTGAGGGAGTGACGTACTGTCGGAGGGGCAGTACTGAGGGATTGCCGTACTGTCGGAGGGGCAGTACTGAGGGAATGCCGTATTGCGCTGTCGGAGGGGAGGTACTGAGGGAGTGACGTACTGTCGGAGGGGCGGTACTGACGGAGTGCCGTACTGTCGGAGGGGCAGTACTGAGGGAGTGACGTACTGTCGGAGGGGCAGTACTGAGGGAGTGCCGTTCTGTCGGAGGGGCAGTACTGAGGGAGTGACGTACTGTCGGAGGGGCAGTACTGAGGGAGTGCCGTACTGTCGGAGGGGCAGTACTGAGGGAGTGCCGTATTGCGCTGTCGGAGGGGAGGTACTGAGGGAGTGACGTACTGTCGGAGGGCCGTTACTGACGGAGTGCCGTACTGTCGGAGGGGCAGTACTGAGGGAGTGACGTACTGTCGGAGGGGCAGTACTGAGGGAGTGCCGTACTGTCGGAGGAACAGTACTGAGGGAGTGCAGCACTGTCGGAGGGGCAGTACTGAGGGAGTGACGTACTGTCGGAGGAACAGTACTGAGGGAGTGCCGCACTGTCGGAGGGGAAGTACTGAGGGAGTGACGCACTGTCGGAGGGGCAGTACTGAGGGAGTGACGTACTGTCGGAGGGGCAGTACTGAGGGACTGCTGCACTGTCGGAGGGGCAGTACTGAGGGAGTGCCGCACTGTCGGAGGGGCAGTACTGAGGGAGTGCCGTACTGTCGGAGGGGCAGTACTGAGGGAGTGACGTACTGTCGGAGGGGCAGTACTGAGGGAGTGCCGTACTGTCGGAGGGGCAGTACTGAGGGAGTGCCGTACTGTCGGAGGGGCAGTACTGAGGGAGTGCCGCACTGTCGGAGGGGCAGTACTGAGGGAGTGACGTACTGTCGGAGGGGCAGTACTGAGGGAGTGACGTACTGTCGGAGGGGCAGTACTGAGGGAGCGACGTACTGTCGGAGGGGCAGGATTGAGGGAGCGACGTACTGTCGGAGGGGCAATACTGAGGGAGTGCCGTATTGCGCTGTCGGAGGGGAGGTACTGAGGGAGTGACGTACTGTCGGAAGGGCGGTACTGACGGAGGAGCAGTACTGAGGGAGTGCCGCACTGTCGGAGGGGCGGTACTGAGGGAGTGACGCACTGTCGGAGGTGCAGTACTGAGGGAGTGACGTACTGTCGGAGGGGCAGTACTGAGGGACTGCCGCACTGTCGGAGAGGTAGTACTGAGGGAGTGCCGTACTGTCGGAGGGGCAGTACTGAGGGAGTGACGTACTGTCGGAGGGGCAGTACTGAGGGAGCGACGTACTGTCAGAGGGGCAGTATTGAGGGAGCGACGTACTGTCGGAGGGGCAGTACTGAGGCAGTGCCGTACTGTCGGGGGGGCAGTACTGAGGGAGTGACGCACTGTCGGAGGGGCAGTACTGAGGGAGTGCCGTAATGTCGGAGGGGCAGTACTGAGGGAGCCCCGCACTGTCGGAGGGGCAGTACTGAGGGAGTGCCATACTGTCGGAGGGGCAGTTCTGAGGGAGTGACGCACTGTCGGAGGGGCAGTACTGAGGGAGTGACGTACTGTCGGAGGGGCAGTACTGAGGGAGTGACGTACTGTCGGAGTGGCAGTACTGAGGGAGCCCTGCACTGTCGGAGGGGCAGTACTGAGGGAGTGCCATACTGTGGGAGGGGCAGTACTGAGGGAGTGACGTACTGTCGGAGGGGCAGTACTGAGGGAGTGATGTACTGTCGGAGGGTCAGTGCTGAGGGAGTGACGTACTGTCGGAGGGGCAGTACTGAGGGAGTGCCGTACTATCGGAGGGGCAGTACTGAGGGAGTGACGTACTGTCGGAGGGGCAGTACTGAGGGAGTGACGTACTGTCGGAGGGGCAGTACTGAGGGAGTGCCGTACTATCGGAGGGGCAGTACTGAGGGAGTGACGCACTGTCGGAGGGGCAGTACTGAGGGAGTGACGTACTGTCGGAGTGGCAGTACTGAGGGAGCGACGAACTGTCGGAGGGGCAGTACTGAGGGAGCGACGTACTGTCGGAGGGGCAGTACTGAGGGAGCGACGTACTGTCGGAGGGGCAGTATTGAGGGAGCAACGTACTGTCGGAGGGGCAGTACTGAGGGAGTGCCGTTCTGTTGGAGGGGCAGTACTGAGGGAGTGACGTACTGTCGGAGGGGCAGTACTGAGGGAGCCCCGCACTGTCGGAGGGGCAGTACTGAGGGAGTGCCGTACTGTCGGAGGGGCAGTACTGAGGGAGTGAGGTACTGTCGGAGGGGCAGTACTGAGGGAGTGACGTACTGTCGGAGGGGCAGTACTGAGGGAGTGCCATACTGTCGGAGGGGCAGTACTGAGGGAGTGACGTACTGTCGGAGGGGCAGTACTGAGGGAGTGACGTACTGTCGGAGGGGTAGTACTGAGGGAGTGCTGCACTGTCGGAGGGGCAGTACTGAGGGAGTGACGTACTGTCGGAGGGACAGTACTGAGGGAGAGACGTACTGTCGGAAGGCCAGTACTGAGGGAGTGACGTACTGTCGGAGGGGCAGTACTGAGGGAGTTACGTACTGTCGGAGGGGCAGTACTGAAGGAGTGACGTACTGTCGGAGGGGCAGTATTGAGGGAGCGACGTACTGTCGGAGGGGCAGTACTGAGGCAGTGCCGTACTGTCGGGGGGGCAGTACTGAGGGAGTGACGCACTGTCGGAGGGGCAGTACTGAGGGAGTGACGTACTGCCGTAGGGGCAGTACTGAGGGAGTGCCGTACTGTCGGAGGGGCAGTACTGAGGGAGCCCCGCACTGTTGGAGGGGCAGTACTGAGGGAGTGCCATACTGTCGGAGGGGCAGTTCTGAGGGAGTGACGCACTGTCGGAGGGGCAGTACTGAGGGAGTGACGTACTGTCGGAGGGGCAGTACTGAGGGAGTGCCGTACTGTCGGAGGGGCAGTACTGAGGGAGCCCTGCACTGTCGGAGGGCAGTACTGAGGGAGTGACGTACTGTCGGAGGGGCAGTACTGAGGGAGTGACGTACTGTCGGAGGGGCAGTACTGAGGGAGTGCCGTACTATCGGAGGGGCAGTACTGAGGGAGTGACGTACTGTCGGAGGGGCAGTACTGAGGGAGTGACGTACTGTCGGAGGGGCAGTACTGAGGGAGTGCCGTACTATCAGAGGGGCAGTACTGAGGGAGTGACGTACTGTCGGAGGGGCAGTACTGAGGGAGTGACGTACTGTCGGAGGGGCAGTACTGTGGGAGTGATGTACTGTCGGAGGGTCAGTACTGAGGGAGTGACGTACTGTCGGAGGGGCAGTACTGAGGGAGTGCCGTACTATCGGAGGGGCAGTACTGAGGGAGTGACGTACTGTCGGAGGGGCAGTACTGAGGGAGTGACGCACTGTCGGAGGGGCAGTACTGAGGGAGCGACGTACTGTCGGAGGGGCAGTACTGAGGGAGCGACGTACTGTCGGAGGGGCAGTACTGAGGGAGCGACGTACTGTCGGAGTGGCAGTACTGAGGGAGCCCCGCACTGTCGGAGGGGCAGTACTGAGGGAGTGACGTACTGTCGGAGGGGCAGTACTGAGGGAGTGCCGTTCTGTCGGAGGGGCAGTACTGAGGGAGTGACGTACTGTCGGAGGGGCAGTACTGAGGGAGTGCCGTACTGTCGGAGGGGCAGTACTGAGGGAATGCCGTATTGCGCTGTCGGAGGGGAGGTACTGAGGGAGTGACGTACTGTCGGAGGGGCGGTACTGACGGAGTGCCGTACTGTCGGAGGGGCAGTACTGAGGGAGTGACGTACTGTCGGAGGGGCAGTACTGAGGGAGTGCCGTAGTGTCGGAGGGGCAGTACTGAGGGAGTGACGTACTGTCGGAGGGGCAGTACTGAGGGAGTGCCGTACTGTCGGAGAGGCAGTACTGAGGGAGTGCCGTACTGTCGGAGGGGCAGTACTGAGGGAGTGTCGCATGTCGGAGGGGCAGTACTGGGGGAGTGACGTACTGTCGGAGGGGCAGTACTGAGGGAGTGACGTACTGTCGGGGGGGCAGTACTGAGGGAGTGACGTACTGTCGGAGGGGCAGTACTGAGGGAGCGACGTACTGTCGGAGGGGCAGTATTGAGGGAGCGACGTACTGTCGGAGGGGCAGTACTGAGGGAGTGCCGTATTGCGCTGTCGGAGGGGAGGTACTGAGTGAGTGACGTACTGTCGGAGGGGCGGTACTGACGGAGGAGCAGTACTGAGGGAGTGCCGCACTGTCGGAGGGGCAGTACTGAGGGAGTGACGTACTGTCGGAGGGGCAGTACTGAGGGACTCCTGCACTGTCGGAGAGGCAGTACTGAGGGAGTGCCGTACTGTCGGAGGGGCAGTACTGAGGGAGTGACGTACTGTCGGAGCGGCAGTACTGAGGGAGTGACGTACTGTCGGAGGGGCAGTACTGAGGGAGTGACGTACTGTCGGAGGGGCAGTACTGAGGGAGTGACGTACTGTCGGAGGGGCAGTACTGAGGGAGTGACGTACTGTCGGAGGGGCAGTACTGAGGGAGTGACGTACTGTCGGAGGGGCAGCACTGAGGGAGTGACGTACTGTCGGAGGGGCAGTACTGAGGGAGTGCCGTACTGTCGGAGGGGCAGTACTGAGGGAGTGACGCACTGTCGGAGGGGCAGTACTGAGGGAGTGACGTACTGCCGGAGGGGCAGTACTGAGGGAGTGCCGTACTGTCGGAGGGGCAGTACTGAGGGAGCCCCGCACTGTCGGAGGGGCAGTACTGAGGGAGTGCCATACTGTCGGAGGGGCAGTACTGAGGGAGTGATGTACTGTCGGAGGGTCAGTACTGAGGGAGTGACGTACTGTCGGAGGGGCAGTACTGAGGGAGTGCCGTACTGTCGGAGGGGCAGTACTGAGGGAGTGACGTACTGTCGGAGGGGCAGTACTGAGGGAGTGACGCACTGTCGGAGGGGCAGTACTGAGGGAGTGACGTACTGTCGGAGGGGCAGTACTGAGGGAGCGACGTACTGTCGGAGGGGCAGTACTGAGGGAGCGACGTACTGTCGGAGGGGCAGTATTGAGGGAGCGACGTACTGTCGGAGGGGCAGTACTGAGGGAGTGACGTACTGTCGGAGGGGCAGTACTGAGGGAGTGACGTACTGTCGGAGGGGCAGTACTGAGGGAGTGCCGTACTATCGGAGGGTCAGTACTGAGGGAGTGACGTACTGTCGGAGGGGCAGTACTGAGGGAGTGACGTACTGTCGGAGGGGCAGTACTGAGGGAGTGCCGTACTATCGGAGGGGCAGTACTGAGGGAGTGACGTACTGTCGGAGGGGCAGTACTGAGGGAGTGACGTACTGTCGGAGGGGCAGTACTGTGGGAGTGATGTACTGTCGGAGGGTCAGTACTGAGGGAGTGACGTACTGTCGGAGGGGCAGTACTGAGGGAGTGCCGTATTATCGGAGGGGCAGTACTGAGGGAGTGACGTACTGTCGGAGGGGCAGTACTGAGGGAGTGACGCACTGTCGGAGGGGCAGTACTGAGGGAGCGACGTACTGTCGGAGGGGCAGTACTGAGGGAGCGACGTACTGTCGGAGGGGCAGTACTGAGGGAGCGACGTACTGTCGGAGTGGCAGTACTGAGGGAGCGACGTACTGTCGGAGGGGCAGTACTGAGGGAGTGCCGTACTGTCGGAGGGGCAGTACTGAGGGAGTGACGTACTGTCGGAGGGGCGGTACTGACGGAGTGCCGTACTGTCGGCGGAGCAGTAATGAGGGAGTGCCGCACTGTCGGAGGGGCAGTACTGAGGGAGTGACGCACTGTCGGAGGGGCAGTACTGAGGGAGTGACGTACTGTCGGAGGGGCAGTACTGAGGCACTGCTGCACTGTCGGAGGGGCAGTACTGAGGGAGTGCCGTACTGTCGGAGGGGCAGTACTGAGGGAGTGACGGACTGTCGGAGGGGCAGTACTGAGGGAGTGACGTACTGTCGGAGGGGCAGTACTGAGGGAGCCCCGCACTGTCGGAGGGGCAGTATTGAGGGAGTGACGTACTGTCGGAGGGGCAGTACTGAGGGAGTGACGTACTGTCGGAGGGGCAGTACTGAGGGAGTGACGTACTGTCGGAGGGGCAGTACTGAGGGAGCGACGTACTGTCGGAGGGGCAGTTTTGAGGGAGCGACGTACTGTCGGAGGGGCAGTACTGAGGGAGTGCCGTGCTGTCGGAGGGGCAGTACTGAGGGAGTGCCGTTCTGTCGGAGGGGCAGTACTGAGGGAGTGACGTACTGTCGGAGGGGCAGTACTGAGGGAGTGCCGTACTGTCGGAGTGGCAGTACTGAGGGAGTGCCGTATTGCGCTGTCGGAGGGGAGGTACTGAGGGAGTGACGTACTGTCGGAGGGGCAGTACTGAGGGAGTGCCGTACTGTCGGAGTGGCAGTACTGAGGGAGTGCCGTATTGCGCTGTCGGAGGGGAGGTACTGAGGGAGTGACGTACTGTCGTAGGGGGCGGTACTGACGGAGTGCCGTACTGTCGGAGGAGCAGTACTGAGGGAGTGCCGCACTGTCGGAGGGGCAGTTTTGAGGGAGCGACGTACTGTCGGAGGGGCAGTACTGAGGCAGTGCCGTACTGTCGGGGGGGCAGTACTGAGGGAGCGACGTACTGTCGGAGGGGCAGTACTGAGGGAGTGACGTACTGTCGGAGGGGCAGTACTGAGGGAGCGACGTACTGTCGGAGGGGCAGTATTGAGGGAGCGACGTACTTTTGGAGGGGCAGTACTGAGGGAGTGCCTTACTGTCGGAGGGGCAGTACTGAGGGATTGCCGTATTGCGCTGTCGGAGGGGAGGTACTGAGGGAGTGACGTACTGTCGGAGGGGCAGTACTGAGGGAGTGCCGCACTGTCGGAGGGGCAGTACTGAGGGAGTGACGTACTGTCGGAGGGACAGTACTGAGGGAGTGACGTACTGTCGGAGGGGCAGTACTGAGGGAGCGACGTACTGTCGGAGGGGCAGTATTGAGGGAGCGACGTACTGTCGGAGGGGCAGTACTGAGGGAGTGCCGTATTGCGCTGTCGGAGGGGAGGTACTGAGGGTGTGACGTACTGTCGGAGGGGCGGTACTGAGGGAGTGACGCACTGTCGGAGAGGCAGTACTGAGGGAGTGCCGTACTGTCGGAGGGGCAGTACTGAGGGAGTGACGTACTGTCGGAGGGGCAGTACTGAGGGAGTGACGTACTGTCGGAGGGGCAGTACTGAGAGAGTGCTGCACTGTCGGAGGGGCAGTACTGAGGGAGTGACGTACTGTCGGAGGGACAGTACTGAGGGAGTGACGTACTGTCGGAGGGGCAGTACTGAGGGAGTGCCGTACTGTCGGAGGGGCAGTACTGAGGGAGTGCCGTACTGTCGGAGGGGCAGTACTGAGGGAGTGACGTACTGTCGCAGGGGCAGTACTGAGGGAGTGACGCACTGTCGGAGGGGCAGTACTGAGGGAGTGCCGTACTGTCGGAGGGGCAGTACTGAGGGAGTGACGCACTGTCGGAGGGGCAGTACTGAGGGAGTGACGTACTGCCGGAGGGGCAGTACTGAGGGAGTGCCGTACTGTCGGAGGGGCAGTACTGAGGGAGCCCCGCACTGTCGGAGGGGCAGTACTGAGGGAGTGCCGTACTGTCGGAGGGGCAGTTCTGAGGGAGTGACGCACTGTCGGAGGGGCAGTACTGAGGGAGTGACGTACTGTCGGAGGGGCAGTACTGAGGGAGTGACGTACTGTCGGAGGGGCAGTACTGAGGGAGCCCCGCACTGTCGGAGGGGCAGTACTGAGGGAGTGCCGTACTGTCGGAGGGGCAGTACTGAGGGAGTGACGTACTGTCGGAGGGGCAGTACTGAGGGAGTGACGCACTGTCGGAGGGGCGGTACTGAGGCAGTGACGTACTGTCGGAGGGGCAGTACTGAGGGAGTGACGTACTGTCGGAGGGGCAGTACTGAGGGAGCGACGTACTGTCGGAGGGGCAGTACTGAGGGAGTGCCGTACTGTCGGAGGGGCAGTACTGAGGGAGTGACGTACTGTCGGAGGGGCAGTAGAGGGAGTGACGTACTGTCGGCGGGGCGGTACTGAGGGAGTGACGTACTGTCGGAGGGGCAGTACTGAGGGAGTGCCGTACTGTCGGAGGGGTAGTACTGAGGGAGTGCCGTATTGCGCTGTCGGAGGGGAGGTACTGAGGGAGTGACGTACTGTCGGAGGGGCAGTACTGAGGGAGTGCCGTACTGTCGGAGGAGCAGTACTGAGGGAGTGCCGCACTGTCGGAGGGGCAGTACTGAGGGAGTGACGTACTGTCGGGGGGGCAGTACTGAGGGAGTGACGTACTGTCGGAGGGGCAGTACTGAGGGAGCGACGTACTGTCGGAGGGGCAGTATTGAGGGAGCGACGTACTGTCGGAGGGGCAGTACTGAGGGAGTGCCGTATTGCGCTGTCGGAGGGGAGGTACTGAGGGAGTGACGTACTGTCGGAGGGGCGGTACTGAGGGAGTGACGTACTGTCGGAGGGGCAGTACTGAGGGAGTGAGGTACTGTCGGAGGGGCAGTACTGAGGGAGTGACGTACTGTCGGAGGGGCAGTACTGAGAGAGTGCTGCACTGTCGGAGGGGCAGTACTGAGGGAGTGACGTACTGTCGGAGGGGCAGTACTGAGGGAGTGCCGTACTGTCGGAGGGGCAGTACTGAGGGAGTGCCGTACTGTCGGAGGGGCAGTACTGAGGGAGTGACGTACTGTCGCAGGGGCAATACTGAGGGAGTGACGTACTGTCGGAGGGGCAGTACTGAGGGAGTGCCGTACTGTCGGAGGGGCAGTACTGAGGGAGTGACGCACTGTCGGAGGGGCAGTACTGAGGGAGTGACGTACTGCCGGAGGGGCAGTACTGAGGGAGTGCCGTACTGTCGGAGGGGCAGTACTGAGGGAGCCCCGCACTGTCGGAGGGGCAGTACTGAGGGAGTGCCATACTGTCGGAGGTGCAGTTCTGAGGGAGTGACGCACTGTCGGAGGGGCAGTACTGAGGGAGTGACGTACTGTCGGAAGGGCAGTACTGAGGGAGTGCCGTACTGTCGGAGGGGCAGTACTGAGGGAGCCCCGCACTGTCGGAGGGGCAGTACTGAGGGAGTGCCATACTGTCGGAGGGGCAGTACTGAGGGAGTGACGTACTGTCGGAGGGGCAGTACTGAGGGAGTGACGCACTGTCGGAGGGGCAGTACTGAGGGAGTGACGTACTGTCGGAGGGGCAGTACTGAGGGAGTGACGTACTGTCGGAGGGGCAGTACTGAGGGAGCGACGTACTGTCGGAGGGGCAGTATTGAGGGAGTGCCGTACTGTCGGAGGAGCAGTATTGAGGGAGTGCCGCACTGTCGGAGGGGCAGTACTGAGGGAGTGACGCACTGTCGGAGGGGCAGTACTGAGGGAGTGACGTACTGTTAGAGGGTCGGTACTGAGGGACTGCTGCACTGTCGGAGGGGCAGTACTGAGGGAGTGCCGTAA
This sequence comes from Pristiophorus japonicus, assembly GCF_044704955.1. Classification (NCBI taxonomy): domain Eukaryota; kingdom Metazoa; phylum Chordata; class Chondrichthyes; family Pristiophoridae; genus Pristiophorus; species Pristiophorus japonicus. The sequence goes on along the minus strand of NW_027252329.1, from coordinate 257,558 downwards.
TGTCGGAGGGGCAGTACTGAGGGAGTGACGTACTGTCGGAGGGGCAGTATTGAGGGAGTGACGTACTGTCGGAGGGGCAGTACTGAGGGAGCCCCGCACTGTCGGAGGGGCAGTACTGAGGGAGTGCCGTACTGTCGGAGGGGCAGTACTGAGGGAGTCACGTAATGTCGGAGGGGCAGTACTGAGGGAGTGACGTACTTTCGGAGGGGCAGTACTGAGGGAGTGCCGTACTGTCGGAGGGGCAGTATTGAGGGAGTGACGTACTGTCGGAGGGGCAGTAATGAGGGAGTGACGTACTGTCGGAGGGGTAGTACTGAGGGAGTGCTGCACTGTCGGAGGGGCAGTACTGAGGGACTGACGTACTGTCGGAGGGACAGTACTGAGGGAGTGACGTACTGTCGGAAGGCCAGTACTGAGGGAGTGACGTACTGTCGGAGGGGCAGTACTGAGGGAGTGACGTACTGTCGGAGGGGCAGTACTGAGGGAGCGAGGTACTGTCGGAGGGGCAGTATTGAGGGAGCGACGTACTGTCGGAGGGGCAGTACTGAGGCAATGCCGTACTGTCGGGGGGGCAGTACTGAGGGAGTGACGTACTGTCGGAGGGGCAGTACTGAGGGAGTGCCGCACTGTCGGAGGGGCAGCACTGAGGGAGTGCCGTATTGCGCTGTCGGAGGGGAGGTACTGAGGGAGTGACGTACTGTCGGAGGGGCGGTACTGAGGGAGTGCCGTACTGTCGGAGGGGCGGTACTGAGGGAGTGCCGCACTGTCGGAGGGGCAGTACTGAGGGAGTGACGCACTGTCGGAGGGGCAGTACTGAGGGAGTGACGTACTGTCGGAGGGGCAGTACTGAGGGAGTGCTGCACTGTCGGAGGGGCAGTACTGAGGGAGTGACGTACTGTCGGAGGGGCAGTACTGAGGGAGTGACGTACTGTCGGTGGGGCAGTACTGAGGGAGTGACGTACTGTCGGAGGGGCAGTACTGAGGGAGTGACGTACTGTCGGAGGGGCAGTACTGAGGGAGTGACGTACTGTCGGAAGGGCAGTACTGAGGGAGTGACGCACTGTCGGAGGGGCAGTACTGAGGGAGTGACGTACTGTCGGAGGGGCAGTACTGAGGGAATGACGTACTGTCGGAGGGGCAGTACTGAGGGAGTGATATACTGTCGGAGGGGCACTACTGAGGGAGTGACGTACTGTCGGAGGGGCAGTACTGAGGGAGTGACGTACTGTCGGAGGGCCAGTACTGAAGGAGTGACGTACTGTCGGAGGGGCAGTACTGAGGGAGTGCCGTACTGTCTGAGGGGCAGTACTGAGGGAGTGACGTACTGCCGGAGGGGCAGTACTGAGGGAGACGTACTGTCGGAGGGCCAGTACTGAGGGAGTGCCGTACTGTCGGAGGGGCAGTGCTGAGGGACCCCGCACTTTCGGAGGGGCAGTACTGAGGGAGTGCCATACTGTCAGGGGGGGCAGTACTGAGGGAGTGACGTACTGTCGGAGAGGCAGTACTGAGGGAGTGACGTACTGTCGGAGGGACAGTACTGAGGGAGTGATGTACTGTCAGAGCGGCAGTACTGAGGGAGTGCTGCACTGCGCTGTCAGAGGGGCAGTACTGAGGGAGTGCCGTACTGTCGGAGGGGCAGTACTGAGGGAGTGACGGACTGTCGGAGGGGCAGTACTGAGGGAGTGACGTACTGTCGGAGGGGCAGTACTGAGGGAGCCCCGCACTGTCGGAGGGGCAGTATTGAGGGAGTGCCGTACTGTCGGAGGGGCAGTACTGAGGGAGTGACGTACTGTCGGAGGGGCAGTACTGAGGGAGTGACGTACTGTCGGAGGGGCAGTACTGAGGGAGCGACGTACTGTCGGAGGGGCAGTATTGAGGGAGCGACGTACTGTCGGAGGGGCAGTACTGAGGGAGTGCCGTACTGTCGGAGGGGCAGTACTGAGGGAGTGCCGTTCTGTCGGAGGGGCAGTACTGAGGGAGTGACGTACTGTCGGTGGGGCAGTACTGAGGGAGTGCCGTACTGTCGGAGTGGCAGTACTGAGGGAGTGCCGTATTGCGCTGTCGGAGGGGAGGTACTGAGGGAGTGACGTACTGTCGGAGGGGCAGTACTGAGGGAGTGCCGTACTGTCGGAGTGGCAGTACTGAGGGAGTGCCGTATTGCGCTGTCGGAGGGGAGGTACTGAGGGAGTGACGTACTGTCGTAGGGGGCGGTACTGACGGAGTGCCGTACTGTCGGAGGAGCAGTACTGAGGGAGTGCCGCACTGTCGGAGGGGCAGTTTTGAGGGAGCGACGTACTGTCGGAGGGGCAGTACTGAGGCAGTGCCGTACTGTCGGGGGGGCAGTACTGAGGGAGTGACGTACTGTCGGAGGGGCAGTACTGAGGGAGCGACGTACTGTCGGAGGGGCAGTATTGAGGGAGCGACGTACTTTTGGAGGGGCAGTACTGAGGGAGTGCCTTACTGTCGGAGGGGCAGTACTGAGGGAGTGCCGTATTGCGCTGTCGGAGGGGAGGTACTGAGGGAGTGACGTACTGTCGGAGGGGCAGTACTGAGGGAGTGCCGCACTGTCGGAGGGGCAGTACTGAGGGAGTGACGTACTGTCGGAGGGAGAGTACTGAGGGAGTGACGTACTGTCGGAGGGGCAGTACTGAGGGAGCGACGTACTGTCGGAGGGGCAGTATTGAGGGAGCGACGTACTGTCGGAGGGGCAGTACTGAGGGAGTGCCGTATTGCGCTGTCGGAGGGGAGGTACTGAGGGTGTGACGTACTGTCGGAGGGGCGGTACTGAGGGAGTGACGCACTGTCGGAGAGGCAGTACTGAGGGAGTGCCGTACTGTTGGAGGGGCAGTACTGAGGGAGTGACGTACTGTCGGAGGGGCAGTACTGAGGGAGTGACGTACTGTCGGAGGGGCAGTACTGAGAGAGTGCCGCACTGTCGGAGGGGCAGTACTGAGGGAGTGACGTACTGTCGGAGGGACAGTACTGAGGGAGTGCCGTACTGTCGGAGGGGCAGTACTGAGGGAGTGCCGTACTGTCGGAGGGGCAGTACTGAGGGAGTGACGTACTGTCGCAGGGGCAGTACTGAGGGAGTGACGTACTGTCGCAGGGGCAATACTGAGGGAGTGACGTACTGTCGCAGGGGCAGTACTGAGGGAGTGACGTACTGTCGGAGGGGCAGCACTTAGGGAGTGACGCACTGTCGGAGGGGCAGTACTGAGGGAGTGCCGTACTGTCGGAGGGGCAGTACTGAGGGAGTGACGCACTGTCGGAGGGGCAGTACTGAGGGAGTGACGTACTGCCGGAGGGGCAGTACTGAGGGAGTGCCGTACTGTCGGAGGGGCAGTACTGAGGGAGCCCCGCACTGTCGGAGGGGCAGTACTGAGGGAGTGCCGTACTGTCGGAGGGGCAGTTCTGAGGGAGTGACGCACTGTCGGAGGGGCAGTACTGAGGGAGTGACGTACTGTCGGAGGGGCAGTACTGAGGGAGTGACGTACTGTCGGAGGGGCAGTACTGAGGGAGCCCCGCACTGTCGGAGGGGCAGTACTGAGGGAGTGCCGTACTGTCGGAGGGGCAGTACTGAGGGAGTGACGTACTGTCGGAGGGGCAGTACTGAGGGAGTGACGCACTGTCGGAGGGGCGGTACTGAGGCAGTGACGTACTGTCGGAGGGGCAGTACTGAGGGAGTGACGTACTGTCGGAGGGGCAGTACTGAGGGAGCGACGTACTGTCGGAGTGCAGTACTGAGGGAGTGCCGTACTGTCGGAGGGGCAGTACTGAGGGAGTGACGTACTGTCGGAGTGGCAGTAGAGGGAGTGACGTACTGTCGGCGGGGCGGTACTGAGGGAGTGACGTACTGTCGGAGGGGCAGTACTGAGGGAGTGCCGTACTGTCGGAGGGGTAGTACTGAGGGAGTGCCGTATTGCGCTGTCGGAGGGGAGGTACTGAGGGAGTGACGTACTGTCGGAGGGGCAGTACTGAGGGAGTGCCGTACTGTCGGAGGAGCAGTACTGAGGGAGTGCCGCACTGTCGGAGGGGCAGTACTGAGGGAGTGACGTACTGTCGGAGGGGCAGTACTGAGGGAGTGACGTACTGTCGGAGGGGCAGTACTGAGGGAGCGACGTACTGTCGGAGGGGCAGTATTGATGGAGCGACGTACTGTCGGAGGGGCAGTACTGAGGGAGTGCCGTATTGCGCTGTCGGAGGGGAGGTACTGAGGGAGTGACGTACTGTCGGAGGGGCGGTACTGAGGGAGTGACGTACTGTCGGAGGGGCAGTACTGAGGGAGTGAGGTACTGTCGGAGGGGCAGTACTGAGGGAGTGACGTACTGTCGGAGGGGCAGTACTGAGAGAGTGCTGCACTGTCGGAGGGGCAGTACTGAGGGAGTGACGTACTGTCGGAGGGGCAGTACTGAGGGAGTGCCGTACTGTCGGAGGGGCAGTACTGAGGGAGTGACGTACTGTCGGAGGGGCAGTACTGAGGGAGTGCCGTACTGTCGGAGGGGCAGTACTGAGGGAGTGCCGTACTGTCGGAGGGGCAGTACTGAGGGAGTGACGTACTGTCGCAGGGGCAATACTGAGGGAGTGACGTACTGTCGGAGGGGCAGTACTGAGGGAGTGCCGTACTGTCGGAGGGGCAGTACTGAGGGAGTGACGCACTGTCGGAGGGGCAGTACTGAGGGAGTGACGTACTGCCGGAGGGGCAGTACTGAGGGAGTGCCGTACTGTCGGAGGGGCAGTACTGAGGGAGCCCCGCACTGTCGGAGGGGCAGTACTGAGGGAGTGCCATACTGTCGGAGGGGCAGTACTGAGGGAGTGACGTACTGTCGGAGGGGAAGTACTGAGGGAGTGACGCACTGTCGGAGGGGCAGTACTGAGGGAGTGACGTACTGTCGGAGGGGCAGTACTGAGGGAGTGACGTACTGTCGGAGGGGCAGTACTGAGGGAGCGACGTACTGTCGGAGGGGCAGTATTGAGGGAGTGCCGTACTGTCGGAGGAGCAGTACTGAGGGAGTGCCGCACTGTCGGAGGGGCAGTACTGAGGGAGTGACGCACTGTCGTAGGGGCAGTACTGAGGGAGTGACGTACTGTTAGAGGGTCGGTACTGAGGGACTGCTGCACTGTCGGAGGGGCAGTACTGAGGGAGTGCCGTAATGTCGGAGGGGCAGTACTGAGGGAGTGACGTACTGTCGGAGGGGCAGTATTGAGGGAGTGACGTACTGTCGGAGGGGCAGTACTGAGGGAGCCCCGCACTGTCGGAGGGGCAGTACTGAGGGAGTGCCGTACTGTCGGAGGGGCAGTACTGAGGGAGTCACGTAATGTCGGAGGGGCAGTACTGAGGGAGTGACGTACTTTCGGAGGGGCAGTACTGAGGGAGTGCCGTACTGTCGGAGGGGCAGTATTGAGGGAGTGACGTACTGTCGGAGGGGCAGTAATGAGGGAGTGACGTACTGTCGGAGGGGTAGTACTGAGGGAGTGCTGCACTGTCGGAGGGGCAGTACTGAGGGACTGACGTACTGTCGGAGGGACAGTACTGAGGGAGTGACGTACTGTCGGAAGGCCAGTACTGAGGGAGTGACGTACTGTCGGAGGGGCAGTACTGAGGGAGTGACGTACTGTCGGAGGGGCAGTACTGAGGGAGCGAGGTACTGTCGGAGGGGCAGTATTGAGGGAGCGACGTACTGTCGGAGGGGCAGTACTGAGGCAATGCCGTACTGTCGGGGGGGCAGTACTGAGGGAGTGACGTACTGTCGGAGGGGCAGTACTGAGGGAGTGCCGCACTGTCGGAGGGGCAGCACTGAGGGAGTGCCGTATTGCGCTGTCGGAGGGGAGGTACTGAGGGAGTGACGTACTGTCGGAGGGGCGGTACTGAGGGAGTGCCGCACTGTCGGAGGGGCAGTACTGAGGGAGTGACGCACTGTCGGAGGGGCAGTACTGAGGGAGTGACGTACTGTCGGAGGGGCAGTACTGAGGTAGTGCTGCACTGTCGGAGGGGCAGTACTGAGGGAGTGACGTACTGTCGGAGGGGCAGTACTGAGGGAGTGACGTACTGTCGGTGGGGCAGTACTGAGGGAGTGACGTACTGTCGGAGGGGCAGTACTGAGGGAGTGACGTACTGTCGGAGGGGCAGTACTGAGGGAGTGACGTACTGTCGGAAGGGCAGTACTGAGGGAGTGACGCACTGTCGGAGGGGCAGTACTGAGGGAGTGACGTACTGTCGGAGGGGCAGTACTGAGGGAATGACGTACTGTCGGAGGGGCAGTACTGAGGGAGTGATATACTGTCGGAGGGGCACTACTGAGGGAGTGACGTACTGTCGGAGGGGCAGTACTGAGGGAGTGACGTACTGTCGGAGGGCCAGTACTGAAGGAGTGACGTACTGTCGGAGGGGCAGTACTGAGGGAGTGCCGTACTGTCTGAGGGGCAGTACTGAGGGAGTGACGTACTGCCGGAGGGGCAGTACTGAGGGAGACGTACTGTCGGAGGGCCAGTACTGAGGGAGTGCCGTACTGTCGGAGGGGCAGTGCTGAGGGACCCCGCACTTTCGGAGGGGCAGTACTGAGGGAGTGCCATACTGTCAGGGGGGGCAGTACTGAGGGAGTGACGTACTGTCGGAGAGGCAGTACTGAGGGAGTGACGTACTGTCGGAGGGACAGTACTGAGGGAGTGATGTACTGTCAGAGCGGCAGTACTGAGGGAGTGCTGCACTGCGCTGTCAGAGGGGCAGTACTGAGGGAGTGACGTACTGTCGGAGGGGCAGTACTGAGGGAGTGCTGCACTGTCGGAGGGGCAGTACCGAGGGAGTGACGTACTGTCGGAGGGGCAGTACTGAGGGAGTGACGTACTGTCGGAGGGGCAGTACTGAGGAAGTGCTGCACTGTCGGAGGGGCAGTACTGAGGGAGTGACGTACTGTCGGAGGGGCAGTCCTGAGGGAGTGCCGTACTGTCGGAGGGGCAGTACTGAGGGAGTGCCGCACTGTCGGAGGGGCAGTACTGAGGGAGTGACGCACAGTCGGAGGGGCAGTACTGAGGGAGTGACGTACTGTCGGAGGGGCAGTACTGAGGGAGTGCTGCACTGTCGGAGGGGCAGTACTGAGGGAGTGCCGCACTGTCGGAGGGGCAGTCCTGAGGGAGTGCCGTACTGTCGGAGGGGCAGTACTGAGGGAGTGACGTACTGTCGGAGGGGCAGTACTGAGGGAGTGACGTACTGTCGGAGGGGCAGTACTGAGGGAGCCCCGCACTGTCGGAGGGGCAGTACTGAGGGAGTGACGTACTGTCGGAAGGCCAGTCCTGAGGGAGTGACGTACTGTCGGAGGGGCAGTACTGAGGGAGTGACGTACTGCCGGAGGGGCAGTACTGAGGGAGACATACTGTCGGAAGGCCAGTCCTGAGGGAGTGACGTACTGTCGGAGGGGCAGTACTGAGGGAGTGACGTACTGCCGGAGGGGCAGTACTGAGGGAGACATACTGTCGGAGGGCCAGTACTGAGGGAGTGCTGCACTGTCGGAGGGGCAGTACTGAGGGAGTGACGTTATGTCGGAGGGGCAGTACTGAGGGAGTGACGTACTGTCGGAAGGCCAGTCCTGAGGGAGTGACGTACTGTCGGAGGGGCAGTACTGAGGGAGACATACTGTCGGAAGGCCAGTCCTGAGGGAGTGACGTACTGTCGGAGGGGCAGTACTGAGGGAGTGACGTACTGCCGGAGGGGCAGTACTGAGGGAGACATACTGTCGGAGGGCCAGTACTGAGGGAGTGCCGTACTGTCGGAGGGGCAGTGCTGAGGGACCCCGCACTGTCGGAGGGGCAGTACTGAGGGAGTGCCATACTGTCAGGGGGGGCAGTACTGAGGGAGTGACGTACTGTCGGAGAGGCAGTGCTGAGGGAGTGACGTACTGTCGGAGGGACAGTACTGAGGGAGTGATGTACTGTCAGAGCGGCAGTACTGAGGGAGTGCTGCACTGTCGGAGGGGCAGTACTGAGCGAGTGACGTACTGTCGGAGGGGCAGTACTGAGGGAGTGACGTACTGTCGGAGGGGCAGTACTGAGGGAATGCTGAACTGTCGGAGGGGCAGTACTGAGGGAGTGCCGTACTGTCGGAGGGGCAGTACTGAGGGAGTGACGTACTGTCGGAGGGGCAGTAGAGGGAGTGACGTACTGTCGGCGGGGCGGTACTGAGGGAGTGACGTACTGTCGGAGGGGCAGTACTGAGGGAGTGCCGTACTGTCGGAGGGGTAGTACTGAGGGAGTGCCGTATTGCGCTGTCGGAGGGGAGGTACTGAGGGAGTGACGTACTGTCGGAGGGGCAGTACTGAGGGAGTGCCGTACTGTCGGAGGAGCAGTACTGAGGGAGTGCCGCACTGTCGGAGGGGCAGTACTGAGGGAGTGACGTACTGTCGGAGGGGCAGTACTGAGGGAGTGACGTACTGTCGGAGGGGCAGTACTGAGGGAGCGACGTACTGTCGGAGGGGCAGTATTGAGGGAGCGACGTACTGTCGGAGGGGCAGTACTGAGGGAGTGCCGTATTGCGCTGTCGGAGGGGAGGTACTGAGGGAGTGACGTACTGTCGGAGGGGCGGTACTGAGGGAGTGACGTACTGTCGGAGGGGCAGTACTGAGGGAGTGAGGTACTGTCGGAGGGGCAGTACTGAGGGAGTGACGTACTGTCGGAGGGGCAGTACTGAGAGAGTGCTGCACTGTCGGAGGGGCAGTACTGAGGGAGTGACGTACTGTCGGAGGGGCAGTACTGAGGGAGTGCCGTACTGTCGGAGGGGCAGTACTGAGGGAGTGACGTACTGTCGGAGGGGCAGTACTGAGGGAGTGCCGTACTGTCGGAGGGGCAGTACTGAGGGAGTGCCGTACTGTCGGAGGGGCAGTACTGAGGGAGTGACGTACTGTCGCAGGGGCAATACTGAGGGAGTGACGTACTGTCGGAGGGGCAGTACTGAGGGAGTGCCGTACTGTCGGAGGGGCAGTACTGAGGGAGTGACGCACTGTCGGAGGGGCAGTACTGAGGGAGTGACGTACTGCCGGAGGGGCAGTACTGAGGGAGTGCCGTACTGTCGGAGGGGCAGTACTGAGGGAGCCCCGCACTGTCGGAGGGGCAGTACTGAGGGAGTGCCATACTGTCGGAGGTGCAGTTCTGAGGGAGTGACGCACTGTCGGAGGGGCAGTACTGAGGGAGTGACGTACTGTCGGAAGGGCAGTACTGAGGGAGTGCCGTACTGTCGGAGGGGCAGTACTGAGGGAGCCCCGCACTGTCGGAGGGGCAGTACTGAGGGAGTGCCATACTGTCGGAGGGGCAGTACTGAGGGAGTGACGTACTGTCGGAGGGGCAGTACTGAGGGAGTGACGCACTGTCGGAGGGGCAGTACTGAGGGAGTGACGTACTGTCGGAGGGGCAGTACTGAGGGAGTGACGTACTGTCGGAGGGGCAGTACTGAGGGAGTGCCGTACTATCGGAGGGGCAGTACTGAGGGAGTGACGTACTGTCGGAGGGGCAGTACTGAGGGAGTGACGTACTGTCGGAGGGGCAGTACTGAGGGAGTGCCATACTGTCGGAGGGGCAGTACTGAGGGAGTGACGTACTGTCGGAGGGGCAGTACTGAGGGAGTGATGTACTGTCGGAGGGTCAGTACTGAGGGAGTGACGTACTGTCGGAGGGGCAGTACTGAGGGAGTGCCGTACTATCGGAGGGGCAGTACTGAGGGAGTGACGTACTGTCGGAGGGGCAGTACTGAGGGAGTGACGTACTGTCGGAGGGGCAGTACTGAGGGAGTGACGTACTGTCGGAGGGTCAGTACTGAGGGAGTGACGTACTGTCGGAGGGGCAGTACTGAGGGATTGCCGTACTATCGGAGGGGCAGTACTGAGGGATTGCCGTACTATCGGAGGGGCAGTACTGAGGGAGTGACGTACTGTCGGAGGGGCAGTACTGAGGGAGTGACGCACTGTCGGAGGGGCAGTACTGAGGGAGTGCCGTAATGTCGGAGGGGCAGTACTGAGGGAGCCCCGCACTGTCGGAGGGGCAGTACTGAGGGAGTGCCATACTGTCGGAGGGGCAGTTCTGAGGGAGTGACGCACTGTCGGAGGGGCAGTACTGAGGGAGTGACGTACTGTCGGAGGGGCAGTACTGAGGGAATGCTGAACTGTCGGAGGGGCAGTACTGAGGGAGTGCCGTACTGTCGGAGGGGCAGTACTGAGGGAGTGACGTACTGTCGGAGGGGCAGTAGAGGGAGTGACGTACTGTCGGCGGGGCGGTACTGAGGGAGTGACGTACTGTCGGAGGGGCAGTACTGAGGGAGTGCCGTACTGTCGGAGGGGTAGTACTGAGGGAGTGCCGTATTGCGCTGTCGGAGGGGAGGTACTGAGGGAGTGACGTACTGTCGGAGGGGCAGTACTGAGGGAGTGCCGTACTGTCGGAGGAGCAGTACTGAGGGAGTGCCGCACTGTCGGAGGGGCAGTACTGAGGGAGTGACGTACTGTCGGAGGGGCAGTACTGAGGGAGTGACGTACTGTCGGAGGGGCAGTACTGAGGGAGTGACGTACTGCCGGAGGGGCAGTACTGAGGGAGTGCCGTACTGTCGGAGGGGCAGTACTGAGGGAGCCCCGCACTGTCGGAGGGGCAGTACTGAGGGAGTGCCATACTGTCGGAGGGGCAGTACTGAGGGAGTGACGTACTGTCGGAGGGGCAGTACTGAGGGAGTGACGCACTGTCGGAGGGGCAGTACTGAGGGAGTGACGTACTGTCGGAGGGGCAGTACTGAGGGAGTGACGTACTGTCGGAGGGGCAGTACTGAGGGAGTGCCGTACTATCGGAGGGGCAGTACTGAGGGAGTGACGTACTGTCGGAGGGGCAGTACTGAGGGAGTGACGCACTGTCGGAGGGGCAGTACTGAGGGAGTGACGTACTGCCGGAGGGGCAGTACTGAGGGAGTGCCGTACTGTCGGAGGGGCAGTACTGAGGGAGCCCCGCACTGTCGGAGGGGCAGTACTGAGGGAGTGCCATACTGTCGGAGGTGCAGTTCTGAGGGAGTGACGCACTGTCGGAGGGGCAGTACTGAGGGAGTGACGTACTGTCGGAAGGGCAGTACTGAGGGAGTGCCGTACTGTCGGAGGGGCAGTACTGAGGGAGCCCCGCACTGTCGGAGGGGCAGTACTGAGGGAGTGCCATACTGTCGGAGGGGCAGTACTGAGGGAGTGACGTACTGTCGGAGGGGCAGTACTGAGGGAGTGACGTACTGTCGGAGGGGCAGTACTGAGGGAGTGATGTACTGTCGGAGGGTCAGTACTGAGGGAGTGACGTACTGTCGGAGGGGCAGTACTGAGGGAGTGCCGTACTGTCGGAGGGACAGTACTGAGGGAGTGACGTACTGTCGGAGGGGCAGTACTGAGGGAGTGACGTACTGTCGGAGGGGCAGTACTGAGGGAGTGACGTACTGTCGGAGGGTCAGTACTGAGGGAGTGACGTACTGTCGGAGGGGCAGTACTGAGGGATTGCCGTACTATCGGAGGGGCAGTACTGAGGGATTGCCGTACTATCGGAGGGGCAGTACTGAGGGAGTGACGTACTGTCGGAGGGGCAGTACTGAGGGAGTGACGCACTGTCGGAGGGGCAGTACTGAGGGAGTGCCGTAATGTCGGAGGGGCAGTACTGAGGGAGCCCCGCACTGTCGGAGGGGCAGTACTGAGGGAGTGCCATACTGTCGGAGGGGCAGTTCTGAGGGAGTGACGCACTGTCGGAGGGGCAGTACTGAGGGAGTGACGTACTGTCGGAGGGGCAGTACTGAGGGAATGCTGAACTGTCGGAGGGGCAGTACTGAGGGAGTGCCGTACTGTCGGAGGGGCAGTACTGAGGGAGTGACGTACTGTCGGAGGGGCAGTAGAGGGAGTGACGTACTGTCGGCGGGGCGGTACTGAGGGAGTGACGTACTGTCGGAGGGGCAGTACTGAGGGAGTGCCGTACTGTCGGAGGGGTAGTACTGAGGGAGTGCCGTATTGCGCTGTCGGAGGGGAGGTACTGAGGGAGTGACGTACTGTCGGAGGGGCAGTACTGAGGGAGTGCCGTACTGTCGGAGGAGCAGTACTGAGGGAGAGCCGCACTGTCGGAGGGGCAGTACTGAGGGAGTGACGTACTGTCGGAGGGGCAGTACTGAGGGAGTGACGTACTGTCGGAGGGGCAGTACTGAGGGAGCGACGTACTGTCGGAGGGGCAGTATTGAGGGAGCGACGTACTGTCGGAGGGGCAGTACTGAGGGAGTGCCGTATTGCGCTGTCGGAGGGGAGGTACTGAGGGAGTGACGTACTGTCGGAGGGGCGGTACTGAGGGAGTAACGTACTGTCGGAGGGGCAGTACTGAGGGAGTGAGGTACTGTCGGAGGGGCAGTACTGAGGGAGTGACGTACTGTCGGAGGGGCAGTACTGAGAGAGTGCTGCACTGTCGGAGGGGCAGTACTGAGGGAGTGACGTACTGTCGGAGGGGCAGTACTGAGGGAGTGCCGTACTGTCCGAGGGGCAGTACTGAGGGAGTGACGTACTGTCGGAGGGGCAGTACTGAGGGAGTGCCGTACTGTCGGAGGGGCAGTACTGAGGGAGTGCCGTACTGTCGGAGGGGCAGTACTGAGGGAGTGACGTACTGTCGCAGGGGCAATACTGAGGGAGTGACGTACTGTCGGAGGGGCAGTACTGAGGGAGTGCCGTACTGTCGGAGGGGCAGTACTGAGGGAGTGACGCACTGTCGGAGGGGCAGTACTGAGGGAGTGACGTACTGCCGGAGGGGCAGTACTGAGAGAGTGCCGTACTGTCGGAGGGGCAGTACTGAGGGAGCCCCGCACTGTCGGAGGGGCAGTACTGAGGGAGTGCCATACTGTCGGAGGTGCAGTTCTGAGGGAGTGACGCACTGTCGGAGGGGCAGTACTGAGGGAGTGACGTACTGTCGGAAGGGCAGTACTGAGGGAGTGCCGTACTGTCGGAGGGGCAGTACTGAGGGAGCCCCGCACTGTCGGAGGGGCAGTACTGAGGGAGTGCCATACTGTCGGAGGGGCAGTACTGAGGGAGTGACGTACTGTCGGAGGGGCAGTACTGAGGGAGTGACGCACTGTCGGAGGGGCAGTACTGAGGGAGTGACGTACTGTCGGAGGGGCAGTACTGAGGGAGTGACGTTCTGTCGGAGGGGCAGTACTGAGGGAGTGCCGTACTATCGGAGGGGCAGTACTGAGGGAGTGACGTACTGTCGGAGGGGCAGTACTGAGGGAGTGACGTACTGTCGGAGGGGCAGTACTGAGGGAGTGCCATACTGTCGGAGGGGCAGTACTGAGGGAGTGACGTACTGTCGGAGGGGCAGTACTGAGGGAGTGATGTACTGTCGGAGGGTCAGTACTGAGGGAGTGACGTACTGTCGGAGGGGCAGTACTGAGGGAGTGCCGTACTATCGGAGGGGCAGTACTGAGGGAGTGACGTACTGTCGGAGGGGCAGTACTGAGGGAGTGACGTACTGTCGGAGGGGCAGTACTGAGGGAGTGACGTACTGTCGGAGGGTCAGTACTGAGGGAGTGACGTACTGTCGGAGGGGCAGTACTGAGGGATTGCCGTACTATCGGAGGGGCAGTACTGAGGGAGTGACGTACTGTCGGAGGGGCAGTACTGAGGGAGTGACGCACTGTCGGAGGGGCAGTACTGAGGGAGTGCCGTAATGTCGGAGGGGCAGTACTGAGGGAGCCCCGCACTGTCGGAGGGGCAGTACTGAGGGAGTGCCATACTGTCGGAGGGGCAGTTCTGAGGGAGTGACGCACTGTCGGAGGGGCAGTACTGAGGGAGTGACGTACTGTCGGAGGGGCAGTACTGAGGGAGTGACGTACTATCGGAGTGGCAGTACTGAGGGAGCCCTGCACTGTCGGAGGGGCAGTACTGAGGGAGTGCCATACTGTCGGAGGGGCAGTACTGAGGGAGTGACGTACTGTCGGAGGGGCAGTACTGAGGGAGTGATGTACTGTCGGAGGGTCAGTACTGAGGGAGTGACGTACTGTCGGAGGGGCAGTACTGAGGGAGTGCCGTACTATCGGAGGGGCAGTACTGAGGGAGTGACGCACTGTCGGAGGGGCAGTACTGAGGGAGTGACGTACTGTCGGAGGGACAGTACTGAGGGAGAGACATACTGTCGGAAGGCCAGTACTGAGGGAGTGACGTACTGTCGGAGGGGCAGTACTGAGGGAGTTACGTACTGTCGGAGGGGCAGTACTGAAGGAGCGACGTACTGTCGGAGGGGCAGTATTGAGGGAGCGACGTACTGTCGGAGGGGCAGTACTGAGGCAGTGCCGTACTGTCGGGGGGGCAGTACTGAGGGAGCGACGCACTGTCGGAGGGGCAGTACTGAGGGAGCGACGTACTGTCGGAGGGGCAGTACTGAGGGAGCGACGTACTGTCGGAGTGGCAGTACTGAGGGAGCGACGTACTGTCGGAGGGGCAGTACTGAGGGAGTGCCGTTCTGTCGGAGGGGCAGTACTGAGGGAGTGACGTACTGTCGGAGGGGCAGTACTGAGGGATTGCCGTACTGTCGGAGGGGCAGTACTGAGGGAATGCCGTATTGCGCTGTCGGAGGGGAGGTACTGAGGGAGTGACGTACTGTCGGAGGGGCGGTACTGACGGAGTGCCGTACTGTCGGAGGGGCAGTACTGAGGGAGTGACGTACTGTCGGAGGGGCAGTACTGAGGGAGTGCCGTTCTGTCGGAGGGGCAGTACTGAGGGAGTGACGTACTGTCGGAGGGGCAGTACTGAGGGAGTGCCGTATTGCGCTGTCGGAGGGGAGGTACTGAGGGAGTGACGTACTGTCGGAGGGCCGTTACTGACGGAGTGCCGTACTGTCGGAGGGGCAGTACTGAGGGAGTGACGTACTGTCGGAGGGGCAGTACTGAGGGAGTGCCGTACTGTCGGAGGAACAGTACTGAGGGAGTGCAGCACTGTCGGAGGGGCAGTACTGAGGGAGTGACGTACTGTCGGAGGAACAGTACTGAGGGAGTGCCGCACTGTCGGAGGGGAAGTACTGAGGGAGTGACGCACTGTCGGAGGGGCAGTACTGAGGGAGTGACGTACTGTCGGAGGGGCAGTACTGAGGGACTGCTGCACTGTCGGAGGGGCAGTACTGAGGGAGTGCCGCACTGTCGGAGGGGCAGTACTGAGGGAGTGCCGTACTGTCGGAGGGGCAGTACTGAGGGAGTGACGTACTGTCGGAGGGGCAGTACTGAGGGAGTGCCGTACTGTCGGAGGGGCAGTACTGAGGGAGTGCCGTACTGTCGGAGGGGCAGTACTGAGGGAGTGCCGCACTGTCGGAGGGGCAGTACTGAGGGAGTGACGTACTGTCGGAGGGGCAGTACTGAGGGAGTGACGTACTGTCGGAGGGGCAGTACTGAGGGAGCGACGTACTGTCGGAGGGGCAGTATTGAGGGAGCGACGTACTGTCGGAGGGGCAGTACTGAGGGAGTGCCGTATTGCGCTGTCGGAGGGGAGGTACTGAGGGAGTGACGTACTGTCGGAAGGGCGGTACTGACGGAGGAGCAGTACTGAGGGAGTGCCGCACTGTCGGAGGGGCGGTACTGAGGGAGTGACGCACTGTCGGAGGTGCAGTACTGAGGGAGTGACGTACTGTCGGAGGGGCAGTACTGAGGGACTGCCGCACTGTCGGAGAGGTAGTACTGAGGGAGTGCCGTACTGTCGGAGGGGCAGTACTGAGGGAGTGACGTACTGTCGGAGGGGCAGTACTGAGGGAGCGACGTACTGTCGGAGGGGCAGTATTGAGGGAGCGACGTACTGTCGGAGGGGCAGTACTGAGGCAGTGCCGTACTGTCGGGGGGGCAGTACTGAGGGAGTGACGCACTGTCGGAGGGGCAGTACTGAGGGAGTGCCGTAATGTCGGAGGGGCAGTACTGAGGGAGCCCCGCACTGTCGGAGGGGCAGTACTGAGGGAGTGCCATACTGTCGGAGGGGCAATTCTGAGGGAGTGACGCACTGTCGGAGGGGCAGTACTGAGGGAATGACGTACTGTCGGAGGGGCAGTACTGAGGGAGTGACGTACTGTCGGAGTGGCAGTACTGAGGGAGCCCTGCACTGTCGGAGGGGCAGTACTGAGGGAGTGCCATACTGTGGGAGGGGCAGTACTGAGGGAGTGACGTACTGTCGGAGGGGCAGTACTGAGGGAGTGATGTACTGTCGGAGGGTCAGTACTGAGGGAGTGACGTACTGTCGGAGGGGCAGTACTGAGGGAGTGCCGTACTATCGGAGGGGCAGTACTGAGGGAGTGACGTACTGTCGGAGGGGCAGTACTGAGGGAGTGACGTACTGTCGGAGGGGCAGTACTGAGGGAGTGCCGTACTATCGGAGGGGCAGTACTGAGGGAGTGACGCACTGTCGGAGGGGCAGTACTGAGGGAGTGACGTACTGTCGGAGGGGCAGTACTGAGGGAGCGACGTACTGTCGGAGGGGCAGTACTGAGGGAGCGACGTACTGTCGGAGGGGCAGTACTGAGGGAGCGACGTACTGTCGGAGGGGCAGTATTGAGGGAGCAACGTACTGTCGGAGGGGCAGTACTGAGGGAGTGCCGTTCTGTTGGAGGGGCAGTACTGAGGGAGTGACGTACTGTCGGAGGGGCAGTACTGAGGGAGCCCCGCACTGTCGGAGGGGCAGTACTGAGGGAGTGCCGTACTGTCGGAGGGGCAGTACTGAGGGAGTGAGGTACTGTCGGAGGGGCAGTACTGAGGGAGTGACGTACTGTCGGAGGGGCAGTACTGAGGGAGTGCCATACTGTCGGAGGGGCAGTACTGAGGGAGTGACGTACTGTCGGAGGGGCAGTACTGAGGGAGTGACGTACTGTCGGAGGGGTAGTACTGAGGGAGTGCTGCACTGTCGGAGGGGCAGTACTGAGGGAGTGACGTACTGTCGGAGGGACAGTACTGAGGGAGAGACGTACTGTCGGAAGGCCAGTACTGAGGGAGTGACGTACTGTCGGAGGGGCAGTACTGAGGGAGTTACGTACTGTCGGAGGGGCAGTACTGAAGGAGCGACGTACTGTCGGAGGGGCAGTATTGAGGGAGCGACGTACTGTCGGAGGGGCAGTACTGAGGCAGTGCCGTACTGTCGGGGGGGCAGTACTGAGGGAGTGACGCACTGTCGGAGGGGCAGTACTGAGGGAGTGACGTACTGCCGTAGGGGCAGTACTGAGGGAGTGCCGTACTGTCGGAGGGGCAGTACTGAGGGAGCCCCGCACTGTCGGAGGGGCAGTACTGAGGGAGTGCCATACTGTCGGAGGGGCAGTACTGAGGGAGTGACGCACTGTCGGAGGGGCAGTACTGAGGGAGTGACGTACTGTCGGAGGGGCAGTACTGAGGGAGTGCCGTACTGTCGGAGGGGCAGTACTGAGGGAGCCCTGCACTGTCGGAGGGCAGTACTGAGGGAGTGACGTACTGTCGGAGGGGCAGTACTGAGGGAGTGACGTACTGTCGGAGGGGCAGTACTGAGGGAGTGCCGTACTATCGGAGGGGCAGTACTGAGGGAGTGACGTACTGTCGGAGGGGCAGTACTGAGGGAGTGACGTACTGTCGGAGGGGCAGTACTGAGGGAGTGCCGTACTATCGGAGGGGCAGTACTGAGGGAGTGACGTACTGTCGGAGGGGCAGTACTGAGGGAGTGACGTACTGTCGGAGGGGCAGTACTGTGGGAGTGATGTACTGTCGGAGGGTCAGTACTGAGGGAGTGACGTACTGTCGGAGGGGCAGTACTGAGGGAGTGCCGTACTATCGGAGGGACAGTACTGAGGGAGTGACGTACTGTCGGAGGGGCAGTACTGAGGGAGTGACGCACTGTCGGAGGGGCAGTACTGAGGGAGCGACGTACTGTCGGAGGGGCAGTACTGAGGGAGCGACGTACTGTCGGAGGGGCAGTACTGAGGGAGCGACGTACTGTCGGAGTGGCAGTACTGAGGGAGCGATGTACTGTCGGAGGGGCAGTACTGAGGGAGTGCCGTTCTGTCGGAGGGGCAGTACTGAGGGAGTGACGTACTGTCGGAGGGGCAGTACTGAGGGATTGCCGTACTGTCGGAGGGGCAGTACTGAGGGAATGCCGTATTGCGCTGTCGGAGGGGAGGTACTGAGGGAGTGACGTACTGTCGGAGGGGCGGTACTGACGGAGTGCCGTACTGTCGGAGGGGCAGTACTGAGGGAGTGACGTACTGTTGGAGGGGCAGTACTGAGGGAGTGCCGTACTGTCGGAGGGGCAGTACTGAGGGAGTGACGTACTGTCGGAGGGGCAGTACTGAGGGAGTGCCGTACTGTCGGAGAGGCAGTACTGAGGGAGTGCCGTACTGTCGGAGGGGCAGTACTGAGGGAGTGTCGCATGTCGGAGGGGCAGTACTGGGGGAGTGACGTACTGTCGGAGGGGCAGTACTGAGGGAGTGACGTACTGTCGGGGGGGCAGTACTGAGGGAGTGACGTACTGTCGGAGGGGCAGTACTGAGGGAGCGACGTACTGTCGGAGGGGCAGTATTGAGGGAGCGACGTACTGTCGGAGGGGCAGTACTGAGGGAGTGCCGTATTGCGCTGTCGGAGGGGAGGTACTGAGGGAGTGACGTACTGTCGGAGGGGCGGTACTGACGGAGGAGCAGTACTGAGGGAGTGCCGCACTGTCGGAGGGGCAGTACTGAGGGAGTGACGCACTGTCGGAGGTGCAGTACTGAGGGAGTGACGTACTGTCGGAGGGGCAGTACTGAGGGACTCCTGCACTGTCGGAGAGGCAGAACTGAGGGAGTGCCGTACTGTCGGAGGGGCAGTACTGAGGGAGTGACGTACTGTCGGAGCGGCAGTACTGAGGGAGTGACGTACTGTCGGAGGGGCAGTACTGAGGGAGTGACGTACTGTCGGAGGGGCAGTACTGAGGGAGTGACGTACTGTCGGAGGGGCAGTACTGAGGGAGTGACGTACTGTCGGAGGGGCAGTACTGAGGGAGTGACGTACTGTCGGAGGGGCAGCACTGAGGGAGTGACGTACTGTCGGAGGGGCAGTACTGAGGGAGTGACGTACTGTCGGAGGGGCAGTACTGAGGGAGTGACGCACTGTCGGAGGGGCAGTACTGAGGGAGTGACGTACTGTCGGAGGGGCAGCACTGAGGGAGTGACGTACTGTCGGAGGGGCAGTACTGAGGGAGTGCCGTACTGTCGGAGGGGCAGTACTGAGGGAGTGACGCACTGTCGGAGGGGCAGTACTGAGGGAGTGACGTACTGCCGGAGGGGCAGTACTGAGGGAGTGCCGTACTGTCGGAGGGGCAGTACTGAGGGAGCCCCGCACTGTCGGAGGGGCAGTACTGAGGGAGTGCCATACTGTCGGAGGGGCAGTACTGAGGGAGTGATGTACTGTCGGAGGGTCAGTACTGAGGGAGTGACGTACTGTCGGAGGGGCAGTACTGAGGGAGTGCCGTACTGTCGGAGGGGCAGTACTGAGGGAGTGACGTACTGTCGGAGGGGCAGTACTGAGGGAGTGACGCACTGTCGGAGGGGCAGTACTGAGGGAGTGACGTACTGTCGGAGGGGCAGTACTGAGGGAGCGACGTACTGTCGGAGGGGCAGTACTGAGGGAGCGACGTACTGTCGGAGGGGCAGTATTGAGGGAGCGACGTACTGTCGGAGGGGCAGTATTGAGGGAGCGACGTACTGTCGGAGGGGCAGTACTGAGGGAGTGACGTACTGTCGGAGGGGCAGTACTGAGGGAGTGACGTACTGTCGGAGGGGCAGTACTGTGGGAGTGCCGTACTATCGGAGGGGCAGTACTGAGGGAGTGACGTACTGTCGGAGGGGCAGTACTGAGGGAGTGACGTACTGTCGGAGGGGCAGTACTGAGGGAGTGCCGTACTATCGGAGGGGCAGTACTGAGGGAGTGACGTACTGTCGGAGGGGCAGTACTGAGGGAGTGACGTACTGTCGGAGGGGCAGTACTGTGGGAGTGATGTACTGTCGGAGGGTCAGTACTGAGGGAGTGACGTACTGTCGGAGGGGCAGTACTGAGGGAGTGCCGTACTATCGGAGGGGCAGTACTGAGGGAGTGACGTACTGTCGGAGGGGCAGTACTGAGGGAGTGACGCACTGTCGGAGGGGCAGTACTGAGGGAGCGACGTACTGTCGGAGGGGCAGTACTGAGGGAGCGACGTACTGTCGGAGGGGCAGTACTGAGGGAGCGACGTACTGTCGGAGTGGCAGTACTGAGGGAGCGACGTACTGTCGGAGGGGCAGTACTGAGGGAGTGCCGTTCTGTCGGAGGGGCAGTACTGAGGGAGTGACGTACTGTCGGAGGGGCAGTACTGAGGGATTGCCGTACTGTCGGAGAGGCAGTACTGAGGCAGTGCCGTACTGTCGGAGGGGCAGTACTGAGGGAGTGTCGCATGTCGGAGGGGCAGTACTGGGGGAGTGACGTACTGTCGGAGGGGCAGTACTGAGGGAGTGACGTACTGTCGGGGGGGCAGTACTGAGGGAGTGACGTACTGTCGGAGGGGCAGTACTGAGGGAGCGACGTACTGTCGGAGGGGCAGTATTGAGGGAGCGACGTACTGTCGGAGGGGCAGTACTGAGGGAGTGCCGTATTGCGCTGTCGGAGGGGAGGTACTGAGGGAGTGACGTACTGTCGGAGGGGCGGTACTGACGGAGGAGCAGTACTGAGGGAGTGCCGCACTGTCGGAGGGGCAGTACTGAGGGAGTGACGCACTGTCGGAGGGGCAGTACTGAGGGAGTGACGTACTGTCGGAGGGGCAGTACTGAGGGACTCCTGCACTGTCGGAGAGGCAGTACTGAGGGAGTGCCGTACTGTCGGAGGGGCAGTACTGAGGGAGTGACGTACTGTCGGAGCGGCAGTACTGAGGGAGTGACGTACTGTCGGAGGGGCAGTACTGAGGGAGTGACGTACTGTCGGAGGGGCAGTACTGAGGGAGTGACGTACTGTCGGAGGGGCAGTACTGAGGGAGTGACGTACTGTCGGAGGGGCAGTACTGAGGGAGTGACGTACTGTCGGAGGGGCAGCACTGAGGGAGTGACGTACTGTCGGAGGGGCAGTACTGAGGGAGTGCCGTACTGTCGGAGGGGCAGTACTGAGGGAGTGACGCACTGTCGGAGGGGCAGTACTGAGGGAGCCCCGCACTGTCGGAGGGGCAGTACTGAGGGAGTGCCATACTGTCGGAGGGGCAGTACTGAGGGAGTGATGTACTGTCGGAGGGTCAGTACTGAGGGAGTGACGTACTGTCGGAGGGGCAGTACTGAGGGAGTGCCGTACTGTCGGAGGGGCAGTACTGAGGGAGTGACGTACTGTCGGAGGGGCAGTACTGAGGGAGTGACGCACTGTCGGAGGGGCAGTACTGAGGGAGTGACGTACTGTCGGAGGGGCAGTACTGAGGGAGCGACGTACTGTCGGAGGGGCAGTACTGAGGGAGCGACGTACTGTCGGAGGGGCAGTATTGAGGGAGCGACGTACTGTCGGAGGGGCAGTACTGAGGGAGTGCCGTACTGTCGGAGGGGCAGTACTGAGGGAGTGACGTACTGTCGGAGGGGCGGTACTGACGGAGTGCCGTACTGTCGGCGGAGCAGTAATGAGGGAGTGCCGCACTGTCGGAGGGGCAGTACTGAGGGAGTGACGCACTGTCGGAGGGGCAGTACTGAGGGAGTGACGTACTGTCGGAGGGGCAGTACTGAGGCACTGCTGCACTGTCGGAGGGGCAGTACTGAGGGAGTGCCGTACTGTCGGAGGGGCAGTACTGAGGGAGTGACGGACTGTCGGAGGGGCAGTACTGAGGGAGTGACGTACTGTCGGAGGGGCAGTACTGAGGGAGCCCCGCACTGTCGGAGGGGCAGTATTGAGGGAGTGCCGTACTGTCGGAGGGGCAGTACTGAGGGAGTGACGTACTGTCGGAGGGGCAGTACTGAGGGAGTGACGTACTGTCGGAGGGGCAGTACTGAGGGAGCGACGTACTGTCGGAGGGGCAGTATTGAGGGAGCGACGTACTGTCGGAGGGGCAGTACTGAGGGAGCGCCGTACTGTCGGAGGGGCAGTACTGAGGGAGTGCCGTTCTGTCGGAGGGGCAGTACTGAGGGAGTGACGTACTGTCGGAGCGGCAGTACTGAGGGAGTGACGTACTGTCGGAGGGGCAGTACTGAGGGAGTGACGTACTGTCGGAGGGGCAGTACTGAGGGAGTGACGTACTGTCGGAGGGGCAGTACTGAGGGAGTGACGTACTGTCGGAGGGGCAGTACTGAGGGAGTGACGTACTGTCGGAGGGGCAGCACTGAGGGAGTGACGTACTGTCGGAGGGGCAGTACTGAGGGAGTGCCGTACTGTCGGAGGGGCAGTACTGAGGGAGTGACGCACTGTCGGAGGGGCAGTACTGAGGGAGTGACGTACTGCCGGAGGGGCAGTACTGAGGGAGTGCCGTACTGTCGGAGGGGCAGTACTGAGGGAGCCCCGCACTGTCGGAGGGGCAGTACTGAGGGAGTGCCATACTGTCGGAGGGGCAGTACTGAGGGAGTGATGTACTGTCGGAGGGTCAGTACTGAGGGAGTGACGTACTGTCGGAGGGGCAGTACTGAGGGAGTGCCGTACTGTCGGAGGGGCAGTACTGAGGGAGTGACGTACTGTCGGAGGGGCAGTACTGAGGGAGTGACGCACTGTCGGAGGGGCAGTACTGAGGGAGTGACGTACTGTCGGAGGGGCAGTACTGAGGGAGCGACGTACTGTCGGAGGGGCAGTACTGAGGGAGCGACGTACTGTCGGAGGGGCAGTATTGAGGGAGCGACGTACTGTCGGAGGGGCAGTACTGAGGGAGTGACGTACTGTCGGAGGGGCAGTACTGAGGGAGTGACGTACTGTCGGAGGGGCAGTACTGAGGGAGTGCCGTACTATCGGAGGGGCAGTACTGAGGGAGTGACGTACTGTCGGAGGGGCAGTACTGAGGGAGTGACGTACTGTCGGAGGGGCAGTACTGAGGGAGTGCCGTACTATCGGAGGGGCAGTACTGAGGGAGTGACGTACTGTCGGAGGGGCAGTACTGAGGGAGTGACGTACTGTCGGAGGGGCAGTACTGTGGGAGTGATGTACTGTCGGAGGGTCAGTACTGAGGGAGTGACGTACTGTCGGAGGGGCAGTACTGAGGGAGTGCCGTACTATCGGAGGGGCAGTACTGAGGGAGTGACGTACTGTCGGAGGGGCAGTACTGAGGGAGTGACGCACTGTCGGAGGGGCAGTACTGAGGGAGCGACGTACTGTCGGAGGGGCAGTACTGAGGGAGCGACGTACTGTCGGAGGGGCAGTACTGAGGGAGCGACGTACTGTCGGAGTGGCAGTACTGAGGGAGCGACGTACTGTCGGAGGGGCAGTACTGAGGGAGTGCCGTTCTGTCGGAGGGGCAGTACTGAGGGAGTGACGTACTGTCGGAGGGGCAGTACTGAGGGATTGCCGTACTGTCGGAGGGGCAGTACTGAGGGAATGCCATATTGCGCTGTCGGAGGGGAGGTACTGAGGGAGTGACGTACTGTCGGAGGGGCGGTACTGACGGAGTGCCGTACTGTCGGAGGGGCAGTACTGAGGGAGTGACGTACTGTCGGAGGGGCAGTACTGAGGGAGTGCCGTACTGTCGGAGGGGCAGTACTGAGGGAGTGACGTACTGTCGGAGGGGCAGTACTGAGGGAGTGCCGTACTGTCGGAGAGGCAGTACTGAGGGAGTGCCGTACTGTCGGAGGGGCAGTACTGAGGGAGTGTCGCATGTCGGAGGGGCAGTACTGGGGGAGTGACGTACTGTCGGAGGGGCAGTACTGAGGGAGTGACGGACTGTCGGGGGGGCAGTACTGAGGGAGTGACGTACTGTCGGAGGGGCAGTACTGAGGGAGCGACGTACTGTCGGAGGGGCAGTATTGAGGGAGCGACGTACTGTCGGAGGGGCAGTACTGAGGGAGTGCCGTATTGCGCTGTCGGAGGGGAGGTACTGAGGGAGTGACGTACTGTCGGAGGGGCGGTACTGACGGAGGAGCAGTACTGAGGGAGTGCCGCACTGTCGGAGGGGCAGTACTGAGGGAGTGACGCACTGTCGGAGGGGCAGTACTGAGGGAGTGACGTACTGTCGGAGGGGCAGTACTGAGGGACTCCTGCACTGTCGGAGAGGCAGTACTGAGGGAGTGCCGTACTGTCGGAGGGGCAGTACTGAGGGAGTGACGTACTGTCGGAGCGGCAGTACTGAGGGAGTGACGTACTGTCGGAGGGGCAGTACTGAGGGAGTGACGTACTGTCGGAGGGGCAGTACTGAGGGAGTGACGTACTGTCGGAGGGGCAGTACTGAGGGAGTGACGTACTGTCGGAGGGGCAGTACTGAGGGAGTGACGTACTGTCGGAGGGGCAGCACTGAGGGAGTGACGTACTGTCGGAGGGGCAGTACTGAGGGAGTGCCGTACTGTCGGAGGGGCAGTACTGAGGGAGTGACGCACTGTCGGAGGGGCAGTACTGAGGGAGCCCCGCACTGTCGGAGGGGCAGTACTGAGGGAGTGCCATACTGTCGGAGGGGCAGTACTGAGGGAGTGATGTACTGTCGGAGGGTCAGTACTGAGGGAGTGACGTACTGTCGGAGGGGCAGTACTGAGGGAGTGCCGTACTGTCGGAGGGGCAGTACTGAGGGAGTGACGTACTGTCGGAGGGGCAGTACTGAGGGAGTGACGCACTGTCGGAGGGGCAGTACTGAGGGAGTGACGTACTGTCGGAGGGGCAGTACTGAGGGAGCGACGTACTGTCGGAGGGGCAGTACTGAGGGAGCGACGTACTGTCGGAGGGGCAGTATTGAGGGAGCGACGTACTGTCGGAGGGGCAGTACTGAGGGAGTGCCGTACTGTCGGAGGGGCAGTACTGAGGGAGTGACGTACTGTCGGAGGGGCGGTACTGACGGAGTGCCGTACTGTCGGCGGAGCAGTAATGAGGGAGTGCCGCACTGTCGGAGGGGCAGTACTGAGGGAGTGACGCACTGTCGGAGGGGCAGTACTGAGGGAGTGACGTACTGTCGGAGGGGCAGTACTGAGGCACTGCTGCACTGTCGGAGGGGCAGTACTGAGGGAGTGCCGTACTGTCGGAGGGGCAGTACTGAGGGAGTGACGGACTGTCGGAGGGGCAGTACTGAGGGAGTGACGTACTGTCGGAGGGGCAGTACTGAGGGAGCCCCGCACTGTCGGAGGGGCAGTATTGAGGGAGTGCCGTACTGTCGGAGGGGCAGTACTGAGGGAGTGACGTACTGTCGGAGGGGCAGTACTGAGGGAGTGACGTACTGTCGGAGGGGCAGTACTGAGGGAGCGACGTACTGTCGGAGGGGCAGTATTGAGGGAGCGACGTACTGTCGGAGGGGCAGTACTGAGGGAGTGCCGTACTGTCGGATGGGCAGTACTGAGGGAGTGCCGTTCTGTCGGAGGGGCAGTACTGAGGGAGTGACGTACTGTCGGAGGGGCAGTACTGAGGGAGTGCCGTACTGTCGGAGTGGCAGTACTGAGGGAGTGCCGTATTGCGCTGTCGGAGGGGAGGTACTGAGGGAGTGACGTACTGTCGGAGGGGCAGTACTGAGGGAGTGCCGTACTGTCGGAGTGGCAGTACTGAGGGAGTGCCGTATTGCGCTGTCGGAGGGGAGGTACTGAGGGAGTGACGTACTGTCGTAGGGGGCGGTACTGACGGAGTGCCGTACTGTCGGAGGAGCAGTACTGAGGGAGTGCCGCACTGTCGGAGGGGCAGTTTTGAGGGAGCGACGTACTGTCGGAGGGGCAGTACTGAGGCAGTGCCGTACTGTCGGGGGGGCAGTACTGAGGGAGCGACGTACTGTCGGAGGGGCAGTACTGAGGGAGTGACGTACTGTCGGAGGGGCAGTACTGAGGGAGCGACGTACTGTCGGAGGGGCAGTATTGAGGGAGCGACGTACTTTTGGAGGGGCAGTACTGAGGGAGTGCCTTACTGTCGGAGGGGCAGTACTGAGGGATTGCCGTATTGCGCTGTCGGAGGGGAGGTACTGAGGGAGTGACGTACTGTCGGAGGGGCAGTACTGAGGGAGTGCCGCACTGTCGGAGGGGCAGTACTGAGGGAGTGACGTACTGTCGGAGGGACAGTACTGAGGGAGTGACGTACTGTCGGAGGGGCAGTACTGAGGGAGCGACGTACTGTCGGAGGGGCAGTATTGAGGTAGCGACGTACTGTCGGAGGGGCAGTACTGAGGGAGTGCCGTATTGCGCTGTCGGAGGGGAGGTACTGAGGGTGTGACGTACTGTCGGAGGGGCGGTACTGAGGGAGTGACGCACTGTCGGAGAGGCAGTACTGAGGGAGTGCCGTACTGTCGGAGGGGCAGTACTGAGGGAGTGACGTACTGTCGGAGGGGCAGTACTGAGGGAGTGACGTACTGTCGGAGGGGCAGTACTGAGAGAGTGCTGCACTGTCGGAGGGGCAGTACTGAGGGAGTGACGTACTGTCGGAGGGACAGTACTGAGGGAGTGACGTACTGTCGGAGGGGCAGTACTGAGGGAGTGCCGTACTGTCGGAGGGGCAGTACTGAGGGAGTGCCGTACTGTCGGAGGGGCAGTACTGAGGGAGTGACGTACTGTCGCAGGGGCAGTACTGAGGGAGTGACATACTGTCGCAGGGGCAGTACTGAGGGAGTGACGTACTGTCGGAGGGGCAGCACTGAGGGAGTGACGCACTGTCGGAGGGGCAGTACTGAGGGAGTGCCGTACTGTCGGAGGGGCAGTACTGAGGGAGTGACGCACTGTCGGAGGGGCAGTACTGAGGGAGTGACGTACTGCCGGAGGGGCAGTACTGAGGGAGTGCCGTACTGTCGGAGGGGCAGTACTGAGGGAGCCCCGCACTGTCGGAGGGGCAGTACTGAGGGAGTGCCGTACTGTCGGAGGGGCAGTTCTGAGGGAGTGACGCACTGTCGGAGGGGCAGTACTGAGGGAGTGACGTACTGTCGGAGGGGCAGTACTGAGGGAGTGACGTACTGTCGGAGGGGCAGTACTGAGGGAGCCCCGCACTGTCGGAGGGGCAGTACTGAGGGAGTGCCGTACTGTCGGAGGGGCAGTACTGAGGGAGTGACGTACTGTCGGAGGGGCAGTACTGAGGGAGTGACGCACTGTCGGAGGGGCGGTACTGAGGCAGTGACGTACTGTCGGAGGGGCAGTACTGAGGGAGTGACGTACTGTCGGAGGGGCAGTACTGAGGGAGCGACGTACTGTCGGAGGGGCAGTACTGAGGGAGTGCCGTACTGTCGGAGGGGCAGTACTGAGGGAGTGACGTACTGTCGGAGGGGCAGTAGAGGGAGTGACGTACTGTCGGCGGGGCGGTACTGAGGGAGTGACGTACTGTCGGAGGGGCAGTACTGAGGGAGTGCCGTACTGTCGGAGGGGTAGTACTGAGGGAGTGCCGTATTGCGCTGTCGGAGGGGAGGTACTGAGGGAGTGACGTACTGTCGGAGGGGCAGTACTGAGGGAGTGCCGTACTGTCGGAGGAGCAGTACTGAGGGAGTGCCGCACTGTCGGAGGGGCAGTACTGAGGGAGTGACGTACTGTCGGAGGGGCAGTACTGAGGGAGTGACGTACTGTCGGAGGGGCAGTACTGAGGGAGCGACGTACTGTCGGAGGGGCAGTATTGAGGGAGCGACGTACTGTCGGAGGGGCAGTACTGAGGGAGTGCCGTATTGCGCTGTCGGAGGGGAGGTACTGAGGGAGTGACGTACTGTCGGAGGGGCGGTACTGAGGGAGTGACGTACTGTCGGAGGGGCAGTACTGAGGGAGTGAGGTACTGTCGGAGGGGCAGTACTGAGGGAGTGACGTACTGTCGGAGGGGCAGTACTGAGAGAGTGCTGCACTGTCGGAGGGGCAGTACTGAGGGAGTGACGTACTGTCGGAGGGGCAGTACTGAGGGAGTGCCGTACTGTCGGAGGGGCAGTACTGAGGGAGTGACGTACTGTCGGAGGGGCAGTACTGAGGGAGTGCCGTACTGTCGGAGGGGCAGTACTGAGGGAGTGCCGTACTGTCGGAGGGGCAATACTGAGGGAGTGACGTACTGTCGCAGGGGCAATACTGAGCGAGTGACGTACTGTCGGAGGGGCAGTACTGAGGGAGTGCCGTACTGTCGGAGGGGCAGTACTGAGGGAGTGCCATACTGTCGGAGGTGCAGTTCTGAGGGAGTGACGCACTGTCGGAGGGGCAGTACTGAGGGAGTGACGTACTGTCGGAAGGGCAGTACTGAGGGAGTGCCGTACTGTCGGAGGGGCAGTACTGAGGGAGCCCCGCACTGTCGGAGGGGCAGTACTGAGGGAGTGCCATACTGTCGGAGGGGCAGTACTGAGGGAGTGACGTACTGTCGGAGGGGCAGTACTGAGGGAGTGACGCACTGTCGGAGGGGCAGTACTGAGGGAGTGACGTACTGTCGGAGGGGCAGTACTGAGGGAGTGACGTACTGTCGGAGGGGCAGTACTGAGGGAGCGACGTACTGTCGGAGGGGCAGTATTGAGGGAGTGCCGTACTGTCGGAGGAGCAGTACTGAGGGAGTGCCGCACTGTCGGAGGGGCAGTACTGAGGGAGTGACGCACTGTCGGAGGGGCAGTACTGAGGGAGTGACGTACTGTTAGAGGGTCGGTACTGAGGGACTGCTGCACTGTCGGAGGGGCAGTACTGAGGGAGTGCCGTAATGTCGGAGGGTCAGTACTGAGGGAGTGACGTACTGTCGGAGGGGCAGTATTGAGGGAGTGACGTACTGTCGGAGGGGCAGTACTGAGGGAGCCCCGCACTGTCGGAGGGGCAGTACTGAGGGAGTGCCGTACTGTCGGAGGGGCAGTACTGAGGGAGTCACGTAATGTCGGAGGGGCAGTACTGAGGGAGTGACGTACTTTCGGAGGGGCAGTACTGAGGGAGTGCCGTACTGTCGGAGGGGCAGTATTGAGGGAGTGACGTACTGTCGGAGGGGCAGTAATGAGGGAGTGACGTACTGTCGGAGGGGTAGTACTGAGGGAGTGCTGCACTGTCGGAGGGGCAGTACTGAGGGACTGACGTACTGTCGGAGGGACAGTACTGAGGGAGTGACGTACTGTCGGAAGGCCAGTACTGAGGGAGTGACGTACTGTCGGAGGGGCAGTACTGAGGGAGTGACGTACTGTCGGAGGGGCAGTACTGAGGGAGCGAGGTACTGTCGGAGGGGCAGTATTGAGGGAGCGACGTACTGTCGGAGGGGCAGTACTGAGGCAATGCCGTACTGTCGGGGGGGCAGTACTGAGGGAGTGACGTACTGTCGGAGGGGCAGTACTGAGGGAGTGCCGCACTGTCGGAGGGGCAGCACTGAGGGAGTGCCGTATTGCGCTGTCGGAGGGGAGGTACTGAGGGAGTGACGTACTGTCGGAGGGGCGGTACTGAGGGAGTGCCGTACTGTCGGAGGGGCGGTACTGAGGGAGTGCCGCACTGTCGGAGGGGCAGTACTGAGGGAGTGACGCACTGTCGGAGGGGCAGTACTGAGGGAGTGACGTACTGTCGGAGGGGCAGTACTGAGGGAGTGCTGCACTGTCAGAGGGGCAGTACTGAGGGAGTGACGTACTGTCGGAGGGGCAGTACTGAGGGAGTGACGTACTGTCGGTGGGGCAGTACTGAGGGAGTGACGTACTGTCGGAGGGGCAGTACTGAGGGAGTGACGTACTGTCGGAGGGGCAGTACTGAGGGAGTGACGTACTGTCGGAAGGGCAGTACTGAGGGAGTGACGCACTGTCGGAGGGGCAGTACTGAGGGAGTGACGTACTGTCGGAGGGGCAGTACTGAGGGAATGACGTACTGTCGGAGGGGCAGTACTGAGGGAGTGATATACTGTCGGAGGGGCACTACTGAGGGAGTGACGTACTGTCGGAGGGGCAGTACTGAGGGAGTGACGTACTGTCGGAGGGCCAGTACTGAAGGAGTGACGTACTGTCGGAGGGGCAGTACTGAAGGAGTGCCGTACTGTCTGAGGGGCAGTACTGAGGGAGTGACGTACTGCCGGAGGGGCAGTACTGAGGGAGACGTACTGTCGGAGGGCCAGTACTGAAGGAGTGACGTACTGTCGGAGGGGCAGTACTGAGGGAGTGCCGTACTGTCTGAGGGGCAGTACTGAGGGAGTGACGTACTGCCGGAGGGGCAGTACTGAGGGAGACGTACTGTCGGAGGGCCAGTACTGAGGGAGTGCCGTACTGTCGGAGGGGCAGTGCTGAGGGACCCCGCACTTTCGGAGGGGCAGTACTGAGGGAGTGCCATACTGTCAGGGGGGGCAGTACTGAGGGAGTGACGTACTGTCGGAGAGGCAGTACTGAGGGAGTGACGTACTGTCGGAGGGACAGTACTGAGGGAGTGATGTACTGTCAGAGCGGCAGTACTGAGGGAGTGCTGCACTGCGCTGTCAGAGGGGCAGTACTGAGGGAGTGACGTACTGTCGGAGGGGCAGTACTGAGGGAGTGACGTACTGTCGGAGGGGCAGTACTGAGGGAGTGACGCACTGTCGGAGGGGCAGTACTGAGGGAGCGACGTACTGTCGGAGGGGCAGTACTGAGGGAGCGACGTACTGTCGGAGGGGCAGTACTGAGGGAGCGACGTACTGTCGGAGTGGCAGTACTGAGGGAGCGACGTACTGTCGGAGGGGCAGTACTGAGGGAGTGCCGTTCTGTCGGAGGGGCAGTACTGAGGGAGTGACGTACTGTCGGAGGGGCAGTACTGAGGGATTGCCGTACTGTCGGAGAGGCAGTACTGAGGGAGTGCCGTACTGTCGGAGGGGCAGTACTGAGGGAGTGTCGCATGTCGGAGGGGCAGTACTGGGGGAGTGACGTACTGTCGGAGGGGCAGTACTGAGGGAGTGACGTACTGTCGGGGGGGCAGTACTGAGGGAGTGACGTACTGTCGGAGGGGCAGTACTGAGGGAGCGACGTACTGTCGGAGGGGCAGTATTGAGGGAGCGACGTACTGTCGGAGGGGCAGTACTGAGGGAGTGCCGTATTGCGCTGTCGGAGGGGAGGTACTGAGGGAGTGACGTACTGTCGGAGGGGCGGTACTGACGGAGGAGCAGTACTGAGGGAGTGCCGCACTGTCGGAGGGGCAGTACTGAGGGAGTGACGCACTGTCGGAGGGGCAGTACTGAGGGAGTGACGTACTGTCGGAGGGGCAGTACTGAGGGACTCCTGCACTGTCGGAGAGGCAGTACTGAGGGAGTGCCGTACTGTCGGAGGGGCAGTACTGAGGGAGTGACGTACTGTCGGAGCGGCAGTACTGAGGGAGTGACGTACTGTCGGAGGGGCAGTACTGAGGGAGTGACGTACTGTCGGAGGGGCAGTACTGAGGGAGTGACGTACTGTCGGAGGGGCAGTACTGAGGGAGTGACGTACTGTCGGAGGGGCAGTACTGAGGGAGTGACGTACTGTCGGAGGGGCAGCACTGAGGGAGTGACGTACTGTCGGAGGGGCAGTACTGAGGGAGTGCCGTACTGTCGGAGGGGCAGTACTGAGGGAGTGACGCACTGTCGGAGGGGCAGTACTGAGGGAGCCCCGCACTGTCGGAGGGGCAGTACTGAGGGAGTGCCATACTGTCGGAGGGGCAGTACTGAGGGAGTGACGTACTGTCGGAGGGGCAGTACTGAGGGAGTGACGCACTGTCGGAGGGGCAGTACTGAGGGAGTGACGTACTGTCGGAGGGGCAGTACTGAGGGAGTGACGTACTGTCGGAGGGGCAGTACTGAGGGAGCGACGTACTGTCGGAGGGGCAGTATTGAGGGAGTGCCGTACTGTCGGAGGAGCAGTACTGAGGGAGTGCCGCACTGTCGGAGGGGCAGTACTGAGGGAGTGACGCACTGTCGGAGGGGCAGTACTGAGGGAGTGACGTACTGTTAGAGGGTCGGTACTGAGGGACTGCTGCACTGTCGGAGGGGCAGTACTGAGGGAGTGCCGTAATGTCGGAGGGTCAGTACTGAGGGAGTGACGTACTGTCGGAGGGGCAGTATTGAGGGAGTGACGTACTGTCGGAGGGGCAGTACTGAGGGAGCCCCGCACTGTCGGAGGGGCAGTACTGAGGGAGTGCCGTACTGTCGGAGGGGCAGTACTGAGGGAGTCACGTAATGTCGGAGGGGCAGTACTGAGGGAGTGACGTACTTTCGGAGGGGCAGTACTGAGGGAGTGCCGTACTGTCGGAGGGGCAGTATTGAGGGAGTGACGTACTGTCGGAGGGGCAGTAATGAGGGAGTGACGTACTGTCGGAGGGGTAGTACTGAGGGAGTGCTGCACTGTCGGAGGGGCAGTACTGAGGGACTGACGTACTGTCGGAGGGACAGTACTGAGGGAGTGACGTACTGTCGGAAGGCCAGTACTGAGGGAGTGACGTACTGTCGGAGGGGCAGTACTGAGGGAGTGACGTACTGTCGGAGGGGCAGTACTGAGGGAGCGAGGTACTGTCGGAGGGGCAGTATTGAGGGAGCGACGTACTGTCGGAGGGGCAGTACTGAGGCAATGCCGTACTGTCGGGGGGGCAGTACTGAGGGAGTGACGTACTGTCGGAGGGGCAGTACTGAGGGAGTGCCGCACTGTCGGAGGGGCAGCACTGAGGGAGTGCCGTATTGCGCTGTCGGAGGGGAGGTACTGAGGGAGTGACGTACTGTCGGAGGGGCGGTACTGAGGGAGTGCCGTACTGTCGGAGGGGCGGTACTGAGGGAGTGCCGCACTGTCGGAGGGGCAGTACTGAGGGAGTGACGCACTGTCGGAGGGGCAGTACTGAGGGAGTGACGTACTGTCGGAGGGGCAGTACTGAGGGAGTGCTGCACTGTCGGAGGGGCAGTACTGAGGGAGTGACGTACTGTCGGAGGGGCAGTACTGAGGGAGTGACGTACTGTCGGTGGGGCAGTACTGAGGGAGTGACGTACTGTCGGAGGGGCAGTACTGAGGGAGTGACGTACTGTCGGAGGGGCAGTACTGAGGGAGTGACGTACTGTCGGAAGGGCAGTACTGAGGGAGTGACGCACTGTCGGAGGGGCAGTACTGAGGGAGTGACGTACTGTCGGAGGGGCAGTACTGAGGGAATGACGTACTGTCGGAGGGGCAGTACTGAGGGAGTGATATACTGTCGGAGGGGCACTACTGAGGGAGTGACGTACTGTCGGAGGGGCAGTACTGAGGGAGTGACGTACTGTCGGAGGGCCAGTACTGAAGGAGTGACGTACTGTCGGAGGGGCAGTACTGAAGGAGTGCCGTACTGTCTGAGGGGCAGTACTGAGGGAGTGACGTACTGCCGGAGGGGCAGTACTGAGGGAGACGTACTGTCGGAGGGCCAGTACTGAAGGAGTGACGTACTGTCGGAGGGGCAGTACTGAGGGAGTGCCGTACTGTCTGAGGGGCAGTACTGAGGGAGTGACGTACTGCCGGAGGGGCAGTACTGAGGGAGACGTACTGTCGGAGGGCCAGTACTGAGGGAGTGCCGTACTGTCGGAGGGGCAGTGCTGAGGGACCCCGCACTTTCGGAGGGGCAGTACTGAGGGAGTGCCATACTGTCAGGGGGGGCAGTACTGAGGGAGTGACGTACTGTCGGAGAGGCAGTACTGAGGGAGTGACGTACTGTCGGAGGGACAGTACTGAGGGAGTGATGTACTGTCAGAGCGGCAGTACTGAGGGAGTGCTGCACTGCGCTGTCAGAGGGGCAGTACTGAGGGAGTGACGTACTGTCGGAGGGGCAGTACTGAGGGAGCGACGTACTGTCGGAGGGGCAGTACTGAGGGAGCGACGTACTGTCGGAGGGGCAGTATTGAGGGAGCGACGTACTGTCGGAGGGGCAGTACTGAGGGAGTGCCGTACTGTCGGAGGGGCAGTACTGAGGGAGTGCCGTTCTGTCGGAGCGGCAGTACTGAGGGAGTGACGTACTGTCGGAGGGGCAGTACTGAGGGAGTGCCGTACTGTCGGAGTGGCAGTACTGAGGGAGTGCCGTATTGCGCTGTCGGAGGGGAGGTACTGAGGGAGTGACGTACTGTCGGAGGGGCAGTACTGAGGGAGTGCCGTACTGTCGGAGTGGCAGTACTGAGGGAGTGCCGTATTGCGCTGTCGGAGGGGAGGTACTGAGGGAGTGACGTACTGTCGTAGGGGGCGGTACTGACGGAGTGCCGTACTGTCGGAGGAGCAGTACTGAGGGAGTGCCGCACTGTCGGAGGGGCAGTTTTGAGGGAGCGACGTACTGTCGGAGGGGCAGTACTGAGGCAGTGCCGTACTGTCGGGGGGGCAGTACTGAGGGAGTGACGTACTGTCGGAGGGGCAGTACTGAGGGAGCGACGTACTGTCGGAGGGGCAGTATTGAGGGAGCGACGTACTTTTGGAGGGGCAGTACTGAGGGAGTGCCTTACTGTCGGAGGGGCAGTACTGAGGGAGTGCCGTATTGCGCTGTCAGAGGGGAGGTACTGAGGGAGTGACGTACTGTCGGAGGGGCAGTACTGAGGGAGTGCCGCACTGTCGGAGGGGCAGTACTGAGGGAGTGACGTACTGTCGGAGGGACAGTACTGAGGGAGTGACGTACTGTCGGAGGGGCAGTACTGAGGGAGCGACGTACTGTCGGAGGGGCAGTATTGAGGGAGCGACGTACTGTCGGAGGGGCAGTACTGAGGGAGTGCCGTATTGCGCTGTCGGAGGGGAGGTACTGAGGGTGTGACGTACTGTCGGAGGGGCGGTACTGAGGGAGTGACGCACTGTCGGAGAGGCAGTACTGAGGGAGTGCCGTACTGTCGGAGGGGCAGTACTGAGGGAGTGACGTACTGTCGGAGGGGCAGTACTGAGGGAGTGACGTACTGTCGGAGGGGCAGTACTGAGAGAGTGCCGCACTGTCGGAGGGGCAGTACTGAGGGAGTGACGTACTGTCGGAGGGACAGTACTGAGGGAGTGACGTACTGTCGGAGGGGCAGTACTGAGGGAGTGCCGTACTGTCGGAGGGGCAGTACTGAGGGAGTGCCGTACTGTCGGAGGGGCAGTACTGAGGGAGTGACGTACTGTCGCAGGGGCAGTACTGAGGGAGTGACGTACTGTCGCAGGGGCAATACTGAGGGAGTGACGTACTGTCGCAGGGGCAGTACTGAGGGAGTGACGTACTGTCGGAGGGGCAGCACTGAGGGAGTGACGCACTGTCGGAGGGGCAGTACTGAGGGAGTGCCGTACTGTCGGAGGGGCAGTACTGAGGGAGTGACGCACTGTCGGAGGGGCAGTACTGAGGGAGTGACGTACTGCCGGAGGGGCAGTACTGAGGGAGTGCCGTACTGTCGGAGGGGCAGTACTGAGGGAGCCCCGCACTGTCGGAGGGGCAGTACTGAGGGAGTGCCGTACTGTCGGAGGGGTAGTTCTGAGGGAGTGACGCACTGTCGGAGGGGCAGTACTGAGGGAGTGACGTACTGTCGGAGGGGCAGTACTGAGGGAGTGACGTACTGTCGGAGGGGCAGTACTGAGGGAGCCCCGCACTGTCGGAGGGGCAGTACTGAGGGAGTGCCGTACTGTCGGAGGGGCAGTACTGAGGGAGTGACGTACTGTCGGAGGGGCAGTACTGAGGGAGTGACGCACTGTCGGAGGGGCGGTACTGAGGCAGTGACGTACTGTCGGAGGGGCAGTACTGAGGGAGTGACGTACTGTCGGAGGGGCAGTACTGAGGGAGTGACGCACTGTCGGAGGGGCGGTACTGAGGCAGTGACGTACTGTCGGAGGGGCAGTACTGAGGGAGTGACGTACTGTCGGAGGGGCGGTACTGAGGGAGCGACGTACTGTCGGAGGGGCAGTACTGAGGGAGTGCCGTACTGTCGGAGGGGCAGTACTGAGGGAGTGACGTACTGTCGGAGGGGCAGTAGAGGGAGTGACGTACTGTCGGCGGGGCGGTACTGAGGGAGTGACGTACTGTCGGAGGGGCAGTACTGAGGGAGTGCCGTACTGTCGGAGGGGTAGTACTGAGGGAGTGCCGTATTGCGCTGTCGGAGGGGAGGTACTGAGGGAGTGACGTACTGTCGGAGGGGCAGTACTGAGGGAGTGCCGTACTGTCGGAGGAGCAGTACTGAGGGAGTGCCGCACTGTCGGAGGGGCAGTACTGAGGGAGTGACGTACTGTCGGAGGGGCAGTACTGAGGGAGTGACGTACTGTCGGAGGGGCAGTACTGAGGGAGCGACGTACTGTCGGAGGGGCAGTATTGATGGAGCGACGTACTGTCGGAGGGGCAGTACTGAGGGAGTGCCGTATTGCGCTGTCGGAGGGGAGGTACTGAGGGAGTGACGTACTGTCGGAGGGGCGGTACTGAGGGAGTGACGTACTGTCGGAGGGGCAGTACTGAGGGAGTGCCGTATTGCGCTGTCGGAGGGGAGGTACTGAGGGTGTGACGTACTGTCGGAGGGGCGGTACTGAGGGAGTGACGCACTGTCGGAGAGGCAGTACTGAGGGAGTGCCGTACTGTCGGAGGGGCAGTACTGAGGGAGTGACGTACTGTCGGAGGGGCAGTACTGAGGGAGTGACGTACTGTCGGAGGGGCAGTACTGAGAGAGTGCCGCACTGTCGGAGGGGCAGTACTGAGGGAGTGACGTACTGTCGGAGGGACAGTACTGAGGGAGTGACGTACTGTCGGAGGGGCAGTACTGAGGGAGTGCCGTACTGTCGGAGGGGCAGTACTGAGGGAGTGCCGTACTGTCGGAGGGGCAGTACTGAGGGAGTGACGTACTGTCGCAGGGGCAGTACTGAGGGAGTGACGTACTGTCGCAGGGGCAATACTGAGGGAGTGACGTACTGTCGCAGGGGCAGTACTGAGGGAGTGACGTACTGTCGGAGGGGCAGCACTGAGGGAGTGACGCACTGTCGGAGGGGCAGTACTGAGGGAGTGCCGTACTGTCGGAGGGGCAGTACTGAGGGAGTGACGCACTGTCGGAGGGGCAGTACTGAGGGAGTGACGTACTGCCGGAGGGGCAGTACTGAGGGAGTGCCGTACTGTCGGAGGGGCAGTACTGAGGGAGCCCCGCACTGTCGGAGGGGCAGTACTGAGGGAGTGCCGTACTGTCGGAGGGGTAGTTCTGAGGGAGTGACGCACTGTCGGAGGGGCAGTACTGAGGGAGTGACGTACTGTCGGAGGGGCAGTACTGAGGGAGTGACGTACTGTCGGAGGGGCAGTACTGAGGGAGCCCCGCACTGTCGGAGGGGCAGTACTGAGGGAGTGCCGTACTGTCGGAGGGGCAGTACTGAGGGAGTGACGTACTGTCGGAGGGGCAGTACTGAGGGAGTGACGCACTGTCGGAGGGGCGGTACTGAGGCAGTGACGTACTGTCGGAGGGGCAGTACTGAGGGAGTGACGTACTGTCGGAGGGGCAGTACTGAGGGAGTGACGCACTGTCGGAGGGGCGGTACTGAGGCAGTGACGTACTGTCGGAGGGGCAGTACTGAGGGAGTGACGTACTGTCGGAGGGGCGGTACTGAGGGAGCGACGTACTGTCGGAGGGGCAGTACTGAGGGAGTGCCGTACTGTCGGAGGGGCAGTACTGAGGGAGTGACGTACTGTCGGAGGGGCAGTAGAGGGAGTGACGTACTGTCGGCGGGGCGGTACTGAGGGAGTGACGTACTGTCGGAGGGGCAGTACTGAGGGAGTGCCGTACTGTCGGAGGGGTAGTACTGAGGGAGTGCCGTATTGCGCTGTCGGAGGGGAGGTACTGAGGGAGTGACGTACTGTCGGAGGGGCAGTACTGAGGGAGTGCCGTACTGTCGGAGGAGCAGTACTGAGGGAGTGCCGCACTGTCGGAGGGGCAGTACTGAGGGAGTGACGTACTGTCGGAGGGGCAGTACTGAGGGAGTGACGTACTGTCGGAGGGGCAGTACTGAGGGAGCGACGTACTGTCGGAGGGGCAGTATTGATGGAGCGACGTACTGTCGGAGGGGCAGTACTGAGGGAGTGCCGTATTGCGCTGTCGGAGGGGAGGTACTGAGGGAGTGACGTACTGTCGGAGGGGCGGTACTGAGGGAGTGACGTACTGTCGGAGGGGCAGTACTGAGGGAGTGAGGTACTGTCGGAGGGGCAGTACTGAGGGAGTGACGTACTGTCGGAGGGGCAGTACTGAGAGAGTGCTGCACTGTCGGAGGGGCAGTACTGAGGGAGTGACGTACTGTCGGAGGGGCAGTACTGAGGGAGTGCCGTACTGTCGGAGGGGCAGTACTGAGGGAGTGACGTACTGTCGGAGGGGCAGTACTGAGGGAGTGCCGTACTGTCGGAGGGGCAGTACTGAGGGAGTGCCGTACTGTCGGAGGGGCAGTACTGAGGGAGTGACGTACTGTCGCAGGGGCAATACTGAGGGAGTGACGTACTGTCGGAGGGGCAGTACTGAGGGAGTGCCGTACTGTCGGAGGGGCAGTACTGAGGGAGTGACGCACTGTCGGAGGGGCAGTACTGAGGGAGTGACGTACTGCCGGAGGGGCAGTACTGAGGGAGTGCCGTACTGTCGGAGGGGCAGTACTGAGGGAGCCCCGCACTGTCGGAGGGGCAGTACTGAGGGAGTGCCATACTGTCGGAGGTGCAGTTCTGAGGGAGTGACGCACTGTCGGAGGGGCAGTACTGAGGGAGTGACGTACTGTCGGAAGGGCAGTACTGAGGGAGTGCCGTACTGTCGGAGGGGCAGTACTGAGGGAGCCCCGCACTGTCGGAGGGGCAGTACTGAGGGAGTGCCATACTGTCGGAGGGGCAGTACTGAGGGAGTGACGTACTGTCGGAGGGGCAGTACTGAGGGAGTGACGCACTGTCGGAGGGGCAGTACTGAGGGAGTGACGTACTGTCGGAGGGGCAGTACTGAGGGAGTGACGTACTGTCGGAGGGGCAGTACTGAGGGAGCGACGTACTGTCGGAGGGGCAGTATTGAGGGAGTGCCGTACTGTCGGAGGAGCAGTACTGAGGGAGTGCCGCACTGTCGGAGGGGCAGTACTGAGGGAGTGACGCACTGTCGGAGGGGCAGTACTGAGGGAGTGACGTACTGTTAGAGGGTCGGTACTGAGGGACTGCTGCACTGTCGGAGGGGCAGTACTGAGGGAGTGCCGTAATGTCGGAGGGGCAGTACTGAGGGAGCGACGTACTGTCGGAGGGGCAGTATTGAGGGAGTGACGTACTGTCGGAGGGGCAGTACTGAGGGAGCCCCGCACTGTCGGAGGGGCAGTACTGAGGGAGTGCCGTACTGTCGGAGGGGCAGTACTGAGGGAGTCACGTAATGTCGGAGGGGCAGTACTGAGGGAGTGACGTACTTTCGGAGGGGCAGTACTGAGGGAGTGCCGTACTGTCGGAGGGGCAGTATTGAGGGAGTGACGTACTGTCGGAGGGGCAGTACTGAGGGAGTGACGTACTGTCGGAGGGGCAGTACTGAGGGAGTGACGTACTTTCGGAGGGGCAGTACTGAGGGAGTGCCGTACTGTCGGAGGGGCAGTATTGAGGGAGTGACGTACTGTCGGAGGGGCAGTAATGAGGGAGTGACGTACTGTCGGAGGGGTAGTACTGAGGGAGTGCTGCACTGTCGGAGGGGCAGTACTGAGGGACTGACGTACTGTCGGAGGGGCAGTACTGAGGGAGTGCCGCACTGTCGGAGGGGCAGCACTGAGGGAGTGCCGTATTGCGCTGTCGGAGGGGAGGTACTGAGGGAGTGACGTACTGTCGGAGGGGCGGTACTGAGGGAGTGCCGTACTGTCGGAGGGGCGGTACTGAGGGAGTGCCGCACTGTCGGAGGGGCAGTACTGAGGGAGTGACGCACTGTCGGAGGGGCAGTACTGAGGGAGTGACGTACTGTCGGAGGGGCAGTACTGAGGGAGTGCTGCACTGTCGGAGGGGCAGTACTGAGGGAGTGACGTACTGTCGGAGGGGCAGTACTGAGGGAGTGACGTACTGTCGGTGGGGCAGTACTGAGGGAGTGACGTACTGTCGGAGGGGCAGTACTGAGGGAGTGACGTACTGTCGGAGGGGCAGTACTGAGGGAGTGACGTACTGTCGGAAGGGCAGTACTGAGGGAGTGACGCACTGTCGGAGGGGCAGTACTGAGGGAGTGACGTACTGTCGGAGGGGCAGTACTGAGGGAATGACGTACTGTCGGAGGGGCAGTACTGAGGGAGTGATATACTGTCGGAGGGGCACTACTGAGGGAGTGACGTACTGTCGGAGGGGCAGTACTGAGGGAGTGACGTACTGTCGGAGGGCCAGTACTGAAGGAGTGACGTACTGTCGGAGGGGCAGTACTGAAGGAGTGCCGTACTGTCTGAGGGGCAGTACTGAGGGAGTGACGTACTGCCGGAGGGGCAGTACTGAGGGAGACGTACTGTCGGAGGGCCAGTACTGAGGGAGTGCCGTACTGTCGGAGGGGCAGTGCTGAGGGACCCCGCACTTTCGGAGGGGCAGTACTGAGGGAGTGCCATACTGTCAGGGGGGGCAGTACTGAGGGAGTGACGTACTGTCGGAGAGGCAGTACTGAGGGAGTGACGTACTGTCGGAGGGACAGTACTGAGGGAGTGATGTACTGTCAGAGCGGCAGTACTGAGGGAGTGCTGCACTGCGCTGTCAGAGGGGCAGTACTGAGGGAGTGACGTACTGTCGGAGGGGCAGTACTGAGGGAGTGCTGCACTGTCGGAGGGGCAGTGCCGAGGGAGTGACGTACTGTCGGAGGGGCAGTACTGAGGGAGTGACGTACTGTCGGAGGGGCAGTACTGAGGAAGTGCTGCACTGTCGGAGGGGCAGTACTGAGGGAGTGACGTACTGTCGGAGGGGCAGTCCTGAGGGAGTGCCGTACTGTCGGAGGGGCAGTACTGAGGGAGTGCCGCACTGTCGGAGGGGCAGTACTGAGGGAGTGACGCACAGTCGGAGGGGCAGTACTGAGGGAGTGACGTACTGTCGGAGGGGCAGTACTGAGGGAGTGCTGCACTGTCGGAGGGGCAGTACTGAGGGAGTGCCGCACTGTCGGAGGGGCAGTCCTGAGGGAGTGCCGTACTGTCGGAGGGGCAGTACTGAGGGAGTGACGTACTGTCGGAGGGGCAGTACTGAGGGAGCCCCGCACTGTCGGAGGGGCAGTACTGAGGGAGTGCCATACTGTCGGAGGGGCAGTACTGAGGGAGTGACGTACTGTCGGAGGGGCAGTACTGAGGGAGTGACGCACTGTCGGAGGGGCAGTACTGAGGGAGTGACGTACTGTCGGAGGGGCAGTACTGAGGGAGTGACGTACTGTCGGAGGGGCAGTACTGAGGGAGCGACGTACTGTCGGAGGGGCAGTACTGAGGGAGCCCCGCACTGTCGGAGGGGCAGTACTGAGGGAGTGCCGTACTGTCGGAGGGGTAGTTCTGAGGGAGTGACGCACTGTCGGAGGGGCAGTACTGAGGGAGTGACGTACTGTCGGAGGGGCAGTACTGAGGGAGTGACGTACTGTCGGAGGGGCAGTACTGAGGGAGCCCCGCACTGTCGGAGGGGCAGTACTGAGGGAGTGCCGTACTGTCGGAGGGGCAGTACTGAGGGAGTGACGTACTGTCGGAGGGGCAGTACTGAGGGAGTGACGCACTGTCGGAGGGGCGGTACTGAGGCAGTGACGTACTGTCGGAGGGGCAGTACTGAGGGAGTGACGTACTGTCGGAGGGGCAGTACTGAGGGAGTGACGCACTGTCGGAGGGGCGGTACTGAGGCAGTGACGTACTGTCGGAGGGGCAGTACTGAGGGAGTGACGTACTGTCGGAGGGGCGGTACTGAGGGAGCGACGTACTGTCGGAGGGGCAGTACTGAGGGAGTGCCGTACTGTCGGAGGGGCAGTACTGAGGGAGTGACGTACTGTCGGAGGGGCAGTAGAGGGAGTGACGTACTGTCGGCGGGGCGGTACTGAGGGAGTGACGTACTGTCGGAGGGGCAGTACTGAGGGAGTGCCGTACTGTCGGAGGGGTAGTACTGAGGGAGTGCCGTATTGCGCTGTCGGAGGGGAGGTACTGAGGGAGTGACGTACTGTCGGAGGGGCAGTACTGAGGGAGTGCCGTACTGTCGGAGGAGCAGTACTGAGGGAGTGCCGCACTGTCGGAGGGGCAGTACTGAGGGAGTGACGTACTGTCGGAGGGGCAGTACTGAGGGAGTGACGTACTGTCGGAGGGGCAGTACTGAGGGAGCGACGTACTGTCGGAGGGGCAGTATTGATGGAGCGACGTACTGTCGGAGGGGCAGTACTGAGGGAGTGCCGTATTGCGCTGTCGGAGGGGAGGTACTGAGGGAGTGACGTACTGTCGGAGGGGCGGTACTGAGGGAGTGACGTACTGTCGGAGGGGCAGTACTGAGGGAGTGAGGTACTGTCGGAGGGGCAGTACTGAGGGAGTGACGTACTGTCGGAGGGGCAGTACTGAGAGAGTGCTGCACTGTCGGAGGGGCAGTACTGAGGGAGTGACGTACTGTCGGAGGGGCAGTACTGAGGGAGTGCCGTACTGTCGGAGGGGCAGTACTGAGGGAGTGACGTACTGTCGGAGGGGCAGTACTGAGGGAGTGCCGTACTGTCGGAGGGGCAGTACTGAGGGAGTGCCGTACTGTCGGAGGGGCAGTACTGAGGGAGTGACGTACTGTCGCAGGGGCAATACTGAGGGAGTGACGTACTGTCGGAGGGGCAGTACTGAGGGAGTGCCGTACTGTCGGAGGGGCAGTACTGAGGGAGTGACGCACTGTCGGAGGGGCAGTACTGAGGGAGTGACGTACTGCCGGAGGGGCAGTACTGAGGGAGTGCCGTACTGTCGGAGGGGCAGTACTGAGGGAGCCCCGCACTGTCGGAGGGGCAGTACTGAGGGAGTGCCATACTGTCGGAGGTGCAGTTCTGAGGGAGTGACGCACTGTCGGAGGGGCAGTACTGAGGGAGTGACGTACTGTCGGAAGGGCAGTACTGAGGGAGTGCCGTACTGTCGGAGGGGCAGTACTGAGGGAGCCCCGCACTGTCGGAGGGGCAGTACTGAGGGAGTGCCATACTGTCGGAGGGGCAGTACTGAGGGAGTGACGTACTGTCGGAGGGGCAGTACTGAGGGAGTGACGCACTGTCGGAGGGGCAGTACTGAGGGAGTGACGTACTGTCGGAGGGGCAGTACTGAGGGAGTGACGTACTGTCGGAGGGGCAGTACTGAGGGAGCGACGTACTGTCGGAGGGGC
Organism: Pristiophorus japonicus; assembly: GCF_044704955.1. Lineage (NCBI taxonomy): Eukaryota > Metazoa > Chordata > Chondrichthyes > Pristiophoridae > Pristiophorus > Pristiophorus japonicus. The sequence continues at coordinate 214,400 of NW_027252329.1, read as the reverse complement.
AGTATTGAGGGAGTGCCGTACTGTCGGAGGAGCAGTACTGAGGGAGTGCCGCACTGTCGGAGGGGCAGTACTGAGGGAGTGACGCACTGTCGTAGGGGCAGTACTGAGGGAGTGACGTACTGTTAGAGGGTCGGTACTGAGGGACTGCTGCACTGTCGGAGGGGCAGTACTGAGGGAGTGCCGTAATGTCGGAGGGGCAGTACTGAGGGAGTGACGTACTGTCGGAGGGGCAGTATTGAGGGAGTGACGTACTGTCGGAGGGGCAGTACTGAGGGAGCCCCGCACTGTCGGAGGGGCAGTACTGAGGGAGTGCCGTACTGTCGGAGGGGCAGTACTGAGGGAGTCACGTAATGTCGGAGGGGCAGTACTGAGGGAGTGACGTACTTTCGGAGGGGCAGTACTGAGGGAGTGCCGTACTGTCGGAGGGGCAGTATTGAGGGAGTGACGTACTGTCGGAGGGGCAGTACTGAGGGAGTGACGTACTGTCGGAGGGGCAGTACTGAGGGAGTGACGTACTTTCGGAGGGGCAGTACTGAGGGAGTGCCGTACTGTCGGAGGGGCAGTATTGAGGGAGTGACGTACTGTCGGAGGGGCAGTAATGAGGGAGTGACGTACTGTCGGAGGGGTAGTACTGAGGGAGTGCTGCACTGTCGGAGGGGCAGTACTGAGGGACTGACGTACTGTCGGAGGGGCAGTACTGAGGGAGTGCCGCACTGTCGGAGGGGCAGCACTGAGGGAGTGCCGTATTGCGCTGTCGGAGGGGAGGTACTGAGGGAGTGACGTACTGTCGGAGGGGCGGTACTGAGGGAGTGCCGTACTGTCGGAGGGGCGGTACTGAGGGAGTGCCGCACTGTCGGAGGGGCGGTACTGAGGGAGTGACGCACTGTCGGAGGGGCAGTACTGAGGGAGTGACGTACTGTCGGAGGGGCAGTACTGAGGGAGTGCTGCACTGTCGGAGGGGCAGTACTGAGGGAGTGACGTACTGTCGGAGGGGCAGTACTGAGGGAGTGACGTACTGTCGGTGGGGCAGTACTGAGGGAGTGACGTACTGTCGGAGGGGCAGTACTGAGGGAGTGACGTACTGTCGGAGGGGCAGTACTGAGGGAGTGACGTACTGTCGGAAGGGCAGTACTGAGGGAGTGACGCACTGTCGGAGGGGCAGTACTGAGGGAGTGACGTACTGTCGGAGGGGCAGTACTGAGGGAATGACGTACTGTCGGAGGGGCAGTACTGAGGGAGTGATATACTGTCGGAGGGGCACTACTGAGGGAGTGACGTACTGTCGGAGGGGCAGTACTGAGGGAGTGACGTACTGTCGGAGGGCCAGTACTGAAGGAGTGACGTACTGTCGGAGGGGCAGTACTGAAGGAGTGCCGTACTGTCTGAGGGGCAGTACTGAGGGAGTGACGTACTGCCGGAGGGGCAGTACTGAGGGAGACGTACTGTCGGAGGGCCAGTACTGAGGGAGTGCTGCACTGTCGGAGGGGCAGTACCGAGGGAGTGACGTACTGTCGGAGGGGCAGTACTGAGGGAGTGACGTACTGTCGGAGGGGCAGTACTGAGGAAGTGCTGCACTGTCGGAGGGGCAGTACTGAGGGAGTGACGTACTGTCGGAGGGGCAGTCCTGAGGTTGTGCCGTACTGTCGGAGGGGCAGTACTGAGGGAGTGCCGCACTGTCGGAGGGGCAGTACTGAGGGAGTGACGCACAGTCGGAGGGGCAGTACTGAGGGAGTGACGTACTGTCGGAGGGGCAGTACTGAGGGAGTGCTGCACTGTCGGAGGGGCAGTACTGAGGGAGTGCCGCACTGTCGGAGGGGCAGTCCTGAGGGAGTGCCGTACTGTCGGAGGGGCAGTACTGAGGGAGTGACGTACTGTCGGAGGGGCAGTACTGAGGGAGCCCCGCACTGTCGGAGGGGCAGTACTGAGGGAGTGCCATACTGTCGGAGGGGCAGTACTGAGGGAGTGACGTACTGTCGGAGGGGCAGTACTGAGGGAGTGACGCACTGTCGGAGGGGCAGTACTGAGGGAGTGACGTACTGTCGGAGGGGCAGTACTGAGGGAGTGACGTACTGTCGGAGGGGCAGTACTGAGGGAGCGACGTACTGTCGGAGGGGCAGTATTGAGGGAGTGCCGTACTGTCGGAGGAGCAGTACTGAGGGAGTGCCGCACTGTCGGAGGGGCAGTACTGAGGGAGTGACGCACTGTCGTAGGGGCAGTACTGAGGGAGTGACGTACTGTTAGAGGGTCGGTACTGAGGGACTGCTGCACTGTCGGAGGGGCAGTACTGAGGGAGTGCCGTAATGTCGGAGGGGCAGTACTGAGGGAGTGACGTACTGTCGGAGGGGCAGTATTGAGGGAGTGACGTACTGTCGGAGGGGCAGTACTGAGGGAGCCCCGCACTGTCGGAGGGGCAGTACTGAGGGAGTGCCGTACTGTCGGAGGGGCAGTACTGAGGGAGTCACGTAATGTCGGAGGGGCAGTACTGAGGGAGTGACGTACTTTCGGAGGGGCAGTACTGAGGGAGTGCCGTACTGTCGGAGGGGCAGTATTGAGGGAGTGACGTACTGTCGGAGGGGCAGTAATGAGGGAGTGACGTACTGTCGGAGGGGCAGTACTGAGGGAGTGACGTACTTTCGGAGGGGCAGTACTGAGGGAGTGCCGTACTGTCGGAGGGGCAGTATTGAGGGAGTGACGTACTGTCGGAGGGGCAGTAATGAGGGAGTGACGTACTGTCGGAGGGGTAGTACTGAGGGAGTGCTGCACTGTCGGAGGGGCAGTACTGAGGGACTGACGTACTGTCGGAGGGGCAGTACTGAGGGAGTGCCGCACTGTCGGAGGGGCAGCACTGAGGGAGTGCCGTATTGCGCTGTCGGAGGGGAGGTACTGAGGGAGTGACGTACTGTCGGAGGGGCGGTACTGAGGGAGTGCCGTACTGTCGGAGGGGCGGTACTGAGGGAGTGCCGCACTGTCGGAGGGGCAGTACTGAGGGAGTGACGCACTGTCGGAGGGGCAGTACTGAGGGAGTGACGTACTGTCGGAGGGGCAGTACTGAGGGAGTGCTGCACTGTCGGAGGGGCAGTACTGAGGGAGTGACGTACTGTCGGAGGGGCAGTACTGAGGGAGTGACGTACTGTCGGTGGGGCAGTACTGAGGGAGTGACGTACTGTCGGAGGGGCAGTACTGAGGGAGTGACGTACTGTCGGAGGGGCAGTACTGAGGGAGTGACGTACTGTCGGAAGGGCAGTACTGAGGGAGTGACGCACTGTCGGAGGGGCAGTACTGAGGGAGTGACGTACTGTCGGAGGGGCAGTACTGAGGGAATGACGTACTGTCGGAGGGGCAGTACTGAGGGAGTGATATACTGTCGGAGGGGCACTACTGAGGGAGTGACGTACTGTCGGAGGGGCAGTACTGAGGGAGTGACGTACTGTCGGAGGGCCAGTACTGAAGGAGTGACGTACTGTCGGAGGGGCAGTACTGAAGGAGTGCCGTACTGTCTGAGGGGCAGTACTGAGGGAGTGACGTACTGCCGGAGGGGCAGTACTGAGGGAGACGTACTGTCGGAGGGCCAGTACTGAGGGAGTGCCGTACTGTCGGAGGGGCAGTGCTGAGGGACCCCGCACTTTCGGAGGGGCAGTACTGAGGGAGTGCCATACTGTCAGGGGGGGCAGTACTGAGGGAGTGACGTACTGTCGGAGAGGCAGTACTGAGGGAGTGACGTACTGTCGGAGGGACAGTACTGAGGGAGTGATGTACTGTCAGAGCGGCAGTACTGAGGGAGTGCTGCACTGCGCTGTCAGAGGGGCAGTACTGAGGGAGTGACGTACTGTCGGAGGGGCAGTACTGAGGGAGTGCTGCACTGTCGGAGGGGCAGTACCGAGGGAGTGACGTACTGTCGGAGGGGCAGTACTGAGGGAGTGACGTACTGTCGGAGGGGCAGTACTGAGGAAGTGCTGCACTGTCGGAGGGGCAGTACTGAGGGAGTGACGTACTGTCGGAGGGGCAGTCCTGAGGGAGTGCCGTACTGTCGGAGGGGCAGTACTGAGGGAGTGCCGCACTGTCGGAGGGGCAGTACTGAGGGAGTGACGCACAGTCGGAGGGGCAGTACTGAGGGAGTGACGTACTGTCGGAGGGGCAGTACTGAGGGAGTGCTGCACTGTCGGAGGGGCAGTACTGAGGGAGTGCCGCACTGTCGGAGGGGCAGTCCTGAGGGAGTGCCGTACTGTCGGAGGGGCAGTACTGAGGGAGTGACGTACTGTCGGAGGGGCAGTACTGAGGGAGTGACGTACTGTCGGAGGGGCAGTACTGAGGGAGCCCCGCACTGTCGGAGGGGCAGTACTGAGGGAGTGACGTACTGTCGGAAGGCCAGTCCTGAGGGAGTGACGTACTGTCGGAGGGGCAGTACTGAGGGAGTGACGTACTGCCGGAGGGGCAGTACTGAGGGAGACATACTGTCGGAAGGCCAGTCCTGAGGGAGTGACGTACTGTCGGAGGGGCAGTACTGAGGGAGTGACGTACTGCCGGAGGGGCAGTACTGAGGGAGACATACTGTCGGAGGGCCAGTACTGAGGGAGTGCTGCACTATCGGAGGGGCAGTACTGAGGGAGTGACGTTATGTCGGAGGGGCAGTACTGAGGGAGTGACGTACTGTCGGAAGGCCAGTCCTGAGGGAGTGACGTACTGTCGGAGGGGCAGTACTGAGGGAGACATACTGTCGGAAGGCCAGTCCTGAGGGAGTGACGTACTGTCGGAGGGGCAGTACTGAGGGAGTGACGTACTGCCGGAGGGGCAGTACTGAGGGAGACATACTGTCGGAGGGCCAGTACTGAGGGAGTGCCGTACTGTCGGAGGGGCAGTGCTGAGGGACCCCGCACTGTCGGAGGGGCAGTACTGAGGGAGTGCCATACTGTCAGGGGGGGCAGTACTGAGGGAGTGACGTACTGTCGGAGAGGCAGTGCTGAGGGAGTGCTGCACTGCGCTGTCAGAGGGGCAGTACTGAGGGAGTGACGTACTGTCAGAGGGGCAGTACTGAGGGAGTGCTGCACTGTCGGAGGGGCAGTACTGAGCGAGTGACGTACTGTCGGAGGGGCAGTACTGAGGGAGTGACGTACTGTCGGAGGGGCAGTACTGAGGGAATGCTGAACTGTCGGAGGGGCAGTACTGAGGGAGTGCCGTACTGTCGGAGGGGCAGTACTGAGGGAGTGACGTACTGTCGGAGGGGCAGTAGAGGGAGTGACGTACTGTCGGCGGGGCGGTACTGAGGGAGTGACGTACTGTCGGAGGGGCAGTACTGAGGGAGTGCCGTACTGTCGGAGGGGTAGTACTGAGGGAGTGCCGTATTGCGCTGTCGGAGGGGAGGTACTGAGGGAGTGACGTACTGTCGGAGGGGCAGTACTGAGGGAGTGCCGTACTGTCGGAGGAGCAGTACTGAGGGAGTGCCGCACTGTCGGAGGGGCAGTACTGAGGGAGTGACGTACTGTCGGAGGGGCAGTACTGAGGGAGTGACGTACTGTCGGAGGGGCAGTACTGAGGGAGCGACGTACTGTCGGAGGGGCAGTATTGAGGGAGCGACGTACTGTCGGAGGGGCAGTACTGAGGGAGTGCCGTATTGCGCTGTCGGAGGGGAGGTACTGAGGGAGTGACGTACTGTCGGAGGGGCGGTACTGAGGGAGTGACGTACTGTCGGAGGGGCAGTACTGAGGGAGTGAGGTACTGTCGGAGGGGCAGTACTGAGGGAGTGACGTACTGTCGGAGGGGCAGTACTGAGAGAGTGCTGCACTGTCGGAGGGGCAGTACTGAGGGAGTGACGTACTGTCGGAGGGGCAGTACTGAGGGAGTGCCGTACTGTCGGAGGGGCAGTACTGAGGGAGTGACGTACTGTCGGAGGGGCAGTACTGAGGGAGTGCCGTACTGTCGGAGGGGCAGTACTGAGGGAGTGCCGTACTGTCGGAGGGGCAGTACTGAGGGAGTGACGTACTGTCGCAGGGGCAATACTGAGGGAGTGACGTACTGTCGGAGGGGCAGTACTGAGGGAGTGCCGTACTGTCGGAGGGGCAGTACTGAGGGAGTGACGCACTGTCGGAGGGGCAGTACTGAGGGAGTGACGTACTGCCGGAGGGGCAGTACTGAGGGAGTGCCGTACTGTCGGAGGGGCAGTACTGAGGGAGCCCCGCACTGTCGGAGGGGCAGTACTGAGGGAGTGCCATACTGTCGGAGGTGCAGTTCTGAGGGAGTGACGCACTGTCGGAGGGGCAGTACTGAGGGAGTGACGTACTGTCGGAAGGGCAGTACTGAGGGAGTGCCGTACTGTCGGAGGGGCAGTACTGAGGGAGCCCCGCACTGTCGGAGGGGCAGTACTGAGGGAGTGCCATACTGTCGGAGGGGCAGTACTGAGGGAGTGACGTACTGTCGGAGGGGCAGTACTGAGGGAGTGACGCACTGTCGGAGGGGCAGTACTGAGGGAGTGACGTACTGTCGGAGGGGCAGTACTGAGGGAGTGACGTACTGTCGGAGGGGCAGTACTGAGGGAGCGACGTACTGTCGGAGGGGCAGTATTGAGGGAGTGCCGTACTGTCGGAGGAGCAGTACTGAGGGAGTGCCGCACTGTCGGAGGGGCAGTACTGAGGGAGTGACGCACTGTCGGAGGGGCAGTACTGAGGGAGTGACGTACTGTTAGAGGGTCGGTACTGAGGGACTGCTGCACTGTCGGAGGGGCAGTACTGAGGGAGTGCCGTAATGTCGGAGGGGCAGTACTGAGGGAGTGACGTACTGTCGGAGGGGCAGTATTGAGGGAGTGACGTACTGTCGGAGGGGCAGTACTGAGGGAGCCCCGCACTGTCGGAGGGGCAGTACTGAGGGAGTGCCGTACTGTCGGAGGGGCAGTACTGAGGGAGTCACGTAATGTCGGAGGGGCAGTACTGAGGGAGTGACGTACTTTCGGAGGGGCAGTACTGAGGGAGTGCCGTACTGTCGGAGGGGCAGTATTGAGGGAGTGACGTACTGTCGGAGGGGCAGTAATGAGGGAGTGACGTACTGTCGGAGGGGTAGTACTGAGGGAGTGCTGCACTGTCGGAGGGGCAGTACTGAGGGACTGACGTACTGTCGGAGGGACAGTACTGAGGGAGTGACGTACTGTCGGAAGGTCAGTACTGAGGGAGTGACGTACTGTCGGAGGGGCAGTACTGAGGGAGTGACGTACTGTCGGAGGGGCAGTACTGAGGGAGCGAGGTACTGTCGGAGGGGCAGTATTGAGGGAGCGACGTACTGTCGGAGGGGCAGTACTGAGGCAATGCCGTACTGTCGGGGGGGCAGTACTGAGGGAGTGACGTACTGTCGGAGGGGCAGTACTGAGGGAGTGCCGCACTGTCGGAGGGGCAGCACTGAGGGAGTGCCGTATTGCGCTGTCGGATGGGAGGTACTGAGGGAGTGACGTACTGTCGGAGGGGCGGTACTGAGGGAGTGCCGTACTGTCGGAGGGGCGGTACTGAGGGAGTGCCGCACTGTCGGAGGGGCAGTACTGAGGGAGTGACGCACTGTCGGAGGGGCAGTACTGAGGGAGTGACGTACTGTCGGAGGGGCAGTACTGAGGGAGTGCTGCACTGTCGGAGGGGCAGTACTGAGGGAGTGACGTACTGTCGGAGGGGCAGTACTGAGGGAGTGACGTACTGTCGGTGGGGCAGTACTGAGGGAGTGACGTACTGTCGGAGGGGCAGTACTGAGGGAGTGACGTACTGTCGGAGGGGCAGTACTGAGGGAGTGACGTACTGTCGGAAGGGCAGTACTGAGGGAGTGACGCACTGTCGGAGGGGCAGTACTGAGGGAGTGACGTACTGTCGGAGGGGCAGTACTGAGGGAATGACGTACTGTCGGAGGGGCAGTACTGAGGGAGTGATATACTGTCGGAGGGGCATTACTGAGGGAGTGACGTACTGTCGGAGGGGCAGTACTGAGGGAGTGACGTACTGTCGGAGGGCCAGTACTGAAGGAGTGACGTACTGTCGGAGGGGCAGTACTGAGGGAGTGCCGTACTGTCTGAGGGGCAGTACTGAGGGAGTGACGTACTGCCGGAGGGGCAGTACTGAGGGAGACGTACTGTCGGAGGGCCAGTACTGAGGGAGTGCCGTACTGTCGGAGGGGCAGTGCTGAGGGACCCCGCACTTTCGGAGGGGCAGTACTGAGGGAGTGCCATACTGTCAGGGGGGGCAGTACTGAGGGAGTGACGTACTGTCGGAGAGGCAGTACTGAGGGAGTGACGTACTGTCGGAGGGACAGTACTGAGGGAGTGATGTACTGTCAGAGCGGCAGTACTGAGGGAGTGCTGCACTGCGCTGTCAGAGGGGCAGTACTGAGGGAGTGCCGTACTGTCGGAGGGGCAGTACTGAGGGAGTGACGGACTGTCGGAGGGGCAGTACTGAGGGAGTGACGTACTGTCGGAGGGGCAGTACTGAGGGAGCCCCGCACTGTCGGAGGGGCAGTACTGAGGGAGTGCCGTACTGTCGGAGGGGCAGTATTGAGGGAGTGACGTACTGTCGGAGGGGCAGTAATGAGGGAGTGACGTACTGTCGGAGGGGTAGTACTGAGGGAGTGCTGCACTGTCGGAGGGGCAGTACTGAGGGACTGACGTACTGTCGGAGGGACAGTACTGAGGGAGTGACGTACTGTCGGAAGGTCAGTACTGAGGGAGTGACGTACTGTCGGAGGGGCAGTACTGAGGGAGTGACGTACTGTCGGAGGGGCAGTACTGAGGGAGCGAGGTACTGTCGGAGGGGCAGTACTGAGGGAGCGACGTACTGTCGGAGGGGCAGTACTGAGGCAATGCCGTACTGTCGGGGGGGCAGTACTGAGGGAGTGACGTACTGTCGGAGGGGCAGTACTGAGGGAGTGCCGCACTGTCGGAGGGGCAGCACTGAGGGAGTGCCGTATTGCGCTGTCGGATGGGAGGTACTGAGGGAGTGACGTACTGTCGGAGGGGCGGTACTGAGGGAGTGCCGTACTGTCGGAGGGGCGGTACTGAGGGAGTGCCGCACTGTCGGAGGGGCAGTACTGAGGGAGTGACGCACTGTCGGAGGGGCAGTACTGAGGGAGTGACGTACTGTCGGAGGGGCAGTACTGAGGGAGTGCTGCACTGTCGGAGGGGCAGTACTGAGGGAGTGACGTACTGTCGGAGGGGCAGTACTGAGGGAGTGACGTACTGTCGGTGGGGCAGTACTGAGGGAGTGACGTACTGTCGGAGGGGCAGTACTGAGGGAGTGACGTACTGTCGGAGGGGCAGTACTGAGGGAGTGACGTACTGTCGGAAGGGCAGTACTGAGGGAGTGACGCACTGTCGGAGGGGCAGTACTGAGGGAGTGACGTACTGTCGGAGGGGCAGTACTGAGGGAATGACGTACTGTCGGAGGGGCAGTACTGAGGGAGTGATATACTGTCGGAGGGGCATTACTGAGGGAGTGACGTACTGTCGGAGGGGCAGTACTGAGGGAGTGACGTACTGTCGGAGGGCCAGTACTGAAGGAGTGACGTACTGTCGGAGGGGCAGTACTGAGGGAGTGCCGTACTGTCTGAGGGGCAGTACTGAGGGAGTGACGTACTGCCGGAGGGGCAGTACTGAGGGAGACGTACTGTCGGAGGGCCAGTACTGAGGGAGTGCCGTACTGTCGGAGGGGCAGTGCTGAGGGACCCCGCACTTTCGGAGGGGCAGTACTGAGGGAGTGCCATACTGTCAGGGGGGGCAGTACTGAGGGAGTGACGTACTGTCGGAGAGGCAGTACTGAGGGAGTGACGTACTGTCGGAGGGACAGTACTGAGGGAGTGATGTACTGTCAGAGCGGCAGTACTGAGGGAGTGCTGCACTGCGCTGTCAGAGGGGCAGTACTGAGGGAGTGCCGTACTGTCGGAGGGGCAGTACTGAGGGAGTGACGGACTGTCGGAGGGGCAGTACTGAGGGAGTGACGTACTGTCGGAGGGGCAGTACTGAGGGAGCCCCGCACTGTCGGAGGGGCAGTATTGAGGGAGTGCCGTACTGTCGGAGGGGCAGTACTGAGGGAGCGACGTACTGTCGGAGGGGCAGTACTGAGGGAGTGACGTACTGTCGGAGGGGCAGTACTGAGGGAGCGACGTACTGTCGGAGGGGCAGTATTGAGGGAGCGACGTACTGTCGGAGGGGCAGTACTGAGGGAGTGCCGTACTGTCGGAGGGGCAGTACTGAGGGAGTGCCGTTCTGTCGGAGGGGCAGTACTGAGGGAGTGACGTACTGTCGGAGGGGCAGTACTGAGGGAGTGCCGTACTGTCGGAGTGGCAGTACTGAGGGAGTGCCGTATTGCGCTGTCGGAGGGGAGGTACTGAGGGAGTGACGTACTGTCGGAGGGGCAGTACTGAGGGAGTGCCGTACTGTCGGAGTGGCAGTACTGAGGGAGTGCCGTATTGCGCTGTCGGAGGGGAGGTACTGAGGGAGTGACGTACTGTCGTAGGGGGCGGTACTGACGGAGTGACGTACTGTCGGAGGAGCAGTACTGAGGGAGTGCCGCACTGTCGGAGGGGCAGTTTTGAGGGAGCGACGTACTGTCGGAGGGGCAGTACTGAGGCAGTGCCGTACTGTCGGGGGGGCAGTACTGAGGGAGTGACGTACTGTCGGAGGGGCAGTACTGAGGGAGCGACGTACTGTCGGAGGGGCAGTATTGAGGGAGCGACGTACTTTTGGAGGGGCAGTACTGAGGGAGTGCCTTACTGTCGGAGGGGCAGTACTGAGGGAGTGCCGTATTGCGCTGTCGGAGGGGAGGTACTGAGGGAGTGACGTACTGTCGGAGGGGCAGTACTGAGGGAGTGCCGCACTGTCGGAGGGGCAGTACTGAGGGAGTGACGTACTGTCGGAGGGACAGTACTGAGGGAGTGACGTACTGTCGGAGGGGCAGTACTGAGGGAGCGACGTACTGTCGGAGGGGCAGTATTGAGGGAGCGACGTACTGTCGGAGGGGCAGTACTGAGGGAGTGCCGTATTGCGCTGTCGGAGGGGAGGTACTGAGGGTGTGACGTACTGTCGGAGGGGCGGTACTGAGGGAGTGACGCACTGTCGGAGAGGCAGTACTGAGGGAGTGCCGTACTGTCGGAGGGGCAGTACTGAGGGAGTGACGTACTGTCGGAGGGGCAGTACTGAGGGAGTGACGTACTGTCGGAGGGGCAGTACTGAGAGAGTGCTGCACTGTCGGAGGGGCAGTACTGAGGGAGTGACGTACTGTCGGAGGGACAGTACTGAGGGAGTGACGTACTGTCGGAGGGGCAGTACTGAGGGAGTGCCGTACTGTCGGAGGGGCAGTACTGAGGGAGTGCCGTACTGTCGGAGGGGCAGTACTGAGGGAGTGACGTACTGTCGCAGGGGCAGTACTGAGGGAGTGACGTACTGTCGCAGGGGCAATACTGAGGGAGTGACGTACTGTCGCAGGGGCAGTACTGAGGGAGTGACGTACTGTCGGAGGGGCAGCACTGAGGGAGTGACGCACTGTCGGAGGGGCAGTACTGAGGGAGTGCCGTACTGTCGGAGGGGCAGTACTGAGGGAGTGACGCACTGTCGGAGGGGCAGTACTGAGGGAGTGACGTACTGCCGGAGGGGCAGTACTGAGGGAGTGCCGTACTGTCGGAGGGGCAGTACTGAGGGAGCCCCGCACTGTCGGAGGGGCAGTACTGAGGGAGTGCTGTACTGTCGGAGGGGCAGTTCTGAGGGAGTGACGCACTGTCGGAGGGGCAGTACTGAGGGAGTGACGTACTGTCGGAGGGGCAGTACTGAGGGAGTGACGTACTGTCGGAGGGGCAGTACTGAGGGAGCCCCGCACTGTCGGAGGGGCAGTACTGAGGGAGTGCCGTACTGTCGGAGGGGCAGTACTGAGGGAGTGACGTACTGTCGGAGGGGCAGTACTGAGGGAGTGACGCACTGTCGGAGGGGCGGTACTGAGGCAGTGACGTACTGTCGGAGGGGCAGTACTGAGGGAGTGACGTACTGTCGGAGGGGCAGTACTGAGGGAGCGACGTACTGTCGGAGGGGCAGTACTGAGGGAGTGCCGTACTGTCGGAGGGGCAGTACTGAGGGAGTGACGTACTGTCGGAGGGGCAGTAGAGGGAGTGACGTACTGTCGGCGGGGCGGTACTGAGGGAGTGACGTACTGTCGGAGGGGCAGTACTGAGGGAGTGCCGTACTGTCGGAGGGGTAGTACTGAGGGAGTGCCGTATTGCGCTGTCGGAGGGGAGGTACTGAGGGAGTGACGTACTGTCGGAGGGGCAGTACTGAGGGAGTGCCGTACTGTCGGAGGAGCAGTACTGAGGGAGTGCCGCACTGTCGGAGGGGCAGTACTGAGGGAGTGACGTACTGTCGGAGGGGCAGTACTGAGGGAGTGACGTACTGTCGGAGGGGCAGTACTGAGGGAGCGACGTACTGTCGGAGGGGCAGTATTGAGGGAGCGACGTACTGTCGGAGGGGCAGTACTGAGGGAGTGCCGTATTGCGCTGTCGGAGGGGAGGTACTGAGGGAGTGACGTACTGTCGGAGGGGCGGTACTGAGGGAGTGACGTACTGTCGGAGGGGCAGTACTGAGGGAGTGAGGTACTGTCGGAGGGGCAGTACTGAGGGAGTGACGTACTGTCGGAGGGGCAGTACTGAGAGAGTGCCGCACTGTCGGAGGGGCAGTACTGAGGGAGTGACGTACTGTCGGAGGGGCAGTACTGAGGGAGTGCCGTACTGTCGGAGGGGCAGTACTGAGGGAGTGACGTACTGTCGGAGGGGCAGTACTGAGGGAGTGCCGTACTGTCGGAGGGGCAGTACTGAGGGAGTGCCGTACTGTCGGAGGGGCAGTACTGAGGGAGTGACGTACTGTCGCAGGGGCAATACTGAGGGAGTGACGTACTGTCGGAGGGGCAGTACTGAGGGAGTGACGTACTGTCGGAGGGGCAGTACTGAGGGAGTGACGCACTGTCGGAGGGGCAGTACTGAGGGAGTGACGTACTGCCGGAGGGGCAGTACTGAGGGAGTGCCGTACTGTCGGAGGGGCAGTACTGAGGGAGTGACGCACTGTCGGAGGGGCAGTACTGAGGGAGTGACGTACTGTCGGAGGGGCAGTACTGAGGGAGTGACGTACTGTCGGAGGGGCAGTACTGAGGGAGCGACGTACTGTCGGAGGGGCAGTATTGAGGGAGTGCCGTACTGTCGGAGGAGCAGTACTGAGGGAGTGCCGCACTGTCGGAGGGGCAGTACTGAGGGAGTGACGCACTGTCGGAGGGGAAGTACTGAGGGAGTGACGTACTGTTAGAGGTTCGGTACTGAGGGACTGCTGCACTGTCGGAGGGGCAGTACTGAGGGAGTGCCGTAATGTCGGAGGGGCAGTACTGAGGGAGTGACGTACTGTCGGAGGGGCAGTATTGAGGGAGTGACGTACTGTCGGAGGGGCAGTACTGAGGGAGCCCCGCACTGTCGGAGGGGCAGTACTGAGGGAGTGCCGTACTGTCGGAGGGGCAGTACTGAGGGAGTCACGTAATGTCGGAGGGGCAGTACTGAGGGAGTGACGTACTTTCGGAGGGGCAGTACTGAGGGAGTGCCGTACTGTCGGAGGGGCAGTATTGAGGGAGTGACGTACTGTCGGAGGGGCAGTAATGAGGGAGTGATGTACTGTCGGAGGGGTAGTACTGAGGGAGTGCTGCACTGTCGGAGGGGCAGTACTGAGGGACTGACGTACTGTCGGAGGGACAGTACTGAGGGAGTGACGTACTGTCGGAAGGCCAGTACTGAGGGAGTGACGTACTGTCGGAGGGGCAGTACTGAGGGAGTGACGTACTGTCGGAGGGGCAGTACTGAGGGTGCGAGGTACTGTCGGAGGGGCAGTATTGAGGGAGCGACGTACTGTCGGAGGGGCAGTACTGAGGCAATGCCGTACTGTCGGGGGGGCAGTACTGAGGGAGTGACGTACTGTCGGAGGGGCAGTACTGAGGGAGTGCCGCACTGTCGGAGGGGCAGCACTGAGGGAGTGCCGTATTGCGCTGTCGGAGGGGAGGTACTGAGGGAGTGACGTACTGTCGGAGGGGCGGTACTGAGGGAGTGCCGTACTGTCGGAGGGGCGGTACTGAGGGAGTGCCGCACTGCCGGAGGGGCAGTACTGAGGGAGTGACGCACTGTCGGAGGGGCAGTACTGAGGGAGTGACGTACTGTCGGAGGGGCAGTACTGAGGGAGTGCTGCACTGTCGGAGGGGCAGTACTGAGGGAGTGACGTACTGTCGGAGGGGCAGTACTGAGGGAGTGACGTACTGTCGGTGGGGCAGTACTGAGGGAGTGACGTACTGTCGGAGGGGCAGTACTGAGGGAGTGACGTACTGTCGGAGGGGCAGTACTGAGGGAGTGACGTACTGTCGGAAGGGCAGTACTGAGGGAGTGACGCACTGTCGGAGGGGCAGTACTGAGGGAGTGACGTACTGTCGGAGGGGCAGTACTGAGGGAATGACGTACTGTCGGAGGGGCAGTACTGAGGGAGTGATATACTGTCGGAGGGGCACTACTGAGGGAGTGACGTACTGTCGGAGGGGCAGTACTGAGGGAGTGACGTACTGTCGGAGGGCCAGTACTGAAGGAGTGACGTACTGTCGGAGGGGCAGTACTGAGGGAGTGCCGTACTGTCTGAGGGGCAGTACTGAGGGAGTGACGTACTGCCGGAGGGGCAGTACTGAGGGAGACGTACTGTCGGAGGGCCAGTACTGAGGGAGTGCCGTACTGTCGGAGGGGCAGTGCTGAGGGACCCCGCACTTTCGGAGGGGCAGTACTGAGGGAGTGCCATACTGTCAGGGGGGGCAGTACTGAGGGAGTGACGTACTGTCGGAGAGGCAGTACTGAGGGAGTGACGTACTGTCGGAGGGACAGTACTGAGGGAGTGATATACTGTCAGAGCGGCAGTACTGAGGGAGTGCTGCACTGCGCTGTCAGAGGGGCAGTACTGAGGGAGTGACGTACTGTCGGAGGGGCAGTACTGAGGGAGTGCTGCACTGTCGGAGGGGCAGTACTGAGGGAGTGACGTTATGTCGGAGGGGCAGTACTGAGGGAGTGACGTACTGTCGGAAGGCCAGTCCTGAGGGAGTGACGTACTGTCGGAGGGGCAGTACTGAGGGAGACATACTGTCGGAAGGCCAGTCCTGAGGGAGTGACGTACTGTCGGAGGGGCAGTACTGAGGGAGTGACGTACTGCCGGAGGGGCAGTACTGAGGGAGACATACTGTCGGAGGGCCAGTACTGAGGGAGTGCCGTACTGTCGGAGGGGCAGTGCTGAGGGACCCCGCACTGTCGGAGGGGCAGTACTGAGGGAGTGCCATACTGTCAGGGGGGGCAGTACTGAGGGAGTGACGTACTGTCGGAGAGGCAGTGCTGAGGGAGTGACGTACTGTCGGAGGGACAGTACTGAGGGAGTGATGTACTGTCAGAGCGGCAGTACTGAGGGAGTGCTGCACTGCGCTGTCAGAGGGGCAGTACTGAGGGAGTGACGTACTGTCAGAGGGGCAGTACTGAGGGAGTGCTGCACTGTCGGAGGGGCAGTACTGAGCGAGTGACGTACTGTCGGAGGGGCAGTACTGAGGGAGTGACGTACTGTCGGAGGGGCAGTACTGAGGGAATGCTGAACTGTCGGAGGTGCAGAACTGAGGGAGTGACGTACTGTCGGAGGGGCAGTACTGAGGGAATGCTGCACTGTCGGAGGTGCAGAACTGAGGGAGTGACGTACTGTCGGAGGGGCAGTACTGAGGGAGTGCCGCACTGTCGGAGGGGCAGTACTGAGGGAGTGACGTACTGTCGGAGGGGCAGTATTGAGGGAGCGACGTACTGTCGGAGGGGCAGTACTGAGGGAGTGCCGTACTGTCGGAGGGGCAGTACTGAAGGAGTGACGTATTGTCGGAGGGGCGGTACTGACGGAGTGCCGTACTGTCGGAGGAGAAGTACTGAGGGAGTGCCGCACTGTCGGAGGGGCAGTACTGAGGGAGTGACGCACTGTCGGAGGGGCAGTACTGAGGGAGTGACGTACTGTTAGAGGGTCGGTACTGAGGGACTGCTGCACTGTCGGAGGGGCAGTACTGAGGGAGTGCCGTACTGTCGGAGGGGCAGTACTGAGGGAGTGACGTACTGTCGGAGGGGCAGTACTGAGGGAGTGACGTACTGTCGGAGGGGCAGTACTGAGGGAGCCCCGCACTGTCGGAGGGCCAGTACTGAAGGAGTGACGTACTGTCGGAGGGGCAGTACTGAGGGAGTGCCGTACTGTCTGAGGGGCAGTACTGAGGGAGTGACGTACTGCCGGAGGGGCAGTACTGAGGGAGACGTACTGTCGGAGGGCCAGTACTGAGGGAGTGCCGTACTGTCGGAGGGGCAGTGCTGAGGAACCCCGCACTTTCGGAGGGGCAGTACTGAGGGAGTGCCATACTGTCAGGGGGGGCAGTACTGAGGGAGTGACGTACTGTCGGAGAGGCAGTACTGAGGGAGTGACGTACTGTCGGAGGGACAGTACTGAGGGAGTAATGTACTGTCAGAGCGGCAGTACTGAGGGAGTGCTGCACTGCGCTGTCAGAGGGGCAGTACTGAGGGAGTGACGTACTGTCGGAGGGGCAGTACTGAGGGAGTGCTGCACTGTCGGAGGGGCAGTACCGAGGGAGTGCCATACTGTCGGAGGTGCAGTTCTGAGGGAGTGACGCACTGTCGGAGGGGCAGTACTGAGGGAGTGACGTACTGTCGGAAGGGCAGTACTGAGGGAGTGCCGTACTGTCGGAGGGGCAGTACTGAGGGAGCCCCGCACTGTCGGAGGGGCAGTACTGAGGGAGTGCCATACTGTCGGAGGGGCAGTACTGAGGGAGTGACGTACTGTCGGAGGGGCAGTACTGAGGGAGTGACGCACTGTCGGAGGGGCAGTACTGAGGGAGTGACGTACTGTCGGAGGGGCAGTACTGAGGGAGCGACGTACTGTCGGAGGGGCAGTACTGAGGGAGCGACGTACTGTCGGAGGGGCAGTATTGAGGGAGTGCCGTACTGTCGGAGGAGCAGTACTGAGGGAGTGCCGCACTGTCGGAGGGGCAGTACTGAGGGAGTGACGCACTGTCGGAGGGGCAGTACTGAGGGAGTGACGTACTGTTAGAGGGTCGGTACTGAGGGACTGCTGCACTGTCGGAGGGGCAGTACTGAGGGAGTGCCGTAATGTCGGAGGGGCAGTACTGAGGGAGTGACGTACTGTCGGAGGGGCAGTATTGAGGGAGTGACGTACTGTTGGAGGGGCAGTACTGAGGGAGCCCCGCACTGTCGGAGGGGCAGTACTGAGGGAGTGCCGTACTGTCGGAGGGGCAGTACTGAGGGAGTGACGTAATGTCGGAGGGGCAGTACTGAGGGAGTGACGTACTTTCGGAGGGGCAGTCCTGAGGGAGTGCCGTACTGTCGGAGGGGCAGTATTGAGGGAGTGACGTACTGTCGGAGGGGCAGTACTGAGGGAGTGACGTACTGTCGGAGGGGTAGTACTGAGGGAGTGCTGCACTGTCGGAGGGGCAGTACTGAGGGACTGACGTACTGTCGGAGGGACAGTACTGAGGGAGTGACGTACTGTCGGAAGGCCAGTACTGAGGGAGTGACGTACTGTCGGAGGGGCAGTACTGAGGGAGTGACGTACTGTCGGAGGGGCAGTACTGAGGGAGCGAGGTACTGTCGGAGGGGCAGTATTGAGGGAGCGACGTACTGTCGGAGGGGCAGTACTGAGGCAATGCCGTACTGTCGGGGGGGCAGTACTGAGGGAGTGACGTACTGTCGGAGGGGCAGTACTGAGGGAGTGCCGCACTGTCGGAGGGGCAGCACTGAGGGAGTGCCGTATTGCGCTGTCGGAGGGGAGGTACTGAGGGAGTGACGTACTGTCGGAGGGGCGGTACTGAGGGAGTGCCGTACTGTCGGAGGGGCGGTACTGAGGGAGTGCCGCACTGTCGGAGGGGCAGTATTGAGGGAGCGACGTACTGTCGGAGGGGCAGTACTGAGGGAGTGACGTACTGTCGGAGGGGCAGTACTGTGGGAGTGATGTACTGTCGGAGGGTCAGTACTGAGGGACTGACGTACTGTCGGAGGGACAGTACTGAGGGAGTGACGTACTGTCGGAAGGCCAGTACTGAGGGAGTGACGTACTGTCGGAGGGGCAGTACTGAGGGAGTGACGTACTGTCGGAGGGGCAGTACTGAGGGAGCGAGGTACTGTCGGAGGGGCAGTATTGAGGGAGCGACGTACTGTCGGAGGGGCAGTACTGAGGCAATGCCGTACTGTCGGGGGGGCAGTACTGAGGGAGTGACGTACTGTCGGAGGGGCAGTACTGAGGGAGTGCCGCACTGTCGGAGGGGCAGCACTGAGGGAGTGCCGTATTGCGCTGTCGGAGGGGAGGTACTGAGGGAGTGACGTACTGTCGGAGGGGCGGTACTGAGGGAGTGCCGTACTGTCGGAGGGGCGGTACTGAGGGAGTGCCGCACTGTCGGAGGGGCAGTACTGAGGGAGTGACGCACTGTCGGAGGGGCAGTACTGAGGGAGTGACGTACTGTCGGAGGGGCAGTACTGAGGGAGTGCTGCACTGTCGGAGGGGCAGTACTGAGGGAGTGACGTACTGTCGGAGGGGCAGTACTGAGGGAGTGACGTACTGTCGGTGGGGCAGTACTGAGGGAGTGACGTACTGTCGGAGGGGCAGTACTGAGGGAGTGACGTACTGTCGGAAGGGCAGTACTGAGGGAGTGACGTACTGTCGGAGGGGCAGTACTGAGGGAGTGACGTACTGTCGGAGGGGCAGTACTGAGGGAATGACGTACTGTCGGAGGGGCAGTACTGAGGGAGTGATATACTGTCGGAGGGGCACTACTGAGGGAGTGACGTACTGTCGGAGGGGCAGTACTGAGGGAGTGACGTACTGTCGGAGGGCCAGTACTGAAGGAGTGACGTACTGTCGGAGGGGCAGTACTGAGGGAGTGCCGTACTGTCTGAGGGGCAGTACTGAGGGAGTGACGTACTGCCGGAGGGGCAGTACTGAGGGAGACGTACTGTCGGAGGGCCAGTACTGAGGGAGTGCCGTACTGTCGGAGGGGCAGTGCTGAGGGACCCCGCACTTTCGGAGGGGCAGTACTGAGGGAGTGCCATACTGTCAGGGGGGGCAGTACTGAGGGAGTGACGTACTGTCGGAGAGGCAGTACTGAGGGAGTGACGTACTGTCGGAGGGACAGTACTGAGGGAGTGATGTACTGTCAGAGCGGCAGTACTGAGGGAGTGCTGCACTGCGCTGTCAGAGGGGCAGTACTGAGGGAGTGACGTACTGTCGGAGGGGCAGTACTGAGGGAGTGCTGCACTGTCGGAGGGGCAGTACCGAGGGAGTGACGTACTGTCGGAGGGGCAGTACTGAGGGAGTGACGTACTGTCGGAGGGGCAGTACTGAGGAAGTGCTGCACTGTCGGAGGGGCAGTACTGAGGGAGTGACGTACTGTCGGAGGGGCAGTCCTGAGGGAGTGCCGTACTGTCGGAGGGGCAGTACTGAGGGAGTGACGTACTGTCGGAGGGGCAGTACTGAGGGAGTGCCGCACTGTCGGAGGGGCAGTACTGAGGGAGTGCCGCACTGTCGGAGGGGCAGTACTGAGGGAGTGACGCACAGTCGGAGGGGCAGTACTGAGGGAGTGACGTACTGTCGGAGGGGCAGTACTGAGGGAGTGCTGCACTGTCGGAGGGGCAGTACTGAGGGAGTGCCGCACTGTCGGAGGGGCAGTCCTGAGGGAGTGCCGTACTGTCGGATGGGCAGTACTGAGGGAGTGACGTACTGTCGGAGGGGCAGTACTGAGGGAGTGACGTACTGTCGGAGGGGCAGTACTGAGGGAGCCCCGCACTGTCGGAGGGGCAGTACTGAGGGAGTGACGTACTGTCGGAAGGCCAGTCCTGAGGGAGTGACGTACTGTCGGAGGGGCAGTACTGAGGGAGTGACGTACTGCCGGAGGGGCAGTACTGAGGGAGACATACTGTCGGAAGGCCAGTCCTGAGGGAGTGACGTACTGTCGGAGGGGCAGTACTGAGGGAGTGACGTACTGCCGGAGGGGCAGTACTGAGGGAGACATACTGTCGGAGGGCCAGTACTGAGGGAGTGCTGCACTGTCGGAGGGGCAGTACTGAGGGAGTGACGTTATGTCGGAGGGGCAGTACTGAGGGAGTGACGTACTGTCGGAAGGCCAGTCCTGAGGGAGTGACGTACTGTCGGAGGGGCAGTACTGAGGGAGACATACTGTCGGAAGGCCAGTCCTGAGGGAGTGACGTACTGTCGGAGGGGCAGTACTGAGGGAGTGACGTACTGCCGGAGGGGCAGTACTGAGGGAGACATACTGTCGGAGGGCCAGTACTGAGGGAGTGCCGTACTGTCGGAGGGGCAGTGCTGAGGGACCCCGCACTGTCGGAGGGGCAGTACTGAGGGAGTGCCATACTGTCAGGGGGGGCAGTACTGAGGGAGTGACGTACTGTCGGAGAGGCAGTGCTGAGGGAGTGACGTACTGTCGGAGGGACAGTACTGAGGGAGTGATGTACTGTCAGAGCGGCAGTACTGAGGGAGTGCTGCACTGCGCTGTCAGAGGGGCAGTACTGAGGGAGTGACGTACTGTCAGAGGGGCAGTACTGAGGGAGTGCTGCACTGTCGGAGGGGCAGCACTGAGGGAGTGACGTACTGTCGGAGGGGCAGTACTGAGGGAGTGCCGTACTGTCGGAGGGGCAGTACTGAGGGAGTGACGCACTGTCGGAGGGGCAGTACTGAGGGAGTGACGTACTGCCGGAGGGGCAGTACTGAGGGAGTGCCGTACTGTCGGAGGGGCAGTACTGAGGGAGCCCCGCACTGTCGGAGGGGCAGTACTGAGGGAGTGCCATACTGTCGGAGGGGCAGTACTGAGGGAGTGATGTACTGTCGGAGGGTCAGTACTGAGGGAGTGACGTACTGTCGGAGGGGCAGTACTGAGGGAGTGCCGTACTGTCGGAGGGGCAGTACTGAGGGAGTGACGTACTGTCGGAGGGGCAGTACTGAGGGAGTGACGCACTGTCGGAGGGGCAGTACTGAGGGAGTGACGTACTGTCGGAGGGGCAGTACTGAGGGAGCGACGTACTGTCGGAGGGGCAGTACTGAGGGAGCGACGTACTGTCGGAGGGGCAGTATTGAGGGAGCGACGTACTGTCGGAGGGGCAGTACTGAGGGAGTGACGTACTGTCGGAGGGGCAGTACTGAGGGAGTGACGTACTGTCGGAGGGGCAGTACTGAGGGAGTGCCGTACTATCGGAGGGGCAGTACTGAGGGAGTGACGTACTGTCGGAGGGGCAGTACTGAGGGAGTGACGTACTGTCGGAGGGGCAGTACTGAGGGAGTGCCGTACTATCGGAGGGGCAGTACTGAGGGAGTGACGTACTGTCGGAGGGGCAGTACTGAGGGAGTGACGTACTGTCGGAGGGGCAGTACTGTGGGAGTGATGTACTGTCGGAGGGGCAGTACTGAGGGAGTGCCGTACTATCGGAGGGGCAGTACTGAGGGAGTGACGTACTGTCGGAGGGGCAGTACTGAGGGAGGGACGCACTGTCGGAGGGGCAGTACTGAGGGAGCGACGTACTGTCGGAGGGGCAGTACTGAGGGAGCGACGTACTGTCGGAGGGGCAGTACTGAGGGAGCGACGTACTGTCGGAGTGGCAGTACTGAGGGAGCGACGTACTGTCGGAGGGGCAGTACTGAGGGAGTGCCGTTCTGTCGGAGGGGCAGTACTGAGGGAGTGACGTACTGTCGGAGGGGCAGTACTGAGGGATTGCCGTACTGTCGGAGGGGCAGTACTGAGGGAATGCCATATTGCGCTGTCGGAGGGGAGGTACTGAGGGAGTGACGTACTGTCGGAGGGGCGGTACTGACGGAGTGCCGTACTGTCGGAGGGGCAGTACTGAGGGAGTGACGTACTGTCGGAGGGGCAGTACTGAGGGAGCGACGTACTGTCGGAGGGGCAGTATTGAGGGAGTGCCGTACTGTCGGAGGAGCAGTACTGAGGGAGTGCCGCACTGTCGGAGGGGCAGTACTGAGGGAGTGACGCACTGTCGGAGGGGCAGTACTGAGGGAGTGACGTACTGTTAGAGGGTCGGTACTGAGGGACTGCTGCACTGTCGGAGGGGCAGTACTGAGGGAGTGCCGTAATGTCGGAGGGGCAGTACTGAGGGAGTGACGTACTGTCGGAGGGGCAGTATTGAGGGAGTGACGTACTGTTGGAGGGGCAGTACTGAGGGAGCCCCGCACTGTCGGAGGGGCAGTACTGAGGGAGTGCCGTACTGTCGGAGGGGCAGTACTGAGGGAGTGACGTAATGTCGGAGGGGCAGTACTGAGGGAGTGACGTACTTTCGGAGGGGCAGTACTGAGGGAGTGCCGTACTGTCGGAGGGGCAGTATTGAGGGAGTGACGTACTGTCGGAGGGGCAGTACTGAGGGAGTGACGTACTGTCGGAGGGGTAGTACTGAGGGAGTGCTGCACTGTCGGAGGGGCAGTACTGAGGGACTGACGTACTGTCGGAGGGACAGTACTGAGGGAGTGACGTACTGTCGGAAGGCCAGTACTGAGGGAGTGACGTACTGTCGGAGGGGCAGTACTGAGGGAGTGACGTACTGTCGGAGGGGCAGTACTGAGGGAGCGAGGTACTGTCGGAGGGGCAGTATTGAGGGAGCGACGTACTGTCGGAGGGGCAGTACTGAGGCAATGCCGTACTGTCGGGGGGGCAGTACTGAGGGAGTGACGTACTGTCGGAGGGGCAGTACTGAGGGAGTGCCGCACTGTCGGAGGGGCAGCACTGAGGGAGTGCCGTATTGCGCTGTCGGAGGGGAGGTACTGAGGGAGTGACGTACTGTCGGAGGGGCGGTACTGAGGGAGTGCCGTACTGTCGGAGGGGCGGTACTGAGGGAGTGCCGCACTGTCGGAGGGGCAGTATTGAGGGAGCGACGTACTGTCGGAGGGGCAGTACTGAGGGAGTGACGTACTGTCGGAGGGGCAGTACTGTGGGAGTGATGTACTGTCGGAGGGTCAGTACTGAGGGACTGACGTACTGTCGGAGGGACAGTACTGAGGGAGTGACGTACTGTCGGAAGGCCAGTACTGAGGGAGTGACGTACTGTCGGAGGGGCAGTACTGAGGGAGTGACGTACTGTCGGAGGGGCAGTACTGAGGGAGCGAGGTACTGTCGGAGGGGCAGTATTGAGGGAGCGACGTACTGTCGGAGGGGCAGTACTGAGGCAATGCCGTACTGTCGGGGGGGCAGTACTGAGGGAGTGACGTACTGTCGGAGGGGCAGTACTGAGGGAGTGCCGCACTGTCGGAGGGGCAGCACTGAGGGAGTGCCGTATTGCGCTGTCGGAGGGGAGGTACTGAGGGAGTGACGTACTGTCGGAGGGGCGGTACTGAGGGAGTGCCGTACTGTCGGAGGGGCGGTACTGAGGGAGTGCCGCACTGTCGGAGGGGCAGTACTGAGGGAGTGACGCACTGTCGGAGGGGCAGTACTGAGGGAGTGACGTACTGTCGGAGGGGCAGTACTGAGGGAGTGCTGCACTGTCGGAGGGGCAGTACTGAGGGAGTGACGTACTGTCGGAGGGGCAGTACTGAGGGAGTGACGTACTGTCGGTGGGGCAGTACTGAGGGAGTGACGTACTGTCGGAGGGGCAGTACTGAGGGAGTGACGTACTGTCGGAAGGGCAGTACTGAGGGAGTGACGCACTGTCGGAGGGGCAGTACTGAGGGAGTGACGTACTGTCGGAGGGGCAGTACTGAGGGAATGACGTACTGTCGGAGGGGCAGTACTGAGGGAGTGATGTACTGTCGGAGGGGCACTACTGAGGGAGTGACGTACTGTCGGAGGGGCAGTACTGAGGGAGTGACGTACTGTCGGAGGGCCAGTACTGAAGGAGTGACGTACTGTCGGAGGGGCAGTACTGAGGGAGTGCCGTACTGTCTGAGGGGCAGTACTGAGGGAGTGACGTACTGCCGGAGGGGCAGTACTGAGGGAGACGTACTGTCGGAGGGCCAGTACTGAGGGAGTGCCGTACTGTCGGAGGGGCAGTGCTGAGGGACCCCGCACTTTCGGAGGGGCAGTACTGAGGGAGTGCCATACTGTCAGGGGGGGCAGTACTGAGGGAGTGACGTACTGTCGGAGAGGCAGTACTGAGGGAGTGACGTACTGTCGGAGGGACAGTACTGAGGGAGTGATGTACTGTCAGAGCGGCAGTACTGAGGGAGTGCTGCACTGCGCTGTCAGAGGGGCAGTACTGAGGGAGTGACGTACTGTCGGAGGGGCAGTACTGAGGGAGTGCTGCACTGTCGGAGGGGCAGTACCGAGGGAGTGACGTACTGTCGGAGGGGCAGTACTGAGGAAGTGACGTACTGTCGGAGGGTCAGTACTGAGGAAGTGCTGCACTGTCGGAGGGGCAGTACTGAGGGAGTGACGTACTGTCGGAGGGGCAGTCCTGAGGGAGTGCCGTACTGTCGGAGGGGCAGTACTGAGGGAGTGACGTACTGTCGGAGGGGCAGTACTGAGGGAGTGCCGCACTGTCGGAGGGGCAGTACTGAGGGAGTGCCGCACTGTCGGAGGGGCAGTACTGAGGGAGTGACGCACAGTCGGAGGGGCAGTACTGAGGGAGTGACGTACTGTCGGAGGGGCAGTACTGAGGGAGTGCTGCACTGTCGGAGGGGCAGTACTGAGGGAGTGCCGCACTGTCGGAGGGGCAGTCCTGAGGGAGTGCCGTACTGTCGGATGGGCAGTACTGAGGGAGTGACGTACTGTCGGAGGGGCAGTACTGAGGGAGTGACGTACTGTCGGAGGGGCAGTACTGAGGGAGCCCCGCACTGTCGGAGGGGCAGTACTGAGGGAGTGACGTACTGTCGGAAGGCCAGTCCTGAGGGAGTGACGTACTGTCGGAGGGGCAGTACTGAGGGAGTGACGTACTGCCGGAGGGGCAGTACTGAGGGAGACATACTGTCGGAAGGCCAGTCCTGAGGGAGTGACGTACTGTCGGAGGGGCAGTACTGAGGGAGTGACGTACTGCCGGAGGGGCAGTACTGAGGGAGACATACTGTCGGAGGGCCAGTACTGAGGGAGTGCTGCACTGTCGGAGGGGCAGTACTGAGGGAGTGACGTTATGTCGGAGGGGCAGTACTGAGGGAGTGACGTACTGTCGGAAGGCCAGTCCTGAGGGAGTGACGTACTGTCGGAGGGGCAGTACTGAGGGAGACATACTGTCGGAAGGCCAGTCCTGAGGGAGTGACGTACTGTCGGAGGGGCAGTACTGAGGGAGTGACGTACTGCCGGAGGGGCAGTACTGAGGGAGACATACTGTCGGAGGGCCAGTACTGAGGGAGTGCCGTACTGTCGGAGGGGCAGTGCTGAGGGACCCCGCACTGTCGGAGGGGCAGTACTGAGGGAGTGCCATACTGTCAGGGGGGGCAGTACTGAGGGAGTGACGTACTGTCGGAGAGGCAGTGCTGAGGGAGTGACGTACTGTCGGAGGGACAGTACTGAGGGAGTGATGTACTGTCAGAGCGGCAGTACTGAGGGAGTGCTGCACTGCGCTGTCAGAGGGGCAGTACTGAGGGAGTGACGTACTGTCAGAGGGGCAGTACTGAGGGAGTGCTGCACTGTCGGAGGGGCAGCACTGAGGGAGTGACGTACTGTCGGAGGGGCAGTACTGAGGGAGTGCCGTACTGTCGGAGGGGCAGTACTGAGGGAGTGACGCACTGTCGGAGGGGCAGTACTGAGGGAGTGACGTACTGCCGGAGGGGCAGTACTGAGGGAGTGCCGTACTGTCGGAGGGGCAGTACTGAGGGAGCCCCGCACTGTCGGAGGGGCAGTACTGAGGGAGTGCCATACTGTCGGAGGGGCAGTACTGAGGGAGTGATGTACTGTCGGAGGGTCAGTACTGAGGGAGTGACGTACTGTCGGAGGGGCAGTACTGAGGGAGTGCCGTACTGTCGGAGGGGCAGTACTGAGGGAGTGACGTACTGTCGGAGGGGCAGTACTGAGGGAGTGACGCACTGTCGGAGGGGCAGTACTGAGGGAGTGACGTACTGTCGGAGGGGCAGTACTGAGGGAGCGACGTACTGTCGGAGGGGCAGTACTGAGGGAGCGACGTACTGTCGGAGGGGCAGTATTGAGGGAGCGACGTACTGTCGGAGGGGCAGTACTGAGGGAGTGACGTACTGTCGGAGGGGCAGTACTGAGGGAGTGACGTACTGTCGGAGGGGCAGTACTGAGGGAGTGCCGTACTATCGGAGGGGCAGTACTGAGGGAGTGACGTACTGTCGGAGGGGCAGTACTGAGGGAGTGACGTACTGTCGGAGGGGCAGTACTGAGGGAGTGCCGTACTATCGGAGGGGCAGTACTGAGGGAGTGACGTACTGTCGGAGGGGCAGTACTGAGGGAGTGACGTACTGTCGGAGGGGCAGTACTGTGGGAGTGATGTACTGTCGGAGGGTCAGTACTGAGGGAGTGACGTACTGTCGGAGGGGCAGTACTGAGGGAGTGCCGTACTATCGGAGGGGCAGTACTGAGGGAGTGACGTACTGTCGGAGGGGCAGTACTGAGGGAGTGACGCACTGTCGGAGGGGCAGTACTGAGGGAGCGACGTACTGTCGGAGGGGCAGTACTGAGGGAGCGACGTACTGTCGGAGGGGCAGTACTGAGGGAGCGACGTACTGTCGGAGTGGCAGTACTGAGGGAGCGACGTACTGTCGGAGGGGCAGTACTGAGGGAGTGCCGTTCTGTCGGAGGGGCGGTACTGAGGGAGTGACGTACTGTCGGAGGGGCAGTACTGAGGGATTGCCGTACTGTCGGAGGGGCAGTACTGAGGGAATGCCATATTGCGCTGTCGGAGGGGAGGTACTGAGGGAGTGACGTACTGTCGGAGGGGCGGTACTGACGGAGTGCCGTACTGTCGGAGGGGCAGTACTGAGGGAGTGACGTACTGTCAGAGGGGCAGTACTGAGGGAGTGCCGTACTGTCGGAGGGGCAGTACTGAGGGAGTGACGTACTGTCGGAGGGGCAGTACTGAGGGAGTGCCGTACTGTCGGAGAGGCAGTACTGAGGGAGTGCCGTACTGTCGGAGGGGCAGTACTGAGGGAGTGTCGCATGTCGGAGGGGCAGTACTGGGGGAGTGACGTACTGTCGGAGGGGCAGTACTGAGGGAGTGACGTACTGTCGGGGGGGCAGTACTGAGGGAGTGACGTACTGTCGGAGGGGCAGTACTGAGGGAGCGACGTACTGTCGGAGGGGCAGTATTGAGGGAGCGACGTACTGTCGGAGGGGCAGTACTGAGGGAGTGCCGTATTGCGCTGTCGGAGGGGAGGTACTGAGGGAGTGACGTACTGTCGGAGGGGCGGTACTGACGGAGGAGCAGTACTGAGGGAGTGCCGCACTGTCGGAGGGGCAGTACTGAGGGAGTGACGCACTGTCGGAGGGGCAGTACTGAGGGAGTGACGTACTGTCGGAGGGGCAGTACTGAGGGACTCCTGCACTGTCGGAGAGGCAGTACTGAGGGAGTGCCGTACTGTCGGAGGGGCAGTACTGAGGGAGTGACGTACTGTCGGAGCGGCAGTACTGAGGGAGTGACGTACTGTCGGAGGGGCAGTACTGAGGGAGTGACGTACTGTCGGAGGGGCAGTACTGAGGGAGTGACGTACTGTCGGAGGGGCAGTACTGAGGGAGTGACGTACTGTCGGAGGGGCAGTACTGAGGGAGTGACGTACTGTCGGAGGGGCAGCACTGAGGGAGTGACGTACTGTCGGAGGGGCAGTACTGAGGGAGTGCCGTACTGTCGGAGGGGCAGTACTGAGGGAGTGACGCACTGTCGGAGGGGCAGTACTGAGGGAGCCCCGCACTGTCGGAGGGGCAGTACTGAGGGAGTGCCATACTGTCGGAGGGGCAGTACTGAGGGAGTGATGTACTGTCGGAGGGTCAGTACTGAGGGAGTGACGTACTGTCGGAGGGGCAGTACTGAGGGAGTGCCGTACTGTCGGAGGGGCAGTACTGAGGGAGTGACGTACTGTCGGAGGGGCAGTACTGAGGGAGTGACGCACTGTCGGAGGGGCAGTACTGAGGGAGTGACGTACTGTCGGAGGGGCAGTACTGAGGGAGCGACGTACTGTCGGAGGGGCAGTACTGAGGGAGCGACGTACTGTCGGAGGGGCAGTATTGAGGGAGCGACGTACTGTCGGAGGGGCAGTACTGAGGGAGTGCCGTACTGTCGGAGGGGCAGTACTGAGGGAGTGACGTACTGTCGGAGGGGCGGTACTGACGGAGTGCCGTACTGTCGGCGGAGCAGTAATGAGGGAGTGCCGCACTGTCGGAGGGGCAGTACTGAGGGAGTGACGCACTGTCGGAGGGGCAGTACTGAGGGAGTGACGTACTGTCGGAGGGGCAGTACTGAGGCACTGCTGCACTGTCGGAGGGGCAGTACTGAGGGAGTGCCGTACTGTCGGAGGGGCAGTACTGAGGGAGTGACGGACTGTCGGAGGGGCAGTACTGAGGGAGTGACGTACTGTCGGAGGGGCAGTACTGAGGGAGCCCCGCACTGTCGGAGGGGCAGTATTGAGGGAGTGCCGTACTGTCGGAGGGGCAGTACTGAGGGAGTGACGTACTGTCGGAGGGGCAGTACTGAGGGAGTGACGTACTGTCGGAGGGGCAGTACTGAGGGAGCGACGTACTGTCGGAGGGGCAGTATTGAGGGAGCGACGTACTGTCGGAGGGGCAGTACTGAGGGAGTGCCGTACTGTCGGATGGGCAGTACTGAGGGAGTGCCGTTCTGTCGGAGGGGCAGTACTGAGGGAGTGACGTACTGTCGGAGGGGCAGTACTGAGGGAGTGCCGTACTGTCGGAGTGGCAGTACTGAGGGAGTGCCGTATTGCGCTGTCGGAGGGGAGGTACTGAGGGAGTGACGTACTGTCGGAGGGGCAGTACTGAGGGAGTGACGTACTGTCGGAGGGGCAGTACTGAGGGAGTGCCGTACTGTCGGAGTGGCAGTACTGAGGGAGTGCCGTATTGCGCTGTCGGAGGGGAGGTACTGAGGGAGTGACGTACTGTCGTAGGGGGCGGTACTGACGGAGTGCCGTACTGTCGGAGGAGCAGTACTGAGGGAGTGCCGCACTGTCGGAGGGGCAGTTTTGAGGGAGCGACGTACTGTCGGAGGGGCAGTACTGAGGCAGTGCCGTACTGTCGGGGGGGCAGTACTGAGGGAGCGACGTACTGTCGGAGGGGCAGTACTGAGGGAGTGACGTACTGTCGGAGGGGCAGTACTGAGGGAGCGACGTACTGTCGGAGGGGCAGTATTGAGGGAGCGACGTACTTTTGGAGGGGCAGTACTGAGGGAGTGCCTTACTGTCGGAGGGGCAGTACTGAGGGATTGCCGTATTGCGCTGTCGGAGGGGAGGTACTGAGGGAGTGACGTACTGTCGGAGGGGCAGTACTGAGGGAGTGCCGCACTGTCGGAGGGGCAGTACTGAGGGAGTGACGTACTGTCGGAGGGACAGTACTGAGGGAGTGACGTACTGTCGGAGGGGCAGTACTGAGGGAGCGACGTACTGTCGGAGGGGCAGTATTGAGGGAGCGACGTACTGTCGGAGGGGCAGTACTGAGGGAGTGCCGTATTGCGCTGTCGGAGGGGAGGTACTGAGGGTGTGACGTACTGTCGGAGGGGCGGTACTGAGGGAGTGACGCACTGTCGGAGAGGCAGTACTGAGGGAGTGCCGTACTGTCGGAGGGGCAGTACTGAGGGAGTGACGTACTGTCGGAGGGGCAGTACTGAGGGAGTGACGTACTGTCGGAGGGGCAGTACTGAGAGAGTGCTGCACTGTCGGAGGGGCAGTACTGAGGGAGTGACGTACTGTCGGAGGGACAGTACTGAGGGAGTGACGTACTGTCGGAGGGGCAGTACTGAGGGAGTGCCGTACTGTCGGAGGGGCAGTACTGAGGGAGTGCCGTACTGTCGGAGGGGCAGTACTGAGGGAGTGACGTACTGTCGCAGGGGCAGTACTGAGGGAGTGACGTACTGTCGCAGGGGCAGTACTGAGGGAGTGACGTACTGTCGGAGGGGCAGCACTGAGGGAGTGACGCACTGTCGGAGGGGCAGTACTGAGGGAGTGCCGTACTGTCGGAGGGGCAGTACTGAGGGAGTGACGCACTGTCGGAGGGGCAGTACTGAGGGAGTGACGTACTGCCGGAGGGGCAGTACTGAGGGAGTGCCGTACTGTCGGAGGGGCAGTACTGAGGGAGCCCCGCACTGTCGGAGGGGCAGTACTGAGGGAGTGCCGTACTGTCGGAGGGGCAGTTCTGAGGGAGTGACGCACTGTCGGAGGGGCAGTACCGAGGGAGTGACGTACTGTCGGAGGGGCAGTACTGAGGGAGTGACGTACTGTCGGAGGGGCAGTACTGAGGGAGCCCCGCACTGTCGGAGGGGCAGTACTGAGGGAGTGCCGTACTGTCGGAGGGGCAGTACTGAGGGAGTGACGTACTGTCGGAGGGGCAGTACTGAGGGACTGACGCACTGTCGGAGGGGCGGTACTGAGGCAGTGACGTACTGTCGGAGGGGCAGTACTGAGGGAGTGACGTACTGTCGGAGGGGCAGTACTGAGGGAGCGACGTACTGTCGGAGGGGCAGTACTGAGGGAGTGCCGTACTGTCGGAGGGGCAGTACTGAGGGAGTGACGTACTGTCGGAGGGGCAGTAGAGGGAGTGACGTACTGTCGGCGGGGCGGTACTGAGGGAGTGACGTACTGTCGGAGGGGCAGTACTGAGGGAGTGCCGTACTGTCGGAGGGGTAGTACTGAGGGAGTGCCGTATTGCGCTGTCGGAGGGGAGGTACTGAGGGAGTGACGTACTGTCGGAGGGGCAGTACTGAGGGAGTGCCGTACTGTCGGAGGAGCAGTACTGAGGGAGTGCCGCACTGTCGGAGGGGCAGTACTGAGGGAGTGACGTACTGTCGGAGGGGCAGTACTGAGGGAGTGACGTACTGTCGGAGGGGCAGTACTGAGGGAGCGACGTACTGTCGGAGGGGCAGTATTGAGGGAGCGACGTACTGTCGGAGGGGCAGTACTGAGGGAGTGCCGTATTGCGCTGTCGGAGGGGAGGTACTGAGGGAGTGACGTACTGTCGGAGGGGCGGTACTGAGGGAGTGACGTACTGTCGGAGGGGCAGTACTGAGGGAGTGAGGTACTGTCGGAGGGGCAGTACTGAGGGAGTGACGTACTGTCGGAGGGGCAGTACTGAGAGAGTGCTGCACTGTCGGAGGGGCAGTACTGAGGGAGTGACGTACTGTCGGAGGGGCAGTACTGAGGGAGTGCCGTACTGTCGGAGGGGCAGTACTGAGGGAGTGACGTACTGTCGGAGGGGCAGTACTGAGGGAGTGCCGTACTGTCGGAGGGGCAGTACTGAGGGAGTGCCGTACTGTCGGAGGGGCAGTACTGAGGGAGTGACGTACTGTCGCAGGGGCAATACTGAGCGAGTGACGTACTGTCGGAGGGGCAGTACTGAGGGAGTGCCGTACTGTCGGAGGGGCAGTACTGAGGGAGTGACGCACTGTCGGAGGGGCAGTACTGAGGGAGTGACGTACTGCCGGAGGGGCAGTACTGAGGGAGTGCCGTACTGTCGGAGGGGCAGTACTGAGGGAGCCCCGCACTGTCGGAGGGGCAGTACTGAGGGAGTGCCATACTGTCGGAGGTGCAGTTCTGAGGGAGTGACGCACTGTCGGAGGGGCAGTACTGAGGGAGTGACGTACTGTCGGAAGGGCAGTACTGAGGGAGTGCCGTACTGTCGGAGGGGCAGTACTGAGGGAGCCCCGCACTGTCGGAGGGGCAGTACTGAGGGAGTGCCATACTGTCGGAGGGGCAGTACTGAGGGAGTGACGTACTGTCGGAGGGGCAGTACTGAGGGAGTGACGCACTGTCGGAGGGGCAGTACTGAGGGAGTGACGTACTGTCGGAGGGGCAGTACTGAGGGAGTGACGTACTGTCGGAGGGGCAGTACTGAGGGAGCGACGTACTGTCGGAGGGGCAGTATTGAGGGAGTGCCGTACTGTCGGAGGAGCAGTACTGAGGGAGTGCCGCACTGTCGGAGGGGCAGTACTGAGGGAGTGACGCACTGTCGGAGGGGCAGTACTGAGGGAGTGACGTACTGTTAGAGGGTCGGTACTGAGGGACTGCTGCACTGTCGGAGGGGCAGTACTGAGGGAGTGCCGTAATGTCGGAGGGTCAGTACTGAGGGAGTGACGTACTGTCGGAGGGGCAGTATTGAGGGAGTGACGTACTGTCGGAGCGGCAGTACTGAGGGAGCCCCGCACTGTCGGAGGGGCAGTACTGAGGGAGTGCCGTACTGTCGGAGGGGCAGTACTGAGGGAGTCACGTAATGTCGGAGGGGCAGTACTGAGGGAGTGACGTACTTTCGGAGGGGCAGTACTGAGGGAGTGCCGTACTGTCGGAGGGGCAGTATTGAGGGAGTGACGTACTGTCGGAGGGGCAGTAATGAGGGAGTGACGTACTGTCGGAGGGGTAGTACTGAGGGAGTGCTGCACTGTCGGAGGGGCAGTACTGAGGGACTGACGTACTGTCGGAGGGACAGTACTGAGGGAGTGACGTACTGTCGGAAGGCCAGTACTGAGGGAGTGACGTACTGTCGGAGGGGCAGTACTGAGGGAGTGACGTACTGTCGGAGGGGCAGTACTGAGGGAGCGAGGTACTGTCGGAGGGGCAGTATTGAGGGAGCGACGTACTGTCGGAGGGGCAGTACTGAGGCAATGCCGTACTGTCGGGGGGGCAGTACTGAGGGAGTGACGTACTGTCGGAGGGGCAGTACTGAGGGAGTGCCGCACTGTCGGAGGGGCAGCACTGAGGGAGTGCCGTATTGCGCTGTCGGAGGGGAGGTACTGAGGGAGTGACGTACTGTCGGAGGGGCGGTACTGAGGGAGTGCCGTACTGTCGGAGGGGCGGTACTGAGGGAGTGCCGCACTGTCGGAGGGGCAGTACTGAGGGAGTGACGCACTGTCGGAGGGGCAGTACTGAGGGAGTGACGTACTGTCGGAGGGGCAGTACTGAGGGAGTGCTGCACTGTCGGAGGGGCAGTACTGAGGGAGTGACGTACTGTCGGAGGGGCAGTACTGAGGGAGTGACGTACTGTCGGTGGGGCAGTACTGAGGGAGTGACGTAC
Source organism: Pristiophorus japonicus (assembly GCF_044704955.1). Classification (NCBI taxonomy): domain Eukaryota; kingdom Metazoa; phylum Chordata; class Chondrichthyes; family Pristiophoridae; genus Pristiophorus; species Pristiophorus japonicus. Next base: position 181,188 of record NW_027252329.1, on the reverse strand, counting down.
TGTCGGAGGGGCAGTACTGAGGGAGTGACGTACTGTCGGAGGGGCAGTACTGAGGGAGTGACGTACTGTCGGAAGGGCAGTACTGAGGGAGTGACGCACTGTCGGAGGGGCAGTACTGAGGGAGTGACGTACTGTCGGAGGGGCAGTACTGAGGGAATGACGTACTGTCGGAGGGGCAGTACTGAGGGAGTGATATACTGTCGGAGGGGCACTACTGAGGGAGTGACGTACTGTCGGAGGGGCAGTACTGAGGGAGTGACGTACTGTCGGAGGGCCAGTACTGAAGGAGTGACGTACTGTCGGAGGGGCAGTACTGAGGGAGTGCCGTACTGTCTGAGGGGCAGTACTGAGGGAGTGACGTACTGCCGGAGGGGCAGTACTGAGGGAGACGTACTGTCGGAGGGCCAGTACTGAGGGAGTGCCGTACTGTCGGAGGGGCAGTGCTGAGGGACCCCGCACTTTCGGAGGGGCAGTACTGAGGGAGTGCCATACTGTCAGGGGGGGCAGTACTGAGGGAGTGACGTACTGTCGGAGAGGCAGTACTGAGGGAGTGACGTACTGTCGGAGGGACAGTACTGAGGGAGTGATGTACTGTCAGAGCGGCAGTACTGAGGGAGTGCTGCACTGCGCTGTCAGAGGGGCAGTACTGAGGGAGTGACGTACTGTCGGAGGGGCAGTACTGAGGGAGTGACGTACTGTCGGAGGGGCAGTACTGAGGGAGCGACGTACTGTCGGAGGGGCAGTATTGAGGGAGCGACGTACTGTCGGAGGGGCAGTACTGAGGGAGTGCCGTACTGTCGGAGGGGCAGTACTGAGGGAGTGCCGTTCTGTCGGAGGGGCAGTACTGAGGGAGTGACGTACTGTCGGAGGGGCAGTACTGAGGGAGTGCCGTACTGTCGGAGTGGCAGTACTGAGGGAGTGCCGTATTGCGCTGTCGGAGGGGAGGTACTGAGGGAGTGACGTACTGTCGGAGGGGCAGTACTGAGGGAGTGCCGTACTGTCGGAGTGGCAGTACTGAGGGAGTGCCGTATTGCGCTGTCGGAGGGGAGGTACTGAGGGCGTGACGTACTGTCGTAGGGGGCGGTACTGACGGAGTGCCGTACTGTCGGAGGAGCAGTACTGAGGGAGTGCCGCACTGTCGGAGGGGCAGTTTTGAGGGAGCGACGTACTGTCGGAGGGGCAGTACTGAGGCAGTGCCGTACTGTCGGGGGGGCAGTACTGAGGGAGTGACGTACTGTCGGAGGGGCAGTACTGAGGGAGCGACGTACTGTCGGAGGGGCAGTATTGAGGGAGCGACGTACTTTTGGAGGGGCAGTACTGAGGGAGTGCCTTACTGTCGGAGGGGCAGTACTGAGGGAGTGCCGTATTGCGCTGTCAGAGGGGAGGTACTGAGGGAGTGACGTACTGTCGGAGGGGCAGTACTGAGGGAGTGCCGCACTGTCGGAGGGGCAGTACTGAGGGAGTGACGTACTGTCGGAGGGACAGTACTGAGGGAGTGACGTACTGTCGGAGGGGCAGTACTGAGGGAGCGACGTACTGTCGGAGGGGCAGTATTGAGGGAGCGACGTACTGTCGGAGGGGCAGTACTGAGGGAGTGCCGTATTGCGCTGTCGGAGGGGAGGTACTGAGGGTGTGACGTACTGTCGGAGGGGCGGTACTGAGGGAGTGACGCACTGTCGGAGAGGCAGTACTGAGGGAGTGCCGTACTGTCGGAGGGGCAGTACTGAGGGAGTGACGTACTGTCGGAGGGGCAGTACTGAGGGAGTGACGTACTGTCGGAGGGGCAGTACTGAGAGAGTGCCGCACTGTCGGAGGGGCAGTACTGAGGGAGTGACGTACTGTCGGAGGGACAGTACTGAGGGAGTGACGTACTGTCGGAGGGGCAGTACTGAGGGAGTGCCGTACTGTCGGAGGGGCAGTACTGAGGGAGTGCCGTACTGTCGGAGGGGCAGTACTGAGGGAGTGACGTACTGTCGCAGGGGCAGTACTGAGGGAGTGACGTACTGTCGCAGGGGCAATACTGAGGGAGTGACGTACTGTCGCAGGGGCAGTACTGAGGGAGTGACGTACTGTCGGAGGGGCAGCACTGAGGGAGTGACGCACTGTCGGAGGGGCAGTACTGAGGGAGTGCCGTACTGTCGGAGGGGCAGTACTGAGGGAGTGACGCACTGTCGGAGGGGCAGTACTGAGGGAGTGACGTACTGCCGGAGGGGCAGTACTGAGGGAGTGCCGTACTGTCGGAGGGGCAGTACTGAGGGAGCCCCGCACTGTCGGAGGGGCAGTACTGAGGGAGTGCCGTACTGTCGGAGGGGTAGTTCTGAGGGAGTGACGCACTGTCGGAGGGGCAGTACTGAGGGAGTGACGTACTGTCGGAGGGGCAGTACTGAGGGAGTGACGTACTGTCGGAGGGGCAGTACTGAGGGAGCCCCGCACTGTCGGAGGGGCAGTACTGAGGGAGTGCCGTACTGTCGGAGGGGCAGTACTGAGGGAGTGACGTACTGTCGGAGGGGCAGTACTGAGGGAGTGACGCACTGTCGGAGGGGCGGTACTGAGGCAGTGACGTACTGTCGGAGGGGCAGTACTGAGGGAGTGACGTACTGTCGGAGGGGCGGTACTGAGGGAGCGACGTACTGTCGGAGGGGCAGTACTGAGGGAGTGCCGTACTGTCGGAGGGGCAGTACTGAGGGAGTGACGTACTGTCGGAGGGGCAGTAGAGGGAGTGACGTACTGTCGGCGGGGCGGTACTGAGGGAGTGACGTACTGTCGGAGGGGCAGTACTGAGGGAGTGCCGTACTGTCGGAGGGGTAGTACTGAGGGAGTGCCGTATTGCGCTGTCGGAGGGGAGGTACTGAGGGAGTGACGTACTGTCGGAGGGGCAGTACTGAGGGAGTGCCGTACTGTCGGAGGAGCAGTACTGAGGGAGTGCCGCACTGTCGGAGGGGCAGTACTGAGGGAGTGACGTACTGTCGGAGGGGCAGTACTGAGGGAGTGACGTACTGTCGGAGGGGCAGTACTGAGGGAGCGACGTACTGTCGGAGGGGCAGTATTGATGGAGCGACGTACTGTCGGAGGGGCAGTACTGAGGGAGTGCCGTATTGCGCTGTCGGAGGGGAGGTACTGAGGGAGTGACGTACTGTCGGAGGGGCGGTACTGAGGGAGTGACGTACTGTCGGAGGGGCAGTACTGAGGGAGTGAGGTACTGTCGGAGGGGCAGTACTGAGGGAGTGACGTACTGTCGGAGGGGCAGTACTGAGAGAGTGCTGCACTGTCGGAGGGGCAGTACTGAGGGAGTGACGTACTGTCGGAGGGGCAGTACTGAGGGAGTGCCGTACTGTCGGAGGGGCAGTACTGAGGGAGTGACGTACTGTCGGAGGGGCAGTACTGAGGGAGTGCCGTACTGTCGGAGGGGCAGTACTGAGGGAGTGCCGTACTGTCGGAGGGGCAGTACTGAGGGAGTGACGTACTGTCGCAGGGGCAATACTGAGGGAGTGACGTACTGTCGGAGGGGCAGTACTGAGGGAGTGCCGTACTGTCGGAGGGGCAGTACTGAGGGAGTGACGTATTGCGCTGTCAGAGGGGAGGTACTGAGGGAGTGACGTACTGTCGGAGGGGCAGTACTGAGGGAGTGCCGCACTGTCGGAGGGGCAGTACTGAGGGAGTGACGTACTGTCGGAGGGACAGTACTGAGGGAGTGACGTACTGTCGGAGGGGCAGTACTGAGGGAGCGACGTACTGTCGGAGGGGCAGTATTGAGGGAGCGACGTACTGTCGGAGGGGCAGTACTGAGGGAGTGCCGTATTGCGCTGTCGGAGGGGAGGTACTGAGGGTGTGACGTACTGTCGGAGGGGCGGTACTGAGGGAGTGACGCACTGTCGGAGAGGCAGTACTGAGGGAGTGCCGTACTGTCGGAGGGGCAGTACTGAGGGAGTGACGTACTGTCGGAGGGGCAGTACTGAGGGAGTGACGTACTGTCGGAGGGGCAGTACTGAGAGAGTGCCGCACTGTCGGAGGGGCAGTACTGAGGGAGTGACGTACTGTCGGAGGGACAGTACTGAGGGAGTGACGTACTGTCGGAGGGGCAGTACTGAGGGAGTGCCGTACTGTCGGAGGGGCAGTACTGAGGGAGTGCCGTACTGTCGGAGGGGCAGTACTGAGGGAGTGACGTACTGTCGCAGGGGCAGTACTGAGGGAGTGACGTACTGTCGCAGGGGCAATACTGAGGGAGTGACGTACTGTCGCAGGGGCAGTACTGAGGGAGTGACGTACTGTCGGAGGGGCAGCACTGAGGGAGTGACGCACTGTCGGAGGGGCAGTACTGAGGGAGTGCCGTACTGTCGGAGGGGCAGTACTGAGGGAGTGACGCACTGTCGGAGGGGCAGTACTGAGGGAGTGACGTACTGCCGGAGGGGCAGTACTGAGGGAGTGCCGTACTGTCGGAGGGGCAGTACTGAGGGAGCCCCGCACTGTCGGAGGGGCAGTACTGAGGGAGTGCCGTACTGTCGGAGGGGTAGTTCTGAGGGAGTGACGCACTGTCGGAGGGGCAGTACTGAGGGAGTGACGTACTGTCGGAGGGGCAGTACTGAGGGAGTGACGTACTGTCGGAGGGGCAGTACTGAGGGAGCCCCGCACTGTCGGAGGGGCAGTACTGAGGGAGTGCCGTACTGTCGGAGGGGCAGTACTGAGGGAGTGACGTACTGTCGGAGGGGCAGTACTGAGGGAGTGACGCACTGTCGGAGGGGCGGTACTGAGGCAGTGACGTACTGTCGGAGGGGCAGTACTGAGGGAGTGACGTACTGTCGGAGGGGCGGTACTGAGGGAGCGACGTACTGTCGGAGGGGCAGTACTGAGGGAGTGCCGTACTGTCGGAGGGGCAGTACTGAGGGAGTGACGTACTGTCGGAGGGGCAGTAGAGGGAGTGACGTACTGTCGGCGGGGCGGTACTGAGGGAGTGACGTACTGTCGGAGGGGCAGTACTGAGGGAGTGCCGTACTGTCGGAGGGGTAGTACTGAGGGAGTGCCGTATTGCGCTGTCGGAGGGGAGGTACTGAGGGAGTGACGTACTGTCGGAGGGGCAGTACTGAGGGAGTGCCGTACTGTCGGAGGAGCAGTACTGAGGGAGTGCCGCACTGTCGGAGGGGCAGTACTGAGGGAGTGACGTACTGTCGGAGGGGCAGTACTGAGGGAGTGACGTACTGTCGGAGGGGCAGTACTGAGGGAGCGACGTACTGTCGGAGGGGCAGTATTGATGGAGCGACGTACTGTCGGAGGGGCAGTACTGAGGGAGTGCCGTATTGCGCTGTCGGAGGGGAGGTACTGAGGGAGTGACGTACTGTCGGAGGGGCGGTACTGAGGGAGTGACGTACTGTCGGAGGGGCAGTACTGAGGGAGTGAGGTACTGTCGGAGGGGCAGTACTGAGGGAGTGACGTACTGTCGGAGGGGCAGTACTGAGAGAGTGCTGCACTGTCGGAGGGGCAGTACTGAGGGAGTGACGTACTGTCGGAGGGGCAGTACTGAGGGAGTGCCGTACTGTCGGAGGGGCAGTACTGAGGGAGTGACGTACTGTCGGAGGGGCAGTACTGAGGGAGTGCCGTACTGTCGGAGGGGCAGTACTGAGGGAGTGCCGTACTGTCGGAGGGGCAGTACTGAGGGAGTGACGTACTGTCGCAGGGGCAATACTGAGGGAGTGACGTACTGTCGGAGGGGCAGTACTGAGGGAGTGCCGTACTGTCGGAGGGGCAGTACTGAGGGAGTGACGCACTGTCGGAGGGGCAGTACTGAGGAAGTGACGTACTGCCGGAGGAGCAGTACTGAGGGAGTGCCGTACTGTCGGAGGGGCAGTACTGAGGGAGCCCCGCACTGTCGGAGGGGCAGTACTGAGGGAGTGCCATACTGTCGGAGGTGCAGTTCTGAGGGAGTGACGCACTGTCGGAGGGGCAGTACTGAGGGAGTGACGTACTGTCGGAAGGGCAGTACTGAGGGAGTGCCGTACTGTCGGAGGGGCAGTACTGAGGGAGCCCCGCACTGTCGGAGGGGCAGTACTGAGGGAGTGCCATACTGTCGGAGGGGCAGTACTGAGGGAGTGACGTACTGTCGGAGGGGCAGTACTGAGGGAGTGACGCACTGTCGGAGGGGCAGTACTGAGGGAGTGACGTACTGTCGGAGGGGCAGTACTGAGGGAGTGACGTACTGTCGGAGGGGCAGTACTGAGGGAGCGACGTACTGTCGGAGGGGCAGTATTGAGGGAGTGCCGTACTGTCGGAGGAGCAGTACTGAGGGAGTGCCGCACTGTCGGAGGGGCAGTACTGAGGGAGTGACGCACTGTCGTAGGGGCAGTACTGAGGGAGTGACGTACTGTTAGAGGGTCGGTACTGAGGGACTGCAGCACTGTCGGAGGGGCAGTACTGAGGGAGTGCCGTAATGTCGGAGGGGCAGTACTGAGGGAGTGACGTACTGTCGGAGGGGCAGTATTGAGGGAGTGACGTACTGTCGGAGGGGCAGTACTGAGGGAGCCCCGCACTGTCGGAGGGGCAGTACTGAGGGAGTGCCGTACTGTCGGAGGGGCAGTACTGAGGGAGTCACGTAATGTCGGAGGGGCAGTACTGAGGGAGTGACGTACTTTCGGAGGGGCAGTACTGAGGGAGTGCCGTACTGTCGGAGGGGCAGTATTGAGGGAGTGACGTACTGTCGGAGGGGCAGTAATGAGGGAGTGACGTACTGTCGGAGGGGCAGTACTGAGGGAGTGACGTACTTTCGGAGGGGCAGTACTGAGGGAGTGCCGTACTGTCGGAGGGGCAGTATTGAGGGAGTGACGTACTGTCGGAGGGGCAGTAATGAGGGAGTGACGTACTGTCGGAGGGGTAGTACTGAGGGAGTGCTGCACTGTCGGAGGGGCAGTACTGAGGGACTGACGTACTGTCGGAGGGGCAGTACTGAGGGAGTGCCGCACTGTCGGAGGGGCAGCACTGAGGGAGTGCCGTATTGCGCTGTCGGAGGGGAGGTACTGAGGGAGTGACGTACTGTCGGAGGGGCGGTACTGAGGGAGTGCCGTACTGTCGGAGGGGCGGTACTGAGGGAGTGCCGCACTGTCGGAGGGGCAGTACTGAGGAAGTGACGCACTGTCGGAGGGGCAGTACTGAGGGAGTGACGTACTGTCGGAGGGGCAGTACTGAGGGAGTGCTGCACTGTCGGAGGGGCAGTACTGAGGGAGTGACGTACTGTCGGAGGGGCAGTACTGAGGGAGTGACGTACTGTCGGTGGGGCAGTACTGAGGGAGTGACGTACTGTCGGAGGGGCAGTACTGAGGGAGTGACGTACTGTCGGAGGGGCAGTACTGAGGGAGTGACGTACTGTCGGAAGGGCAGTACTGAGGGAGTGACGCACTGTCGGAGGGGCAGTACTGAGGGAGTGACGTACTGTCGGAGGGGCAGTACTGAGGGAATGACGTACTGTCGGAGGGGCAGTACTGAGGGAGTGATATACTGTCGGAGGGGCACTACTGAGGGAGTGACGTACTGTCGGAGGGGCAGTACTGAGGGAGTGACGTACTGTCGGAGGGCCAGTACTGAAGGAGTGACGTACTGTCGGAGGGGCAGTACTGAAGGAGTGCCGTACTGTCTGAGGGGCAGTACTGAGGGAGTGACGTACTGCCGGAGGGGCAGTACTGAGGGAGACGTACTGTCGGAGGGCCAGTACTGAGGGAGTGCCGTACTGTCGGAGGGGCAGTGCTGAGGGACCCCGCACTTTCGGAGGGGCAGTACTGAGGGAGTGCCATACTGTCAGGGGGGGCAGTACTGAGGGAGTGACGTACTGTCGGAGAGGCAGTACTGAGGGAGTGACGTACTGTCGGAGGGACAGTACTGAGGGAGTGATGTACTGTCAGAGCGGCAGTACTGAGGGAGTGCTGCACTGCGCTGTCAGAGGGGCAGTACTGAGGGAGTGACGTACTGTCGGAGGGGCAGTACTGAGGGAGTGCTGCACTGTCGGAGGGGCAGTACCGAGGGAGTGACGTACTGTCGGAGGGGCAGTACTGAGGGAGTGACGTACTGTCGGAGGGGCAGTACTGAGGAAGTGCTGCACTGTCGGAGGGGCAGTACTGAGGGAGTGACGTACTGTCGGAGGGGCAGTCCTGAGGGAGTGCCGTACTGTCGGAGGGGCAGTACTGAGGGAGTGCCGCACTGTCGGAGGGGCAGTACTGAGGGAGTGACGCACAGTCGGAGGGGCAGTACTGAGGGAGTGACGTACTGTCGGAGGGGCAGTACTGAGGGAGTGCTGCACTGTCGGAGGGGCAGTACTGAGGGAGTGCCGCACTGTCGGAGGGGCAGTCCTGAGGGAGTGCCGTACTGTCGGAGGGGCAGTACTGAGGGAGTGACGTACTGTCGGAGGGGCAGTACTGAGGGAGTGACGTACTGTCGGAGGGGCAGTACTGAGGGAGCCCCGCACTGTCGGAGGGGCAGTACTGAGGGAGTGACGTACTGTCGGAAGGCCAGTCCTGAGGGAGTGACGTACTGTCGGAGGGGCAGTACTGAGGGAGTGACGTACTGCCGGAGGGGCAGTACTGAGGGAGACATACTGTCGGAAGGCCAGTCCTGAGGGAGTGACGTACTGTCGGAGGGGCAGTACTGAGGGAGTGACGTACTGCCGGAGGGGCAGTACTGAGGGAGACATACTGTCGGAGGACCAGTACTGAGGGAGTGCTGCACTATCGGAGGGGCAGTACTGAGGGAGTGACGTTATGTCGGAGGGGCAGTACTGAGGGAGTGACGTACTGTCGGAAGGCCAGTCCTGAGGGAGTGACGTACTGTCGGAGGGGCAGTACTGAGGGAGACATACTGTCGGAAGGCCAGTCCTGAGGGAGTGACGTACTGTCGGAGGGGCAGTACTGAGGGAGTGACGTACTGCCGGAGGGGCAGTACTGAGGGAGACATACTGTCGGAGGGCCAGTACTGAGGGAGTGCCGTACTGTCGGAGGGGCAGTGCTGAGGGACCCCGCACTGTCGGAGGGGCAGTACTGAGGGAGTGCCATACTGTCAGGGGGGGCAGTACTGAGGGAGTGACGTACTGTCGGAGAGGCAGTGCTGAGGGAGTGCTGCACTGCGCTGTCAGAGGGGCAGTACTGAGGGAGTGACGTACTGTCAGAGGGGCAGTACTGAGGGAGTGCTGCACTGTCGGAGGGGCAGTACTGAGCGAGTGACGTACTGTCGGAGGGGCAGTACTGAGGGAGTGACGTACTGTCGGAGGGGCAGTACTGAGGGAATGCTGAACTGTCGGAGGGGCAGTACTGAGGGAGTGCCGTACTGTCGGAGGGGCAGTACTGAGGGAGTGACGTACTGTCGGAGGGGCAGTAGAGGGAGTGACGTACTGTCGGCGGGGCAGTACTGAGGGAGTGACGTACTGTCGGAGGGGCAGTACTGAGGGAGTGCCGTACTGTCGGAGGGGTAGTACTGAGGGAGTGCCGTATTGCGCTGTCGGAGGGGAGGTACTGAGGGAGTGACGTACTGTCGGAGGGGCAGTACTGAGGGAGTGCCGTACTGTCGGAGGAGCAGTACTGAGGGAGTGCCGCACTGTCGGAGGGGCAGTACTGAGGGAGTGACGTACTGTCGGAGGGGCAGTACTGAGGGAGTGACGTACTGTCGGAGGGGCAGTACTGAGGGAGCGACGTACTGTCGGAGGGGCAGTATTGAGGGAGCGACGTACTGTCGGAGGGGCAGTACTGAGGGAGTGCCGTATTGCGCTGTCGGAGGGGAGGTACTGAGGGAGTGACGTACTGTCGGAGGGGCGGTACTGAGGGAGTGACGTACTGTCGGAGGGGCAGTACTGAGGGAGTGAGGTACTGTCGGAGGGGCAGTACTGAGGGAGTGACGTACTGTCGGAGGGGCAGTACTGAGAGAGTGCTGCACTGTCGGAGGGGCAGTACTGAGGGAGTGACGTACTGTCGGAGGGGCAGTACTGAGGGAGTGCCGTACTGTCGGAGGGGCAGTACTGAGGGAGTGACGTACTGTCGGAGGGGCAGTACTGAGGGAGTGCCGTACTGTCGGAGGGGCAGTACTGAGGGAGTGCCGTACTGTCGGAGGGGCAGTACTGAGGGAGTGACGTACTGTCGCAGGGGCAATACTGAGGGAGTGACGTACTGTCGGAGGGGCAGTACTGAGGGAGCGCCGTACTGTCGGAGGGGCAGTACTGAGGGAGTGACGCACTGTCGGAGGGGCAGTACTGAGGGAGTGACGTACTGCCGGAGGGGCAGTACTGAGGGAGTGCCGTACTGTCGGAGGGGCAGTACTGAGGGAGCCCCGCACTGTCGGAGGGGCAGTACTGAGGGAGTGCCATACTGTCGGAGGTGCAGTTCTGAGGGAGTGACGCACTGTCGGAGGGGCAGTACTGAGGGAGTGACGTACTGTCGGAAGGGCAGTACTGAGGGAGTGCCGTACTGTCGGAGGGGCAGTACTGAGGGAGCCCCGCACTGTCGGAGGGGCAGTACTGAGGGAGTGCCATACTGTCGGAGGGGCAGTACTGAGGGAGTGACGTACTGTCGGAGGGGCAGTACTGAGGGAGTGACGCACTGTCGGAGGGGCAGTACTGAGGGAGTGACGTACTGTCGGAGGGGCAGTACTGAGGGAGTGACGTACTGTCGGAGGGGCAGTACTGAGGGAGCGACGTACTGTCGGAGGGGCAGTATTGAGGGAGTGCCGTACTGTCGGAGGAGCAGTACTGAGGGAGTGCCGCACTGTCGGAGGGGCAGTACTGAGGGAGTGACGCACTGTCGGAGGGGCAGTACTGAGGGAGTGACGTACTGTTAGAGGGTCGGTACTGAGGGACTGCTGCACTGTCGGAGGGGCAGTACTGAGGGAGTGCCGTAATGTCGGAGGGGCAGTACTGAGGGAGTGACGTACTGTCGGAGGGGCAGTATTGAGGGAGTGACGTACTGTCGGAGGGGCAGTACTGAGGGAGCCCCGCACTGTCGGAGGGGCAGTACTGAGGGAGTGCCGTACTGTCGGAGGGGCAGTACTGAGGGAGTCACGTAATGTCGGAGGGGCAGTACTGAGGGAGTGACGTACTTTCGGAGGGGCAGTACTGAGGGAGTGCCGTACTGTCGGAGGGGCAGTATTGAGGGAGTGACGTACTGTCGGAGGGGCAGTAATGAGGGAGTGCTGCACTGTCGGAGGGGCAGTACTGAGGGACTGACGTACTGTCGGAGGGACAGTACTGAGGGAGTGACGTACTGTCGGAAGGTCAGTACTGAGGGAGTGACGTACTGTCGGAGGGGCAGTACTGAGGGAGTGACGTACTGTCGGAGGGGCAGTACTGAGGGAGCGAGGTACTGTCGGAGGGGCAGTATTGAGGGAGCGACGTACTGTCGGAGGGGCAGTACTGAGGCAATGCCGTACTGTCGGGGGGGCAGTACTGAGGGAGTGACGTACTGTCGGAGGGGCAGTACTGAGGGAGTGCCGCACTGTCGGAGGGGCAGCACTGAGGGAGTGCCGTATTGCGCTGTCGGAGGGGAGGTACTGAGGGAGTGACGTACTGTCGGAGGGGCGGTACTGAGGGAGTGCCGTACTGTCGGAGGGGCGGTACTGAGGGAGTGCCGCACTGTCGGAGGGGCAGTACTGAGGGAGTGACGCACTGTCGGAGGGGCAGTACTGAGGGAGTGACGTACTGTCGGAGGGGCAGTACTGAGGGAGTGCTGCACTGTCGGAGGGGCAGTACTGAGGGAGTGACGTACTGTCGGAGGGGCAGTACTGAGGGAGTGACGTACTGTCGGTGGGGCAGTACTGAGGGAGTGACGTACTGTCGGAGGGGCAGTACTGAGGGAGTGACGTACTGTCGGAGGGGCAGTACTGAGGGAGTGACGTACTGTCGGAAGGGCAGTACTGAGGGAGTGACGCACTGTCGGAGGGGCAGTACTGAGGGAGTGACGTACTGTCGGAGGGGCAGTACTGAGGGAATGACGTACTGTCGGAGGGGCAGTACTGAGGGAGTGATATACTGTCGGAGGGGCACTACTGAGGGAGTGACGTACTGTCGGAGGGGCAGTACTGAGGGAGTGACGTACTGTCGGAGGGCCAGTACTGAAGGAGTGACGTACTGTCGGAGGGGCAGTACTGAGGGAGTGCCGTACTGTCTGAGGGGCAGTACTGAGGGAGTGACGTACTGCCGGAGGGGCAGTACTGAGGGAGACGTACTGTCGGAGGGCCAGTACTGAGGGAGTGCCGTACTGTCGGAGGGGCAGTGCTGAGGGACCCCGCACTTTCGGAGGGGCAGTACTGAGGGAGTGCCATACTGTCAGGGGGGGCAGTACTGAGGGAGTGACGTACTGTCGGAGAGGCAGTACTGAGGGAGTGACGTACTGTCGGAGGGACAGTACTGAGGGAGTGATGTACTGTCAGAGCGGCAGTACTGAGGGAGTGCTGCACTGCGCTGTCAGAGGGGCAGTACTGAGGGAGTGCCGTACTGTCGGAGGGGCAGTACTGAGGGAGTGACGGACTGTCGGAGGGGCAGTACTGAGGGAGTGACGTACTGTCGGAGGGGCAGTACTGAGGGAGCCCCGCACTGTCGGAGGGGCAGTATTGAGGGAGTGCCGTACTGTCGGAGGGGCAGTACTGAGGGAGCGACGTACTGTCGGAGGGGCAGTACTGAGGGAGTGACGTACTGTCGGAGGGGCAGTACTGAGGGAGCGACGTACTGTCGGAGGGGCAGTATTGAGGGAGCGACGTACTGTCGGAGGGGCAGTACTGAGGGAGTGCCGTACTGTCGGAGGGGCAGTACTGAGGGAGTGCCGTTCTGTCGGAGGGGCAGTACTGAGGGAGTGACGTACTGTCGGAGGGGCAGTACTGAGGGAGTGCCGTATTGCGCTGTCGGAGGGGAGGTACTGAGGGAGTGACGTACTGTCGGAGGGGCAGTACTGAGGGAGTGCCGTACTGTCGGAGTGGCAGTACTGAGGGAGTGCCGTATTGCGCTGTCGGAGGGGAGGTACTGAGGGAGTGACGTACTGTCGTAGGGGGCGGTACTGACGGAGTGACGTACTGTCGGAGGAGCAGTACTGAGGGAGTGCCGCACTGTCGGAGGGGCAGTTTTGAGGGAGCGACGTACTGTCGGAGGGGCAGTACTGAGGCAGTGCCGTACTGTCGGGGGGGCAGTACTGAGGGAGTGACGTACTGTCGGAGGGGCAGTACTGAGGGAGCGACGTACTGTCGGAGGGGCAGTATTGAGGGAGCGACGTACTTTTGGAGGGGCAGTACTGAGGGAGTGCCTTACTGTCGGAGGGGCAGTACTGAGGGAGTGCCGTATTGCGCTGTCGGAGGGGAGGTACTGAGGGAGTGACGTACTGTCGGAGGGGCAGTACTGAGGGAGTGCCGCACTGTCGGAGGGGCAGTACTGAGGGAGTGACGTACTGTCGGAGGGACAGTACTGAGGGAGTGACGTACTGTCGGAGGGGCAGTACTGAGGGAGCGACGTACTGTCGGAGGGGCAGTATTGAGGGAGCGACGTACTGTCGGAGGGGCAGTACTGAGGGAGTGCCGTATTGCGCTGTCGGAGGGGAGGTACTGAGGGTGTGACGTACTGTCGGAGGGGCGGTACTGAGGGAGTGACGCACTGTCGGAGAGGCAGTACTGAGGGAGTGCCGTACTGTCGGAGGGGCAGTACTGAGGGAGTGACGTACTGTCGGAGGGGCAGTACTGAGGGAGTGACGTACTGTCGGAGGGGCAGTACTGAGAGAGTGCTGCACTGTCGGAGGGGCAGTACTGAGGGAGTGACGTACTGTCGGAGGGACAGTACTGAGGGAGTGACGTACTGTCGGAGGGGCAGTACTGAGGGAGTGCCGTACTGTCGGAGGGGCAGTACTGAGGGAGTGCCGTACTGTCGGAGGGGCAGTACTGAGGGAGTGACGTACTGTCGCAGGGGCAGTACTGAGGGAGTGACGTACTGTCGCAGGGGCAATACTGAGGGAGTGACGTACTGTCGCAGGGGCAGTACTGAGGGAGTGACGTACTGTCGGAGGGGCAGTACTGAGGGAGTGCCGTACTGTCGGAGGAACAGTACTGAGGGAGTGCAGCACTGTCGGAGGGGCAGTACTGAGGGAGTGACGTACTGTCGGAGGAACAGTACTGAGGGAGTGCCGCACTGTCGGAGGGGAAGTACTGAGGGAGTGACGCACTGTCGGAGGGGCAGTACTGAGGGAGTGACGTACTGTCGGAGGGGCAGTACTGAGGGACTGCTGCACTGTCGGAGGGGCAGTACTGAGGGAGTGCCGCACTGTCGGAGGGGCAGTACTGAGGGAGTGCCGTACTGTCGGAGGGGCAGTACTGAGGGAGTGACGTACTGTCGGAGGGGCAGTACTGAGGGAGTGCCGTACTGTCGGAGGGGCAGTACTGAGGGAGTGCCGTACTGTCGGAGGGGCAGTACTGAGGGAGTGCCGCACTGTCGGAGGGGCAGTACTGAGGGAGTGACGTACTGTCGGAGGGGCAGTACTGAGGGAGTGACGTACTGTCGGAGGGGCAGTACTGAGGGAGCGACGTACTGTCGGAGGGGCAGTATTGAGGGAGCGACGTACTGTCGGAGGGGCAGTACTGAGGGAGTGCCGTATTGCGCTGTCGGAGGGGAGGTACTGAGGGAGTGACGTACTGTCGGAAGGGCGGTACTGACGGAGGAGCAGTACTGAGGGAGTGCCGCACTGTCGGAGGGGCGGTACTGAGGGAGTGACGCACTGTCGGAGGTGCAGTACTGAGGGAGTGACGTACTGTCGGAGGGGCAGTACTGAGGGACTGCCGCACTGTCGGAGAGGTAGTACTGAGGGAGTGCCGTACTGTCGGAGGGGCAGTACTGAGGGAGTGACGTACTGTCGGAGGGGCAGTACTGAGGGAGCGACGTACTGTCGGAGGGGCAGTATTGAGGGAGCGACGTACTGTCGGAGGGGCAGTACTGAGGCAGTGCCGTACTGTCGGGGGGGCAGTACTGAGGGAGTGACGCACTGTCGGAGGGGCAGTACTGAGGGAGTGCCGTAATGTCGGAGGGGCAGTACTGAGGGAGCCCCGCACTGTCGGAGGGGCAGTACTGAGGGAGTGCCATACTGTCGGAGGGGCAGTTCTGAGGGAGTGACGCACTGTCGGAGGGGCAGTACTGAGGGAGTGACGTACTGTCGGAGGGGCAGTACTGAGGGAGTGACGTACTGTCGGAGTGGCAGTACTGAGGGAGCCCTGCACTGTCGGAGGGGCAGTACTGAGGGAGTGCCATACTGTGGGAGGGGCAGTACTGAGGGAGTGACGTACTGTCGGAGGGGCAGTACTGAGGGAGTGATGTACTGTCGGAGGGTCAGTGCTGAGGGAGTGACGTACTGTCGGAGGGGCAGTACTGAGGGAGTGCCGTACTATCGGAGGGGCAGTACTGAGGGAGTGACGTACTGTCGGAGGGGCAGTACTGAGGGAGTGACGTACTGTCGGAGGGGCAGTACTGAGGGAGTGCCGTACTATCGGAGGGGCAGTACTGAGGGAGTGACGCACTGTCGGAGGGGCAGTACTGAGGGAGTGACGTACTGTCGGAGTGGCAGTACTGAGGGAGCGACGTACTGTCGGAGGGGCAGTACTGAGGGAGCGACGTACTGTCGGAGGGGCAGTACTGAGGGAGCGACGTACTGTCGGAGGGGCAGTATTGAGGGAGCAACGTACTGTCGGAGGGGCAGTACTGAGGGAGTGCCGTTCTGTTGGAGGGGCAGTACTGAGGGAGTGACGTACTGTCGGAGGGGCAGTACTGAGGGAGCCCCGCACTGTCGGAGGGGCAGTACTGAGGGAGTGCCGTACTGTCGGAGGGGCAGTACTGAGGGAGTGAGGTACTGTCGGAGGGGCAGTACTGAGGGAGTGACGTACTGTCGGAGGGGCAGTACTGAGGGAGTGCCATACTGTCGGAGGGGCAGTACTGAGGGAGTGACGTACTGTCGGAGGGGCAGTACTGAGGGAGTGACGTACTGTCGGAGGGGTAGTACTGAGGGAGTGCTGCACTGTCGGAGGGGCAGTACTGAGGGAGTGACGTACTGTCGGAGGGACAGTACTGAGGGAGAGACGTACTGTCGGAAGGCCAGTACTGAGGGAGTGACGTACTGTCGGAGGGGCAGTACTGAGGGAGTTACGTACTGTCGGAGGGGCAGTACTGAAGTAGTGACGTACTGTCGGAGGGGCAGTATTGAGGGAGCGACGTACTGTCGGAGGGGCAGTACTGAGGCAGTGCCGTACTGTCGGGGGGGCAGTACTGAGGGAGTGACGCACTGTCGGAGGGGCAGTACTGAGGGAGTGACGTACTGCCGTAGGGGCAGTACTGAGGGAGTGCCGTACTGTCGGAGGGGCAGTTCTGAGGGAGTGACGCACTGTCGGAGGGGCAGTACTGAGGGAGTGACGTACTGTCGGAGGGGCAGTACTGAGGGAGTGCCGTACTGTCGGAGGGGCAGTACTGAGGGAGCCCTGCACTGTCGGAGGGCAGTACTGAGGGAGTGACGTACTGTCGGAGGGGCAGTACTGAGGGAGTGACGTACTGTCGGAGGGGCAGTACTGAGGGAGTGCCGTACTATCGGAGGGGCAGTACTGAGGGAGTGACGTACTGTCGGAGGGGCAGTACTGAGGGAGTGACGTACTGTCGGAGGGGCAGTACTGAGGGAGTGCCGTACTATCGGAGGGGCAGTACTGAGGGAGTGACGTACTGTCGGAGGGGCAGTACTGAGGGAGTGACGGACTGTCGGAGGGGCAGTACTGTGGGAGTGATGTACTGTCGGAGGGTCAGTACTGAGGGAGTGACGTACTGTCGGAGGGGCAGTACTGAGGGAGTGCCGTACTATCGGAGGGGCAGTACTGAGGGAGTGACGTACTGTCGGAGGGGCAGTACTGAGGGAGTGACGCACTGTCGGAGGGGCAGTACTGAGGGAGCGACGTACTGTCGGAGGGGCAGTACTGAGGGAGCGACGTACTGTCGGAGGGGCAGTACTGAGGGAGCGACGTACTGTCGGAGTGGCAGTACTGAGGGAGCGATGTACTGTCGGAGGGGCAGTACTGAGGGAGTGCCGTTCTGTCGGAGGGGCAGTACTGAGGGAGTGACGTACTGTCGGAGGGGCAGTACTGAGGGATTGCCGTACTGTCGGAGGGGCAGTACTGAGGGAATGCCGTATTGCGCTGTCGGAGGGGAGGTACTGAGGGAGTGACGTACTGTCGGAGGGGCGGTACTGACGGAGTGCCGTACTGTCGGAGGGGCAGTACTGAGGGAGTGACGTACTGTCGGAGGGGCAGTACTGAGGGAGTGCCGTACTGTCGGAGGGGCAGTACTGAGGGAGTGACGTACTGTCGGAGGGGCAGTACTGAGGGAGTGCCGTACTGTCGGAGAGGCAGTACTGAGGGAGTGCCGTACTGTCGGAGGGGCAGTACTGAGGGAGTGTCGCATGTCGGAGGGGCAGTACTGGGGGAGTGACGTACTGTCGGAGGGGCAGTACTGAGGGAGTGACGTACTGTCGGGGGGGCAGTACTGAGGGAGTGACGTACTGTCGGAGGGGCAGTACTGAGGGAGCGACGTACTGTCGGAGGGGCAGTATTGAGGGAGCGACGTACTGTCGGAGGGGCAGTACTGAGGGAGTGCCGTATTGCGCTGTCGGAGGGGAGGTACTGAGTGAGTGACGTACTGTCGGAGGGGCGGTACTGACGGAGAAGCAGTACTGAGGGAGTGCCGCACTGTCGGAGGGGCAGTACTGAGGGAGTGACGTACTGTCGGAGGGGCAGTACTGAGGGACTCCTGCACTGTCGGAGAGGCAGTACTGAGGGAGTGCCGTACTGTCGGAGGGGCAGTACTGAGGGAGTGACGTACTGTCGGAGCGGCAGTACTGAGGGAGTGACGTACTGTCGGAGGGGCAGTACTGAGGGAGTGACGTACTGTCGGAGGGGCAGTACTGAGGGAGTGACGTACTGTCGGAGGGGCAGTACTGAGGGAGTGACGTACTGTCGGAGGGGCAGTACTGAGGGAGTGACGTACTGTCGGAGGGGCAGCACTGAGGGAGTGACGTACTGTCGGAGGGGCAGTACTGAGGGAGTGCCGTACTGTCGGAGGGGCAGTACTGAGGGAGTGACGCACTGTCGGAGGGGCAGTACTGAGGGAGTGACGTACTGCCGGAGGGGCAGTACTGAGGGAGTGCCGTACTGTCGGAGGGGCAGTACTGAGGGAGCCCCGCACTGTCGGAGGGGCAGTACTGAGGGAGTGCCATACTGTCGGAGGGGCAGTACTGAGGGAGTGATGTACTGTCGGAGGGTCAGTACTGAGGGAGTGACGTACTGTCGGAGGGGCAGTACTGAGGGAGTGCCGTACTGTCGGAGGGGCAGTACTGAGGGAGTGACGTACTGTCGGAGGGGCAGTACTGAGGGAGTGACGCACTGTCGGAGGGGCAGTACTGAGGGAGTGACGTACTGTCGGAGGGGCAGTACTGAGGGAGCGACGTACTGTCGGAGGGGCAGTACTGAGGGAGCGACGTACTGTCGGAGGGGCAGTATTGAGGGAGCGACGTACTGTCGGAGGGGCAGTACTGAGGGAGTGACGTACTGTCGGAGGGGCAGTACTGAGGGAGTGACGTACTGTCGGAGGGGCAGTACTGAGGGAGTGCCGTACTATCGGAGGGTCAGTACTGAGGGAGTGACGTACTGTCGGAGGGGCAGTACTGAGGGAGTGACGTACTGTCGGAGGGGCAGTACTGAGGGAGTGCCGTACTATCGGAGGGGCAGTACTGAGGGAGTGACGTACTGTCGGAGGGGCAGTACTGAGGGAGTGACGTACTGTCGGAGGGGCAGTACTGTGGGAGTGATGTACTGTCGGAGGGTCAGTACTGAGGGAGTGACGTACTGTCGGAGGGGCAGTACTGAGGGAGTGCCGTACTATCGGAGGGGCAGTACTGAGGGAGTGACGTACTGTCGGAGGGGCAGTACTGAGGGAGTGACGCACTGTCGGAGGGGCAGTACTGAGGGAGCGACGTACTGTCGGAGGGGCAGTACTGAGGGAGCGACGTACTGTCGGAGGGGCAGTACTGAGGGAGCGACGTACTGTCGGAGTGGCAGTACTGAGGGAGCGACGTACTGTCGGAGGGGCAGTACTGAGGGAGTGCCGTTCTGTCGGAGGGGCAGTACTGAGGGAGTGACGTACTGTCGGAGGGGCAGTACTGAGGGATTGCCGTACTGTCGGAGGGGCAGTACTGAGGGAATGCCATATTGCGCTGTCGGAGGGGAGGTACTGAGGGAGTGACGTACTGTCGGAGGGGCGGTACTGACGGAGTGCCGTACTGTCGGAGGGGCAGTACTGAGGGAGTGACGTACTGTCGGAGGGGCAGTACTGAGGGAGTGCCGTACTGTCGGAGGGGCAGTACTGAGGGAGTGACGTACTGTCGGAGGGGCAGTACTGAGGGAGTGCCGTACTGTCGGAGAGGCTGTACTGAGGGAGTGCCGTACTGTCGGAGGGGCAGTACTGAGGGAGTGTCGCATGTCGGAGGGGCAGTACTGGGGGAGTGACGTACTGTCGGAGGGGCAGTACTGAGGGAGTGACGTACTGTCGGGGGGGCAGTACTGAGGGAGTGACGTACTGTCGGAGGGGCAGTACTGAGGGAGCGACGTACTGTCGGAGGGGCAGTATTGAGGGAGCGACGTACTGTCGGAGGGGCAGTACTGAGGGAGTGCCGTATTGCGCTGTCGGAGGGGAGGTACTGAGGGAGTGACGTACTGTCGGAGGGGCGGTACTGACGGAGGAGCAGTACTGAGGGAGTGCCGCACTGTCGGAGGGGCAGTACTGAGGGAGTGACGCACTGTAGGAGGGGCAGTACTGAGGGAGTGACGTACTGTCGGAGGGGCAGTACTGAGGGACTCCTGCACTGTCGGAGAGGCAGTACTGAGGGAGTGCCGTACTGTCGGAGGGGCAGTACTGAGGGAGTGACGTACTGTCGGAGCGGCAGTACTGAGGGAGTGACGTACTGTCGGAGGGGCAGTACTGAGGGAGTGACGTACTGTCGGAGGGGCAGTACTGAGGGAGTGACGTACTGTCGGAGGGGCAGTACTGAGGGAGTGACGTACTGTCGGAGGGGCAGTACTGAGGGAGTGACGTACTGTCGGAGGGGCAGCACTGAGGGAGTGACGTACTGTCGGAGGGGCAGTACTGAGGGAGTGCCGTACTGTCGGAGGGGCAGTACTGAGGGAGTGACGCACTGTCGGAGGGGCAGTACTGAGGGAGTGACGTACTGCCGGAGGGGCAGTACTGAGGGAGTGCCGTACTGTCGGAGGGGCAGTACTGAGGGAGCCCCGCACTGTCGGAGGGGCAGTACTGAGGGAGTGCCATACTGTCGGAGGGGCAGTACTGAGGCACTGCTGCACTGTCGGAGGGGCAGTACTGAGGGAGTGCCGTACTGTCGGAGGGGCAGTACTGAGGGAGTGACGGACTGTCGGAGGGGCAGTACTGAGGGAGTGACGTACTGTCGGAGGGGCAGTACTGAGGGAGCCCCGCACTGTCGGAGGGGCAGTATTGAGGGAGTGCCGTACTGTCGGAGGGGCAGTACTGAGGGAGTGACGTACTGTCGGAGGGGCAGTACTGAGGGAGTGACGTACTGTCGGAGGGGCAGTACTGAGGGAGCGACGTACTGTCGGAGGGGCAGTTTTGAGGGAGCGACGTACTGTCGGAGGGGCAGTACTGAGGGAGTGCCGTGCTGTCGGAGGGGCAGTACTGAGGGAGTGCCGTTCTGTCGGAGGGGCAGTACTGAGGGAGTGACGTACTGTCGGAGGGGCAGTACTGAGGGAGTGCCGTACTGTCGGAGTGGCAGTACTGAGGGAGTGCCGTATTGCGCTGTCGGAGGGGAGGTACTGAGGGAGTGACGTACTGTCGGAGGGGCAGTACTGAGGGAGTGCCGTACTGTCGGAGTGGCAGTACTGAGGGAGTGCCGTATTGCGCTGTCGGAGGGGAGGTACTGAGGGAGTGACGTACTGTCGTAGGGGGCGGTACTGACGGAGTGCCGTACTGTCGGAGGAGCAGTACTGAGGGAGTGCCGCACTGTCGGAGGGGCAGTTTTGAGGGAGCGACGTACTGTCGGAGGGGCAGTACTGAGGCAGTGCCGTACTGTCGGAGGGGCAGTACTGAGGGAGTGACGCACTGTCGGAGGGGCAGTACTGAGGGAGTGACGTACTGTCGGAGGGGCAGTACTGAGGGAGCGACGTACTGTCGGAGGGGCAGTACTGAGGGAGCGACGTACTGTCGGAGGGGCAGTATTGAGGGAGCGACGTACTGTCGGAGGGGCAGTACTGAGGGAGTGACGTACTGTCGGAGGGGCAGTACTGAGGGAGTGACGTACTGTCGGAGGGGCAGTACTGAGGGAGTGCCGTACTCTCGGAGGGTCAGTACTGAGGGAGTGACGTACTGTCGGAGGGGCAGTACTGAGGGAGTGACGTACTGTCGGAGGGGCAGTACTGAGGGAGTGCCGTACTGTCGGAGGGGCAGTACTGAGGGAGTGACGTACTGTCGGAGGGGCAGTACTGAGGGAGTGACGTACTGTCGGAGGGGCAGTACTGTGGGAGTGATGTACTGTCGGAGGGTCAGTACTGAGGGAGTGACGTACTGTCGGAGGGGCAGTACTGAGGGAGTGCCGTACTATCGGAGGGGCAGTACTGAGGGAGTGACGTACTGTCGGAGGGGCAGTACTGAGGGAGTGACGCACTGTCGGAGGGGCAGTACTGAGGGAGCGACGTACTGTCGGAGGGGCAGTACTGAGGGAGCGACGTACTGTCGGAGGGGCAGTACTGAGGGAGCGACGTACTGTCGGAGTGGCAGTACTGAGGGAGCGACGTACTGTCGGAGGGGCAGTACTGAGGGAGTGCCGTTCTGTCGGAGGGGCAGTACTGAGGGAGTGACGTACTGTCGGAGGGGCAGTACTGAGGGATTGCCGTACTGTCGGAGGGGCAGTACTGAGGGAATGCCATATTGCGCTGTCGGAGGGGAGGTACTGAGGGAGTGACGTACTGTCGGAGGGGCGGTACTGACGGAGTGCCGTACTGTCGGAGGGGCAGTACTGAGGGAGTGACGTACTGTCGGAGGGGCAGTACTGAGGGAGTGCCGTACTGTCGGAGGGGCAGTACTGAGGGAGTGACGTACTGTCGGAGGGGCAGTACTGAGGGAGTGCCGTACTGTCGGAGAGGCTGTACTGAGGGAGTGCCGTACTGTCGGAGGGGCAGTACTGAGGGAGTGTCGCATGTCGGAGGGGCAGTACTGGGGGAGTGACGTACTGTCGGAGGGGCAGTACTGAGGGAGTGACGTACTGTCGGGGGGGCAGTACTGAGGGAGTGACGTACTGTCGGAGGGGCAGTACTGAGGGAGCGACGTACTGTCGGAGGGGCAGTATTGAGGGAGCGACGTACTGTCGGAGGGGCAGTACTGAGGGAGTGCCGTATTGCGCTGTCGGAGGGGAGGTACTGAGGGAGTGACGTACTGTCGGAGGGGCGGTACTGACGGAGGAGCAGTACTGAGGGAGTGCCGCACTGTCGGAGGGGCAGTACTGAGGGAGTGACGCACTGTAGGAGGGGCAGTACTGAGGGAGTGACGTACTGTCGGAGGGGCAGTACTGAGGGACTCCTGCACTGTCGGAGAGGCAGTACTGAGGGAGTGCCGTACTGTCGGAGGGGCAGTACTGAGGGAGTGACGTACTGTCGGAGCGGCAGTACTGAGGGAGTGACGTACTGTCGGAGGGGCAGTACTGAGGGAGTGACGTACTGTCGGAGGGGCAGTACTGAGGGAGTGACGTACTGTCGGAGGGGCAGTACTGAGGGAGTGACGTACTGTCGGAGGGGCAGTACTGAGGGAGTGACGTACTGTCGGAGGGGCAGCACTGAGGGAGTGACGTACTGTCGGAGGGGCAGTACTGAGGGAGTGCCGTACTGTCGGAGGGGCAGTACTGAGGGAGTGACGCACTGTCGGAGGGGCAGTACTGAGGGAGTGACGTACTGCCGGAGGGGCAGTACTGAGGGAGTGCCGTACTGTCGGAGGGGCAGTACTGAGGGAGCCCCGCACTGTCGGAGGGGCAGTACTGAGGGAGTGCCATACTGTCGGAGGGGCAGTACTGAGGGAGTGATGTACTGTCGGAGGGTCAGTACTGAGGGAGTGACGTACTGTCGGAGGGGCAGTACTGAGGGACTGCCGTACTGTCGGAGGAGCAGTACTGAGGGAGTGACGTACTGTCGGAGGGGCAGTACTGAGGGAGCGACGTACTGTCGGAGGGGCAGTACTGAGGGAGCGACGTACTGTCGGAGGGGCAGTATTGAGGGAGCGACGTACTGTCGGAGGGGCAGTACTGAGGGAGTGCCGTACTGTCGGAGGGGCAGTACTGAGGGAGTGACGTACTGTCGGAGGGGCGGTACTGACGGAGTGCCGTACTGTCGGCGGAGCAGTAATGAGGGAGTGCCGCACTGTCGGAGGGGCAGTACTGAGGGAGTGACGCACTGTCGGAGGGGCAGTACTGAGGGAGTGACGTACTGTCGGAGGGGCAGTACTGAGGCACTGCTGCACTGTCGGAGGGGCAGTACTGAGGGAGTGCCGTACTGTCGGAGGGGCAGTACTGAGGGAGTGACGGACTGTCGGAGGGGCAGTACTGAGGGAGTGACGTACTGTCGGAGGGGCAGTACTGAGGGAGCCCCGCACTGTCGGAGGGGCAGTATTGAGGGAGTGCCGTACTGTCGGAGGGGCAGTACTGAGGGAGTGACGTACTGTCGGAGGGGCAGTACTGAGGGAGTGACGTACTGTCGGAGGGGCAGTACTGAGGGAGCGACGTACTGTCGGAGGGGCAGTTTTGAGGGAGCGACGTACTGTCGGAGGGGCAGTACTGAGGGAGTGCCGTGCTGTCGGAGGGGCAGTACTGAGGGAGTGCCGTTCTGTCGGAGGGGCAGTACTGAGGGAGTGACGTACTGTCGGAGGGGCAGTACTGAGGGAGTGCCGTACTGTCGGAGTGGCAGTACTGAGGGAGTGCCTATTTGCGCTGTCGGAGGGGAGGTACTGAGGGAGTGACGTACTGTCGGAGGGGCAGTACTGAGGGAGTGCCGTACTGTCGGAGTGGCAGTACTGAGGGAGTGCCGTATTGCGCTGTCGGAGGGGAGGTACTGAGGGAGTGACGTACTGTCGTAGGGGGCGGTACTGACGGAGTGCCGTACTGTCGGAGGAGCAGTACTGAGGGAGTGCCGCACTGTCGGAGGGGCAGTTTTGAGGGAGCGACGTACTGTCGGAGGGGCAGTACTGAGGCAGTGCCGTACTGTCGGGGGGGCAGTACTGAGGGAGCGACGTACTGTCGGAGGGGCAGTACTGAGGGAGTGACGTACTGTCGGAGGGGCAGTACTGAGGGAGTGACGTACTGTCGGAGGGGCAGTACTGAGGGAGCGACGTACTGTCGGAGGGGCAGTATTGAGGGAGCGACGTACTTTTGGAGGGGCAGTACTGAGGGAGTGCCTTACTGTCGGAGGGGCAGTACTGAGGGATTGCCGTATTGCGCTGTCGGAGGGGAGGTACTGAGGGAGTGACGTACTGTCGGAGGGGCAGTACTGAGGGAGTGCCGCACTGTCGGAGGGGCAGTACTGAGGGAGTGACGTACTGTCGGAGGGACAGTACTGAGGGAGTGACGTACTGTCGGAGGGGCAGTACTGAGGGAGCGACGTACTGTCGGAGGGGCAGTATTGAGGGAGCGACGTACTGTCGGAGGGGCAGTACTGAGGGAGTGCCGTATTGCGCTGTCGGAGGGGAGGTACTGAGGGTGTGACGTACTGTCGGAGGGGCGGTACTGAGGGAGTGACGCACTGTCGGAGAGGCAGTACTGAGGGAGTGCCGTACTGTCGGAGGGGCAGTACTGAGGGAGTGACGTACTGTCGGAGGGGCAGTACTGAGGGAGTGACGTACTGTCGGAGGGGCAGTACTGAGAGAGTGCTGCACTGTCGGAGGGGCAGTACTGAGGGAGTGACGTACTGTCGGAGGGACAGTACTGAGGGAGTGACGTACTGTCGGAGGGGCAGTACTGAGGGAGTGCCGTACTGTCGGAGGGGCAGTACTGAGGGAGTGCCGTACTGTCGGAGGGGCAGTACTGAGGGAGTGACGTACTGTCGCAGGGGCAGTACTGAGGGAGTGACGTACTGTCGCAGGGGCAGTACTGAGGGAGTGACGTACTGTCGGAGGGGCAGCACTGAGGGAGTGACGCACTGTCGGAGGGGCAGTACTGAGGGAGTGCCGTACTGTCGGAGGGGCAGTACTGAGGGAGTGACGCACTGTCGGAGGGGCAGTACTGAGGGAGTGACGTACTGCCGGAGGGGCAGTACTGAGGGAGTGCCGTACTGTCGGAGGGGCAGTACTGAGGGAGCCCCGCACTGTCGGAGGGGCAGTACTGAGGGAGTGCCGTACTGTCGGAGGGGCAGTTCTGAGGGAGTGACGCACTGTCGGAGGGGCAGTACTGAGGGAGTGACGTACTGTCGGAGGGGCAGTACTGAGGGAGTGACGTACTGTCGGAGGGGCAGTACTGAGGGAGCCCCGCACTGTCGGAGGGGCAGTACTGAGGGAGTGCCGTACTGTCGGAGGGGCAGTACTGAGGGAGTGACGTACTGTCGGAGGGGCAGTACTGAGGGAGTGACGCACTGTCGGAGGGGCGGTACTGAGGCAGTGACGTACTGTCGGAGGGGCAGTACTGAGGGAGTGACGTACTGTCGGAGGGGCAGTACTGAGGGAGCGACGTACTGTCGGAGGGGCAGTACTGAGGGAGTGCCGTACTGTCGGAGGGGCAGTACTGAGGGAGTGACGTACTGTCGGAGGGGCAGTAGAGGGAGTGACGTACTGTCGGCGGGGCGGTACTGAGGGAGTGACGTACTGTCGGAGGGGCAGTACTGAGGGAGTGCCGTACTGTCGGAGGGTTAGTACTGAGGGAGTGCCGTATTGCGCTGTCGGAGGGGAGGTACTGAGGGAGTGACGTACTGTCGGAGGGGCAGTACTGAGGGAGTGCCGTACTGTCGGAGGAGCAGTACTGAGGGAGTGCCGCACTGTCGGAGGGGCAGTACTGAGGGAGTGACGTACTGTCGGAGGGGCAGTACTGAGGGAGTGACGCACTGTCGGAGGGGCAGTACTGAGGGAGTGACGTACTGTCGGAGGGGCAGTACTGAGGCACTGCTGCACTGTCGGAGGGGCAGTACTGAGGGAGTGCCGTACTGTCGGAGGGGCAGTACTGAGGGAGTGACGGACTGTCGGAGGGGCAGTACTGAGGGAGTGACGTACTGTCGGAGGGGCAGTACTGAGGGAGCCCCGCACTGTCGGAGGGGCAGTATTGAGGGAGTGCCGTACTGTCGGAGGGGCAGTACTGAGGGAGTGACGTACTGTCGGAGGGGCAGTACTGAGGGAGTGACGTACTGTCGGAGGGGCAGTACTGAGGGAGCGACGTACTGTCGGAGGGGCAGTTTTGAGGGAGCGACGTACTGTCGGAGGGGCAGTACTGAGGGAGTGCCGTGCTGTCGGAGGGGCAGTACTGAGGGAGTGCCGTTCTGTCGGAGGGGCAGTACTGAGGGAGTGACGTACTGTCGGAGGGGCAGTACTGAGGGAGTGCCGTACTGTCGGAGTGGCAGTACTGAGGGAGTGCCGTATTGCGCTGTCGGAGGGGAGGTACTGAGGGAGTGACGTACTGTCGGAGGGGCAGTACTGAGGGAGTGCCGTACTGTCGGAGTGGCAGTACTGAGGGAGTGCCGTATTGCGCTGTCGGAGGGGAGGTACTGAGGGAGTGACGTACTGTCGTAGGGGGCGGTACTGACGGAGTGCCGTACTGTCGGAGGAGCAGTACTGAGGGAGTGCCGCACTGTCGGAGGGGCAGTTTTGAGGGAGCGACGTACTGTCGGAGGGGCAGTACTGAGGCAGTGCCGTACTGTCGGGGGGGCAGTACTGAGGGAGCGACGTACTGTCGGAGGGGCAGTACTGAGGGAGTGACGTACTGTCGGAGGGGCAGTACTGAGGGAGCGACGTACTGTCGGAGGGGCAGTATTGAGGGAGCGACGTACTTTTGGAGGGGCAGTACTGAGGGAGTGCCTTACTGTCGGAGGGGCAGTACTGAGGGATTGCCGTATTGCGCTGTCGGAGGGGAGGTACTGAGGGAGTGACGTACTGTCGGAGGGGCAGTACTGAGGGAGTGCCTCACTGTCGGAGGGGCAGTACTGAGGGAGTGACGTACTGTCGGAGGGACAGTACTGAGGGAGTGACGTACTGTCGGAGGGGCAGTACTGAGGGAGCGACGTACTGTCGGAGGGGCAGTATTGAGGGAGCGACGTACTGTCGGAGGGGCAGTACTGAGGGAGTGCCGTATTGCGCTGTCGGAGGGGAGGTACTGAGGGTGTGACGTACTGTCGGAGGGGCGGTACTGAGGGAGTGACGCACTGTCGGAGAGGCAGTACTGAGGGAGTGCCGTACTGTCGGAGGGGCAGTACTGAGGGAGTGACGTACTGTCGGAGGGGCAGTACTGAGGGAGTGACGTACTGTCGGAGGGGCAGTACTGAGAGAGTGCTGCACTGTCGGAGGGGCAGTACTGAGGGAGTGACGTACTGTCGGAGGGACAGTACTGAGGGAGTGACGTACTGTCGGAGGGGCAGTACTGAGGGAGTGCCGTACTGTCGGAGGGGCAGTACTGAGGGAGTGCTGTACTGTCGGAGGGGCAGTACTGAGGGAGTGACGTACTGTCGCAGGGGCAGTACTGAGGGAGTGACGTACTGTCGCAGGGGCAGTACTGAGGGAGTGACGTACTGTCGGAGGGGCAGCACTGAGGGAGTGACGCACTGTCGGAGGGGCAGTACTGAGGGAGTGCCGTACTGTCGGAGGGGCAGTACTGAGGGAGTGACGCACTGTCGGAGGGGCAGTACTGAGGGAGTGACGTACTGCCGGAGGGGCAGTACTGAGGGAGTGCCGTACTGTCGGAGGGGCAGTACTGAGGGAGCCCCGCACTGTCGGAGGGGCAGTACTGAGGGAGTGCCGTACTGTCGGAGGGGCAGTTCTGAGGGAGTGACGCACTGTCGGAGGGGCAGTACTGAGGGAGTGACGTACTGTCGGAGGGGCAGTACTGAGGGAGTGACGTACTGTCGGAGGGGCAGTACTGAGGGAGCCCCGCACTGTCGGAGGGGCAGTACTGAGGGAGTGCCGTACTGTCGGAGGGGCAGTACTGAGGGAGTGACGTACTGTCGGAGGGGCAGTACTGAGGGAGTGACGCACTGTCGGAGGGGCGGTACTGAGGCAGTGACGTACTGTCGGAGGGGCAGTACTGAGGGAGTGACGTACTGTCGGAGGGGCAGTACTGAGGGAGCGACGTACTGTCGGAGGGGCAGTACTGAGGGAGTGCCGTACTGTCGGAGGGGCAGTACTGAGGGAGTGACGTACTGTCGGAGGGGCAGTAGAGGGAGTGACGTACTGTCGGCGGGGCGGTACTGAGGGAGTGACGTACTGTCGGAGGGGCAGTACTGAGGGAGTGCCGTACTGTCGGAGGGGTAGTACTGAGGGAGTGCCGTATTGCGCTGTCGGAGGGGAGGTACTGAGGGAGTGACGTACTGTCGGAGGGGCAGTACTGAGGGAGTGCCGTACTGTCGGAGGAGCAGTACTGAGGGAGTGCCGCACTGTCGGAGGGGCAGTACTGAGGGAGTGACGTACTGTCGGAGGGGCAGTACTGAGGGAGTGACGTACTGTCGGAGGGGCAGTACTGAGGGAGCGACGTACTGTCGGAGGGGCAGTATTGAGGGAGCGACGTACTGTCGGAGGGGCAGTACTGAGGGAGTGCCGTATTGCGCTGTCGGAGGGGAGGTACTGAGGGAGTGACGTACTGTCGGAGGGGCGGTACTGAGGGAGTGACGTACTGTCGGAGGGGCAGTACTGAGGGAGTGAGGTACTGTCGGAGGGGCAGTACTGAGGGAGTGACGTACTGTCGGAGGGGCAGTACTGAGAGAGTGCTGCACTGTCGGAGGGGCAGTACTGAGGGAGTGACGTACTGTCGGAGGGGCAGTACTGAGGGAGTGCCGTACTGTCGGAGGGGCAGTACTGAGGGAGTGCCGTACTGTCGGAGGGGCAGTACTGAGGGAGTGACGTACTGTCGCAGGAGCAATACTGAGGGAGTGACGTACTGTCGGAGGGGCAGTACTGAGGGAGTGCCGTACTGTCGGAGGGGCAGTACTGAGGGAGTGACGCACTGTCGGAGGGGCAGTACTGAGAGAGTGACGTACTGCCGGAGGGGCAGTACTGAGGGAGTGCCGTACTGTCGGAGGGGCAGTACTGAGGGAGCCCCGCACTGTCGGAGGGGCAGTACTGAGGGAGTGCCATACTGTCGGAGGTGCAGTTCTGAGGGAGTGACGCACTGTCGGAGGGGCAGTACTGAGGGAGTGACGTACTGTCGGAAGGGCAGTACTGAGGGAGTGCCGTACTGTCGGAGGGGCAGTACTGAGGGAGCCCCGCACTGTCGGAGGGGCAGTACTGAGGGAGTGCCATACTGTCGGAGGGGCAGTACTGAGGGAGTGACGTACTGTCGGAGGGGCAGTACTGAGGGAGTGACGCACTGTCGGAGGGGCAGTACTGAGGGAGTGACGTACTGTCGGAGGGGCAGTACTGAGGGAGTGACGTACTGTCGGAGGGGCAGTACTGAGGGAGCGACGTACTGTCGGAGGGGCAGTATTGAGGGAGTGCCGTACTGTCGGAGGAGCAGTATTGAGGGAGTGCCGCACTGTCGGAGGGGCAGTACTGAGGGAGTGACGCACTGTCGGAGGGGCAGTACTGAGGGAGTGACGTACTGTTAGAGGGTCGGTACTGAGGGACTGCTGCACTGTCGGAGGGGCAGTACTGAGGGAGTGCCGTAATGTCGGAGGGGCAGTACTGAGGGAGTGACGTACTGTCGGAGGGGCAGTATTGAGGGAGTGACGTACTGTCGGAGGGGCAGTACTGAGGGAGCCCCGCACTGTCGGAGGGGCAGTACTGAGGGAGTGCCGTACTGTCGGAGGGGCAGTACTGAGGGAGTCACGTAATGTCGGAGGGGCAGTACTGAGGGAGTGACGTACTTTCGGAGGGGCAGTACTGAGGGAGTGCCGTACTGTCGGAGGGGCAGTATTGAGGGAGTGACGTACTGTCGGAGGGGCAGTAATGAGGGAGTGACGTACTGTCGGAGGGGTAGTACTGAGGGAGTGCTGCACTGTCGGAGGGGCAGTACTGAGGGACTGACGTACTGTCGGAGGGACAGTACTGAGGGAGTGACGTACTGTCGGAAGGCCAGTACTGAGGGAGTGACGTACTGTCGGAGGGGCAGTACTGAGGGAGTGACGTACTGTCGGAGGGGCAGTACTGAGGGAGCGAGGTACTGTCGGAGGGGCAGTATTGAGGGAGCGACGTACTGTCGGAGGGGCAGTACTGAGGCAATGCCGTACTGTCGGGGGGGCAGTACTGAGGGAGTGACGTACTGTCGGAGGGGCAGTACTGAGGGAGTGCCGCACTGTCGGAGGGGCAGCACTGAGGGAGTGCCGTATTGCGCTGTCGGAGGGGAGGTACTGAGGGAGTGACGTACTGTCGGAGGGGCGGTACTGAGGGAGTGCCGTACTGTCGGAGGGGCGGTACTGAGGGAGTGCCGCACTGTCGGAGGGGCAGTACTGAGGGAGTGACGCACTGTCGGAGGGGCAGTACTGAGGGAGTGACGTACTGTCGGAGGGGCAGTACTGAGGGAGTGCTGCACTGTCGGAGGGGCAGTACTGAGGGAGTGACGTACTGTCGGAGGGGCAGTACTGAGGGAGTGACGTACTGTCGGTGGGGCAGTACTGAGGGAGTGACGTACTGTCGGAGGGGCAGTACTGAGGGAGTGACGTACTGTCGGAGGGGCAGTACTGAGGGAGTGACGTACTGTCGGAAGGGCAGTACTGAGGGAGTGACGCACTGTCGGAGGGGCAGTACTGAGGGAGTGACGTACTGTCGGAGGGGCAGTACTGAGGGAATGACGTACTGTCGGAGGGGCAGTACTGAGGGAGTGATATACTGTCGGAGGGGCACTACTGAGGGAGTGACGTACTGTCGGAGGGGCAGTACTGAGGGAGTGACGTACTGTCGGAGGGCCAGTACTGAAGGAGTGACGTACTGTCGGAGGGGCAGTACTGAGGGAGTGCCGTACTGTCTGAGGGGCAGTACTGAGGGAGTGACGTACTGCCGGAGGGGCAGTACTGAGGGAGACGTACTGTCGGAGGGCCAGTACTGAGGGAGTGCCGTACTGTCGGAGGGGCAGTGCTGAGGGACCCCGCACTTTCGGAGGGGCAGTACTGAGGGAGTGCCATACTGTCAGGGGGGGCAGTACTGAGGGAGTGACGTACTGTCGGAGAGGCAGTACTGAGGGAGTGACGTACTGTCGGAGGGACAGTACTGAGGGAGTGATGTACTGTCAGAGCGGCAGTACTGAGGGAGTGCTGCACTGCGCTGTCAGAGGGGCAGTACTGAGGGAGTGCCGTACTGTCGGAGGGGCAGTACTGAGGGAGTGACGGACTGTCGGAGGGGCAGTACTGAGGGAGTGACGTACTGTCGGAGGGGCAGTACTGAGGGAGCCCCGCACTGTCGGAGGGGCAGTATTGAGGGAGTGCCGTACTGTCGGAGGGGCAGTACTGAGGGAGTGACGTACTGTCGGAGGGGCAGTACTGAGGGAGTGACGTACTGTCGGAGGGGCAGTACTGAGGGAGCGACGTACTGTCGGAGGGGCAGTATTGAGGGAGCGACGTACTGTCGGAGGGGCAGTACTGAGGGAGTGCCGTACTGTCGGAGGGGCAGTACTGAGGGAGTGCCGTTCTGTCGGAGGGGCAGTACTGAGGGAGTGACGTACTGTCGGTGGGGCAGTACTGAGGGAGTGCCGTACTGTCGGAGTGGCAGTACTGAGGGAGTGCCGTATTGCGCTGTCGGAGGGGAGGTACTGAGGGAGTGACGTACTGTCGGAGGGGCAGTACTGAGGGAGTGCCGTACTGTCGGAGTGGCAGTACTGAGGGAGTGCCGTATTGCGCTGTCGGAGGGGAGGTACTGAGGGAGTGACGTACTGTCGTAGGGGGCGGTACTGACGGAGTGCCGTACTGTCGGAGGAGCAGTACTGAGGGAGTGCCGCACTGTCGGAGGGGCAGTTTTGAGGGAGCGACGTACTGTCGGAGGGGCAGTACTGAGGCAGTGCCGTACTGTCGGGGGGGCAGTACTGAGGG
The DNA here is from genome assembly GCF_044704955.1 of Pristiophorus japonicus. NCBI lineage: Eukaryota > Metazoa > Chordata > Chondrichthyes > Pristiophoridae > Pristiophorus > Pristiophorus japonicus. The sequence continues at coordinate 148,980 of NW_027252329.1, read as the reverse complement.
AGTGACGTACTGTCGGAGGGGCAGTACTGAGGGAGCGACGTACTGTCGGAGGGGCAGTATTGAGGGAGCGACGTACTTTTGGAGGGGCAGTACTGAGGGAGTGCCTTACTGTCGGAGGGGCAGTACTGAGGGAGTGCCGTATTGCGCTGTCGGAGGGGAGGTACTGAGGGAGTGACGTACTGTCGGAGGGGCAGTACTGAGGGAGTGCCGCACTGTCGGAGGGGCAGTACTGAGGGAGTGACGTACTGTCGGAGGGACAGTACTGAGGGAGTGACGTACTGTCGGAGGGGCAGTACTGAGGGAGCGACGTACTGTCGGAGGGGCAGTATTGAGGGAGCGACGTACTGTCGGAGGGGCAGTACTGAGGGAGTGCCGTATTGCGCTGTCGGAGGGGAGGTACTGAGGGTGTGACGTACTGTCGGAGGGGCGGTACTGAGGGAGTGACGCACTGTCGGAGAGGCAGTACTGAGGGAGTGCCGTACTGTTGGAGGGGCAGTACTGAGGGAGTGACGTACTGTCGGAGGGGCAGTACTGAGGGAGTGACGTACTGTCGGAGGGGCAGTACTGAGAGAGTGCCGCACTGTCGGAGGGGCAGTACTGAGGGAGTGACGTACTGTCGGAGGGACAGTACTGAGGGAGTGCCGTACTGTCGGAGGGGCAGTACTGAGGGAGTGCCGTACTGTCGGAGGGGCAGTACTGAGGGAGTGACGTACTGTCGCAGGGGCAGTACTGAGGGAGTGACGTACTGTCGCAGGGGCAATACTGAGGGAGTGACGTACTGTCGCAGGGGCAGTACTGAGGGAGTGACGTACTGTCGGAGGGGCAGCACTGAGGGAGTGACGCACTGTCGGAGGGGCAGTACTGAGGGAGTGCCGTACTGTCGGAGGGGCAGTACTGAGGGAGTGACGCACTGTCGGAGGGGCAGTACTGAGGGAGTGACGTACTGCCGGAGGGGCAGTACTGAGGGAGTGCCGTACTGTCGGAGGGGCAGTACTGAGGGAGCCCCGCACTGTCGGAGGGGCAGTACTGAGGGAGTGCCGTACTGTCGGAGGGGCAGTTCTGAGGGAGTGACGCACTGTCGGAGGGGCAGTACTGAGGGAGTGACGTACTGTCGGAGGGGCAGTACTGAGGGAGTGACGTACTGTCGGAGGGGCAGTACTGAGGGAGCCCCGCACTGTCGGAGGGGCAGTACTGAGGGAGTGCCGTACTGTCGGAGGGGCAGTACTGAGGGAGTGACGTACTGTCGGAGGGGCAGTACTGAGGGAGTGACGCACTGTCGGAGGGGCGGTACTGAGGCAGTGACGTACTGTCGGAGGGGCAGTACTGAGGGAGCGACGTACTGTCGGAGGGGCAGTACTGAGGGAGCGACGTACTGTCGGAGGGGCAGTACTGAGGGAGTGCCGTACTGTCGGAGGGGCAGTACTGAGGGAGTGACGTACTGTCGGAGTGGCAGTAGAGGGAGTGACGTACTGTCGGAGGGGCAGTACTGAGGGAGTGCCGTATTGCGCTGTCGGAGGGGAGGTACTGAGGGTGTGACGTACTGTCGGAGGGGCGGTACTGAGGGAGTGACGTACTGTCGGAGGGGCAGTACTGAGGGAGCCCCGCACTGTCGGAGGGGCAGTACTGAGGGAGTGCCGTACTGTCGGAGGGGCAGTACTGAGGGAGTGCCTTACTGTCGGAGGGGCAGTACTGAGGGAGTGCCGTATTGCGCTGTCGGAGGGGAGGTACTGAGGGAGTGACGTACTGTCGGAGGGGCAGTACTGAGGGAGTGCCGCACTGTCGGAGGGGCAGTACTGAGGGAGTGACGTACTGTCGGAGGGACAGTACTGAGGGAGTGACGTACTGTCGGAGGGGCAGTACTGAGGGAGCGACGTACTGTCGGAGGGGCAGTATTGAGGGAGCGACGTACTGTCGGAGGGGCAGTACTGAGGGAGTGCCGTATTGCGCTGTCGGAGGGGAGGTACTGAGGGTGTGACGTACTGTCGGAGGGGCGGTACTGAGGGAGTGACGCACTGTCGGAGAGGCAGTACTGAGGGAGTGCCGTACTGTTGGAGGGGCAGTACTGAGGGAGTGACGTACTGTCGGAGGGGCAGTACTGAGGGAGTGACGTACTGTCGGAGGGGCAGTACTGAGAGAGTGCCGCACTGTCGGAGGGGCAGTACTGAGGGAGTGACGTACTGTCGGAGGGACAGTACTGAGGGAGTGCCGTACTGTCGGAGGGGCAGTACTGAGGGAGTGCCGTACTGTCGGAGGGGCAGTACTGAGGGAGTGACGTACTGTCGCAGGGGCAGTACTGAGGGAGTGACGTACTGTCGCAGGGGCAATACTGAGGGAGTGACGTACTGTCGCAGGGGCAGTACTGAGGGAGTGACGTACTGTCGGAGGGGCAGCACTGAGGGAGTGACGCACTGTCGGAGGGGCAGTACTGAGGGAGTGCCGTACTGTCGGAGGGGCAGTACTGAGGGAGTGACGCACTGTCGGAGGGGCAGTACTGAGGGAGTGACGTACTGCCGGAGGGGCAGTACTGAGGGAGTGCCGTACTGTCGGAGGGGCAGTACTGAGGGAGCCCCGCACTGTCGGAGGGGCAGTACTGAGGGAGTGCCGTACTGTCGGAGGGGCAGTTCTGAGGGAGTGACGCACTGTCGGAGGGGCAGTACTGAGGGAGTGACGTACTGTCGGAGGGGCAGTACTGAGGGAGTGACGTACTGTCGGAGGGGCAGTACTGAGGGAGCCCCGCACTGTCGGAGGGGCAGTACTGAGGGAGTGCCGTACTGTCGGAGGGGCAGTACTGAGGGAGTGACGTACTGTCGGAGGGGCAGTACTGAGGGAGTGACGCACTGTCGGAGGGGCGGTACTGAGGCAGTGACGTACTGTCGGAGGGGCAGTACTGAGGGAGTGACGTACTGTCGGAGGGGCAGTACTGAGGGAGCGACGTACTGTCGGAGGGGCAGTACTGAGGGAGTGCCGTACTGTCGGAGGGGCAGTACTGAGGGAGTGACGTACTGTCGGAGTGGCAGTAGAGGGAGTGACGTACTGTCGGCGGGGCGGTACTGAGGGAGTGACGTACTGTCGGAGGGGCAGTACTGAGGGAGTGCCGTACTGTCGGAGGGGTAGTACTGAGGGAGTGCCGTATTGCGCTGTCGGAGGGGAGGTACTGAGGGAGTGACGTACTGTCGGAGGGGCAGTACTGAGGGAGTGCCGTACTGTCGGAGGAGCAGTACTGAGGGAGTGCCGCACTGTCGGAGGGGCAGTACTGAGGGAGTGACGTACTGTCGGAGGGGCAGTACTGAGGGAGTGACGTACTGTCGGAGGGGCAGTACTGAGGGAGCGACGTACTGTCGGAGGGGCAGTATTGATGGAGCGACGTACTGTCGGAGGGGCAGTACTGAGGGAGTGCCGTATTGCGCTGTCGGAGGGGAGGTACTGAGGGAGTGACGTACTGTCGGAGGGGCGGTACTGAGGGAGTGACGTACTGTCGGAGGGGCAGTACTGAGGGAGTGAGGTACTGTCGGAGGGGCAGTACTGAGGGAGTGACGTACTGTCGGAGGGGCAGTACTGAGAGAGTGCTGCACTGTCGGAGGGGCAGTACTGAGGGAGTGACGTACTGTCGGAGGGGCAGTACTGAGGGAGTGCCGTACTGTCGGAGGGGCAGTACTGAGGGAGTGACGTACTGTCGGAGGGGCAGTACTGAGGGAGTGCCGTACTGTCGGAGGGGCAGTACTGAGGGAGTGCCGTACTGTCGGAGGGGCAGTACTGAGGGAGTGACGTACTGTCGCAGGGGCAATACTGAGGGAGTGACGTACTGTCGGAGGGGCAGTACTGAGGGAGTGCCGTACTGTCGGAGGGGCAGTACTGAGGGAGTGACGCACTGTCGGAGGGGCAGTACTGAGGGAGTGACGTACTGCCGGAGGGGCAGTACTGAGGGAGTGCCGTACTGTCGGAGGGGCAGTACTGAGGGAGCCCCGCACTGTCGGAGGGGCAGTACTGAGGGAGTGCCATACTGTCGGAGGGGCAGTACTGAGGGAGTGACGTACTGTCGGAGGGGAAGTACTGAGGGAGTGACGCACTGTCGGAGGGGCAGTACTGAGGGAGTGACGTACTGTCGGAGGGGCAGTACTGAGGGAGTGACGTACTGTCGGAGGGGCAGTACTGAGGGAGCGACGTACTGTCGGAGGGGCAGTATTGAGGGAGTGCCGTACTGTCGGAGGAGCAGTACTGAGGGAGTGCCGCACTGTCGGAGGGGCAGTACTGAGGGAGTGACGCACTGTCGTAGGGGCAGTACTGAGGGAGTGACGTACTGTTAGAGGGTCGGTACTGAGGGACTGCTGCACTGTCGGAGGGGCAGTACTGAGGGAGTGCCGTAATGTCGGAGGGGCAGTACTGAGGGAGTGACGTACTGTCGGAGGGGCAGTATTGAGGGAGTGACGTACTGTCGGAGGGGCAGTACTGAGGGAGCCCCGCACTGTCGGAGGGGCAGTACTGAGGGAGTGCCGTACTGTCGGAGGGGCAGTACTGAGGGAGTCACGTAATGTCGGAGGGGCAGTACTGAGGGAGTGACGTACTTTCGGAGGGGCAGTACTGAGGGAGTGCCGTACTGTCGGAGGGGCAGTATTGAGGGAGTGACGTACTGTCGGAGGGGCAGTAATGAGGGAGTGACGTACTGTCGGAGGGGTAGTACTGAGGGAGTGCTGCACTGTCGGAGGGGCAGTACTGAGGGACTGACGTACTGTCGGAGGGACAGTACTGAGGGAGTGACGTACTGTCGGAAGGCCAGTACTGAGGGAGTGACGTACTGTCGGAGGGGCAGTACTGAGGGAGTGACGTACTGTCGGAGGGGCAGTACTGAGGGAGCGAGGTACTGTCGGAGGGGCAGTATTGAGGGAGCGACGTACTGTCGGAGGGGCAGTACTGAGGCAATGCCGTACTGTCGGGGGGGCAGTACTGAGGGAGTGACGTACTGTCGGAGGGGCAGTACTGAGGGAGTGCCGCACTGTCGGAGGGGCAGCACTGAGGGAGTGCCGTATTGCGCTGTCGGAGGGGAGGTACTGAGGGAGTGACGTACTGTCGGAGGGGCGGTACTGAGGGAGTGCCGCACTGTCGGAGGGGCAGTACTGAGGGAGTGACGCACTGTCGGAGGGGCAGTACTGAGGGAGTGACGTACTGTCGGAGGGGCAGTACTGAGGTAGTGCTGCACTGTCGGAGGGGCAGTACTGAGGGAGTGACGTACTGTCGGAGGGGCAGTACTGAGGGAGTGACGTACTGTCGGTGGGGCAGTACTGAGGGAGTGACGTACTGTCGGAGGGGCAGTACTGAGGGAGTGACGTACTGTCGGAGGGGCAGTACTGAGGGAGTGACGTACTGTCGGAAGGGCAGTACTGAGGGAGTGACGCACTGTCGGAGGGGCAGTACTGAGGGAGTGACGTACTGTCGGAGGGGCAGTACTGAGGGAATGACGTACTGTCGGAGGGGCAGTACTGAGGGAGTGATATACTGTCGGAGGGGCACTACTGAGGGAGTGACGTACTGTCGGAGGGGCAGTACTGAGGGAGTGACGTACTGTCGGAGGGCCAGTACTGAAGGAGTGACGTACTGTCGGAGGGGCAGTACTGAGGGAGTGCCGTACTGTCTGAGGGGCAGTACTGAGGGAGTGACGTACTGCCGGAGGGGCAGTACTGAGGGAGACGTACTGTCGGAGGGCCAGTACTGAGGGAGTGCCGTACTGTCGGAGGGGCAGTGCTGAGGGACCCCGCACTTTCGGAGGGGCAGTACTGAGGGAGTGCCATACTGTCAGGGGGGGCAGTACTGAGGGAGTGACGTACTGTCGGAGAGGCAGTACTGAGGGAGTGACGTACTGTCGGAGGGACAGTACTGAGGGAGTGATGTACTGTCAGAGCGGCAGTACTGAGGGAGTGCTGCACTGCGCTGTCAGAGGGGCAGTACTGAGGGAGTGACGTACTGTCGGAGGGGCAGTACTGAGGGAGTGCTGCACTGTCGGAGGGGCAGTACCGAGGGAGTGACGTACTGTCGGAGGGGCAGTACTGAGGGAGTGACGTACTGTCGGAGGGGCAGTACTGAGGAAGTGCTGCACTGTCGGAGGGGCAGTACTGAGGGAGTGACGTACTGTCGGAGGGGCAGTCCTGAGGGAGTGCCGTACTGTCGGAGGGGCAGTACTGAGGGAGTGCCGCACTGTCGGAGGGGCAGTACTGAGGGAGTGACGCACAGTCGGAGGGGCAGTACTGAGGGAGTGACGTACTGTCGGAGGGGCAGTACTGAGGGAGTGCTGCACTGTCGGAGGGGCAGTACTGAGGGAGTGCCGCACTGTCGGAGGGGCAGTCCTGAGGGAGTGCCGTACTGTCGGACGGGCAGTACTGAGGGAGTGACGTACTGTCGGAGGGGCAGTACTGAGGGAGTGACGTACTGTCGGAGGGGCAGTACTGAGGGAGCCCCGCACTGTCGGAGGGGCAGTACTGAGGGAGTGACGTACTGTCGGAAGGCCAGTCCTGAGGGAGTGACGTACTGTCGGAGGGGCAGTACTGAGGGAGTGACGTACTGCCGGAGGGGCAGTACTGAGGGAGACATACTGTCGGAAGGCCAGTCCTGAGGGAGTGACGTACTGTCGGAGGGGCAGTACTGAGGGAGTGACGTACTGCCGGAGGGGCAGTACTGAGGGAGACATACTGTCGGAGGGCCAGTACTGAGGGAGTGCTGCACTGTCGGAGGGGCAGTACTGAGGGAGTGACGTAATGTCGGAGTGGCAGTACTGAGGGAGTGACGTACTGTCGGAGGGGCAGTCCTGAGGGAGTGACGTACTGTCGGAGGGGCAGTACTGAGGGAGACATACTGTCGGAAGGCCAGTCCTGAGGGAGTGACGTACTGTCGGAGGGGCAGTACTGAGGGAGTGACGTACTGCCGGAGGGGCAGTACTGAGGGAGACATACTGTCGGAGGGCCAGTACTGAGGGAGTGCCGTACTGTCGGAGGGGCAGTGCTGAGGGACCCCGCACTGTCGGAGGGGCAGTACTGAGGGAGTGCCATACTGTCAGGGGGGGCAGTACTGAGGGAGTGACGTACTGTCGGAGAGGCAGTGCTGAGGGAGTGACGTACTGTCGGAGGGACAGTACTGAGGGAGTGATGTACTGTCAGAGCGGCAGTACTGAGGGAGTGCTGCACTGTCGGAGGGGCAGTACTGAGCGAGTGACGTACTGTCGGAGGGGCAGTACTGAGGGAGTGACGTACTGTCGGAGGGGCAGTACTGAGGGAATGCTGAACTGTCGGAGGGGCAGTACTGAGGGAGTGCCGTACTGTCGGAGGGGCAGTACTGAGGGAGTGACGTACTGTCGGAGGGGCAGTAGAGGGAGTGACGTACTGTCGGCGGGGCGGTACTGAGGGAGTGACGTACTGTCGGAGGGGCAGTACTGAGGGAGTGCCGTACTGTCGGAGGGGTAGTACTGAGGGAGTGCCGTATTGCGCTGTCGGAGGGGAGGTACTGAGGGAGTGACGTACTGTCGGAGGGGCAGTACTGAGGGAGTGCCGTACTGTCGGAGGAGCAGTACTGAGGGAGTGCCGCACTGTCGGAGGGGCAGTACTGAGGGAGTGACGTACTGTCGGAGGGGCAGTACTGAGGGAGTGACGTACTGTCGGAGGGGCAGTACTGAGGGAGCGACGTACTGTCGGAGGGGCAGTATTGAGGGAGCGACGTACTGTCGGAGGGGCAGTACTGAGGGAGTGCCGTATTGCGCTGTCGGAGGGGAGGTACTGAGGGAGTGACGTACTGTCGGAGGGGCGGTACTGAGGGAGTGACGTACTGTCGGAGGGGCAGTACTGAGGGAGTGAGGTACTGTCGGAGGGGCAGTACTGAGGGAGTGACGTACTGTCGGAGGGGCAGTACTGAGAGAGTGCTGCACTGTCGGAGGGGCAGTACTGAGGGAGTGACGTACTGTCGGAGGGGCAGTACTGAGGGAGTGCCGTACTGTCGGAGGGGCAGTACTGAGGGAGTGACGTACTGTCGGAGGGGCAGTACTGAGGGAGTGCCGTACTGTCGGAGGGGCAGTACTGAGGGAGTGCCGTACTGTCGGAGGGGCAGTACTGAGGGAGTGACGTACTGTCGCAGGGGCAATACTGAGGGAGTGACGTACTGTCGGAGGGGCAGTACTGAGGGAGTGCCGTACTGTCGGAGGGGCAGTACTGAGGGAGTGACGCACTGTCGGAGGGGCAGTACTGAGGGAGTGACGTACTGCCGGAGGGGCAGTACTGAGGGAGTGCCGTACTGTCGGAGGGGCAGTACTGAGGGAGCCCCGCACTGTCGGAGGGGCAGTACTGAGGGAGTGCCATACTGTCGGAGGTGCAGTTCTGAGGGAGTGACGCACTGTCGGAGGGGCAGTACTGAGGGAGTGACGTACTGTCGGAAGGGCAGTACTGAGGGAGTGCCGTACTGTCGGAGGGGCAGTACTGAGGGAGCCCCGCACTGTCGGAGGGGCAGTACTGAGGGAGTGCCGTACTGTCGGAGGGGCAGTACTGAGGGAGTGACGTACTGTCGGAGGGGCAGTACTGAGGGAGTGACGCACTGTCGGAGGGGCAGTACTGAGGGAGTGACGTACTGTCGGAGGGGCAGTACTGAGGGAGTGACGTACTGTCGGAGGGGCAGTACTGAGGGAGTGCCGTACTATCGGAGGGGCAGTACTGAGGGAGTGACGTACTGTCGGAGGGGCAGTACTGAGGGAGTGACGTACTGTCGGAGGGGCAGTACTGAGGGAGTGCCATACTGTCGGAGGGGCAGTACTGAGGGAGTGACGTACTGTCGGAGGGGCAGTACTGAGGGAGTGATGTACTGTCGGAGGGTCAGTACTGAGGGAGTGACGTACTGTCGGAGGGGCAGTACTGAGGGAGTGCCGTACTATCGGAGGGGCAGTACTGAGGGAGTGACGTACTGTCGGAGGGGCAGTACTGAGGGAGTCACGTACTGTCGGAGGGGCAGTACTGAGGGAGTGACGTACTGTCGGAGGGTCAGTACTGAGGGAGTGACGTACTGTCGGAGGGGCAGTACTGAGGGATTGCCGTACTATCGGAGGGGCAGTACTGAGGGATTGCCGTACTATCGGAGGGGCAGTACTGAGGGAGTGACGTACTGTCGGAGGGGCAGTACTGAGGGAGTGACGCACTGTCGGAGGGGCAGTACTGAGGGAGTGCCGTAATGTCGGAGGGGCAGTACTGAGGGAGCCCCGCACTGTCGGAGGGGCAGTACTGAGGGAGTGCCATACTGTCGGAGGGGCAGTTCTGAGGGAGTGACGCACTGTCGGAGGGGCAGTACTGAGGGAGTGACGTACTGTCGGAGGGGCAGTACTGAGGGAATGCTGAACTGTCGGAGGGGCAGTACTGAGGGAGTGCCGTACTGTCGGAGGGGCAGTACTGAGGGAGTGACGTACTGTCGGAGGGGCAGTAGAGGGAGTGACGTACTGTCGGCGGGGCGGTACTGAGGGAGTGACGTACTGTCGGAGGGGCAGTACTGAGGGAGTGCCGTACTGTCGGAGGGGTAGTACTGAGGGAGTGCCGTATTGCGCTGTCGGAGGGGAGGTACTGAGGGAGTGACGTACTGTCGGAGGGGCAGTACTGAGGGAGTGCCGTACTGTCGGAGGAGCAGTACTGAGGGAGTGCCGCACTGTCGGAGGGGCAGTACTGAGGGAGTGACGTACTGTCGGAGGGGCAGTACTGAGGGAGTGACGTACTGTCGGAGGGGCAGTACTGAGGGAGTGACGTACTGCCGGAGGGGCAGTACTGAGGGAGTGCCGTACTGTCGGAGGGGCAGTACTGAGGGAGCCCCGCACTGTCGGAGGGGCAGTACTGAGGGAGTGCCATACTGTCGGAGGGGCAGTACTGAGGGAGTGACGTACTGTCGGAGGGGCAGTACTGAGGGAGTGACGCACTGTCGGAGGGGCAGTACTGAGGGAGTGACGTACTGTCGGAGGGGCAGTACTGAGGGAGTGACGTACTGTCGGAGGGGCAGTACTGAGGGAGTGCCGTACTATCGGAGGGGCAGTACTGAGGGAGTGACGTACTGTCGGAGGGGCAGTACTGAGGGAGTGACGCACTGTCGGAGGGGCAGTACTGAGGGAGTGACGTACTGCCGGAGGGGCAGTACTGAGGGAGTGCCGTACTGTCGGAGGGGCAGTACTGAGGGAGCCCCGCACTGTCGGAGGGGCAGTACTGAGGGAGTGCCATACTGTCGGAGGTGCAGTTCTGAGGGAGTGACGCACTGTCGGAGGGGCAGTACTGAGGGAGTGACGTACTGTCGGAAGGGCAGTACTGAGGGAGTGCCGTACTGTCGGAGGGGCAGTACTGAGGGAGCCCCGCACTGTCGGAGGGGCAGTACTGAGGGAGTGCCATACTGTCGGAGGGGCAGTACTGAGGGAGTGACGTACTGTCGGAGGGGCAGTACTGAGGGAGTGACGCACTGTCGGAGGGGCAGTACTGAGGGAGTGACGTACTGTCGGAGGGGCAGTACTGAGGGAGTGACGTACTGTCGGAGGGGCAGTACTGAGGGAGTGCCATACTGTCGGAGGGGCAGTACTGAGGGAGTGACGTACTGTCGGAGGGGCAGTACTGAGGGAGTGATGTACTGTCGGAGGGTCAGTACTGAGGGAGTGACGTACTGTCGGAGGGGCAGTACTGAGGGAGTGCCGTACTATCGGAGGGGCAGTACTGAGGGAGTGACGTACTGTCGGAGGGGCAGTACTGAGGGAGTGACGTACTGTCGGAGGGGCAGTACTGAGGGAGTGACGTACTGTCGGAGGGTCAGTACTGAGGGAGTGACGTACTGTCGGAGGGGCAGTACTGAGGGATTGCCGTACTATCGGAGGGGCAGTACTGAGGGATTGCCGTACTATCGGAGGGGCAGTACTGAGGGAGTGACGTACTGTCGGAGGGGCAGTACTGAGGGAGTGACGCACTGTCGGAGGGGCAGTACTGAGGGAGTGCCGTAATGTCGGAGGGGCAGTACTGAGGGAGCCCCGCACTGTCGGAGGGGCAGTACTGAGGGAGTGCCATACTGTCGGAGGGGCAGTTCTGAGGGAGTGACGCACTGTCGGAGGGGCAGTACTGAGGGAGTGACGTACTGTCGGAGGGGCAGTACTGAGGGAATGCTGAACTGTCGGAGGGGCAGTACTGAGGGAGTGCCGTACTGTCGGAGGGGCAGTACTGAGGGAGTGACGTACTGTCGGAGGGGCAGTAGAGGGAGTGACGTACTGTCGGCGGGGCGGTACTGAGGGAGTGACGTACTGTCGGAGGGGCAGTACTGAGGGAGTGCCGTACTGTCGGAGGGGTAGTACTGAGGGAGTGCCGTATTGCGCTGTCGGAGGGGAGGTACTGAGGGAGTGACGTACTGTCGGAGGGGCAGTACTGAGGGAGTGCCGTACTGTCGGAGGAGCAGTACTGAGGGAGTGCCGCACTGTCGGAGGGGCAGTACTGAGGGAGTGACGTACTGTCGGAGGGGCAGTACTGAGGGAGTGACGTACTGTCGGAGGGGCAGTACTGAGGGAGCGACGTACTGTCGGAGGGGCAGTATTGAGGGAGCGACGTACTGTCGGAGGGGCAGTACTGAGGGAGTGCCGTATTGCGCTGTCGGAGGGGAGGTACTGAGGGAGTGACGTACTGTCGGAGGGGCGGTACTGAGGGAGTAACGTACTGTCGGAGGGGCAGTACTGAGGGAGTGAGGTACTGTCGGAGGGGCAGTACTGAGGGAGTGACGTACTGTCGGAGGGGCAGTACTGAGAGAGTGCTGCACTGTCGGAGGGGCAGTACTGAGGGAGTGACGTACTGTCGGAGGGGCAGTACTGAGGGAGTGCCGTACTGTCGGAGGGGCAGTACTGAGGGAGTGACGTACTGTCGGAGGAGCAGTACTGAGGGAGTGCCGTACTGTCGGAGGGGCAGTACTGAGGGAGTGCCGTACTGTCGGAGGGGCAGTACTGAGGGAGTGACGTACTGTCGCAGGGGCAATACTGAGGGAGTGACGTACTGTCGGAGGGGCAGTACTGAGGGAGTGCCGTACTGTCGGAGGGGCAGTACTGAGGGAGTGACGCACTGTCGGAGGGGCAGTACTGAGGGAGTGACGTACTGCCGGAGGGGCAGTACTGAGAGAGTGCCGTACTGTCGGAGGGGCAGTACTGAGGGAGCCCCGCACTGTCGGAGGGGCAGTACTGAGGGAGTGCCATACTGTCGGAGGTGCAGTTCTGAGGGAGTGACGCACTGTCGGAGGGGCAGTACTGAGGGAGTGACGTACTGTCGGAAGGGCAGTACTGAGGGAGTGCCGTACTGTCGGAGGGGCAGTACTGAGGGAGCCCCGCACTGTCGGAGGGGCAGTACTGAGGGAGTGCCATACTGTCGGAGGGGCAGTACTGAGGGAGTGACGTACTGTCGGAGGGGCAGTACTGAGGGAGTGACGCACTGTCGGAGGGGCAGTACTGAGGGAGTGACGTACTGTCGGAGGGGCAGTACTGAGGGAGTGACGTACTGTCGGAGGGGCAGTACTGAGGGAGTGCCGTACTATCGGAGGGGCAGTACTGAGGGAGTGACGTACTGTCGGAGGGGCAGTACTGAGGGAGTGACGTACTGTCGGAGGGGCAGTACTGAGGGAGTGCCATACTGTCGGAGGGGCAGTACTGAGGGAGTGACGTACTGTCGGAGGGGCAGTACTGAGGGAGTGATGTACTGTCGGAGGGTCAGTACTGAGGGAGTGACGTACTGTCGGAGGGGCAGTACTGAGGGAGTGCCGTACTATCGGAGGGGCAGTACTGAGGGAGTGACGTACTGTCGGAGGGGCAGTACTGAGGGAGTGACGTACTGTCGGAGGGGCAGTACTGAGGGAGTGACGTACTGTCGGAGGGTCAGTACTGAGGGAGTGACGTACTGTCGGAGGCGCAGTACTGAGGGATTGCCGTACTATCGGAGGGGCAGTACTGAGGGAGTGACGTACTGTCGGAGGGGCAGTACTGAGGGAGTGACGCACTGTCGGAGGGGCAGTACTGAGGGAGTGCCGTAATGTCGGAGGGGCAGTACTGAGGGAGCCCCGCACTGTCGGAGGGGCAGTACTGAGGGAGTGCCATACTGTCGGAGGGGCAGTTCTGAGGGAGTGACGCACTGTCGGAGGGGCAGTACTGAGGGAGTGACGTACTGTCGGAGGGGCAGTACTGAGGGAGTGACGTACTATCGGAGTGGCAGTACTGAGGGAGCCCTGCACTGTCGGAGGGGCAGTACTGAGGGAGTGCCATACTGTCGGAGGGGCAGTACTGAGGGAGTGACGTACTGTCGGAGGGGCAGTACTGAGGGAGTGATGTACTGTCGGAGGGTCAGTACTGAGGGAGTGACGTACTGTCGGAGGGGCAGTACTGAGGGAGTGCCGTACTATCGGAGGGGCAGTACTGAGGGAGTGACGCACTGTCGGAGGGGCAGTACTGAGGGAGTGACGTACTGTCGGAGGGACAGTACTGAGGGAGAGACATACTGTCGGAAGGCCAGTACTGAGGGAGTGACGTACTGTCGGAGGGGCAGTACTGAGGGAGTTACGTACTGTCGGAGGGGCAGTACTGAAGGAGCGACGTACTGTCGGAGGGGCAGTATTGAGGGAGCGACGTACTGTCGGAGGGGCAGTACTGAGGCAGTGCCGTACTGTCGGGGGGGCAGTACTGAGGGAGCGACGCACTGTCGGAGGGGCAGTACTGAGGGAGCGACGTACTGTCGGAGGGGCAGTACTGAGGGAGCGACGTACTGTCGGAGTGGCAGTACTGAGGGAGCGACGTACTGTCGGAGGGGCAGTACTGAGGGAGTGCCGTTCTGTCGGAGGGGCAGTACTGAGGGAGTGACGTACTGTCGGAGGGGCAGTACTGAGGGATTGCCGTACTGTCGGAGGGGCAGTACTGAGGGAATGCCGTATTGCGCTGTCGGAGGGGAGGTACTGAGGGAGTGACGTACTGTCGGAGGGGCGGTACTGACGGAGTGCCGTACTGTCGGAGGGGCAGTACTGAGGGAGTGACGTACTGTCGGAGGGGCAGTACTGAGGGAGTGCCGTTCTGTCGGAGGGGCAGTACTGAGGGAGTGACGTACTGTCGGAGGGGCAGTACTGAGGGAGTGCCGTATTGCGCTGTCGGAGGGGAGGTACTGAGGGAGTGACGTACTGTCGGAGGGCCGTTACTGACGGAGTGCCGTACTGTCGGAGGGGCAGTACTGAGGGAGTGACGTACTGTCGGAGGGGCAGTACTGAGGGAGTGCCGTACTGTCGGAGGAACAGTACTGAGGGAGTGCAGCACTGTCGGAGGGGCAGTACTGAGGGAGTGACGTACTGTCGGAGGAACAGTACTGAGGGAGTGCCGCACTGTCGGAGGGGAAGTACTGAGGGAGTGACGCACTGTCGGAGGGGCAGTACTGAGGGAGTGACGTACTGTCGGAGGGGCAGTACTGAGGGACTGCTGCACTGTCGGAGGGGCAGTACTGAGGGAGTGCCGCACTGTCGGAGGGGCAGTACTGAGGGAGTGCCGTACTGTCGGAGGGGCAGTACTGAGGGAGTGACGTACTGTCGGAGGGGCAGTACTGAGGGAGTGCCGTACTGTCGGAGGGGCAGTACTGAGGGAGTGCCGTACTGTCGGAGGGGCAGTACTGAGGGAATGCCGCACTGTCGGAGGGGCAGTACTGAAGGAGTGACGTACTGTCGGAGGGGCAGTACTGAGGGAGTGACGTACTGTCGGAGGGGCAGTACTGAGGGAGCGACGTACTGTCGGAGGGGCAGTATTGAGGGAGCGACGTACTGTCGGAGGGGCAGTACTGAGGGAGTGCCGTATTGCGCTGTCGGAGGGGAGGTACTGAGGGAGTGACGTACTGTCGGAAGGGCGGTACTGACGGAGGAGCAGTACTGAGGGAGTGCCGCACTGTCGGAGGGGCGGTACTGAGGGAGTGACGCACTGTCAGAGGTGCAGTACTGAGGGAGTGACGTACTGTCGGAGGGGCAGTACTGAGGGACTGCCGCACTGTCGGAGAGGTAGTACTGAGGGAGTGCCGTACTGTCGGAGGGGCAGTACTGAGGGAGTGACGTACTGTCGGAGGGGCAGTACTGAGGGAGCGACGTACTGTCGGAGGGGCAGTATTGAGGGAGCGACGTACTGTCGGAGGGGCAGTACTGAGGCAGTGCCGTACTGTCGGGGGGGCAGTACTGAGGGAGTGACGCACTGTCGGAGGGGCAGTACTGAGGGAGTGCCGTAATGTCGGAGGGGCAGTACTGAGGGAGCCCCGCACTGTCGGAGGGGCAGTACTGAGGGAGTGCCATACTGTCGGAGGGGCAGTTCTGAGGGAGTGACGCACTGTCGGAGGGGCAGTACTGAGGGAGTGACGTACTGTCGGAGGGGCAGTACTGAGGGAGTGACGTACTGTCGGAGTGGCAGTACTGAGGGAGCCCTGCACTGTCGGAGGGGCAGTACTGAGGGAGTGCCATACTGTGGGAGGGGCAGTACTGAGGGAGTGACGTACTGTCGGAGGGGCAGTACTGAGGGAGTGATGTACTGTCGGAGGGTCAGTACTGAGGGAGTGACGTACTGTCGGAGGGGCAGTACTGAGGGAGTGCCGTACTATCGGAGGGGCAGTACTGAGGGAGTGACGTACTGTCGGAGGGGCAGTACTGAGGGAGTGACGTACTGTCGGAGGGGCAGTACTGAGGGAGTGCCGTACTATCGTAGGGGCAGTACTGAGGGAGTGACGTACTGTCGGAGGGGCAGTACTGAGGGAGTGACGTACTGTCGGAGGGGCAGTACTGAGGGAGCGACGTACTGTCGGAGGGGCAGTACTGAGGGAGCGACGTACTGTCGGAGGGGCAGTACTGAGGGAGCGACGTACTGTCGGAGGGGCAGTATTGAGGGAGCAACGTACTGTCGGAGGGGCAGTACTGAGGGAGTGCCGTTCTGTTGGAGGGGCAGTACTGAGGGAGTGACGTACTGTCGGAGGGGCAGTACTGAGGGAGCCCCGCACTGTCGGAGGGGCAGTACTGAGGGAGTGCCGTACTGTCGGAGGGGCAGTACTGAGGGAGTGAGGTACTGTCGGAGGGGCAGTACTGAGGGAGTGACGTACTGTCGGAGGGGCAGTACTGAGGGAGTGCCATACTGTCGGAGGGGCAGTACTGAGGGAGTGACGTACTGTCGGAGGGGCAGTACTGAGGGAGTGACGTACTGTCGGAGGGGTAGTACTGAGGGAGTGCTGCACTGTCGGAGGGGCAGTACTGAGGGAGTGACGTACTGTCGGAGGGACAGTACTGAGGGAGAGACGTACTGTCGGAAGGCCAGTACTGAGGGAGTGACGTACTGTCGGAGGGGCAGTACTGAGGGAGTTACGTACTGTCGGAGGGGCAGTACTGAAGGAGCGACGTACTGTCGGAGGGGCAGTATTGAGGGAGCGACGTACTGTCGGAGGGGCAGTACTGAGGCAGTGCCGTACTGTCGGGGGGGCAGTACTGAGGGAGTGACGCACTGTCGGAGGGGCAGTACTGAGGGAGTGACGTACTATCGGAGGGGCAGTACTGAGGGAGTGCCGTACTGTCGGAGGGGCAGTACTGAGGGAGACCCGCACTGTCGGAGGGGCAGTACTGAGGGAGTGCCATACTGTCGGAGGGGCAGTTCTGAGGGAGTGACGCACTGTCGGAGGGGCAGTACTGAGGGAGTGACGTACTGTCGGAGGGGCAGTACTGAGGGAGTGCCGTACTGTCGGAGGGGCAGTACTGAGGGAGCCCTGCACTGTCGGAGGGCAGTACTGAGGGAGTGACGTACTGTCGGAGGGGCAGTACTGAGGGAGTGACGTACTGTCGGAGGGGCAGTACTGAGGGAGTGCCGTACTATCGGAGGGGCAGTACTGAGGGAGTGACGTACTGTCGGAGGGGCAGTACTGAGGGAGTGACGTACTGTCGGAGGGGCAGTACTGAGGGAGTGCCGTACTATCGGAGGGGCAGTACTGAGGGAGTGACGTACTGTCGGAGGGGCAGTACTGAGGGAGTGACGTACTGTCGGAGGGGCAGTACTGTGGGAGTGATGTACTGTCGGAGGGTCAGTACTGAGGGAGTGACGTACTGTCGGAGGGGCAGTACTGAGGGAGTGCCGTACTATCGGAGGGACAGTACTGAGGGAGTGACGTACTGTCGGAGGGGCAGTACTGAGGGAGTGACGCACTGTCGGAGGGGCAGTACTGAGGGAGCGACGTACTGTCGGAGGGGCAGTACTGAGGGAGCGACGTACTGTCGGAGGGGCAGTACTGAGGGAGCGACGTACTGTCGGAGTGGCAGTACTGAGGGAGCGATGTACTGTCGGAGGGGCAGTACTGAGGGAGTGCCGTTCTGTCGGAGGGGCAGTACTGAGGGAGTGACGTACTGTCGGAGGGGCAGTACTGAGGGATTGCCGTACTGTCGGAGGGGCAGTACTGAGGGAATGCCGTATTGCGCTGTCGGAGGGGAGGTACTGAGGGAGTGACGTACTGTCGGAGGGGCGGTACTGACGGAGTGCCGTACTGTCGGAGGGGCAGTACTGAGGGAGTGACGTACTGTTGGAGGGGCAGTACTGAGGGAGTGCCGTACTGTCGGAGGGGCAGTACTGAGGGAGTGACGTACTGTCGGAGGGGCAGTACTGAGGGAGTGCCGTACTGTCGGAGAGGCAGTACTGAGGGAGTGCCGTACTGTCGGAGGGGCAGTACTGAGGGAGTGTCGCATGTCGGAGGGGCAGTACTGGGGGAGTGACGTACTGTCGGAGGGGCAGTACTGAGGGAGTGACGTACTGTCGGGGGGGCAGTACTGAGGGAGTGACGTACTGTCGGAGGGGCAGTACTGAGGGAGCGACGTACTGTCGGAGTGGCAGTATTGAGGGAGCGACGTACTGTCGGAGGGGCAGTACTGAGGGAGTGCCGTATTGCGCTGTCGGAGGGGAGGTACTGAGGGAGTGACGTACTGTCGGAGGGGCGGTACTGACGGAGGAGCAGTACTGAGGGAGTGCCGCACTGTCGGAGGGGCAGTACTGAGGGAGTGACGCACTGTCGGAGGGGCAGTACTGAGGGAGTGACGTACTGTCGGAGGGGCAGTACTGAGGGACTCCTGCACTGTCGGAGAGGCAGAACTGAGGGAGTGCCGTACTGTCGGAGGGGCAGTACTGAGGGAGTGACGTACTGTCGGAGCGGCAGTACTGAGGGAGTGACGTACTGTCGGAGGGGCAGTACTGAGGGAGTGACGTACTGTCGGAGGGGCAGTACTGAGGGAGTGACGTACTGTCGGAGGGGCAGTACTGAGGGAGTGACGTACTGTCGGAGGGGCAGTACTGAGGGAGTGACGTACTGTCGGAGGGGCAGCACTGAGGGAGTGACGTACTGTCGGAGGGGCAGTACTGAGGGAGTGCCGTACTGTCGGAGGGGCAGTACTGAGGGAGTGACGCACTGTCGGAGGGGCAGTACTGAGGGAGTGACGTACTGCCGGAGGGGCAGTACTGAGGGAGTGCCGTACTGTCGGAGGGGCAGTACTGAGGGAGCCCCGCACTGTCGGAGGGGCAGTACTGAGGGAGTGCCATACTGTCGGAGGGGCAGTACTGAGGGAGTGATGTACTGTCGGAGGGTCAGTACTGAGGGAGTGACGTACTGTCGGAGGGGCAGTACTGAGGGAGTGCCGTACTGTCGGAGGGGCAGTACTGAGGGAGTGACGTACTGTCGGAGGGGCAGTACTGAGGGAGTGACGCACTGTCGGAGGTGCAGTACTGAGGGAGTGACGTACTGTCGGAGGGGCAGTACTGAGGGAGCGACGTACTGTCGGAGGGGCAGTACTGAGGGAGCGACGTACTGTCGGAGGGGCAGTATTGAGGGAGCGACGTACTGTCGGAGGGGCAGTACTGAGGGAGTGACGTACTGTCGGAGGGGCAGTACTGAGGGAGTGACGTACTGTCGGAGGGGCAGTACTGAGGGAGTGCCGTACTATCGGAGGGGCAGTACTGAGGGAGTGACGTACTGTCGGAGGGGCAGTACTGAGGGAGTGACGTACTGTCGGAGGGGCAGTACTGAGGGAGTGCCGTACTATCGGAGGGGCAGTACTGAGGGAGTGACGTACTGTCGGAGGGGCAGTACTGAGGGAGTGACGTACTGTCGGAGGGGCAGTACTGTGGGAGTGATGTACTGTCGGAGGGTCAGTACTGAGGGAGTGACGTACTGTCGGAGGGGCAGTACTGAGGGAGTGCCGTACTGTCGGAGGGGCAGTACTGAGGGAGTGACGTACTGTCGGAGGGGCAGTACTGAGGGAGTGACGCACTGTCGGAGGGGCAGTACTGAGGGAGCGACGTACTGTCGGAGGGGCAGTACTGAGGGAGCGACGTACTGTCGGAGGGGCAGTACTGAGGGAGCGACGTACTGTCGGAGTGGCAGTACTGAGGGAGCGACGTACTGTCGGAGGGGCAGTACTGAGGGAGTGCCGTTCTGTCGGAGGGGCAGTACTGAGGGAGTGACGTACTGTCGGAGGGGCAGTACTGAGGGATTGCCGTACTGTCGGAGAGGCAGTACTGAGGGAGTGCCGTACTGTCGGAGGGGCAGTACTGAGGGAGTGTCGCATGTCGGAGGGGCAGTACTGGGGGAGTGACGTACTGTCGGAGGGGCAGTACTGAGGGAGTGACGTACTGTCGGGGGGGCAGTACTGAGGGAGTGACGTACTGTCGGAGGGGCAGTACTGAGGGAGCGACGTACTGTCGGAGGGGCAGTATTGAGGGAGCGACGTACTGTCGGAGGGGCAGTACTGAGGGAGTGCCGTATTGCGCTGTCGGAGGGGAGGTACTGAGGGAGTGACGTACTGTCGGAGGGGCGGTACTGACGGAGGAGCAGTACTGAGGGAGTGCCGCACTGTCGGAGGGGCAGTACTGAGGGAGTGACGCACTGTCGGAGGGGCAGTACTGAGGGAGTGACGTACTGTCGGAGGGGCAGTACTGAGGGACTCCTGCACTGTCGGAGAGGCAGTACTGAGGGAGTGCCGTACTGTCGGAGGGGCAGTACTGAGGGAGTGACGTACTGTCGGAGCGGCAGTACTGAGGGAGTGACGTACTGTCGGAGGGGCAGTACTGAGGGAGTGACGTACTGTCGGAGGGGCAGTACTGAGGGAGTGACGTACTGTCGGAGGGGCAGTACTGAGGGAGTGACGTACTGTCGGAGGGGCAGTACTGAGGGAGTGACGTACTGTCGGAGGGGCAGCACTGAGGGAGTGACGTACTGTCGGAGGGGCAGTACTGAGGGAGTGCCGTACTGTCGGAGGGGCAGTACTGAGGGAGTGACGCACTGTCGGAGGGGCAGTACTGAGGGAGCCCCGCACTGTCGGAGGGGCAGTACTGAGGGAGTGCCATACTGTCGGAGGGGCAGTACTGAGGGAGTGATGTACTGTCGGAGGGTCAGTACTGAGGGAGTGACGTACTGTCGGAGGGGCAGTACTGAGGGAGTGCCGTACTGTCGGAGGGGCAGTACTGAGGGAGTGACGTACTGTCGGAGGGGCAGTACTGAGGGAGTGACGTACTGTCGGAGGGGCAGTACTGAGGGAGCGACGTACTGTCGGAGGGGCAGTACTGAGGGAGTGATGTACTGTCGGAGGGTCAGTACTGAGGGAGTGACGTACTGTCGGAGGGGCAGTACTGAGGGAGTGCCGTACTGTCGGAGGGGCAGTACTGAGGGAGTGACGTACTGTCGGAGGGGCAGTACTGAGGGAGTGCCGTACTGTCGGAGGGGCAGTACTGAGGGAGTGACGTACTGTCGGAGGGGCAGTACTGAGGGAGCGACGTACTGTCGGAGGGGCAGTACTGAGGGAGCGACGTACTGTCGGAGAGGCAGTATTGAGGGAGCGACGTACTGTCGGAGGGGCAGTACTGAGGGAGTGCCGTACTGTCGGAGGGGCAGTACTGAGGGAGTGACGTACTGTCGGAGGGGCGGTACGAAGGAGTGCCGTACTGTCGGCGGAGCAGTAATGAGGGAGTGCCGCACTGTCGGAGGGGCAGTACTGAGGGAGTGACGCACTGTCGGAGGGGCAGTACTGAGGGAGTGACGTACTGTCGGAGGGGCAGTACTGAGGCACTGCTGCACTGTCGGAGGGGCAGTACTGAGGGAGTGCCGTACTGTCGGAGGGGCAGTACTGAGGGAGTGACGGACTGTCGGAGGGGCAGTACTGAGGGAGTGACGTACTGTCGGAGGGGCAGTACTGAGGGAGCCCCGCACTGTCGGAGGGGCAGTATTGAGGGAGTGCCGTACTGTCGGAGGGGCAGTACTGAGGGAGTGACGTACTGTCGGAGGGGCAGTACTGAGGGAGTGACGTACTGTCGGAGGGGCAGTACTGAGGGAGCGACGTACTGTCGGAGGGGCAGTATTGAGGGAGCGACGTACTGTCGGAGGGGCAGTACTGAGGGAGTGCCGTACTGTCGGAGGGGCAGTACTGAGGGAGTGCCGTTCTGTCGGAGGGGCAGTACTGAGGGAGTGACGTACTGTCGGAGCGGCAGTACTGAGGGAGTGACGTACTGTCGGAGGGGCAGTACTGAGGGAGTGACGTACTGTCGGAGGGGCAGTACTGAGGGAGTGACGTACTGTCGGAGGGGCAGTACTGAGGGAGTGACGTACTGTCGGAGGGGCAGTACTGAGGGAGTGACGTACTGTCGGAGGGGCAGCACTGAGGGAGTGACGTACTGTCGGAGGGGCAGTACTGAGGGAGTGCCGTACTGTCGGAGGGGCAGTACTGAGGGAGTGACGCACTGTCGGAGGGGCAGTACTGAGGGAGTGACGTACTGCCGGAGGGGCAGTACTGAGGGAGTGCCGTACTGTCGGAGGGGCAGTACTGAGGGAGCCCCGCACTGTCGGAGGGGCAGTACTGAGGGAGTGCCATACTGTCGGAGGGGCAGTACTGAGGGAGTGATGTACTGTCGGAGGGTCAGTACTGAGGGAGTGACGTACTGTCGGAGGGGCAGTACTGAGGGAGTGCCGTACTGTCGGAGGGGCAGTACTGAGGGAGTGACGTACTGTCGGAGGGGCAGTACTGAGGGAGTGACGCACTGTCGGAGGGGCAGTACTGAGGGAGTGACGTACTGTCGGAGGGGCAGTACTGAGGGAGCGACGTACTGTCGGAGGGGCAGTACTGAGGGAGCGACGTACTGTCGGAGGGGCAGTATTGAGGGAGCGACGTACTGTCGGAGGGGCAGTACTGAGGGAGTGACGTACTGTCGGAGGGGCAGTACTGAGGGAGTGACGTACTGTCGGAGGGGCAGTACTGAGGGAGTGCCGTACTATCGGAGGGGCAGTACTGAGGGAGTGACGTACTGTCGGAGGGGCAGTACTGAGGGAGTGACGTACTGTCGGAGGGGCAGTACTGAGGGAGTGCCGTACTATCGGAGGGGCAGTACTGAGGGAGTGACGTACTGTCGGAGGGGCAGTACTGAGGGAGTGACGTACTGTCGGAGGGGCAGTACTGTGGGAGTGATGTACTGTCGGAGGGTCAGTACTGAGGGAGTGACGTACTGTCGGAGGGGCAGTACTGAGGGAGTGCCGTACTATCGGAGGGGCAGTACTGAGGGAGTGACGTACTGTCGGAGGGGCAGTACTGAGGGAGTGACGCACTGTCGGAGGGGCAGTACTGAGGGAGCGACGTACTGTCGGAGGGGCAGTACTGAGGGAGCGACGTACTGTCGGAGGGGCAGTACTGAGGGAGCGACGTACTGTCGGAGTGGCAGTACTGAGGGAGCGACGTACTGTCGGAGGGGCAGTACTGAGGGAGTGCCGTTCTGTCGGAGGCGCTGTACTGAGGGAGTGACGTACTGTCGGAGGGGCAGTACTGAGGGATTGCCGTACTGTCGGAGGGGCAGTACTGAGGGAATGCCATATTGCGCTGTCGGAGGGGAGGTACTGAGGGAGTGACGTACTGTCGGAGGGGCGGTACTGACGGAGTGCCGTACTGTCGGAGGGGCAGTACTGAGGGAGTGACGTACTGTCGGAGGGGCAGTACTGAGGGAGTGCCGTACTGTCGGAGGGGCAGTACTGAGGGAGTGACGTACTGTCGGAGGGGCAGTACTGAGGGAGTGCCGTACTGTCGGAGAGGCAGTACTGAGGGAGTGCCGTACTGTCGGAGGGGCAGTACTGAGGGAGTGTCGCATGTCGGAGGGGCAGTACTGGGGGAGTGACGTACTGTCGGAGGGGCAGTACTGAGGGAGTGACGTACTGTCGGGGGGGCAGTACTGAGGGAGTGACGTACTGTCGGAGGGGCAGTACTGAGGGAGCGACGTACTGTCGGAGGGGCAGTATTGAGGGAGCGACGTACTGTCGGAGGGGCAGTACTGAGGGAGTGCCGTATTGCGCTGTCGGAGGGGAGGTACTGAGGGAGTGACGTACTGTCGGAGGGGCGGTACTGACGGAGGAGCAGTACTGAGGGAGTGCCGCACTGTCGGAGGGGCAGTACTGAGGGAGTGACGTACTGTCGGAGGGGCAGTACTGAGGGACTCCTGCACTGTCGGAGAGGCAGTACTGAGGGAGTGCCGTACTGTCGGAGGGGCAGTACTGAGGGAGTGACGTACTGTCGGAGCGGCAGTACTGAGGGAGTGACGTACTGTCGGAGGGGCAGTACTGAGGGAGTGACGTACTGTCGGAGGGGCAGTACTGAGGGAGTGACGTACTGTCGGAGGGGCAGTACTGAGGGAGTGACGTACTGTCGGAGGGGCAGTACTGAGGGAGTGACGTACTGTCGGAGGGGCAGCACTGAGGGAGTGACGTACTGTCGGAGGGGCAGTACTGAGGGAGTGCCGTACTGTCGGAGGGGCAGTACTGAGGGAGTGACGCACTGTCGGAGGGGCAGTACTGAGGGAGCCCCGCACTGTCGGAGGGGCAGTACTGAGGGAGTGCCATACTGTCGGAGGGGCAGTACTGAGGGAGTGATGTACTGTCGGAGGGTCAGTACTGAGGGAGTGACGTACTGTCGGAGGGGCAGTACTGAGGGAGTGCCGTACTGTCGGAGGGGCAGTACTGAGGGAGTGACGTACTGTCGGAGGGGCAGTACTGAGGGAGTGACGCACTGTCGGAGGGGCAGTACTGAGGGAGTGACGTACTGTCGGAGGGGCAGTACTGAGGGAGCGACGTACTGTCGGAGGGGCAGTACTGAGGGAGCGACGTACTGTCGGAGGGGCAGTATTGAGGGAGCGACGTACTGTCGGAGGGGCAGTACTGAGGGAGTGCCGTACTGTCGGAGGGGCAGTACTGAGGGAGTGACGTACTGTCGGAGGGGCGGTACTGACGGAGTGCCGTACTGTCGGCGGAGCAGTAATGAGGGAGTGCCGCACTGTCGGAGGGGCAGTACTGAGGGAGTGACGCACTGTCGGAGGGGCAGTACTGAGGGAGTGACGTACTGTCGGAGGGGCAGTACTGAGGCACTGCTGCACTGTCGGAGGGGCAGTACTGAGGGAGTGCCGTACTGTCGGAGGGGCAGTACTGAGGGAGTGACGGACTGTCGGAGGGGCAGTACTGAGGGAGTGACGTACTGTCGGAGGGGCAGTACTGAGGGAGCCCCGCACTGTCGGAGGGGCAGTATTGAGGGAGTGCCGTACTGTCGGAGGGGCAGTACTGAGGGAGTGACGTACTGTCGGAGGGGCAGTACTGAGGGAGTGACGTACTGTCGGAGGGGCAGTACTGAGGGAGCGACGTACTGTCGGAGGGGCAGTATTGAGGGAGCGACGTACTGTCGGAGGGGCAGTACTGAGGGAGTGCCGTACTGTCGGATGGGCAGTACTGAGGGAGTGCCGTTCTGTCGGAGGGGCAGTACTGAGGGAGTGACGTACTGTCGGAGGGGCAGTACTGAGGGAGTGCCGTACAGTCGGAGTGGCAGTACTGAGGGAGTGCCGTATTGGGCTGTCGGAGGGGAGGTACTGAGGGAGTGACGTACTGTCGGAGGGGCAGTACTGAGGGAGTGCCGTACTGTCGGAGTGGCAGTACTGAGGGAGTGCCGTATTGCGCTGTCGGAGGGGAGGTACTGAGGGAGTGACGTACTGTCGTAGGGGGCGGTACTGACGGAGTGCCGTACTGTCGGAGGAGCAGTACTGAGGGAGTGCCGCACTGTCGGAGGGGCAGTTTTGAGGGAGCGACGTACTGTCGGAGGGGCAGTACTGAGGCAGTGCCGTACTGTCGGGGGGGCAGTACTGAGGGAGCGACGTACTGTCGGAGGGGCAGTACTGAGGGAGTGACGTACTGTCGGAGGGGCAGTACTGAGGGAGCGACGTACTGTCGGAGGGGCAGTATTGAGGGAGCGACGTACTTTTGGAGGGGCAGTACTGAGGGAGTGCCTTACTGTCGGAGGGGCAGTACTGAGGGATTGCCGTATTGCGCTGTCGGAGGGGAGGTACTGAGGGAGTGACGTACTGTCGGAGGGGCAGTACTGAGGGAGTGCCGCACTGTCGGAGGGGCAGTACTGAGGGAGTGACGTACTGTCGGAGGGGCAGTACTGAGGGAGTGACGTACTGTCGGAGGGGCAGTACTGAGAGAGTGCTGCACTGTCGGAGGGGCAGTACTGAGGGAGTGACGTACTGTCGGAGGGACAGTACTGAGGGAGTGACGTACTGTCGGAGGGGCAGTACTGAGGGAGTGCCGTACTGTCGGAGGGGCAGTACTGAGGGAGTGCCGTACTGTCGGAGGGGCAGTACTGAGGGAGTGACGTACTGTCGCAGGGGCAGTACTGAGGGAGTGACGTACTGTCGCAGGGGCAGTACTGAGGGAGTGACGTACTGTCGGAGGGGCAGCACTGAGGGAGTGACGCACTGTCGGAGGGGCAGTACTGAGGGAGTGCCGTACTGTCGGAGGGGCAGTACTGAGGGAGTGACGCACTGTCGGAGGGGCAGTACTGAGGGAGTGACGTACTGCCGGAGGGGCAGTACTGAGGGAGTGCCGTACTGTCGGAGGGGCAGTACTGAGGGAGCCCCGCACTGTCGGAGGGGCAGTACTGAGGGAGTGCCGTACTGTCGGAGGGGCAGTTCTGAGGGAGTGACGCACTGTCGGAGGGGCAGTACTGAGGGAGTGACGTACTGTCGGAGGGGCAGTACTGAGGGAGTGACGTACTGTCGGAGGGGCAGTACTGAGGGAGCCCCGCACTGTCGGAGGGGCAGTACTGAGGGAGTGCCTTACTGTCGGAGGGGCAGTACTGAGGGAGTGACGTACTGTCGGAGGGGCAGTACTGAGGGAGTGACGCACTGTCGGAGGGGCGGTACTGAGGCAGTGACGTACTGTCGGAGGGGCAGTACTGAGGGAGTGACGTACTGTCGGAGGGGCAGTACTGAGGGAGCGACGTACTGTCGGAGGGGCAGTACTGAGGGAGTGCCGTACTGTCGGAGGGGCAGTACTGAGGGAGTGACGTACTGTCGGAGGGGCAGTAGAGGGAGTGACGTACTGTCGGCGGGGCGGTACTGAGGGAGTGACGTACTGTCGGAGGGGCAGTACTGAGGGAGTGCCGTACTGTCGGAGGGGTAGTACTGAGGGAGTGCCATATTGCGCTGTCGGAGGGGAGGTACTGAGGGAGTGACGTACTGTCGGAGGGGCAGTACTGAGGGAGTGCCGTACTGTCGGAGGAGCAGTACTGAGGGAGTGCCGCACTGTCGGAGGGGCAGTACTGAGGGAGTGACGTACTGTCGGAGGGGCAGTACTGAGGGAGTGACGTACTGTCGGAGGGGCAGTACTGAGGGAGTGACGTACTGTCGGAGGGGCAGTACTGAGGGAGCGACGTACTGTCGGAGGGGCAGTATTGAGGGAGCGACGTACTGTCGGAGGGGCAGTACTGAGGGAGTGCCGTATTGCACTGTCGGAGGGGAGGTACTGAGGGAGTGACGTACTGTCGGAGGGGCGGTACTGAGGGAGTGACGTACTGTCGGAGGGGCAGTACTGAGGGAGTGAGGTACTGTCGGAGGGGCAGTACTGAGGGAGTGACGTACTGTCGGAGGGGCAGTACTGAGAGAGTGCTGCACTGTCGGAGGGGCAGTACTGAGGGAGTGACGTACTGTCGGAGGGGCAGTACTGAGGGAGTGCCGTACTGTCGGAGGGGCAGTACTGAGGGAGTGACGTACTGTCGGAGGGGCAGTACTGAGGGAGTGCCGTACTGTCGGAGGGGCAGTACTGAGGGAGTGCCGTACTGTCGGAGGGGCAGTACTGAGGGAGTGACGTACTGTCGCAGGGGCAATACTGAGCGAGTGACGTACTGTCGGAGGGGCAGTACTGAGGGAGTGCCGTACTGTCGGAGGGGCAGTACTGAGGGAGTGACGCACTGTCGGAGGGGCAGTACTGAGGGAGTGACGTACTGCCGGAGGGGCAGTACTGAGGGAGTGCCGTACTGTCGGAGGGGCAGTACTGAGGGAGCCCCGCACTGTCGGAGGGGCAGTACTGAGGGAGTGCCATACTGTCGGAGGTGCAGTTCTGAGGGAGTGACGCACTGTCGGAGGGGCAGTACTGAGGGAGTGACGTACTGTCGGAAGGGCAGTACTGAGGGAGTGCCGTACTGTCGGAGGGGCAGTACTGAGGGAGCCCCGCACTGTCGGAGGGGCAGTACTGAGGGAGTGCCATACTGTCGGAGGGGCAGTACTGAGGGAGTGACGTACTGTCGGAGGGGCAGTACTGAGGGAGTGACGCACTGTCGGAGGGGCAGTACTGAGGGAGTGACGTACTGTCGGAGGGGCAGTACTGAGGGAGTGACGTACTGTCTGAGGGGCAGTACTGAGGGAGCGACGTACTGTCGGAGGGGCAGTATTGAGGGAGTGCCGTACTGTCGGAGGAGCAGTACTGAGGGAGTGCCGCACTGTCGGAGGGGCAGTACTGAGGGAGTGACGCACTGTCGGAGGGGCAGTACTGAGGGAGTGACGTACTGTTAGAGGGTCGGTACTGAGGGACTGCTGCACTGTCGGAGGGGCAGTACTGAGGGAGTGCCGTAATGTCGGAGGGTCAGTACTGAGGGAGTGACGTACTGTCGGAGGGGCAGTATTGAGGGAGTGACGTACTGTCGGAGGGGCAGTACTGAGGGAGCCCCGCACTGTCGGAGGGGCAGTACTGAGGGAGTGCCGTACTGTCGGAGGGGCAGTACTGAGGGAGTCACGTAATGTCGGAGGGGCAGTACTGAGGGAGTGACGTACTTTCGGAGGGGCAGTACTGAGGGAGTGCCGTACTGTCGGAGGGGCAGTATTGAGGGAGTGACGTACTGTCGGAGGGGCAGTAATGAGGGAGTGACGTACTGTCGGAGGGGTAGTACTGAGGGAGTGCTGCACTGTCGGAGGGGCAGTACTGAGGGACTGACGTACTGTCGGAGGGACAGTACTGAGGGAGTGACGTACTGTCGGAAGGCCAGTACTGAGGGAGTGACGTACTGTCGGAGGGGCAGTACTGAGGGAGTGACGTACTGTCGGAGGGGCAGTACTGAGGGAGCGAGGTACTGTCGGAGGGGCAGTATTGAGGGAGCGACGTACTGTCGGAGGGGCAGTACTGAGGCAATGCCGTACTGTCGGGGGGGCAGTACTGAGGGAGTGACGTACTGTCGGAGGGGCAGTACTGAGGGAGTGCCGCACTGTCGGAGGGGCAGCACTGAGGGAGTGCCGTATTGCGCTGTCGGAGGGGAGGTACTGAGGGAGTGACGTACTGTCGGAGGGGCGGTACTGAGGGAGTGCCGTACTGTCGGAGGGGCGGTACTGAGGGAGTGCCGCACTGTCGGAGGGGCAGTACTGAGGGAGTGACGCACTGTCGGAGGGGCAGTACTGAGGGAGTGACGTACTGTCGGAGGGGCAGTACTGAGGGAGTGCTGCACTGTCGGAGGGGCAGTACTGAGGGAGTGACGTACTGTCGGAGGGGCAGTACTGAGGGAGTGACGTACTGTCGGTGGGGCAGTACTGAGGGAGTGACGTACTGTCGGAGGGGCAGTACTGAGGGAGTGACGTACTGTCGGAGGGGCAGTACTGAGGGAGTGACGTACTGTCGGAAGGGCAGTACTGAGGGAGTGACGCACTGTCGGAGGGGCAGTACTGAGGGAGTGACGTACTGTCGGAGGGGCAGTACTGAGGGAATGACGTACTGTCGGAGGGGCAGTACTGAGGGAGTGATATACTGTCGGAGGGGCACTACTGAGGGAGTGACGTACTGTCGGAGGGGCAGTACTGAGGGAGTGACGTACTGTCGGAGGGCCAGTACTGAAGGAGTGACGTACTGTCGGAGGGGCAGTACTGAAGGAGTGCCGTACTGTCTGAGGGGCAGTACTGAGGAGTGACGTACTGCCGGAGGGGCAGTACTGAGGGAGTGACGTACTGTCGGAGGGCCAGTACTGAAGGAGTGACGTACTGTCGGAGGGGCAGTACTGAGGGAGTGCCGTACTGTCTGAGGGGCAGTACTGAGGGAGTGACGTACTGCCGGAGGGGCAGTACTGAGGGAGACGTACTGTCGGAGGGCCAGTACTGAGGGAGTGCCGTACTGTCGGAGGGGCAGTGCTGAGGGACCCCGCACTTTCGGAGGGGCAGTACTGAGGGAGTGCCATACTGTCAGAGGGGGCAGTACTGAGGGAGTGACGTACTGTCGGAGAGGCAGTACTGAGGGAGTGACGTACTGTCGGAGGGACAGTACTGAGGGAGTGATGTACTGTCAGAGCGGCAGTACTGAGGGAGTGCTGCACTGCGCTGTCAGAGGGGCAGTACTGAGGGAGTGACGTACTGTCGGAGGGGCAGTACTGAGGGAGTGACGTACTGTCGGAGGGGCAGTACTGAGGGAGCGACGTACTGTCGGAGGGGCAGTATTGAGGGAGCGACGTACTGTCGGAGGGGCAGTACTGAGGGAGTGCCGTACTGTCGGAGGGGCAGTACTGAGGGAGTGCCGTTCTGTCGGAGCGGCAGTACTGAGGGAGTGACGTACTGTCGGAGGGGCAGTACTGAGGGAGTGCTGTACTGTCGGAGTGGCAGTACTGAGGGAGTGCCGTATTGCGCTGTCGGAGGGGAGGTACTGAGGGAGTGACGTACTGTCGGAGGGGCAGTACTGAGGGAGTGCCGTACTGTCGGAGTGGCAGTACTGAGGGAGTGCCGTATTGCGCTGTCGGAGGGGAGGTACTGAGGGAGTGACGTACTGTCGTAGGGGGCGGTACTGACGGAGTGCCGTACTGTCGGAGGAGCAGTACTGAGGGAGTGCCGCACTGTCGGAGGGGCAGTTTTGAGGGAGCGACGTACTGTCGGAGGGGCAGTACTGAGGCAGTGCCGTACTGTCGGGGGGGCAGTACTGAGGGAGTGACGTACTGTCGGAGGGGCAGTACTGAGGGAGCGACGTACTGTCGGAGGGTCAGTACTGAGGGAGTGACGTACTGTCGGAGGGGCAGTACTGAGGGAGCGACGTACTGTCGGAGGGGCAGTATTGAGGGAGCGACGTACTTTTGGAGGGGCAGTACTGAGGGAGTGCCTTACTGTCGGAGGGGCAGTACTGAGGGAGTGCCGTATTGCGCTGTCAGAGGGGAGGTACTGAGGGAGTGACGTACTGTCGGAGGGGCAGTACTGAGGGAGTGCCGCACTGTCGGAGGGGCAGTACTGAGGGAGTGACGTACTGTCGGAGGGACAGTACTGAGGGAGTGACGTACTGTCGGAGGGGCAGTACTGAGGGAGCGACGTACTGTCGGAGGGGCAGTATTGAGGGAGCGACGTACTGTCGGAGGGGCAGTACTGAGGGAGTGCCGTATTGCGCTGTCGGAGGGGAGGTACTGAGGGTGTGACGTACTGTCGGAGGGGCGGTACTGAGGGAGTGACGCACTGTCGGAGAGGCAGTACTGAGGGAGTGCCGTACTGTCGGAGGGGCAGTACTGAGGGAGTGACGTACTGTCGGAGGGGCAGTACTGAGGGAGTGACGTACTGTCGGAGGGGCAGTACTGAGAGAGTGCCGCACTGTCGGAGGGGCAGTACTGAGGGAGTGACGTACTGTCGGAGGGACAGTACTGAGGGAGTGACGTACTATCGGAGGGGCAGTACTGAGGGAGTGCCGTACTGTCGGAGGGGCAGTACTGAGGGAGTGCCGTACTGTCGGAGGGGCAGTACTGAGGGAGTGACGTACTGTCGCAGGGGCAGTACTGAGGGAGTGACGTACTGTCGCAGGGGCAATACTGAGGGAGTGACGTACTGTCGCAGGGGCAGTACTGAGGGAGTGACGTACTGTCGGAGGGGCAGCACTGAGGGAGTGACGCACTGTCGGAGGGGCAGTACTGAGGGAGTGCCGTACTGTCGGAGGGGCAGTACTGAGGGAGTGACGCACTGTCGGAGGGGCAGTACTGAGGGAGTGACGTACTGCCGGAGGGGCAGTACTGAGGGAGTGCCGTACTGTCGGAGGGGCAGTACTGAGGGAGCCCCGCACTGTCGGAGGGGCAGTACTGAGGGAGTGCCGTACTGTCGGAGGGGTAGTTCTGAGGGAGTGACGCACTGTCGGAGGGGCAGTACTGAGGGAGTGACGTACTGTCGGAGGGGCAGTACTGAGGGAGTGACGTACTGTCGGAGGGGCAGTACTGAGGGAGCCCCGCACTGTCGGAGGGGCAGTACTGAGGGAGTGCCGTACTGTCGGAGGGGCAGTACTGAGGGAGTGACGTACTGTCGGAGGGGCAGTACTGAGGGAGTGACGCACTGTCGGAGGGGCGGTACTGAGGCAGTGACGTACTGTCGGAGGGGCAGTACTGAGGGAGTGACGTACTGTCGGAGGGGCAGTACTGAGGGAGTGACGCACTGTCGGAGGGGCGGTACTGAGGCAGTGACGTACTGTCGGAGGGGCAGTACTGAGGGAGTGACGTACTGTCGGAGGGGCGGTACTGAGGGAGCGACGTACTGTCGGAGGGGCAGTACTGAGGGAGTGCCGTACTGTCGGAGGGGCAGTACTGAGGGAGTGACGTACTGTCGGAGGGGCAGTAGAGGGAGTGACGTACTGTCGGCGGGGCGGTACTGAGGGAGTGACGTACTGTCGGAGGGGCAGTACTGAGGGAGTGCCGTACTGTCGGAGGGGTAGTACTGAGGGAGTGCCGTATTGCGCTGTCGGAGGGGAGGTACTGAGGGAGTGACGTACTGTCGGAGGGGCAGTACTGAGGGAGTGCCGTACTGTCGGAGGAGCAGTACTGAGGGAGTGCCGCACTGTCGGAGGGGCAGTACTGAGGGAGTGACGTACTGTCGGAGGGGCAGTACTGAGGGAGTGACGTACTGTCGGAGGGGCAGTACTGAGGGAGCGACGTACTGTCGGAGGGGCAGTATTGATGGAGCGACGTACTGTCGGAGGGGCAGTACTGAGGGAGTGCCGTATTGCGCTGTCGGAGGGGAGGTACTGAGGGAGTGACGTACTGTCGGAGGGGCGGTACTGAGGGAGTGACGTACTGTCGGAGGGGCAGTACTGAGGGAGTGAGGTACTGTCGGAGGGGCAGTACTGAGGGAGTGACGTACTGTCGGAGGGGCAGTACTGAGAGAGTGCTGCACTGTCGGAGGGGCAGTACTGAGGGAGTGACGTACTGTCGGAGGGGCAGTACTGAGGGAGTGCCGTACTGTCGGAGGGGCAGTACTGAGGGAGTGACGTACTGTCGGAGGGGCAGTACTGAGGGAGTGCCGTACTGTCGGAGGGGCAGTACTGAGGGAGTGCCGTACTGTCGGAGGGGCAGTACTGAGGGAGTGACGTACTGTCGCAGGGGCAATACTGAGGGAGTGACGTACTGTCGGAGGGGCAGTACTGAGGGAGTGCCGTACTGTCGGAGGGGCAGTACTGAGGGAGTGACGCACTGTCGGAGGGGCAGTACTGAGGGAGTGACGTACTGCCGGAGGGGCAGTACTGAGGGAGTGCCGTACTGTCGGAGGGGCAGTACTGAGGGAGCCCCGCACTGTCGGAGGGGCAGTACTGAGGGAGTGCCATACTGTCGGAGGTGCAGTTCTGAGGGAGTGACGCACTGTCGGAGGGGCAGTACTGAGGGAGTGACGTACTGTCGGAAGGGCAGTACTGAGGGAGTGCCGTACTGTCGGAGGGGCAGTACTGAGGGAGCCCCGCACTGTCGGAGGGGCAGTACTGAGGGAGTGCCATACTGTCGGAGGGGCAGTACTGAGGGAGTGACGTACTGTCGGAGGGGCAGTACTGAGGGAGTGACGCACTGTCGGAGGGGCAGTACTGAGGGAGTGACGTACTGTCGGAGGGGCAGTACTGAGGGAGTGACGTACTGTCGGAGGGGCAGTACTGAGGGAGCGACGTACTGTCGGAGGGGCAGTATTGAGGGAGTGCCGTACTGTCGGAGGAGCAGTACTGAGGGAGTGCCGCACTGTCGGAGGGGCAGTACTGAGGGAGTGACGCACTGTCGTAGGGGCAGTACTGAGGGAGTGACGTACTGTCGGAGGGGCAGTATTGAGGGAGTGCCGTACTGTCGGAGGGGCAGTACTGAGGGAGTGACGTACTGTCGGAGGGACAGTACTGAGGGAGTGACGTACTGTCGGAGGGGCAGTACTGAGGGAGCGACGTACTGTCGGAGGGGCAGTATTGAGGGAGCGACGTACTGTCGGAGGGGCAGTACTGAGGGAGTGCCGTATTGCGCTGTCGGAGGGGAGGTACTGAGGGTGTGACGTACTGTCGGAGGGGCGGTACTGAGGGAGTGACGCACTGTCGGAGAGGCAGTACTGAGGGAGTGCCGTACTGTCGGAGGGGCAGTACTGAGGGAGTGACGTACTGTCGGAGGGGCAGTACTGAGGGAGTGACGTACTGTCGGAGGGGCAGTACTGAGAGAGTGCCGCACTGTCGGAGGGGCAGTACTGAGGGAGTGACGTACTGTCGGAGGGACAGTACTGAGGGAGTGACGTACTGTCGGAGGGGCAGTACTGAGGGAGTGCCGTACTGTCGGAGGGGCAGTACTGAGGGAGTGCCGTACTGTCGGAGGGGCAGTACTGAGGGAGTGACGTACTGTCGCAGGGGCAGTACTGAGGGAGTGACGTACTGTCGCAGGGGCAATACTGAGGGAGTGACGTACTGTCGCAGGGGCAGTACTGAGGGAGTGACGTACTGTCGGAGGGGCAGCACTGAGGGAGTGACGCACTGTCGGAGGGGCAGTACTGAGGGAGTGCCGTACTGTCGGAGGGGCAGTACTGAGGGAGTGACGCACTGTCGGAGGGGCAGTACTGAGGGAGTGACGTACTGCCGGAGGGGCAGTACTGAGGGAGTGCCGTACTGTCGGAGGGGCAGTACTGAGGGAGCCCCGCACTGTCGGAGGGGCAGTACTGAGGGAGTGCCGTACTGTCGGAGGGGTAGTTCTGAGGGAGTGACGCACTGTCGGAGGGGCAGTACTGAGGGAGTGACGTACTGTCGGAGGGGCAGTACTGAGGGAGTGACGTACTGTCGGAGGGGCAGTACTGAGGGAGCCCCGCACTGTCGGAGGGGCAGTACTGAGGGAGTGCCGTACTGTCGGAGGGGCAGTACTGAGGGAGTGACGTACTGTCGGAGGGGCAGTACTGAGGGAGTGACGCACTGTCGGAGGGGCGGTACTGAGGCAGTGACGTACTGTCGGAGGGGCAGTACTGAGGGAGTGACGTACTGTCGGAGGGGCAGTACTGAGGGAGTGACGCACTGTCGGAGGGGCGGTACTGAGGCAGTGACGTACTGTCGGAGGGGCAGTACTGAGGGAGTGACGTACTGTCGGAGGGGCGGTACTGAGGGAGCGACGTACTGTCGGAGGGGCAGTACTGAGGGAGTGCCGTACTGTCGGAGGGGCAGTACTGAGGGAGTGACGTACTGTCGGAGGGGCAGTAGAGGGAGTGACGTACTGTCGGCGGGGCGGTACTGAGGGAGTGACGTACTGTCGGAGGGGCAGTACTGAGGGAGTGCCGTACTGTCGGAGGGGTAGTACTGAGGGAGTGCCGTATTGCGCTGTCGGAGGGGAGGTACTGAGGGAGTGACGTACTGTCGGAGGGGCAGTACTGAGGGAGTGCCGTACTGTCGGAGGAGCAGTACTGAGGGAGTGCCGCACTGTCGGAGGGGCAGTACTGAGGGAGTGACGTACTGTCGGAGGGGCAGTACTGAGGGAGTGACGTACTGTCGGAGGGGCAGTACTGAGGGAGCGACGTACTGTCGGAGGGGCAGTATTGATGGAGCGACGTACTGTCGGAGGGGCAGTACTGAGGGAGTGCCGTATTGCGCTGTCGGAGGGGAGGTACTGAGGGAGTGACGTACTGTCGGAGGGGCGGTACTGAGGGAGTGACGTACTGTCGGAGGGGCAGTACTGAGGGAGTGAGGTACTGTCGGAGGGGCAGTACTGAGGGAGTGACGTACTGTCGGAGGGGCAGTACTGAGAGAGTGCTGCACTGTCGGAGGGGCAGTACTGAGGGAGTGACGTACTGTCGGAGGGGCAGTACTGAGGGAGTGCCGTACTGTCGGAGGGGCAGTACTGAGGGAGTGACGTACTGTCGGAGGGGCAGTACTGAGGGAGTGCCGTACTGTCGGAGGGGCAGTACTGAGGGAGTGCCGTACTGTCGGAGGGGCAGTACTGAGGGAGTGACGTACTGTCGCAGGGGCAATACTGAGGGAGTGACGTACTGTCGGAGGGGCAGTACTGAGGGAGTGCCGTACTGTCGGAGGGGCAGTACTGAGGGAGTGACGCACTGTCGGAGGGGCAGTACTGAGGGAGTGACGTACTGCCGGAGGGGCAGTACTGAGGGAGTGCCGTACTGTCGGAGGGGCAGTACTGAGGGAGCCCCGCACTGTCAGAGGGGCAGTACTGAGGGAGTGCCATACTGTCGGAGGTGCAGTTCTGAGGGAGTGACGCACTGTCGGAGGGGCAGTACTGAGGGAGTGACGTACTGTCGGAAGGGCAGTACTGAGGGAGTGCCGTACTGTCGGAGGGGCAGTACTGAGGGAGCCCCGCACTGTCGGAGGGGCAGTACTGAGGGAGTGCCATACTGTCGGAGGGGCAGTACTGAGGGAGTGACGTACTGTCGGAGGGGCAGTACTGAGGGAGTGACGCACTGTCGGAGGGGCAGTACTGAGGGAGTGACGTACTGTCGGAGGGGCAGTACTGAGGGAGTGACGTACTGTCGGAGGGGCAGTACTGAGGGAGCGACGTACTGTCGGAGGGGCAGTATTGAGGGAGTGCCGTACTGTCGGAGGAGCAGTACTGAGGGAGTGCCGCACTGTCGGAGGGGCAGTACTGAGGGAGTGACGCACTGTCGTAGGGGCAGTACTGAGGGAGTGACGTACTGTTAGAGGGTCGGTACTGAGGGACTGCTGCACTGTCGGAGGGGCAGTACTGAGGGAGTGCCGTAATGTCGGAGGGGCAGTACTGAGGGAGTGACGTACTGTCGGAGGGGCAGTATTGAGGGAGTGACGTACTGTCGGAGGGGCAGTACTGAGGGAGCCCCGCACTGTCGGAGGGGCAGTACTGAGGGAGTGCCGTACTGTCGGAGGGGCAGTACTGAGGGAGTCACGTAATGTCGGAGGGGCAGTACTGAGGGAGTGACGTACTTTCGGAGGGGCAGTACTGAGGGAGTGCCGTACTGTCGGAGGGGCAGTATTGAGGGAGTGACGTACTGTCGGAGGGGCAGTAATGAGGGAGTGACGTACTGTCGGAGGGGCAGTACTGAGGGAGTGACGTACTTTCGGAGGGGCAGTACTGAGGGAGTGCCGTACTGTCGGAGGGGCAGTATTGAGGGAGTGACGTACTGTCGGAGGGGCAGTAATGAGGGAGTGACGTACTGTCGGAGGGGTAGTACTGAGGGAGTGCTGCACTGTCGGAGGGGCAGTACTGAGGGACTGACGTACTGTCGGAGGGGCAGTACTGAGGGAGTGCCGCACTGTCGGAGGGGCAGCACTGAGGGAGTGCCGTATTGCGCTGTCGGAGGGGAGGTACTGAGGGAGTGACGTACTGTCGGAGGGGCGGTACTGAGGGAGTGCCGTACTGTCGGAGGGGCGGTACTGAGGGAGTGCCGCACTGTCGGAGGGGCAGTACTGAGGGAGTGACGCACTGTCGGAGGGGCAGTACTGAGGGAGTGACGTACTGTCGGAGGGGCAGTACTGAGGGAGTGCTGCACTGTCGGAGGGGCAGTACTGAGGGAGTGACGTACTGTCGGAGGGGCAGTACTGAGGGAGTGACGTACTGTCGGTGGGGCAGTACTGAGGGAGTGACGTACTGTCGGAGGGGCAGTACTGAGGGAGTGACGTACTGTCGGAGGGGCAGTACTGAGGGAGTGACGTACTGTCGGAAGGGCAGTACTGAGGGAGTGACGCACTGTCGGAGGGGCAGTACTGAGGGAGTGACGTACTGTCGGAGGGGCAGTACTGAGGGAATGACGTACTGTCGGAGGGGCAGTACTGAGGGAGTGACATACTGTCGGAGGGGCACTACTGAGGGAGTGACGTACTGTCGGAGGGGCAGTACTGAAGGAGTGCCGTACTGTCTGAGGGGCAGTACTGAGGGAGTGACGTACTGCCGGAGGGGCAGTACTGAGGGAGACGTACTGTCGGAGGGCCAGTACTGAGGGAGTGCCGTACTGTCGGAGGGGCAGTGCTGAGGGACCCCGCACTTTCGGAGGGGCAGTACTGAGGGAGTGCCATACTGTCAGGGGGGGCAGTACTGAGGGAGTGACGTACTGTCGGAGAGGCAGTACTGAGGGAGTGACGTACTGTCGGAGGGACAGTACTGAGGGAGTGATGTACTGTCAGAGCGGCAGTACTGAGGGAGTGCTGCACTGCGCTGTCAGAGGGGCAGTACTGAGGGAGTGACGTACTGTCGGAGGGGCAGTACTGAGGGAGTGCTGCACTGTCGGAGGGGCAGTACCGAGGGAGTGACGTACTGTCGGAGGGGCAGTACTGAGGGAGTGACGTACTGTCGGAGGGGCAGTACTGAGGAAGTGCTGCACTGTCGGAGGGGCAGTACTGAGGGAGTGACGTACTGTCGGAGGGGCAGTCCTGAGGGAGTGCCGTACTGTCGGAGGGGCAGTACTGAGGGAGTGCCGCACTGTCGGAGGGGCAGTACTGAGGGAGTGACGCACAGTCGGAGGGGCAGTACTGAGGGAGTGACGTACTGTCGGAGGGGCAGTACTGAGGGAGTGCTGCACTGTCGGAGGGGCAGTACTGAGGGAGTGCCGCACTGTCGGAGGGGCAGTCCTGAGGGAGTGCCGTACTGTCGGAGGGGCAGTACTGAGGGAGTGACGTACTGTCGGAGGGGCAGTACTGAGGGAGTGACGTACTGTCGGAGGGGCAGTACTGAGGGAGCCCCGCACTGTCGGAGGGGCAGTACTGAGGGAGTGACGTACTGTCGGAAGGCCAGTCCTGAGGGAGTGACGTACTGTCGGAGGGGCAGTACTGAGGGAGTGACGTACTGCCGGAGGGGCAGTACTGAGGGAGACATACTGTCGGAAGGCCAGTCCTGAGGGAGTGACGTACTGTCGGAGGGGCAGTACTGAGGGAGTGACGTACTGCCGGAGGGGCAGTACTGAGGGAGACATACTGTCGGAGGGCCAGTACTGAGGGAGTGCTGCACTATCGGAGGGGCAGTACTGAGGGAGTGACGTTATGTCGGAGGGGCAGTACTGAGGGAGTGACGTACTGTCGGAAGGCCAGTCCTGAGGGAGTGACGTACTGTCGGAGGGGCAGTACTGAGGGAGACATACTGTCGGAAGGCCAGTCCTGAGGGAGTGACGTACTGTCGGAGGGGCAGTACTGAGGGAGTGACGTACTGCCGGAGGGGCAGTACTGAGGGAGACATACTGTCGGAGGGCCAGTACTGAGGGAGTGCCGTACTGTCGGAGGGGCAGTGCTGAGGGACCCCGCACTGTCGGAGGGGCAGTACTGAGGGAGTGCCATACTGTCAGGGGGGGCAGTACTGAGGGAGTGACGTACTGTCGGAGAGGCAGTGCTGAGGGAGTGCTGCACTGCGCTGTCAGAGGGGCAGTACTGAGGGAGTGACGTACTGTCAGAGGGGCAGTACTGAGGGAGTGCTGCACTGTCGGAGGGGCAGTACTGAGCGAGTGACGTACTGTCGGAGGGGCAGTACTGAGGGAGTGACGTACTGTCGGAGGGGCAGTACTGAGGGAATGCTGAACTGTCGGAGGGGCAGTACTGAGGGAGTGCCGTACTGTCGGAGGGGCAGTACTGAGGGAGTGACGTACTGTCGGAGGGGCAGTAGAGGGAGTGACGTACTGTCGGCGGGGCGGTACTGAGGGAGTGACGTACTGTCGGAGGGGCAGTACTGAGGGAGTGCCGTACTGTCGGAGGGGTAGTACTGAGGGAGTGCCGTATTGCGCTGTCGGAGGGGAGGTACTGAGGGAGTGACGTACTGTCGGAGGGGCAGTACTGAGGGAGTGCCGTACTATCGGAGGAGCAGTACTGAGGGAGTGCCGCACTGTCGGAGGGGCAGTACTGAGGGAGTGACGTACTGTCGGAGGGGCAGTACTGAGGGAGTGACGTACTGTCGGAGGGGCAGTACTGAGGGAGCGACGTACTGTCGGAGGGGCAGTATTGAGGGAGCGACGTACTGTCGGAGGGGCAGTACTGAGGGAGTGCCGTATTGCGCTGTCGGAGGGGAGGTACTGAGGGAGTGACGTACTGTCGGAGGGGCGGTACTGAGGGAGTGACGTACTGTCGGAGGGGCAGTACTGAGGGAGTGAGGTACTGTCGGAGGGGCAGTACTGAGGGAGTGACGTACTGTCGGAGGGGCAGTACTGAGAGAGTGCTGCACTGTCGGAGGGGCAGTACTGAGGGAGTGACGTACTGTCGGAGGGGCAGTACTGAGGGAGTGCCGTACTGTCGGAGGGGCAGTACTGAGGGAGTGACGTACTGTCGGAGGGGCAGTACTGAGGGAGTGCCGTACTGTCGGAGGGGCAGTACTGAGGGAGTGCCGTACTGTCGGAGGGGCAGTACTGAGGGAGTGACGTACTGTCGCAGGGGCAATACTGAGGGAGTGACGTACTGTCGGAGGGGCAGTACTGAGGGAGTGCCGTACTGTCGGAGGGGCAGTACTGAGGGAGTGACGCACTGTCGGAGGGGCAGTACTGAGGGAGTGACGTACTGCCGGAGGGGCAGTACTGAGGGAGTGCCGTACTGTCGGAGGGGCAGTACTGAGGGAGCCCCGCACTGTCGGAGGGGCAGTACTGAGGGAGTGCCATACTGTCGGAGGTGCAGTTCTGAGGGAGTGACGCACTGTCGGAGGGGCAGTACTGAGGGAGTGACGTACTGTCGGAAGGGCAGTACTGAGGGAGTGCCGTACTGTCGGAGGGGCAGTACTGAGGGAGCCCCGCACTGTCGGAGGGGCAGTACTGAGGCAGTGCCATACTGTCGGAGGGGCAGTACTGAGGGAGTGACGTACTGTCGGAGGGGCAGTACTGAGGGAGTGACGCACTGTCGGAGGGGCAGTACTGAGGGAGTGACGTACTGTCGGAGGGGCAGTACTGAGGGAGTGACGTACTGTCGGAGGGGCAGTACTGAGGGAGCGACGTACTGTCGGAGGGGCAGTATTGAGGGAGTGCCGTACTGTCGGAGGAGCAGTACTGAGGGAGTGCCGCACTGTCGGAGAGGCAGTACTGAGGGAGTGACGCACTGTCGGAGGGGCAGTACTGAGGGAGTGACGTACTGTTAGAGGGTCGGTACTGAGGGACTGCTGCACTGTCGGAGGGGCAGTACTGAGGGAGTGCCGTAATGTCGGAGGGGCAGTACTGAGGGAGTGACGTACTGTCGGAGGGGCAGTATTGAGGGAGTGACGTACTGTCGGAGGGGCAGTACTGAGGGAGCCCCGCACTGTCGGAGGGGCAGTACTGAGGGAGTGCCGTACTGTCGGAGGGGCAGTACTGAGGGAGTCACGTAATGTCGGAGGGGCAGTACTGAGGGAGTGACGTACTTTCGGAGGGGCAGTACTGAGGGAGTGCCGTACTGTCGGAGGGGCAGTATTGAGGGAGTGACGTACTGTCGGAGGGGCAGTAATGAGGGAGTGACGTACTGTCGGAGGGGTAGTACTGAGGGAGTGCTGCACTGTCGGAGGGGCAGTACTGAGGGACTGACGTACTGTCGGAGGGACAGTACTGAGGGAGTGACGTACTGTCGGAAGGTCAGTACTGAGGGAGTGACGTACTGTCGGAGGGGCAGTACTGAGGGAGTGACGTACTGTCGGAGGGGCAGTACTGAGGGAGCGAGGTACTGTCGGAGGGGCAGTATTGAGGGAGCGACGTACTGTCGGAGGGGCAGTACTGAGGCAATGCCGTACTGTCGGGGGGGCAGTACTGAGGGAGTGACGTACTGTCGGAGGGGCAGTACTGAGGGAGTGCCGCACTGTCGGAGGGGCAGCACTGAGGGAGTGCCGTATTGCGCTGTCGGATGGGAGGTACTGAGGGAGTGACGTACTGTCGGAGGGGCGGTACTGAGGGAGTGCCGTACTGTCGGAGGGGCGGTACTGAGGGAGTGCCGCACTGTCGGAGGGGCAGTACTGAGGGAGTGACGCACTGTCGGAGGGGCAGTACTGAGGGAGTGACGTACTGTCGGAGGGGCAGTACTGAGGGAGTGCTGCACTGTCGGAGGGGCAGTACTGAGGGAGTGACGTACTGTCGGAGGGGCAGTACTGAGGGAGTGACGTACTGTCGGTGGGGCAGTACTGAGGGAGTGACGTACTGTCGGAGGGGCAGTACTGAGGGAGTGACGTACTGTCGGAGGGGCAGTACTGAGGGAGTGACGTACTGTCGGAAGGGCAGTACTGAGGGAGTGACGCACTGTCGGAGGGGCAGTACTGAGGGAGTGACGTACTGTCGGAGGGGCAGTACTGAGGGAATGACGTACTGTCGGAGGGGCAGTACTGAGGGAGTGATATACTGTCGGAGGGGCATTACTGAGGGAGTGACGTACTGTCGGAGGGGCAGTACTGAGGGAGTGACGTACTGTCGGAGGGCCAGTACTGAAGGAGTGACGTACTGTCGGAGGGGCAGTACTGAGGGAGTGCCGTACTGTCTGAGGGGCAGTACTGAGGGAGTGACGTACTGCCGGAGGGGCAGTACTGAGGGAGACGTACTGTCGGAGGGCCAGTACTGAGGGAGTGCCGTACTGTCGGAGGGGCAGTGCTGAGGGACCCCGCACTTTCGGAGGGGCAGTACTGAGGGAGTGCCATACTGTCAGGGGGGGCAGTACTGAGGGAGTGACGTACTGTCGGAGAGGCAGTACTGAGGGAGTGACGTACTGTCGGAGGGACAGTACTGAGGGAGTGATGTACTGTCAGAGCGGCAGTACTGAGGGAGTGCTGCACTGCGCTGTCAGAGGGGCAGTACTGAGGGAGTGCCGTACTGTCGGAGGGGCAGTACTGAGGGAGTGACGGACTGTCGGAGGGGCAGTACTGAGGGAGTGACGTACTGTCGGAGGGGCAGTACTGAGGGAGCCCCGCACTGTCGGAGGGGCAGTATTGAGGGAGTGCCGTACTGTCGGAGGGGCAGTACTGAGGGAGCGACGTACTGTCGGAGGGGCAGTACTGAGGGAGTGACGTACTGTCGGAGGGGCAGTACTGAGGGAGCGACGTACTGTCGGAGGGGCAGTATTGAGGGAGCGACGTACTGTCGGAGGGGCAGTACTGAGGGAGTGCCGTACTGTCGGAGGGGCAGTACTGAGGGAGTGCCGTTCTGTCGGAGGGGCAGTACTGAGGGAGTGACGTACTGTCGGAGGGGCAGTACTGAGGGAGTGCCGTACTGTCGGAGTGGCAGTACTGAGGGAGTGCCGTATTGCGCTGTCGGAGGGGAGGTACTGAGGGAGTGACGTACTGTCGGAGGGGCAGTACTGAGGGAGTGCCGTACTGTCGGAGTGGCAGTACTGAGGGAGTGCCGTATTGCGCTGTCGGAGGGGAGGTACTGAGGGAGTGACGTACTGTCGTAGGGGGCGGTACTGACGGAGTGACGTACTGTCGGAGGAGCAGTACTGAGGGAGTGCCGCACTGTCGGAGGGGCAGTTTTGAGGGAGCGACGTACTGTCGGAGGGGCAGTACTGAGGCAGTGCCGTACTGTCGGGGGGGCAGTACTGAGGGAGTGACGTACTGTCGGAGGGGCAGTACTGAGGGAGCGACGTACTGTCGGAGGGGCAGTATTGAGGGAGCGACGTACTTTTGGAGGGGCAGTACTGAGGGAGTGCCTTACTGTCGGAGGGGCAGTACTGAGGGAGTGCCGTATTGCGCTGTCGGAGGGGAGGTACTGAGGGAGTGACGTACTGTCGGAGGGGCAGTACTGAGGGAGTGCCGCACTGTCGGAGGGGCAGTACTGAGGGAGTGACGTACTGTCGGAGGGACAGTACTGAGGGAGTGACGTACTGTCGGAGGGGCAGTACTGAGGGAGCGACGTACTGTCGGAGGGGCAGTATTGAGGGAGCGACGTACTGTCGGAGGGGCAGTACTGAGGGAGTGCCGTATTGCGCTGTCGGAGGGGAGGTACTGAGGGTGTGACGTACTGTCGGAGGGGCGGTACTGAGGGAGTGACGCACTGTCGGAGAGGCAGTACTGAGGGAGTGCCGTACTGTCGGAGGGGCAGTACTGAGGGAGTGACGTACTGTCGGAGGGGCAGTACTGAGGGAGTGACGTACTGTCGGAGGGGCAGTACTGAGAGAGTGCTGCACTGTCGGAGGGGCAGTACTGAGGGAATGACGTACTGTCGGAGGGACAGTA
This sequence comes from Pristiophorus japonicus, assembly GCF_044704955.1. Classification (NCBI taxonomy): domain Eukaryota; kingdom Metazoa; phylum Chordata; class Chondrichthyes; family Pristiophoridae; genus Pristiophorus; species Pristiophorus japonicus. The sequence goes on along the minus strand of NW_027252329.1, from coordinate 105,357 downwards.
CTGAGGGAGTGACGTACTGTCGGAGGGGCAGTACTGAGGGAGTGCCGTACTGTCGGAGGGGCAGTACTGAGGGAGTGCCGTACTGTCGGAGGGGCAGTACTGAGGGAGTGACGTACTGTCGCAGGGGCAGTACTGAGGGAGTGACGTACTGTCGCAGGGGCAATACTGAGGGAGTGACGTACTGTCGCAGGGGCAGTACTGAGGGAGTGACGTACTGTCGGAGGGGCAGCACTGAGGGAGTGACGCACTGTCGGAGGGGCAGTACTGAGGGAGTGCCGTACTGTCGGAGGGGCAGTACTGAGGGAGTGACGCACTGTCGGAGGGGCAGTACTGAGGGAGTGACGTACTGCCGGAGGGGCAGTACTGAGGGAGTGCCGTACTGTCGGAGGGGCAGTACTGAGGGAGCCCCGCACTGTCGGAGGGGCAGTACTGAGGGAGTGCTGTACTGTCGGAGGGGCAGTTCTGAGGGAGTGACGCACTGTCGGAGGGGCAGTACTGAGGGAGTGACGTACTGTCGGAGGGGCAGTACTGAGGGAGTGACGTACTGTCGGAGGGGCAGTACTGAGGGAGCCCCGCACTGTCGGAGGGGCAGTACTGAGGGAGTGCCGTACTGTCGGAGGGGCAGTACTGAGGGAGTGACGTACTGTCGGAGGGGCAGTACTGAGGGAGTGACGCACTGTCGGAGGGGCGGTACTGAGGCAGTGACGTACTGTCGGAGGGGCAGTACTGAGGGAGTGACGTACTGTCGGAGGGGCAGTACTGAGGGAGCGACGTACTGTCGGAGGGGCAGTACTGAGGGAGTGCCGTACTGTCGGAGGGGCAGTACTGAGGGAGTGACGTACTGTCGGAGGGGCAGTAGAGGGAGTGACGTACTGTCGGCGGGGCGGTACTGAGGGAGTGACGTACTGTCGGAGGGGCAGTACTGAGGGAGTGCCGTACTGTCGGAGGGGTAGTACTGAGGGAGTGCCGTATTGCGCTGTCGGAGGGGAGGTACTGAGGGAGTGACGTACTGTCGGAGGGGCAGTACTGAGGGAGTGCCGTACTGTCGGAGGAGCAGTACTGAGGAGTGCCGCACTGTCGGAGGGGCAGTACTGAGGGAGTGACGTACTGTCGGAGGGGCAGTACTGAGGGAGTGACGTACTGTCGGAGGGGCAGTACTGAGGGAGCGACGTACTGTCGGAGGGGCAGTATTGAGGGAGCGACGTACTGTCGGAGGGGCAGTACTGAGGGAGTGCCGTATTGCGCTGTCGGAGGGGAGGTACTGAGGGAGTGACGTACTGTCGGAGGGGCGGTACTGAGGGAGTGACGTACTGTCGGAGGGGCAGTACTGAGGGAGTGAGGTACTGTCGGAGGGGCAGTACTGAGGGAGTGACGTACTGTCGGAGGGGCAGTACTGAGAGAGTGCCGCACTGTCGGAGGGGCAGTACTGAGGGAGTGACGTACTGTCGGAGGGGCAGTACTGAGGGAGTGCCGTACTGTCGGAGGGGCAGTACTGAGGGAGTGACGTACTGTCGGAGGGGCAGTACTGAGGGAGTGCCGTACTGTCGGAGGGGCAGTACTGAGGGAGTGCCGTACTGTCGGAGGGGCAGTACTGAGGGAGTGACGTACTGTCGCAGGGGCAATACTGAGGGAGTGACGTACTGTCGGAGGGGCAGTACTGAGGGAGTGACGTACTGTCGGAGGGGCAGTACTGAGGGAGTGACGCACTGTCGGAGGGGCAGTACTGAGGGAGTGACGTACTGCCGGAGGGGCAGTACTGAGGGAGTGCCGTACTGTCGGAGGGGCAGTACTGAGGGAGTGACGCACTGTCGGAGGGGCAGTACTGAGGGAGTGACGTACTGTCGGAGGGGCAGTACTGAGGGAGTGACGTACTGTCGGAGGGGCAGTACTGAGGGAGCGACGTACTGTCGGAGGGGCAGTATTGAGGGAGTGCCGTACTGTCGGAGGAGCAGTACTGAGGGAGTGCCGCACTGTCGGAGGGGCAGTACTGAGGGAGTGACGCACTGTCGGAGGGGAAGTACTGAGGGAGTGACGTACTGTTAGAGGTTCGGTACTGAGGGACTGCTGCACTGTCGGAGGGGCAGTACTGAGGGAGTGCCGTAATGTCGGAGGGGCAGTACTGAGGGAGTGACGTACTGTCGGAGGGGCAGTATTGAGGGAGTGACGTACTGTCGGAGGGGCAGTACTGAGGGAGCCCCGCACTGTCGGAGGGGCAGTACTGAGGGAGTGCCGTACTGTCGGAGGGGCAGTACTGAGGGAGTCACGTAATGTCGGAGGGGCAGTACTGAGGGAGTGACGTACTTTCGGAGGGGCAGTACTGAGGGAGTGCCGTACTGTCGGAGGGGCAGTATTGAGGGAGTGACGTACTGTCGGAGGGGCAGTAATGAGGGAGTGATGTACTGTCGGAGGGGTAGTACTGAGGGAGTGCTGCACTGTCGGAGGGGCAGTACTGAGGGACTGACGTACTGTCGGAGGGACAGTACTGAGGGAGTGACGTACTGTCGGAAGGCCAGTACTGAGGGAGTGACGTACTGTCGGAGGGGCAGTACTGAGGGAGTGACGTACTGTCGGAGGGGCAGTACTGAGGGTGCGAGGTACTGTCGGAGGGGCAGTATTGAGGGAGCGACGTACTGTCGGAGGGGCAGTACTGAGGCAATGCCGTACTGTCGGGGGGGCAGTACTGAGGGAGTGACGTACTGTCGGAGGGGCAGTACTGAGGGAGTGCCGCACTGTCGGAGGGGCAGCACTGAGGGAGTGCCGTATTGCGCTGTCGGAGGGGAGGTACTGAGGGAGTGACGTACTGTCGGAGGGGCGGTACTGAGGGAGTGCCGTACTGTCGGAGGGGCGGTACTGAGGGAGTGCCGCACTGCCGGAGGGGCAGTACTGAGGGAGTGACGCACTGTCGGAGGGGCAGTACTGAGGGAGTGACGTACTGTCGGAGGGGCAGTACTGAGGGAGTGCTGCACTGTCGGAGGGGCAGTACTGAGGGAGTGACGTACTGTCGGAGGGGCAGTACTGAGGGAGTGACGTACTGTCGGTGGGGCAGTACTGAGGGAGTGACGTACTGTCGGAGGGGCAGTACTGAGGGAGTGACGTACTGTCGGAGGGGCAGTACTGAGGGAGTGACGTACTGTCGGAAGGGCAGTACTGAGGGAGTGACGCACTGTCGGAGGGGCAGTACTGAGGGAGTGACGTACTGTCGGAGGGGCAGTACTGAGGGAATGACGTACTGTCGGAGGGGCAGTACTGAGGGAGTGATATACTGTCGGAGGGGCACTACTGAGGGAGTGACGTACTGTCGGAGGGGCAGTACTGAGGGAGTGACGTACTGTCGGAGGGCCAGTACTGAAGGAGTGACGTACTGTCGGAGGGGCAGTACTGAGGGAGTGCCGTACTGTCTGAGGGGCAGTACTGAGGGAGTGACGTACTGCCGGAGGGGCAGTACTGAGGGAGACGTACTGTCGGAGGGCCAGTACTGAGGGAGTGCCGTACTGTCGGAGGGGCAGTGCTGAGGGACCCCGCACTTTCGGAGGGGCAGTACTGAGGGAGTGCCATACTGTCAGGGGGGGCAGTACTGAGGGAGTGACGTACTGTCGGAGAGGCAGTACTGAGGGAGTGACGTACTGTCGGAGGGACAGTACTGAGGGAGTGATATACTGTCAGAGCGGCAGTACTGAGGGAGTGCTGCACTGCGCTGTCAGAGGGGCAGTACTGAGGGAGTGACGTACTGTCGGAGGGGCAGTACTGAGGGAGTGCTGCACTGTCGGAGGGGCAGTACCGAGGGAGTGACGTACTGTCGGAGGGGCAGTACTGAGGGAGTGACGTACTGTCGGAGGGGCAGTACTGAGGAAGTGCTGCACTGTCGGAGGGGCAGTACTGAGGGAGTGACGTACTGTCGGAGGGGCAGTCCTGAGGGAGTGCCGTACTGTCGGAGGGGCAGTACTGAGGGAGTGACGTACTGTCGGAGGGGCAGTACTGAGGGAGTGCCGCACTGTCGGAGGGGCAGTACTGAGGGAGTGCCGCACTGTCGGAGGGGCAGTACTGAGGGAGTGACGCACAGTCGGAGGGGCAGTACTGAGGGAGTGACGTACTGTCGGAGGGGCAGTACTGAGGGAGTGCTGCACTGTCGGAGGGGCAGTACTGAGGGAGTGCCGCACTGTCGGAGGGGCAGTCCTGAGGGAGTGCCGTACTGTCGGAGGGGCAGTACTGAGGGAGTGACGTACTGTCGGAGGGGCAGTACTGAGGGAGTGACGTACTGTCGGAGGGGCAGTACTGAGGGAGCCCCGCACTGTCGGAGGGGCAGTACTGAGGGAGTGACGTACTGTCGGAATGCCAGTCCTGAGGGAGTGACGTACTGTCGGAGGGGCAGTACTGAGGGAGTGACGTACTGCCGGAGGGGCAGTACTGAGGGAGACATACTGTCGGAAGGCCAGTCCTGAGGAAGTGACGTACTGTCGGAGGGGCAGTACTGAGGGAGTGACGTACTGTCGGAGGGGCAGTACTGAGGGAGTGACGGACTGCCGGAGGGGCAGTACTGAGGGAGACATACTGTCGGAGGGCCAGTACTGAGGGAGTGCTGCACTGTCGGAGGGGCAGTACTGAGGGAGTGACGTTATGTCGGAGGGGCAGTACTGAGGGAGTGACGTACTGTCGGAAGGCCAGTCCTGAGGGAGTGACGTACTGTCGGAGGGGCAGTACTGAGGGAGACATACTGTCGGAAGGCCAGTCCTGAGGGAGTGACGTACTGTCGGAGGGGCAGTACTGAGGGAGTGACGTACTGCCGGAGGGGCAGTACTGAGGGAGACATACTGTCGGAGGGCCAGTACTGAGGGAGTGCCGTACTGTCGGAGGGGCAGTGCTGAGGGACCCCGCACTGTCGGAGGGGCAGTACTGAGGGAGTGCCATACTGTCAGGGGGGGCAGTACTGAGGGAGTGACGTACTGTCGGAGAGGCAGTGCTGAGGGAGTGACGTACTGTCGGAGGGGCAGTACTGAGGGAGTGACGTACTGTCGGAGGGGCAGTACTGAGGGAGCGACGTACTGTCGGAGGGGCAGTATTGAGGGAGCGACGTACTGTCGGAGGGGCAGTACTGAGGGAGTGCCGTATTGCGCTGTCGGAGGGGAGGTACTGAGGGAGTGACGTACTGTCGGAGGGGCGGTACTGAGGGAGTGACGTACTGTCGGAGGGGCAGTACTGAGGGAGTGAGGTACTGTCGGAGGGGCAGTACTGAGGGAGTGACGTACTGTCGGAGGGGCAGTACTGAGAGAGTGCTGCACTGTCGGAGGGGCAGTACTGAGGGAGTGACGTACTGTCGGAGGGGCAGTACTGAGGGAGTGCCGTACTGTCGGAGGGGCAGTACTGAGGGAGTGACGTACTGTCGGAGGGGCAGTACTGAGGGAGTGCCGTACTGTCGGAGGGGCAGTACTGAGGGAGTGCCGTACTGTCGGAGGGGCAGTACTGAGGGAGTGACGTACTGTCGCAGGGGCAATACTGAGGGAGTGACGTACTGTCGGAGGGGCAGTACTGAGGGAGTGCCGTACTGTCGGAGGGGCAGTACTGAGGGAGTGACGCACTGTCGGAGGGGCAGTACTGAGGGAGTGACGTACTGCCGGAGGGGCAGTACTGAGGGAGTGCCGTACTGTCGGAGGGGCAGTACTGAGGGAGCCCCGCACTGTCGGAGGGGCAGTACTGAGGGAGTGCCATACTGTCGGAGGTGCAGTTCTGAGGGAGTGACGCACTGTCGGAGGGGCAGTACTGAGGGAGTGACGTACTGTCGGAAGGGCAGTACTGAGGGAGTGCCGTACTGTCGGAGGGGCAGTACTGAGGGAGCCCCGCACTGTCGGAGGGGCAGTACTGAGGCAGTGCCATACTGTCGGAGGGGCAGTACTGAGGGAGTGACGTACTGTCGGAGGGGCAGTACTGAGGGAGTGACGCACTGTCGGAGGGGCAGTACTGAGGGAGTGACGTACTGTCGGAGGGGCAGTACTGAGGGAGTGACGTACTGTCGGAGGGGCAGTACTGAGGGAGCGACGTACTGTCGGAGGGGCAGTATTGAGGGAGTGCCGTACTGTCGGAGGAGCAGTACTGAGGGAGTGCCGCACTGTCGGAGAGGCAGTACTGAGGGAGTGACGCACTGTCGGAGGGGCAGTACTGAGGGAGTGACGTACTGTTAGAGGGTCGGTACTGAGGGACTGCTGCACTGTCGGAGGGGCAGTACTGAGGGAGTGCCGTAATGTCGGAGGGGCAGTACTGAGGGAGTGACGTACTGTCGGAGGGGCAGTATTGAGGGAGTGACGTACTGTCGGAGGGGCAGTACTGAGGGAGCCCCGCACTGTCGGAGGGGCAGTACTGAGGGAGTGCCGTACTGTCGGAGGGGCAGTACTGAGGGAGTCACGTAATGTCGGAGGGGCAGTACTGAGGGAGTGACGTACTTTCGGAGGGGCAGTACTGAGGGAGTGCCGTACTGTCGGAGGGGCAGTATTGAGGGAGTGACGTACTGTCGGAGGGGCAGTAATGAGGGAGTGACGTACTGTCGGAGGGGTAGTACTGAGGGAGTGCTGCACTGTCGGAGGGGCAGTACTGAGGGACTGACGTACTGTCGGAGGGACAGTACTGAGGGAGTGACGTACTGTCGGAAGGTCAGTACTGAGGGAGTGACGTACTGTCGGAGGGGCAGTACTGAGGGAGTGACGTACTGTCGGAGGGGCAGTACTGAGGGAGCGAGGTACTGTCGGAGGGGCAGTATTGAGGGAGCGACGTACTGTCGGAGGGGCAGTACTGAGGCAATGCCGTACTGTCGGGGGGGCAGTACTGAGGGAGTGACGTACTGTCGGAGGGGCAGTACTGAGGGAGTGCCGCACTGTCGGAGGGGCAGCACTGAGGGAGTGCCGTATTGCGCTGTCGGATGGGAGGTACTGAGGGAGTGACGTACTGTCGGAGGGGCGGTACTGAGGGAGTGCCGTACTGTCGGAGGGGCGGTACTGAGGGAGTGCCGCACTGTCGGAGGGGCAGTACTGAGGGAGTGACGCACTGTCGGAGGGGCAGTACTGAGGGAGTGACGTACTGTCGGAGGGGCAGTACTGAGGGAGTGCTGCACTGTCGGAGGGGCAGTACTGAGGGAGTGACGTACTGTCGGAGGGGCAGTACTGAGGGAGTGACGTACTGTCGGTGGGGCAGTACTGAGGGAGTGACGTACTGTCGGAGGGGCAGTACTGAGGGAGTGACGTACTGTCGGAGGGGCAGTACTGAGGGAGTGACGTACTGTCGGAAGGGCAGTACTGAGGGAGTGACGCACTGTCGGAGGGGCAGTACTGAGGGAGTGACGTACTGTCGGAGGGGCAGTACTGAGGGAATGACGTACTGTCGGAGGGGCAGTACTGAGGGAGTGATATACTGTCGGAGGGGCATTACTGAGGGAGTGACGTACTGTCGGAGGGGCAGTACTGAGGGAGTGACGTACTGTCGGAGGGCCAGTACTGAAGGAGTGACGTACTGTCGGAGGGGCAGTACTGAGGGAGTGCCGTACTGTCTGAGGGGCAGTACTGAGGGAGTGACGTACTGCCGGAGGGGCAGTACTGAGGGAGACGTACTGTCGGAGGGCCAGTACTGAGGGAGTGCCGTACTGTCGGAGGGGCAGTGCTGAGGGACCCCGCACTTTCGGAGGGGCAGTACTGAGGGAGTGCCATACTGTCAGGGGGGGCAGTACTGAGGGAGTGACGTACTGTCGGAGAGGCAGTACTGAGGGAGTGACGTACTGTCGGAGGGACAGTACTGAGGGAGTGATGTACTGTCAGAGCGGCAGTACTGAGGGAGTGCTGCACTGCGCTGTCAGAGGGGCAGTACTGAGGGAGTGCCGTACTGTCGGAGGGGCAGTACTGAGGGAGTGACGGACTGTCGGAGGGGCAGTACTGAGGGAGTGACGTACTGTCGGAGGGGCAGTACTGAGGGAGCCCCGCACTGTCGGAGGGGCAGTATTGAGGGAGTGCCGTACTGTCGGAGGGGCAGTACTGAGGGAGCGACGTACTGTCGGAGGGGCAGTACTGAGGGAGTGACGTACTGTCGGAGGGGCAGTACTGAGGGAGCGACGTACTGTCGGAGGGGCAGTATTGAGGGAGCGACGTACTGTCGGAGGGGCAGTACTGAGGGAGTGCCGTACTGTCGGAGGGGCAGTACTGAGGGAGTGCCGTTCTGTCGGAGGGGCAGTACTGAGGGAGTGACGTACTGTCGGAGGGGCAGTACTGAGGGAGTGCCGTACTGTCGGAGTGGCAGTACTGAGGGAGTGCCGTATTGCGCTGTCGGAGGGGAGGTACTGAGGGAGTGACGTACTGTCGGAGGGGCAGTACTGAGGGAGTGCCGTACTGTCGGAGTGGCAGTACTGAGGGAGTGCCGTATTGCGCTGTCGGAGGGGAGGTACTGAGGGAGTGACGTACTGTCGTAGGGGGCGGTACTGACGGAGTGACGTACTGTCGGAGGAGCAGTACTGAGGGAGTGCCGCACTGTCGGAGGGGCAGTTTTGAGGGAGCGACGTACTGTCGGAGGGGCAGTACTGAGGCAGTGCCGTACTGTCGGGGGGGCAGTACTGAGGGAGTGACGTACTGTCGGAGGGGCAGTACTGAGGGAGCGACGTACTGTCGGAGGGGCAGTATTGAGGGAGCGACGTACTTTTGGAGGGGCAGTACTGAGGGAGTGCCTTACTGTCGGAGGGGCAGTACTGAGGGAGTGCCGTATTGCGCTGTCGGAGGGGAGGTACTGAGGGAGTGACGTACTGTCGGAGGGGCAGTACTGAGGGAGTGCCGCACTGTCGGAGGGGCAGTACTGAGGGAGTGACGTACTGTCGGAGGGACAGTACTGAGGGAGTGACGTACTGTCGGAGGGGCAGTACTGAGGGAGCGACGTACTGTCGGAGGGGCAGTATTGAGGGAGCGACGTACTGTCGGAGGGGCAGTACTGAGGGAGTGCCGTATTGCGCTGTCGGAGGGGAGGTACTGAGGGTGTGACGTACTGTCGGAGGGGCGGTACTGAGGGAGTGACGCACTGTCGGAGAGGCAGTACTGAGGGAGTGCCGTACTGTCGGAGGGGCAGTACTGAGGGAGTGACGTACTGTCGGAGGGGCAGTACTGAGGGAGTGACGTACTGTCGGAGGGGCAGTACTGAGAGAGTGCTGCACTGTCGGAGGGGCAGTACTGAGGGAATGACGTACTGTCGGAGGGACAGTACTGAGGGAGTGACGTACTGTCGGAGGGGCAGTACTGAGGGAGTGCCGTACTGTCGGAGGGGCAGTACTGAGGGAGTGCCGTACTGTCGGAGGGGCAGTACTGAGGGAGTGACGTACTGTCGCAGGGGCAGTACTGAGGGAGTGACGTACTGTCGCAGGGGCAATACTGAGGGAGTGACGTACTGTCGCAGGGGCAGTACTGAGGGAGTGACGTACTGTCGGAGGGGCAGCACTGAGGGAGTGACGCACTGTCGGAGGGGCAGTACTGAGGGAGTGCCGTACTGTCGGAGGGGCAGTACTGAGGGAGTGACGCACTGTCGGAGGGGCAGTACTGAGGGAGTGACGTACTGCCGGAGGGGCAGTACTGAGGGAGTGCCGTACTGTCGGAGGGGCAGTACTGAGGGAGCCCCGCACTGTCGGAGGGGCAGTACTGAGGGAGTGCTGTACTGTCGGAGGGGCAGTTCTGAGGGAGTGACGCACTGTCGGAGGGGCAGTACTGAGGGAGTGACGTACTGTCGGAGGGGCAGTACTGAGGGAGTGACGTACTGTCGGAGGGGCAGTACTGAGGGAGCCCCGCACTGTCGGAGGGGCAGTACTGAGGGAGTGCCGTACTGTCGGAGGGGCAGTACTGAGGGAGTGACGTACTGTCGGAGGGGCAGTACTGAGGGAGTGACGCACTGTCGGAGGGGCGGTACTGAGGCAGTGACGTACTGTCGGAGGGGCAGTACTGAGGGAGTGACGTACTGTCGGAGGGGCAGTACTGAGGGAGCGACGTACTGTCGGAGGGGCAGTACTGAGGGAGTGCCGTACTGTCGGAGGGGCAGTACTGAGGGAGTGACGTACTGTCGGAGGGGCAGTAGAGGGAGTGACGTACTGTCGGCGGGGCGGTACTGAGGGAGTGACGTACTGTCGGAGGGGCAGTACTGAGGGAGTGCCGTACTGTCGGAGGGGTAGTACTGAGGGAGTGCCGTATTGCGCTGTCGGAGGGGAGGTACTGAGGGAGTGACGTACTGTCGGAGGGGCAGTACTGAGGGAGTGCCGTACTGTCGGAGGAGCAGTACTGAGGGAGTGCCGCACTGTCGGAGGGGCAGTACTGAGGGAGTGACGTACTGTCGGAGGGGCAGTACTGAGGGAGTGACGTACTGTCGGAGGGGCAGTACTGAGGGAGCGACGTACTGTCGGAGGGGCAGTATTGAGGGAGCGACGTACTGTCGGAGGGGCAGTACTGAGGGAGTGCCGTATTGCGCTGTCGGAGGGGAGGTACTGAGGGAGTGACGTACTGTCGGAGGGGCGGTACTGAGGGAGTGACGTACTGTCGGAGGGGCAGTACTGAGGGAGTGAGGTACTGTCGGAGGGGCAGTACTGAGGGAGTGACGTACTGTCGGAGGGGCAGTACTGAGAGAGTGCCGCACTGTCGGAGGGGCAGTACTGAGGGAGTGACGTACTGTCGGAGGGGCAGTACTGAGGGAGTGCCGTACTGTCGGAGGGGCAGTACTGAGGGAGTGACGTACTGTCGGAGGGGCAGTACTGAGGGAGTGCCGTACTGTCGGAGGGGCAGTACTGAGGGAGTGCCGTACTGTCGGAGGGGCAGTACTGAGGGAGTGACGTACTGTCGCAGGGGCAATACTGAGGGAGTGACGTACTGTCGGAGGGGCAGTACTGAGGGAGTGACGTACTGTCGGAGGGGCAGTACTGAGGGAGTGACGCACTGTCGGAGGGGCAGTACTGAGGGAGTGACGTACTGCCGGAGGGGCAGTACTGAGGGAGTGCCGTACTGTCGGAGGGGCAGTACTGAGGGAGTGACGCACTGTCGGAGGGGCAGTACTGAGGGAGTGACGTACTGTCGGAGGGGCAGTACTGAGGGAGTGACGTACTGTCGGAGGGGCAGTACTGAGGGAGCGACGTACTGTCGGAGGGGCAGTATTGAGGGAGTGCCGTACTGTCGGAGGAGCAGTACTGAGGGAGTGCCGCACTGTCGGAGGGGCAGTACTGAGGGAGTGACGCACTGTCGGAGGGGAAGTACTGAGGGAGTGACGTACTGTTAGAGGTTCGGTACTGAGGGACTGCTGCACTGTCGGAGGGGCAGTACTGAGGGAGTGCCGTAATGTCGGAGGGGCAGTACTGAGGGAGTGACGTACTGTCGGAGGGGCAGTATTGAGGGAGTGACGTACTGTCGGAGGGGCAGTACTGAGGGAGCCCCGCACTGTCGGAGGGGCAGTACTGAGGGAGTGCCGTACTGTCGGAGGGGCAGTACTGAGGGAGTCACGTAATGTCGGAGGGGCAGTACTGAGGGAGTGACGTACTTTCGGAGGGGCAGTACTGAGGGAGTGCCGTACTGTCGGAGGGGCAGTATTGAGGGAGTGACGTACTGTCGGAGGGGCAGTAATGAGGGAGTGATGTACTGTCGGAGGGGTAGTACTGAGGGAGTGCTGCACTGTCGGAGGGGCAGTACTGAGGGACTGACGTACTGTCGGAGGGACAGTACTGAGGGAGTGACGTACTGTCGGAAGGCCAGTACTGAGGGAGTGACGTACTGTCGGAGGGGCAGTACTGAGGGAGTGACGTACTGTCGGAGGGGCAGTACTGAGGGTGCGAGGTACTGTCGGAGGGGCAGTATTGAGGGAGCGACGTACTGTCGGAGGGGCAGTACTGAGGCAATGCCGTACTGTCGGGGGGGCAGTACTGAGGGAGTGACGTACTGTCGGAGGGGCAGTACTGAGGGAGTGCCGCACTGTCGGAGGGGCAGCACTGAGGGAGTGCCGTATTGCGCTGTCGGAGGGGAGGTACTGAGGGAGTGACGTACTGTCGGAGGGGCGGTACTGAGGGAGTGCCGTACTGTCGGAGGGGCGGTACTGAGGGAGTGCCGCACTGCCGGAGGGGCAGTACTGAGGGAGTGACGCACTGTCGGAGGGGCAGTACTGAGGGAGTGACGTACTGTCGGAGGGGCAGTACTGAGGGAGTGCTGCACTGTCGGAGGGGCAGTACTGAGGGAGTGACGTACTGTCGGAGGGGCAGTACTGAGGGAGTGACGTACTGTCGGTGGGGCAGTACTGAGGGAGTGACGTACTGTCGGAGGGGCAGTACTGAGGGAGTGACGTACTGTCGGAGGGGCAGTACTGAGGGAGTGACGTACTGTCGGAAGGGCAGTACTGAGGGAGTGACGCACTGTCGGAGGGGCAGTACTGAGGGAGTGACGTACTGTCGGAGGGGCAGTACTGAGGGAATGACGTACTGTCGGAGGGGCAGTACTGAGGGAGTGATATACTGTCGGAGGGGCACTACTGAGGGAGTGACGTACTGTCGGAGGGGCAGTACTGAGGGAGTGACGTACTGTCGGAGGGCCAGTACTGAAGGAGTGACGTACTGTCGGAGGGGCAGTACTGAGGGAGTGCCGTACTGTCTGAGGGGCAGTACTGAGGGAGTGACGTACTGCCGGAGGGGCAGTACTGAGGGAGACGTACTGTCGGAGGGCCAGTACTGAGGGAGTGCCGTACTGTCGGAGGGGCAGTGCTGAGGGACCCCGCACTTTCGGAGGGGCAGTACTGAGGGAGTGCCATACTGTCAGGGGGGGCAGTACTGAGGGAGTGACGTACTGTCGGAGAGGCAGTACTGAGGGAGTGACGTACTGTCGGAGGGACAGTACTGAGGGAGTGATATACTGTCAGAGCGGCAGTACTGAGGGAGTGCTGCACTGCGCTGTCAGAGGGGCAGTACTGAGGGAGTGACGTACTGTCGGAGGGGCAGTACTGAGGGAGTGCTGCACTGTCGGAGGGGCAGTACCGAGGGAGTGACGTACTGTCGGAGGGGCAGTACTGAGGGAGTGACGTACTGTCGGAGGGGCAGTACTGAGGAAGTGCTGCACTGTCGGAGGGGCAGTACTGAGGGAGTGACGTACTGTCGGAGGGGCAGTCCTGAGGGAGTGCCGTACTGTCGGAGGGGCAGTACTGAGGGAGTGACGTACTGTCGGAGGGGCAGTACTGAGGGAGTGCCGCACTGTCGGAGGGGCAGTACTGAGGGAGTGCCGCACTGTCGGAGGGGCAGTACTGAGGGAGTGACGCACAGTCGGAGGGGCAGTACTGAGGGAGTGACGTACTGTCGGAGGGGCAGTACTGAGGGAGTGCTGCACTGTCGGAGGGGCAGTACTGAGGGAGTGCCGCACTGTCGGAGGGGCAGTCCTGAGGGAGTGCCGTACTGTCGGAGGGGCAGTACTGAGGGAGTGACGTACTGTCGGAGGGGCAGTACTGAGGGAGTGACGTACTGTCGGAGGGGCAGTACTGAGGGAGCCCCGCACTGTCGGAGGGGCAGTACTGAGGGAGTGACGTACTGTCGGAATGCCAGTCCTGAGGGAGTGACGTACTGTCGGAGGGGCAGTACTGAGGGAGTGACGTACTGCCGGAGGGGCAGTACTGAGGGAGACATACTGTCGGAAGGCCAGTCCTGAGGAAGTGACGTACTGTCGGAGGGGCAGTACTGAGGGAGTGACGGACTGCCGGAGGGGCAGTACTGAGGGAGACATACTGTCGGAGGGCCAGTACTGAGGGAGTGCTGCACTGTCGGAGGGGCAGTACTGAGGGAGTGACGTTATGTCGGAGGGGCAGTACTGAGGGAGTGACGTACTGTCGGAAGGCCAGTCCTGAGGGAGTGACGTACTGTCGGAGGGGGCAGTACTGAGGGAGACATACTGTCGGAAGGCCAGTCCTGAGGGAGTGACGTACTGTCGGAGGGGCAGTACTGAGGGAGTGACGTACTGCCGGAGGGGCAGTACTGAGGGAGACATACTGTCGGAGGGCCAGTACTGAGGGAGTGCCGTACTGTCGGAGGGGCAGTGCTGAGGGACCCCGCACTGTCGGAGGGGCAGTACTGAGGGAGTGCCATACTGTCAGGGGGGGCAGTACTGAGGGAGTGACGTACTGTCGGAGAGGCAGTGCTGAGGGAGTGACGTACTGTCGGAGGGACAGTACTGAGGGAGTGATGTACTGTCAGAGCGGCAGTACTGAGGGAGTGCTGCACTGCGCTGTCAGAGGGGCAGTACTGAGGGAGTGACGTACTGTCAGAGGGGCAGTACTGAGGGAGTGCTGCACTGTCGGAGGGGCAGTACTGAGCGAGTGACGTACTGTCGGAGGGGCAGTACTGAGGGAGTGACGTACTGTCGGAGGGGCAGTACTGAGGGAATGCTGAACTGTCGGAGGTGCAGAACTGAGGGAGTGACGTACTGTCGGAGGGGCAGTACTGAGGGAATGCTGCACTGTCGGAGGTGCAGAACTGAGGGAGTGACGTACTGTCGGAGGGGCAGTACTGAGGGAGTGCCGCACTGTCGGAGGGGCAGTACTGAGGGAGTGACGTACTGTCGGAGGGGCAGTATTGAGGGAGCGACGTACTGTCGGAGGGGCAGTACTGAGGGAGTGCCGTACTGTCGGAGGGGCAGTACTGAAGGAGTGACGTATTGTCGGAGGGGCGGTACTGACGGAGTGCCGTACTGTCGGAGGAGAAGTACTGAGGGAGTGCCGCACTGTCGGAGGGGCAGTACTGAGGGAGTGACGCACTGTCGGAGGGGCAGTACTGAGGGAGTGACGTACTGTTAGAGGGTCGGTACTGAGGGACTGCTGCACTGTCGGAGGGGCAGTACTGAGGGAGTGCCGTACTGTCGGAGGGGCAGTACTGAGGGAGTGACGTACTGTCGGAGGGGCAGTACTGAGGGAGTGACGTACTGTCGGAGGGGCAGTACTGAGGGAGCCCCGCACTGTCGGAGGGCCAGTACTGAAGGAGTGACGTACTGTCGGAGGGGCAGTACTGAGGGAGTGCCGTACTGTCTGAGGGGCAGTACTGAGGGAGTGACGTACTGCCGGAGGGGCAGTACTGAGGGAGACGTACTGTCGGAGGGCCAGTACTGAGGGAGTGCCGTACTGTCGGAGGGGCAGTGCTGAGGGACCCCGCACTTTCGGAGGGGCAGTACTGAGGGAGTGCCATACTGTCAGGGGGGCAGTACTGAGGGAGTGACGTACTGTCGGAGAGGCAGTACTGAGGGAGTGACGTACTGTCGGAGGGACAGTACTGAGGGAGTAATGTACTGTCAGAGCGGCAGTACTGAGGGAGTGCTGCACTGCGCTGTCAGAGGGGCAGTACTGAGGGAGTGACGTACTGTCGGAGGGGCAGTACTGAGGGAGTGCTGCACTGTCGGAGGGGCAGTACCGAGTGGGTGCCATACTGTCGGAGGTGCAGTTCTGAGGGAGTGACGCACTGTCGGAGAGGCAGTACTGAGGGAGTGACGTACTGTCGGAAGGGCAGTACTGAGGGAGTGCCGTACTGTCGGAGGGGCAGTACTGAGGGAGCCCCGCACTGTCGGAGGGGCAGTACTGAGGGAGTGCCATACTGTCGGAGGGGCAGTACTGAGGGAGTGACGTACTGTCGGAGGGGCAGTACTGAGGGAGTGACGCACTGTCGGAGGGGCAGTACTGAGGGAGTGACGTACTGTCGGAGGGGCAGTACTGAGGGAGTGACGTACTGTCGGAGGGGCAGTACTGAGGGAGCGACGTACTGTCGGAGGGGCAGTATTGAGGGAGTGCCGTACTGTCGGAGGAGCAGTACTGAGGGAGTGCCGCACTGTCGGAGGGGCAGTACTGAGGGAGTGACGCACTGTCGGAGGGGCAGTACTGAGGGAGTGACGTACTGTTAGAGGGTCGGTACTGAGGGACTGCTGCACTGTCGGAGGGGCAGTACTGAGGGAGTGCCGTAATGTCGGAGGGGCAGTACTGAGGGAGTGACGTACTGTCGGAGGGGCAGTATTGAGGGAGTGACGTACTGTTGGAGGGGCAGTACTGAGGGAGCCCCGCACTGTCGGAGGGGCAGTACTGAGGGAGTGCCGTACTGTCGGAGGGGCAGTACTGAGGGAGTGACGTAATGTCGGAGGGGCAGTACTGAGGGAGTGACGTACTTTCGGAGGGGCAGTACTGAGGGAGTGCCGTACTGTCGGAGGGGCAGTATTGAGGGAGTGACGTACTGTCGGAGGGGCAGTACTGAGGGAGTGACGTACTGTCGGAGGGGTAGTACTGAGGGAGTGCTGCACTGTCGGAGGGGCAGTACTGAGGGACTGACGTACTGTCGGAGGGACAGTACTGAGGGAGTGACGTACTGTCGGAAGGCCAGTACTGAGGGAGTGACGTACTGTCGGAGGGGCAGTACTGAGGGAGTGACGTACTGTCGGAGGGGCAGTACTGAGGGAGCGAGGTACTGTCGGAGGGGCAGTATTGAGGGAGCGACGTACTGTCGGAGGGGCAGTACTGAGGCAATGCCGTACTGTCGGGGGGGCAGTACTGAGGGAGTGACGTACTGTCGGAGGGGCAGTACTGAGGGAGTGCCGCACTGTCGGAGGGGCAGCACTGAGGGAGTGCCGTATTGCGCTGTCGGAGGGGAGGTACTGAGGGAGTGACGTACTGTCGGAGGGGCGGTACTGAGGGAGTGCCGTACTGTCGGAGGGGCGGTACTGAGGGAGTGCCGCACTGTCGGAGGGGCAGTATTGAGGGAGCGACGTACTGTCGGAGGGGCAGTACTGAGGGAGTGACGTACTGTCGGAGGGGCAGTACTGTGGGAGTGATGTACTGTCGGAGGGTCAGTACTGAGGGACTGACGTACTGTCGGAGGGACAGTACTGAGGGAGTGACGTACTGTCGGAAGGCCAGTACTGAGGGAGTGACGTACTGTCGGAGGGGCAGTACTGAGGGAGTGACGTACTGTCGGAGGGGCAGTACTGAGGGAGCGAGGTACTGTCGGAGGGGCAGTATTGAGGGAGCGACGTACTGTCGGAGGGGCAGTACTGAGGCAATGCCGTACTGTCGGGGGGGCAGTACTGAGGGAGTGACGTACTGTCGGAGGGGCAGTACTGAGGGAGTGCCGCACTGTCGGAGGGGCAGCACTGAGGGAGTGCCGTATTGCGCTGTCGGAGGGGAGGTACTGAGGGAGTGACGTACTGTCGGAGGGGCGGTACTGAGGGAGTGCCGTACTGTCGGAGGGGCGGTACTGAGGGAGTGCCGCACTGTCGGAGGGGCAGTACTGAGGGAGTGACGCACTGTCGGAGGGGCAGTACTGAGGGAGTGACGTACTGTCGGAGGGGCAGTACTGAGGGAGTGCTGCACTGTCGGAGGGGCAGTACTGAGGGAGTGACGTACTGTCGGAGGGGCAGTACTGAGGGAGTGACGTACTGTCGGTGGGGCAGTACTGAGGGAGTGACGTACTGTCGGAGGGGCAGTACTGAGGGAGTGACGTACTGTCGGAAGGGCAGTACTGAGGGAGTGACGCACTGTCGGAGGGGCAGTACTGAGGGAGTGACGTACTGTCGGAGGGGCAGTACTGAGGGAATGACGTACTGTCGGAGGGGCAGTACTGAGGGAGTGATATACTGTCGGAGGGGCACTACTGAGGGAGTGACGTACTGTCGGAGGGGCAGTACTGAGGGAGTGACGTACTGTCGGAGGGCCAGTACTGAAGGAGTGACGTACTGTCGGAGGGGCAGTACTGAGGGAGTGCCGTACTGTCTGAGGGGCAGTACTGAGGGAGTGACGTACTGCCGGAGGGGCAGTACTGAGGGAGACGTACTGTCGGAGGGCCAGTACTGAGGGAGTGCCGTACTGTCGGAGGGGCAGTGCTGAGGGACCCCGCACTTTCGGAGGGGCAGTACTGAGGGAGTGCCATACTGTCAGGGGGGGCAGTACTGAGGGAGTGACGTACTGTCGGAGAGGCAGTACTGAGGGAGTGACGTACTGTCGGAGGGACAGTACTGAGGGAGTGATGTACTGTCAGAGCGGCAGTACTGAGGGAGTGCCGTACTGTCGGAGGGGCAGTACTGAGGGAGTGACGTACTGTCGGAGGGGCAGTACTGAGGGAGTGCCGCACTGTCGGAGGGGCAGTACTGAGGGAGTGCCGCACTGTCGGAGGGGCAGTACTGAGGGAGTGACGCACAGTCGGAGGGGCAGTACTGAGGGAGTGACGTACTGTCGGAGGGGCAGTACTGAGGGAGTGCTGCACTGTCGGAGGGGCAGTACTGAGGGAGTGCCGCACTGTCGGAGGGGCAGTCCTGAGGGAGTGCCGTACTGTCGGATGGGCAGTACTGAGGGAGTGACGTACTGTCGGAGGGGCAGTACTGAGGGAGTGACGTACTGTCGGAGGGGCAGTACTGAGGGAGCCCCGCACTGTCGGAGGGGCAGTACTGAGGGAGTGACGTACTGTCGGAAGGCCAGTCCTGAGGGAGTGACGTACTGTCGGAGGGGCAGTACTGAGGGAGTGACGTACTGCCGGAGGGGCAGTACTGAGGGAGACATACTGTCGGAAGGCCAGTCCTGAGGGAGTGACGTACTGTCGGAGGGGCAGTACTGAGGGAGTGACGTACTGCCGGAGGGGCAGTACTGAGGGAGACATACTGTCGGAGGGCCAGTACTGAGGGAGTGCTGCACTGTCGGAGGGGCAGTACTGAGGGAGTGACGTTATGTCGGAGGGGCAGTACTGAGGGAGTGACGTACTGTCGGAAGGCCAGTCCTGAGGGAGTGACGTACTGTCGGAGGGGCAGTACTGAGGGAGACATACTGTCGGAAGGCCAGTCCTGAGGGAGTGACGTACTGTCGGAGGGGCAGTACTGAGGGAGTGACGTACTGCCGGAGGGGCAGTACTGAGGGAGACATACTGTCGGAGGGCCAGTACTGAGGGAGTGCCGTACTGTCGGAGGGGCAGTGCTGAGGGACCCCGCACTGTCGGAGGGGCAGTACTGAGGGAGTGCCATACTGTCAGGGGGGGCAGTACTGAGGGAGTGACGTACTGTCGGAGAGGCAGTGCTGAGGGAGTGACGTACTGTCGGAGGGACAGTACTGAGGGAGTGATGTACTGTCAGAGCGGCAGTACTGAGGGAGTGCTGCACTGCGCTGTCAGAGGGGCAGTACTGAGGGAGTGACGTACTGTCAGAGGGGCAGTACTGAGGGAGTGCTGCACTGTCGGAGGGGCAGCACTGAGGGAGTGACGTACTGTCGGAGGGGCAGTACTGAGGGAGTGCCGTACTGTCGGAGGGGCAGTACTGAGGGAGTGACGCACTGTCGGAGGGGCAGTACTGAGGGAGTGACGTACTGCCGGAGGGGCAGTACTGAGGGAGTGCCGTACTGTCGGAGGGGCAGTACTGAGGGAGCCCCGCACTGTCGGAGGGGCAGTACTGAGGGAGTGCCATACTGTCGGAGGGGCAGTACTGAGGGAGTGATGTACTGTCGGAGGGTCAGTACTGAGGGAGTGACGTACTGTCGGAGGGGCAGTACTGAGGGAGTGCCGTACTGTCGGAGGGGCAGTACTGAGGGAGTGACGTACTGTCGGAGGGGCAGTACTGAGGGAGTGACGCACTGTCGGAGGGGCAGTACTGAGGGAGTGACGTACTGTCGGAGGGGCAGTACTGAGGGAGCGACGTACTGTCGGAGGGGCAGTACTGAGGGAGCGACGTACTGTCGGAGGGGCAGTATTGAGGGAGCGACGTACTGTCGGAGGGGCAGTACTGAGGGAGTGACGTACTGTCGGAGGGGCAGTACTGAGGGAGTGACGTACTGTCGGAGGGGCAGTACTGAGGGAGTGCCGTACTATCGGAGGGGCAGTACTGAGGGAGTGACGTACTGTCGGAGGGGCAGTACTGAGGGAGTGACGTACTGTCGGAGGGGCAGTACTGAGGGAGTGCCGTACTATCGGAGGGGCAGTACTGAGGGAGTGACGTACTGTCGGAGGGGCAGTACTGAGGGAGTGACGTACTGTCGGAGGGGCAGTACTGTGGGAGTGATGTACTGTCGGAGGGTCAGTACTGAGGGAGTGACGTACTGTCGGAGGGGCAGTACTGAGGGAGTGCCGTACTATCGGAGGGGCAGTACTGAGGGAGTGACGTACTGTCGGAGGGGCAGTACTGAGGGAGTGACGCACTGTCGGAGGGGCAGTACTGAGGGAGCGACGTACTGTCGGAGGGGCAGTACTGAGGGAGCGACGTACTGTCGGAGGGGCAGTACTGAGGGAGCGACGTACTGTCGGAGTGGCAGTACTGAGGGAGCGACGTACTGTCGGAGGGGCAGTACTGAGGGAGTGCCGTTCTGTCGGAGGGGCAGTACTGAGGGAGTGACGTACTGTCGGAGGGGCAGTACTGAGGGATTGCCGTACTGTCGGAGGGGCAGTACTGAGGGAATGCCATATTGCGCTGTCGGAGGGGAGGTACTGAGGGAGTGACGTACTGTCGGAGGGGCGGTACTGACGGAGTGCCGTGCTGTCGGAGGGGCAGTACTGAGGGAGTGACGTACTGTCGGAGGGGCAGTACTGAGGGAGTGCCGTACTGTCGGAGGGGCAGTACTGAGGGAGTGACGTACTGTCGGAGGGGCAGTACTGAGGGAGTGCCGTACTGTCGGAGAGGCAGTACTGAGGGAGTGCCGTACTGTCGGAGGGGCAGTACTGAGGGAGTGTCGCATGTCGGAGGGGCAGTACTGGGGGAGTGACGTACTGTCGGAGGGGCAGTACTGAGGGAGTGACGTACTGTCGGGGGGGCAGTACTGAGGGAGTGACGTACTGTCGGAGGGGCAGTACTGAGGGAGCGACGTACTGTCGGAGGGGCAGTATTGAGGGAGCGACGTACTGTCGGAGGGGCAGTACTGAGGGAGTGCCGTATTGCGCTGTCGGAGGGGAGGTACTGAGGGAGTGACGTACTGTCGGAGGGGCGGTACTGACGGAGGAGCAGTACTGAGGGAGTGCCGCACTGTCGGAGGGGCAGTACTGAGGGAGTGACGCACTGTCGGAGGGGCAGTACTGAGGGAGTGACGTACTGTCGGAGGGGCAGTACTGAGGGACTCCTGCACTGTCGGAGAGGCAGTACTGAGGGAGTGCCGTACTGTCGGAGGGGCAGTACTGAGGGAGTGACGTACTGTCGGAGCGGCAGTACTGAGGGAGTGACGTACTGTCGGAGGGGCAGTACTGAGGGAGTGACGTACTGTCGGAGGGGCAGTACTGAGGGAGTGACGTACTGTCGGAGGGGCAGTACTGAGGGAGTGACGTACTGTCGGAGGGGCAGTACTGAGGGAGTGACGTACTGTCGGAGGGGCAGCACTGAGGGAGTGACGTACTGTCGGAGGGGCAGTACTGAGGGAGTGCCGTACTGTCGGAGGGGCAGTACTGAGGGAGTGACGCACTGTCGGAGGGGCAGTACTGAGGGAGCCCCGCACTGTCGGAGGGGCAGTACTGAGGGAGTGCCATACTGTCGGAGGGGCAGTACTGAGGGAGTGATGTACTGTCGGAGGGTCAGTACTGAGGGAGTGACGTACTGTCGGAGGGGCAGTACTGAGGGAGTGCCGTACTGTCGGAGGGGCTGTACTGAGGGAGTGACGTACTGTCGGAGGGGCAGTACTGAGGGAGTGACGCACTGTCGGAGGGGCAGTACTGAGGGAGTGACGTACTGTCGGAGGGGCAGTACTGAGGGAGCGACGTACTGTCGGAGGGGCAGTACTGAGGGAGCGACGTACTGTCGGAGGGGCAGTATTGAGGGAGCGACGTACTGTCGGAGGGGCAGTACTGAGGGAGTGCCGTACTGTCGGAGGGGCAGTACTGAGGGAGTGACGTACTGTCGGAGGGGCGGTACTGACGGAGTGCCGTACTGTCGGCGGAGCAGTAATGAGGGAGTGCCGCACTGTCGGAGGGGCAGTACTGAGGGAGTGACGCACTGTCGGAGGGGCAGTACTGAGGGAGTGACGTACTGTCGGAGGGGCAGTACTGAGGGAGTGACGTACTGCCGGAGGGGCAGTACTGAGGGAGACATACTGTCGGAAGGCCAGTCCTGAGGGAGTGACGTACTGTCGGAGGGGCAGTACTGAGGGAGTGACGTACTGCCGGAGGGGCAGTACTGAGGGAGACATACTGTCGGAGGGCCAGTACTGAGGGAGTGCTGCACTATCGGAGGGGCAGTACTGAGGGAGTGACGTTATGTCGGAGGGGCAGTACTGAGGGAGTGACGTACTGTCGGAAGGCCAGTCCTGAGGGAGTGACGTACTGTCGGAGGGGCAGTACTGAGGGAGACATACTGTCGGAAGGCCAGTCCTGAGGGAGTGACGTACTGTCGGAGGGGCAGTACTGAGGGAGTGACGTACTGCCGGAGGGGCAGTACTGAGGGAGACATACTGTCGGAGGGCCAGTACTGAGGGAGTGCCGTACTGTCGGAGGGGCAGTGCTGAGGGACCCCGCACTGTCGGAGGGGCAGTACTGAGGGAGTGCCATACTGTCAGGGGGGGCAGTACTGAGGGAGTGACGTACTGTCGGAGAGGCAGTGCTGAGGGAGTGCTGCACTGCGCTGTCAGAGGGGCAGTACTGAGGGAGTGACGTACTGTCAGAGGGGCAGTACTGAGGGAGTGCTGCACTGTCGGAGGGGCAGTACTGAGCGAGTGACGTACTGTCGGAGGGGCAGTACTGAGGGAGTGACGTACTGTCGGAGGGGCAGTACTGAGGGAATGCTGAACTGTCGGAGGGGCAGTACTGAGGGAGTGCCGTACTGTCGGAGGGGCAGTACTGAGGGAGTGACGTACTGTCGGAGGGGCAGTAGAGGGAGTGACGTACTGTCGGCGGGGCGGTACTGAGGGAGTGACGTACTGTCGGAGGGGCAGTACTGAGGGAGTGCCGTACTGTCGGAGGGGTAGTACTGAGGGAGTGCCGTATTGCGCTGTCGGAGGGGAGGTACTGAGGGAGTGACGTACTGTCGGAGGGGCAGTACTGAGGGAGTGCCGTACTATCGGAGGAGCAGTACTGAGGGAGTGCCGCACTGTCGGAGGGGCAGTACTGAGGGAGTGACGTACTGTCGGAGGGGCAGTACTGAGGGAGTGACGTACTGTCGGAGGGGCAGTACTGAGGGAGCGACGTACTGTCGGAGGGGCAGTATTGAGGGAGCGACGTACTGTCGGAGGGGCAGTACTGAGGGAGTGCCGTATTGCGCTGTCGGAGGGGAGGTACTGAGGGAGTGACGTACTGTCGGAGGGGCGGTACTGAGGGAGTGACGTACTGTCGGAGGGGCAGTACTGAGGGAGTGAGGTACTGTCGGAGGGGCAGTACTGAGGGAGTGACGTACTGTCGGAGGGGCAGTACTGAGAGAGTGCTGCACTGTCGGAGGGGCAGTACTGAGGGAGTGACGTACTGTCGGAGGGGCAGTACTGAGGGAGTGCCGTACTGTCGGAGGGGCAGTACTGAGGGAGTGACGTACTGTCGGAGGGGCAGTACTGAGGGAGTGCCGTACTGTCGGAGGGGCAGTACTGAGGGAGTGCCGTACTGTCGGAGGGGCAGTACTGAGGGAGTGACGTACTGTCGCAGGGGCAATACTGAGGGAGTGACGTACTGTCGGAGGGGCAGTACTGAGGGAGTGCCGTACTGTCGGAGGGGCAGTACTGAGGGAGTGACGCACTGTCGGAGGGGCAGTACTGAGGGAGTGACGTACTGCCGGAGGGGCAGTACTGAGGGAGTGCCGTACTGTCGGAGGGGCAGTACTGAGGGAGCCCCGCACTGTCGGAGGGGCAGTACTGAGGGAGTGCCATACTGTCGGAGGTGCAGTTCTGAGGGAGTGACGCACTGTCGGAGGGGCAGTACTGAGGGAGTGACGTACTGTCGGAAGGGCAGTACTGAGGGAGTGCCGTACTGTCGGAGGGGCAGTACTGAGGGAGCCCCGCACTGTCGGAGGGGCAGTACTGAGGCAGTGCCATACTGTCGGAGGGGCAGTACTGAGGGAGTGACGTACTGTCGGAGGGGCAGTACTGAGGGAGTGACGCACTGTCGGAGGGGCAGTACTGAGGGAGTGACGTACTGTCGGAGGGGCAGTACTGAGGGAGTGACGTACTGTCGGAGGGGCAGTACTGAGGGAGCGACGTACTGTCGGAGGGGCAGTATTGAGGGAGTGCCGTACTGTCGGAGGAGCAGTACTGAGGGAGTGCCGCACTGTCGGAGAGGCAGTACTGAGGGAGTGACGCACTGTCGGAGGGGCAGTACTGAGGGAGTGACGTACTGTTAGAGGGTCGGTACTGAGGGACTGCTGCACTGTCGGAGGGGCAGTACTGAGGGAGTGCCGTAATGTCGGAGGGGCAGTACTGAGGGAGTGACGTACTGTCGGAGGGGCAGTATTGAGGGAGTGACGTACTGTCGGAGGGGCAGTACTGAGGGAGCCCCGCACTGTCGGAGGGGCAGTACTGAGGGAGTGCCGTACTGTCGGAGGGGCAGTACTGAGGGAGTCACGTAATGTCGGAGGGGCAGTACTGAGGGAGTGACGTACTTTCGGAGGGGCAGTACTGAGGGAGTGCCGTACTGTCGGAGGGGCAGTATTGAGGGAGTGACGTACTGTCGGAGGGGCAGTAATGAGGGAGTGACGTACTGTCGGAGGGGTAGTACTGAGGGAGTGCTGCACTGTCGGAGGGGCAGTACTGAGGGACTGACGTACTGTCGGAGGGACAGTACTGAGGGAGTGACGTACTGTCGGAAGGTCAGTACTGAGGGAGTGACGTACTGTCGGAGGGGCAGTACTGAGGGAGTGACGTACTGTCGGAGGGGCAGTACTGAGGGAGCGAGGTACTGTCGGAGGGGCAGTATTGAGGGAGCGACGTACTGTCGGAGGGGCAGTACTGAGGCAATGCCGTACTGTCGGGGGGGCAGTACTGAGGGAGTGACGTACTGTCGGAGGGGCAGTACTGAGGGAGTGCCGCACTGTCGGAGGGGCAGCACTGAGGGAGTGCCGTATTGCGCTGTCGGATGGGAGGTACTGAGGGAGTGACGTACTGTCGGAGGGGCGGTACTGAGGGAGTGCCGTACTGTCGGAGGGGCGGTACTGAGGGAGTGCCGCACTGTCGGAGGGGCAGTACTGAGGGAGTGACGCACTGTCGGAGGGGCAGTACTGAGGGAGTGACGTACTGTCGGAGGGGCAGTACTGAGGGAGTGCTGCACTGTCGGAGGGGCAGTACTGAGGGAGTGACGTACTGTCGGAGGGGCAGTACTGAGGGAGTGACGTACTGTCGGTGGGGCAGTACTGAGGGAGTGACGTACTGTCGGAGGGGCAGTACTGAGGGAGTGACGTACTGTCGGAGGGGCAGTACTGAGGGAGTGACGTACTGTCGGAAGGGCAGTACTGAGGGAGTGACGCACTGTCGGAGGGGCAGTACTGAGGGAGTGACGTACTGTCGGAGGGGCAGTACTGAGGGAATGACGTACTGTCGGAGGGGCAGTACTGAGGGAGTGATATACTGTCGGAGGGGCATTACTGAGGGAGTGACGTACTGTCGGAGGGGCAGTACTGAGGGAGTGACGTACTGTCGGAGGGCCAGTACTGAAGGAGTGACGTACTGTCGGAGGGGCAGTACTGAGGGAGTGCCGTACTGTCTGAGGGGCAGTACTGAGGGAGTGACGTACTGCCGGAGGGGCAGTACTGAGGGAGACGTACTGTCGGAGGGCCAGTACTGAGGGAGTGCCGTACTGTCGGAGGGGCAGTGCTGAGGGACCCCGCACTTTCGGAGGGGCAGTACTGAGGGAGTGCCATACTGTCAGGGGGGGCAGTACTGAGGGAGTGACGTACTGTCGGAGAGGCAGTACTGAGGGAGTGACGTACTGTCGGAGGGACAGTACTGAGGGAGTGATGTACTGTCAGAGCGGCAGTACTGAGGGAGTGCTGCACTGCGCTGTCAGAGGGGCAGTACTGAGGGAGTGCCGTACTGTCGGAGGGGCAGTACTGAGGGAGTGACGGACTGTCGGAGGGGCAGTACTGAGGGAGTGACGTACTGTCGGAGGGGCAGTACTGAGGGAGCCCCGCACTGTCGGAGGGGCAGTATTGAGGGAGTGCCGTACTGTCGGAGGGGCAGTACTGAGGGAGCGACGTACTGTCGGAGGGGCAGTACTGAGGGAGTGACGTACTGTCGGAGGGGCAGTACTGAGGGAGCGACGTACTGTCGGAGGGGCAGTATTGAGGGAGCGACGTACTGTCGGAGGGGCAGTACTGAGGGAGTGCCGTACTGTCGGAGGGGCAGTACTGAGGGAGTGCCGTTCTGTCGGAGGGGCAGTACTGAGGGAGTGACGTACTGTCGGAGGGGCAGTACTGAGGGAGTGCCGTACTGTCGGAGTGGCAGTACTGAGGGAGTGCCGTATTGCGCTGTCGGAGGGGAGGTACTGAGGGAGTGACGTACTGTCGGAGGGGCAGTACTGAGGGAGTGCCGTACTGTCGGAGTGGCAGTACTGAGGGAGTGCCGTATTGCGCTGTCGGAGGGGAGGTACTGAGGGAGTGACGTACTGTCGTAGGGGGCGGTACTGACGGAGTGACGTACTGTCGGAGGAGCAGTACTGAGGGAGTGCCGCACTGTCGGAGGGGCAGTTTTGAGGGAGCGACGTACTGTCGGAGGGGCAGTACTGAGGCAGTGCCGTACTGTCGGGGGGGCAGTACTGAGGGAGTGACGTACTGTCGGAGGGGCAGTACTGAGGGAGCGACGTACTGTCGGAGGGGCAGTATTGAGGGAGCGACGTACTTTTGGAGGGGCAGTACTGAGGGAGTGCCTTACTGTCGGAGGGGCAGTACTGAGGGAGTGCCGTATTGCGCTGTCGGAGGGGAGGTACTGAGGGAGTGACGTACTGTCGGAGGGGCAGTACTGAGGGAGTGCCGCACTGTCGGAGGGGCAGTACTGAGGGAGTGACGTACTGTCGGAGGGACAGTACTGAGGGAGTGACGTACTGTCGGAGGGGCAGTACTGAGGGAGCGACGTACTGTCGGAGGGGCAGTATTGAGGGAGCGACGTACTGTCGGAGGGGCAGTACTGAGGGAGTGCCGTATTGCGCTGTCGGAGGGGAGGTACTGAGGGTGTGACGTACTGTCGGAGGGGCGGTACTGAGGGAGTGACGCACTGTCGGAGAGGCAGTACTGAGGGAGTGCCGTACTGTCGGAGGGGCAGTACTGAGGGAGTGACGTACTGTCGGAGGGGCAGTACTGAGGGAGTGACGTACTGTCGGAGGGGCAGTACTGAGAGAGTGCTGCACTGTCGGAGGGGCAGTACTGAGGGAATGACGTACTGTCGGAGGGACAGTACTGAGGGAGTGACGTACTGTCGGAGGGGCAGTACTGAGGGAGTGCCGTACTGTCGGAGGGGCAGTACTGAGGGAGTGCCGTACTGTCGGAGGGGCAGTACTGAGGGAGTGACGTACTGTCGCAGGGGCAGTACTGAGGGAGTGACGTACTGTCGCAGGGGCAATACTGAGGGAGTGACGTACTGTCGCAGGGGCAGTACTGAGGGAGTGACGTACTGTCGGAGGGGCAGCACTGAGGGAGTGACGCACTGTCGGAGGGGCAGTACTGAGGGAGTGCCGTACTGTCGGAGGGGCAGTACTGAGGGAGTGACGCACTGTCGGAGGGGCAGTACTGAGGGAGTGACGTACTGCCGGAGGGGCAGTACTGAGGGAGTGCCGTACTGTCGGAGGGGCAGTACTGAGGGAGCCCCGCACTGTCGGAGGGGCAGTACTGAGGGAGTGCTGTACTGTCGGAGGGGCAGTTCTGAGGGAGTGACGCACTGTCGGAGGGGCAGTACTGAGGGAGTGACGTACTGTCGGAGGGGCAGTACTGAGGGAGTGACGTACTGTCGGAGGGGCAGTACTGAGGGAGCCCCGCACTGTCGGAGGGGCAGTACTGAGGGAGTGCCGTACTGTCGGAGGGGCAGTACTGAGGGAGTGACGTACTGTCGGAGGGGCAGTACTGAGGGAGTGACGCACTGTCGGAGGGGCGGTACTGAGGCAGTGACGTACTGTCGGAGGGGCAGTACTGAGGGAGTGACGTACTGTCGGAGGGGCAGTACTGAGGGAGCGACGTACTGTCGGAGGGGCAGTACTGAGGGAGTGCCGTACTGTCGGAGGGGCAGTACTGAGGGAGTGACGTACTGTCGGAGGGGCAGTAGAGGGAGTGACGTACTGTCGGCGGGGCGGTACTGAGGGAGTGACGTACTGTCGGAGGGGCAGTACTGAGGGAGTGCCGTACTGTCGGAGGGGTAGTACTGAGGGAGTGCCGTATTGCGCTGTCGGAGGGGAGGTACTGAGGGAGTGACGTACTGTCGGAGGGGCAGTACTGAGGGAGTGCCGTACTGTCGGAGGAGCAGTACTGAGGGA
This sequence comes from Pristiophorus japonicus, assembly GCF_044704955.1. Lineage (NCBI taxonomy): Eukaryota > Metazoa > Chordata > Chondrichthyes > Pristiophoridae > Pristiophorus > Pristiophorus japonicus. Next base: position 77,009 of record NW_027252329.1, on the reverse strand, counting down.
GTGCCGCACTGTCGGAGGGGCAGTACTGAGGGAGTGACGTACTGTCGGAGGGGCAGTACTGAGGGAGTGACGTACTGTCGGAGGGGCAGTACTGAGGGAGCGACGTACTGTCGGAGGGGCAGTATTGAGGGAGCGACGTACTGTCGGAGGGGCAGTACTGAGGGAGTGCCGTATTGCGCTGTCGGAGGGGAGGTACTGAGGGAGTGACGTACTGTCGGAGGGGCGGTACTGAGGGAGTGACGTACTGTCGGAGGGGCAGTACTGAGGGAGTGAGGTACTGTCGGAGGGGCAGTACTGAGGGAGTGACGTACTGTCGGAGGGGCAGTACTGAGAGAGTGCCGCACTGTCGGAGGGGCAGTACTGAGGGAGTGACGTACTGTCGGAGGGGCAGTACTGAGGGAGTGCCGTACTGTCGGAGGGGCAGTACTGAGGGAGTGACGTACTGTCGGAGGGGCAGTACTGAGGGAGTGCCGTACTGTCGGAGGGGCAGTACTGAGGGAGTGCCGTACTGTCGGAGGGGCAGTACTGAGGGAGTGACGTACTGTCGCAGGGGCAATACTGAGGGAGTGACGTACTGTCGGAGGGGCAGTACTGAGGGAGTGACGTACTGTCGGAGGGGCAGTACTGAGGGAGTGACGCACTGTCGGAGGGGCAGTACTGAGGGAGTGACGTACTGCCGGAGGGGCAGTACTGAGGGAGTGCCGTACTGTCGGAGGGGCAGTACTGAGGGAGTGACGCACTGTCGGAGGGGCAGTACTGAGGGAGTGACGTACTGTCGGAGGGGCAGTACTGAGGGAGTGACGTACTGTCGGAGGGGCAGTACTGAGGGAGCGACGTACTGTCGGAGGGGCAGTATTGAGGGAGTGCCGTACTGTCGGAGGAGCAGTACTGAGGGAGTGCCGCACTGTCGGAGGGGCAGTACTGAGGGAGTGACGCACTGTCGGAGGGGAAGTACTGAGGGAGTGACGTACTGTTAGAGGTTCGGTACTGAGGGAATGCTGCACTGTCGGAGGGGCAGTACTGAGGGAGTGCCGTAATGTCGGAGGGGCAGTACTGAGGGAGTGACGTACTGTCGGAGGGGCAGTATTGAGGGAGTGACGTACTGTCGGAGGGGCAGTACTGAGGGAGCCCCGCACTGTCGGAGGGGCAGTACTGAGGGAGTGCCGTACTGTCGGAGGGGCAGTACTGAGGGAGTCACGTAATGTCGGAGGGGCAGTACTGAGGGAGTGACGTACTTTCGGAGGGGCAGTACTGAGGGAGTGCCGTACTGTCGGAGGGGCAGTATTGAGGGAGTGACGTACTGTCGGAGGGGCAGTAATGAGGGAGTGATGTACTGTCGGAGGGGTAGTACTGAGGGAGTGCTGCACTGTCGGAGGGGCAGTACTGAGGGACTGACGTACTGTCGGAGGGACAGTACTGAGGGAGTGACGTACTGTCGGAAGGCCAGTACTGAGGGAGTGACGTACTGTCGGAGGGGCAGTACTGAGGGAGTGACGTACTGTCGGAGGGGCAGTACTGAGGGTGCGAGGTACTGTCGGAGGGGCAGTATTGAGGGAGCGACGTACTGTCGGAGGGGCAGTACTGAGGCAATGCCGTACTGTCGGGGGGGCAGTACTGAGGGAGTGACGTACTGTCGGAGGGGCAGTACTGAGGGAGTGCCGCACTGTCGGAGGGGCAGCACTGAGGGAGTGCCGTATTGCGCTGTCGGAGGGGAGGTACTGAGGGAGTGACGTACTGTCGGAGGGGCGGTACTGAGGGAGTGCCGTACTGTCGGAGGGGCGGTACTGAGGGAGTGCCGCACTGCCGGAGGGGCAGTACTGAGGGAGTGACGCACTGTCGGAGGGGCAGTACTGAGGGAGTGACGTACTGTCGGAGGGGCAGTACTGAGGGAGTGCTGCACTGTCGGAGGGGCAGTACTGAGGGAGTGACGTACTGTCGGAGGGGCAGTACTGAGGGAGTGACGTACTGTCGGTGGGGCAGTACTGAGGGAGTGACGTACTGTCGGAGGGGCAGTACTGAGGGAGTGACGTACTGTCGGAGGGGCAGTACTGAGGGAGTGACGTACTGTCGGAAGGGCAGTACTGAGGGAGTGACGCACTGTCGGAGGGGCAGTACTGAGGGAGTGACGTACTGTCGGAGGGGCAGTACTGAGGGAATGACGTACTGTCGGAGGGGCAGTACTGAGGGAGTGATATACTGTCGGAGGGGCACTACTGAGGGAGTGACGTACTGTCGGAGGGGCAGTACTGAGGGAGTGACGTACTGTCGGAGGGCCAGTACTGAAGGAGTGACGTACTGTCGGAGGGGCAGTACTGAGGGAGTGCCGTACTGTCTGAGGGGCAGTACTGAGGGAGTGACGTACTGCCGGAGGGGCAGTACTGAGGGAGACGTACTGTCGGAGGGCCAGTACTGAGGGAGTGCCGTACTGTCGAAGGGGCAGTGCTGAGGGACCCCGCACTTTCGGAGGGGCAGTACTGAGGGAGTGCCATACTGTCAGGGGGGGCAGTACTGAGGGAGTGACGTACTGTCGGAGAGGCAGTACTGAGGGAGTGACGTACTGTCGGAGGGACAGTACTGAGGGAGTGATATACTGTCAGAGCGGCAGTACTGAGGGAGTGCTGCACTGCGCTGTCAGAGGGGCAGTACTGAGGGAGTGACGTACTGTCGGAGGGGCAGTACTGAGGGAGTGCTGCACTGTCGGAGGGGCAGTACCGAGGGAGTGACGTACTGTCGGAGGGGCAGTACTGAGGGAGTGACGTACTGTCGGAGGGGCAGTACTGAGGAAGTGCTGCACTGTCGGAGGGGCAGTACTGAGGGAGTGACGTACTGTCGGAGGGGCAGTCCTGAGGGAGTGCCGTACTGTCGGAGGGGCAGTACTGAGGGAGTGACGTACTGTCGGAGGGGCAGTACTGAGGGAGTGCCGCACTGTCGGAGGGGCAGTACTGAGGGAGTGCCGCACTGTCGGAGGGGCAGTACTGAGGGAGTGACGCACAGTCGGAGGGGCAGTACTGAGGGAGTGACGTACTGTCGGAGGGGCAGTACTGAGGGAGTGCTGCACTGTCGGAGGGGCAGTACTGAGGGAGTGCCGCACTGTCGGAGGGGCAGTCCTGAGGGAGTGCCGTACTGTCGGAGGGGCAGTACTGAGGGAGTGACGTACTGTCGGAGGGGCAGTACTGAGGGAGTGACGTACTGTCGGAGGGGCAGTACTGAGGGAGCCCCGCACTGTCGGAGGGGCAGTACTGAGGGAGTGACGTACTGTCGGAATGCCAGTCCTGAGGGAGTGACGTACTGTCGGAGGGGCAGTACTGAGGGAGTGACGTACTGCCGGAGGGGCAGTACTGAGGGAGACATACTGTCGGAAGGCCAGTCCTGAGGAAGTGACGTACTGTCGGAGGGGCAGTACTGAGGGAGTGACGGACTGCCGGAGGGGCAGTACTGAGGGAGACATACTGTCGGAGGGCCAGTACTGAGGGAGTGCTGCACTGTCGGAGGGGCAGTACTGAGGGAGTGACGTTATGTCGGAGGGGCAGTACTGAGGGAGTGACGTACTGTCGGAAGGCCAGTCCTGAGGGAGTGACGTACTGTCGGAGGGGCAGTACTGAGGGAGACATACTGTCGGAAGGCCAGTCCTGAGGGAGTGACGTACTGACGGAGGGGCAGTACTGAGGGAGTGACGTACTGCCGGAGGGGCAGTACTGAGGGAGACATACTGTCGGAGGGCCAGTACTGAGGGAGTGCCGTACTGTCGGAGGGGCAGTGCTGAGGGACCCCGCACTGTCGGAGGGGCAGTACTGAGGGAGTGCCATACTGTCAGGGGGGGCAGTACTGAGGGAGTGACGTACTGTCGGAGAGGCAGTGCTGAGGGAGTGACGTACTGTCGGAGGGACAGTACTGAGGGAGTGATGTACTGTCAGAGCGGCAGTACTGAGGGAGTGCTGCACTGCGCTGTCAGAGGGGCAGTACTGAGGGAGTGACGTACTGTCAGAGGGGCAGTACTGAGGGAGTGCTGCACTGTCGGAGGGGCAGTACTGAGCGAGTGACGTACTGTCGGAGGGGCAGTACTGAGGGAGTGACGTACTGTCGGAGGGGCAGTACTGAGGGAATGCTGAACTGTCGGAGGTGCAGAACTGAGGGAGTGACGTACTGTCGGAGGGGCAGTACTGAGGGAATGCTGCACTGTCGGAGGTGCAGAACTGAGGGAGTGACGTACTGTCGGAGGGGCAGTACTGAGGGAGTGCCGCACTGTCGGAGGGGCAGTACTGAGGGAGTGACGTACTGTCGGAGGGGCAGTATTGAGGGAGCGACGTACTGTCGGAGGGGCAGTACTGAGGGAGTGCCGTACTGTCGGAGGGGCAGTACTGAAGGAGTGACGTATTGTCGGAGGGGCGGTACTGACGGAGTGCCGTACTGTCGGAGGAGAAGTACTGAGGGAGTGCCGCACTGTCGGAGGGGCAGTACTGAGGGAGTGACGCACTGTCGGAGGGGCAGTACTGAGGGAGTGACGTACTGTTAGAGGGTCGGTACTGAGGGACTGCTGCACTGTCGGAGGGGCAGTACTGAGGGAGTGCCGTACTGTCGGAGGGGCAGTACTGAGGGAGTGACGTACTGTCGGAGGGGCAGTACTGAGGGAGTGACGTACTGTCGGAGGGGCAGTACTGAGGGAGCCCCGCACTGTCGGAGGGCCAGTACTGAAGGAGTGACGTACTGTCGGAGGGGCAGTACTGAGGGAGTGCCGTACTGTCTGAGGGGCAGTACTGAGGGAGTGACGTACTGCCGGAGGGGCAGTACTGAGGGAGACGTACTGTCGGAGGGCCAGTACTGAGGGAGTGCCGTACTGTCGGAGGGGCAGTGCTGAGGGACCCCGCACTTTCGGAGGGGCAGTACTGAGGGAGTGCCATACTGTCAGGGGGGGCAGTACTGAGGGAGTGACGTACTGTCGGAGAGGCAGTACTGAGGGAGTGACGTACTGTCGGAGGGACAGTACTGAGGGAGTAATGTACTGTCAGAGCGGCAGTACTGAGGGAGTGCTGCACTGCGCTGTCAGAGGGGCAGTACTGAGGGAGTGACGTACTGTCGGAGGGGCAGTACTGAGGGAGTGCTGCACTGTCGGAGGGGCAGTACCGAGGGAGTGCCATACTGTCGGAGGTGCAGTTCTGAGGGAGTGACGCACTGTCGGAGAGGCAGTACTGAGGGAGTGACGTACTGTCGGAAGGGCAGTACTGAGGGAGTGCCGTACTGTCGGAGGGGCAGTACTGAGGGAGCCCCGCACTGTCGGAGGGGCAGTACTGAGGGAGTGCCATACTGTCGGAGGGGCAGTACTGAGGGAGTGACGTACTGTCGGAGGGGCAGTACTGAGGGAGTGACGCACTGTCGGAGGGGCAGTACTGAGGGAGTGACGTACTGTCGGAGGGGCAGTACTGAGGGAGTGACGTACTGTCGGAGGGGCAGTACTGAGGGAGCGACGTACTGTCGGAGGGGCAGTATTGAGGGAGTGCCGTACTGTCGGAGGAGCAGTACTGAGGGAGTGCCGCACTGTCGGAGGGGCAGTACTGAGGGAGTGACGCACTGTCGGAGGGGCAGTACTGAGGGAGTGACGTACTGTTAGAGGGTCGGTACTGAGGGACTGCTGCACTGTCGGAGGGGCAGTACTGAGGGAGTGCCGTAATGTCGGAGGGGCAGTACTGAGGGAGTGACGTACTGTCGGAGGGGCAGTATTGAGGGAGTGACGTACTGTTGGAGGGGCAGTACTGAGGGAGCCCCGCACTGTCGGAGGGGCAGTACTGAGGGAGTGCCGTACTGTCGGAGGGGCAGTACTGAGGGAGTGACGTAATGTCGGAGGGGCAGTACTGAGGGAGTGACGTACTTTCGGAGGGGCAGTACTGAGGGAGTGCCGTACTGTCGGAGGGGCAGTATTGAGGGAGTGACGTACTGTCGGAGGGGCAGTACTGAGGGAGTGACGTACTGTCGGAGGGGTAGTACTGAGGGAGTGCTGCACTGTCGGAGGGGCAGTACTGAGGGACTGACGTACTGTCGGAGGGACAGTACTGAGGGAGTGACGTACTGTCGGAAGGCCAGTACTGAGGGAGTGACGTACTGTCGGAGGGGCAGTACTGAGGGAGTGACGTACTGTCGGAGGGGCAGTACTGAGGGAGCGAGGTACTGTCGGAGGGGCAGTATTGAGGGAGCGACGTACTGTCGGAGGGGCAGTACTGAGGCAATGCCGTACTGTCGGGGGGGCAGTACTGAGGGAGTGACGTACTGTCGGAGGGGCAGTACTGAGGGAGTGCCGCACTGTCGGAGGGGCAGCACTGAGGGAGTGCCGTATTGCGCTGTCGGAGGGGAGGTACTGAGGGAGTGACGTACTGTCGGAGGGGCGGTACTGAGGGAGTGCCGTACTGTCGGAGGGGCGGTACTGAGGGAGTGCCGCACTGTCGGAGGGGCAGTATTGAGGGAGCGACGTACTGTCGGAGGGGCAGTACTGAGGGAGTGACGTACTGTCGGAGGGGCAGTACTGTGGGAGTGATGTACTGTCGGAGGGTCAGTACTGAGGGACTGACGTACTGTCGGAGGGACAGTACTGAGGGAGTGACGTACTGTCGGAAGGCCAGTACTGAGGGAGTGACGTACTGTCGGAGGGGCAGTACTGAGGGAGTGACGTACTGTCGGAGGGGCAGTACTGAGGGAGCGAGGTACTGTCGGAGGGGCAGTATTGAGGGAGCGACGTACTGTCGGAGGGGCAGTACTGAGGCAATGCCGTACTGTCGGGGGGGCAGTACTGAGGGAGTGACGTACTGTCGGAGGGGCAGTACTGAGGGAGTGCCGCACTGTCGGAGGGGCAGCACTGAGGGAGTGCCGTATTGCGCTGTCGGAGGGGAGGTACTGAGGGAGTGACGTACTGTCGGAGGGGCGGTACTGAGGGAGTGCCGTACTGTCGGAGGGGCGGTACTGAGGGAGTGCCGCACTGTCGGAGGGGCAGTACTGAGGGAGTGACGCACTGTCGGAGGGGCAGTACTGAGGGAGTGACGTACTGTCGGAGGGGCTGTACTGAGGGAGTGCTGCACTGTCGGAGGGGCAGTACTGAGGGAGTGACGTACTGTCGGAGGGGCAGTACTGAGGGAGTGACGTACTGTCGGTGGGGCAGTACTGAGGGAGTGACGTACTGTCGGAGGGGCAGTACTGAGGGAGTGACGCACTGTCGGAGGGGCAGTACTGAGGGAGTGACGTACTGTCGGAGGGGCAGTACTGAGGGAATGACGTACTGTCGGAGGGGCAGTACTGAGGGAGTGATATACTGTCGGAGGGGCACTACTGAGGGAGTGACGTACTGTCGGAGGGGCAGTACTGAGGGAGTGACGTACTGTCGGAGGGCCAGTACTGAAGGAGTGACGTACTGTCGGAGGGGCAGTACTGAGGGAGTGCCGTACTGTCTGAGGGGCAGTACTGAGGGAGTGACGTACTGCCGGAGGGGCAGTACTGAGGGAGACGTACTGTCGGAGGGCCAGTACTGAGGGAGTGCCGTACTGTCGGAGGGGCAGTGCTGAGGGACCCCGCACTTTCGGAGGGGCAGTACTGAGGGAGTGCCATACTGTCAGGGGGGGCAGTACTGAGGGAGTGACGTACTGTCGGAGAGGCAGTACTGAGGGAGTGACGTACTGTCGGAGGGACAGTACTGAGGGAGTGATGTACTGTCAGAGCGGCAGTACTGAGGGAGTGCCGTACTGTCGGAGGGGCAGTACTGAGGGAGTGACGTACTGTCGGAGGGGCAGTACTGAGGGAGTGCCGCACTGTCGGAGGGGCAGTACTGAGGGAGTGCCGCACTGTCGGAGGGGCAGTACTGAGGGAGTGACGCACAGTCGGAGGGGCAGTACTGAGGGAGTGACGTACTGTCGGAGGGGCAGTACTGAGGGAGTGCTGCACTGTCGGAGGGGCAGTACTGAGGGAGTGCCGCACTGTCGGAGGGGCAGTCCTGAGGGAGTGCCGTACTGTCGGATGGGCAGTACTGAGGGAGTGACGTACTGTCGGAGGGGCAGTACTGAGGGAGTGACGTACTGTCGGAGGGGCAGTACTGAGGGAGCCCCGCACTGTCGGAGGGGCAGTACTGAGGGAGTGACGTACTGTCGGAAGGCCAGTCCTGAGGGAGTGACGTACTGTCGGAGGGGCAGTACTGAGGGAGTGACGTACTGCCGGAGGGGCAGTACTGAGGGAGACATACTGTCGGAAGGCCAGTCCTGAGGGAGTGACGTACTGTCGGAGGGGCAGTACTGAGGGAGTGACGTACTGCCGGAGGGGCAGTACTGAGGGAGACATACTGTCGGAGGGCCAGTACTGAGGGAGTGCTGCACTGTCGGAGGGGCAGTACTGAGGGAGTGACGTTATGTCGGAGGGGCAGTACTGAGGGAGTGACGTACTGTCGGAAGGCCAGTCCTGAGGGAGTGACGTACTGTCGGAGGGGCAGTACTGAGGGAGACATACTGTCGGAAGGCCAGTCCTGAGGGAGTGACGTACTGTCGGAGGGGCAGTACTGAGGGAGTGACGTACTGCCGGAGGGGCAGTACTGAGGGAGACATACTGTCGGAGGGCCAGTACTGAGGGAGTGCCGTACTGTCGGAGGGGCAGTGCTGAGGGACCCCGCACTGTCGGAGGGGCAGTACTGAGGGAGTGCCATACTGTCAGGGGGGGCAGTACTGAGGGAGTGACGTACTGTCGGAGAGGCAGTGCTGAGGGAGTGACGTACTGTCGGAGGGACAGTACTGAGGGAGTGATGTACTGTCAGAGCGGCAGTACTGAGGGAGTGCTGCACTGCGCTGTCAGAGGGGCAGTACTGAGGGAGTGACGTACTGTCAGAGGGGCAGTACTGAGGGAGTGCTGCACTGTCGGAGGGGCAGCACTGAGGGAGTGACGTACTGTCGGAGGGGCAGTACTGAGGGAGTGCCGTACTGTCGGAGGGGCAGTACTGAGGGAGTGACGCACTGTCGGAGGGGCAGTACTGAGGGAGTGACGTACTGCCGGAGGGGCAGTACTGAGGGAGTGCCGTACTGTCGGAGGGGCAGTACTGAGGGAGCCCCGCACTGTCGGAGGGGCAGTACTGAGGGAGTGCCATACTGTCGGAGGGGCAGTACTGAGGGAGTGATGTACTGTCGGAGGGTCAGTACTGAGGGAGTGACGTACTGTCGGAGGGGCAGTACTGAGGGAGTGCCGTACTGTCGGAGGGGCAGTACTGAGGGAGTGACGTACTGTCGGAGGGGCAGTACTGAGGGAGTGACGCACTGTCGGAGGGGCAGTACTGAGGGAGTGACGTACTGTCGGAGGGGCAGTACTGAGGGAGCGACGTACTGTCGGAGGGGCAGTACTGAGGGAGCGACGTACTGTCGGAGGGGCAGTATTGAGGGAGCGACGTACTGTCGGAGGGGCAGTACTGAGGGAGTGACGTACTGTCGGAGGGGCAGTACTGAGGGAGTGACGTACTGTCGGAGGGGCAGTACTGAGGGAGTGCCGTACTATCGGAGGGGCAGTACTGAGGGAGTGACGTACTGTCGGAGGGGCAGTACTGAGGGAGTGACGTACTGTCGGAGGGGCAGTACTGAGGGAGTGCCGTACTATCGGAGGGGCAGTACTGAGGGAGTGACGTACTGTCGGAGGGGCAGTACTGAGGGAGTGACGTACTGTCGGAGGGGCAGTACTGTGGGAGTGATGTACTGTCGGAGGGTCAGTACTGAGGGAGTGACGTACTGTCGGAGGGGCAGTACTGAGGGAGTGCCGTACTATCGGAGGGGCAGTACTGAGGGAGTGACGTACTGTCGGAGGGGCAGTACTGAGGGAGTGACGCACTGTCGGAGGGGCAGTACTGAGGGAGCGACGTACTGTCGGAGGGGCAGTACTGAGGGAGCGACGTACTGTCGGAGGGGCAGTACTGAGGGAGCGACGTACTGTCGGAGTGGCAGTACTGAGGGAGCGACGTACTGTCGGAGGGGCAGTACTGAGGGAGTGCCGTTCTGTCGGAGGGGCAGTACTGAGGGAGTGACGTACTGTCGGAGGGGCAGTACTGAGGGATTGCCGTACTGTCGGAGGGGCAGTACTGAGGGAATGCCATATTGCGCTGTCGGAGGGGAGGTACTGAGGGAGTGACGTACTGTCGGAGGGGCGGTACTGACGGAGTGCCGTGCTGTCGGAGGGGCAGTACTGAGGGAGTGACGTACTGTCGGAGGGGCAGTACTGAGGGAGTGCCGTACTGTCGGAGGGGCAGTACTGAGGGAGTGACGTACTGTCGGAGGGGCAGTACTGAGGGAGTGCCGTACTGTCGGAGAGGCAGTACTGAGGGAGTGCCGTACTGTCGGAGGGGCAGTACTGAGGGAGTGTCGCATGTCGGAGGGGCAGTACTGGGGGAGTGACGTACTGTCGGAGGGGCAGTACTGAGGGAGTGACGTACTGTCGGGGGGGCAGTACTGAGGGAGTGACGTACTGTCGGAGGGGCAGTACTGAGGGAGCGACGTACTGTCGGAGGGGCAGTATTGAGGGAGCGACGTACTGTCGGAGGGGCAGTACTGAGGGAGTGCCGTATTGCGCTGTCGGAGGGGAGGTACTGAGGGAGTGACGTACTGTCGGAGGGGCGGTACTGACGGAGGAGCAGTACTGAGGGAGTGCCGCACTGTCGGAGGGGCAGTACTGAGGGAGTGACGCACTGTCGGAGGGGCAGTACTGAGGGAGTGACGTACTGTCGGAGGGGCAGTACTGAGGGACTCCTGCACTGTCGGAGAGGCAGTACTGAGGGAGTGCCGTACTGTCGGAGGGGCAGTACTGAGGGAGTGACGTACTGTCGGAGCGGCAGTACTGAGGGAGTGACGTACTGTCGGAGGGGCAGTACTGAGGGAGTGACGTACTGTCGGAGGGGCAGTACTGAGGGAGTGACGTACTGTCGGAGGGGCAGTACTGAGGGAGTGACGTACTGTCGGAGGGGCAGTACTGAGGGAGTGACGTACTGTCGGAGGGGCAGCACTGAGGGAGTGACGTACTGTCGGAGGGGCAGTACTGAGGGAGTGCCGTACTGTCGGAGGGGCAGTACTGAGGGAGTGACGCACTGTCGGAGGGGCAGTACTGAGGGAGCCCCGCACTGTCGGAGGGGCAGTACTGAGGGAGTGCCATACTGTCGGAGGGGCAGTACTGAGGGAGTGATGTACTGTCGGAGGGTCAGTACTGAGGGAGTGACGTACTGTCGGAGGGGCAGTACTGAGGGAGTGCCGTACTGTCGGAGGGGCTGTACTGAGGGAGTGACGTACTGTCGGAGGGGCAGTACTGAGGGAGTGACGCACTGTCGGAGGGGCAGTACTGAGGGAGTGACGTACTGTCGGAGGGGCAGTACTGAGGGAGCGACGTACTGTCGGAGGGGCAGTACTGAGGGAGCGACGTACTGTCGGAGGGGCAGTATTGAGGGAGCGACGTACTGTCGGAGGGGCAGTACTGAGGGAGTGCCGTACTGTCGGAGGGGCAGTACTGAGGGAGTGACGTACTGTCGGAGGGGCGGTACTGACGGAGTGCCGTACTGTCGGCGGAGCAGTAATGAGGGAGTGCCGCACTGTCGGAGGGGCAGTACTGAGGGAGTGACGCACTGTCGGAGGGGCAGTACTGAGGGAGTGACGTACTGTCGGAGGGGCAGTACTGAGGCACTGCTGCACTGTCGGAGGGGCAGTACTGAGGGAGTGCCGTACTGTCGGAGGGGCAGTACTGAGGGAGTGACGGACTGTCGGAGGGGCAGTACTGAGGGAGTGACGTACTGTCGGAGGGGCAGTACTGAGGGAGCCCCGCACTGTCGGAGGGGCAGTATTGAGGGAGTGCCGTACTGTCGGAGGGGCAGTACTGAGGGAGTGACGTACTGTCGGAGGGGCAGTACTGAGGGAGTGACGTACTGTCGGAGGGGCAGTACTGAGGGAGCGACGTACTGTCGGAGGGGCAGTATTGAGGGAGCGACGTACTGTCGGAGGGGCAGTACTGAGGGAGTGCCGTACTGTCGGATGGGCAGTACTGAGGGAGTGCCGTTCTGTCGGAGGGGCAGTACTGAGGGAGTGACGTACTGTCGGAGGGGCAGTACTGAGGGAGTGCCGTACTGTCGGAGTGGCAGTACTGAGGGAGTGCCGTATTGCGCTGTCGGAGGGGAGGTACTGAGGGAGTGACGTACTGTCGGAGGGGCAGTACTGAGGGAGTGACGTACTGTCGGAGGGGCAGTACTGAGGGAGTGCCGTACTGTCGGAGTGGCAGTACTGAGGGAGTGCCGTATTGCGCTGTCGGAGGGGAGGTACTGAGGGAGTGACGTACTGTCATAGGGGGCGGTACTGACGGAGTGCCGTACTGTCGGAGGAGCAGTACTGAGGGAGTGCCGCACTGTCGGAGGGGCAGTTTTGAGGGAGCGACGTACTGTCGGAGGGGCAGTACTGAGGCAGTGCCGTACTGTCGGGGGGGCAGTACTGAGGGAGCGACGTACTGTCGGAGGGGCAGTACTGAGGGAGTGACGTACTGTCGGAGGGGCAGTACTGAGGGAGCGACGTACTGTCGGAGGGGCAGTATTGAGGGAGCGACGTACTTTTGGAGGGGCAGTACTGAGGGAGTGCCTTACTGTCGGAGGGGCAGTACTGAGGGATTGCCGTATTGCGCTGTCGGAGGGGAGGTACTGAGGGAGTGACGTACTGTCGGAGGGGCAGTACTGAGGGAGTGCCGCACTGTCGGAGGGGCAGTACTGAGGGAGTGACGTACTGTCGGAGGGACAGTACTGAGGGAGTGACGTACTGTCGGAGGGGCAGTACTGAGGGAGCGACGTACTGTCGGAGGGGCAGTATTGAGGGAGCGACGTACTGTCGGAGGGGCAGTACTGAGGGAGTGCCGTATTGCGCTGTCGGAGGGGAGGTACTGAGGGTGTGACGTACTGTCGGAGGGGCGGTACTGAGGGAGTGACGCACTGTCGGAGAGGCAGTACTGAGGGAGTGCCGTACTGTCGGAGGGGCAGTACTGAGGGAGTGACGTACTGTCGGAGGGGCAGTACTGAGGGAGTGACGTACTGTCGGAGGGGCAGTACTGAGAGAGTGCTGCACTGTCGGAGGGGCAGTACTGAGGGAGTGACGTACTGTCGGAGGGACAGTACTGAGGGAGTGACGTACTGTCGGAGGGGCAGTACTGAGGGAGTGCCGTACTGTCGGAGGGGCAGTACTGAGGGAGTGCCGTACTGTCGGAGGGGCAGTACTGAGGGAGTGACGTACTGTCGCAGGGGCAGTACTGAGGGAGTGACGTACTGTCGCAGGGGCAGTACTGAGGGAGTGACGTACTGTCGGAGGGGCAGCACTGAGGGAGTGACGCACTGTCGGAGGGGCAGTACTGAGGGAGTGCCGTACTGTCGGAGGGGCAGTACTGAGGGAGTGACGCACTGTCGGAGGGGCAGTACTGAGGGAGTGACGTACTGCCGGAGGGGCAGTACTGAGGGAGTGCCGTACTGTCGGAGGGGCAGTACTGAGGGAGCCCCGCACTGTCGGAGGGGCAGTACTGAGGGAGTGCCGTACTGTCGGAGGGGCAGTTCTGAGGGAGTGACGCACTGTCGGAGGGGCAGTACTGAGGGAGTGACGTACTGTCGGAGGGGCAGTACTGAGGGAGTGACGTACTGTCGGAGGGGCAGTACTGAGGGAGCCCCGCACTGTCGGAGGGGCAGTACTGAGGGAGTGCCGTACTGTCGGAGGGGCAGTACTGAGGGAGTGACGTACTGTCGGAGGGGCAGTACTGAGGGAGTGACGCACTGTCGGAGGGGCGGTACTGAGGCAGTGACGTACTGTCGGAGGGGCAGTACTGAGGGAGTGACGTACTGTCGGAGGGGCAGTACTGAGGGAGCGACGTACTGTCGGAGGGGCAGTACTGAGGGAGTGCCGTACTGTCGGAGGGGCAGTACTGAGGGAGTGACGTACTGTCGGAGGGGCAGTAGAGGGAGTGACGTACTGTCGGCGGGGCGGTACTGAGGGAGTGACGTACTGTCGGAGGGGCAGTACTGAGAGAGTGCCGTACTGTCGGAGGGGTAGTACTGAGGGAGTGCCGTATTGCGCTGTCGGAGGGGAGGTACTGAGGGAGTGACGTACTGTCGGAGGGGCAGTACTGAGGGAGTGCCGTACTGTCGGAGGAGCAGTACTGAGGGAGTGCCGCACTGTCGGAGGGGCAGTACTGAGGGAGTGACGTACTGTCGGAGGGGCAGTACTGAGGGAGTGACGTACTGTCGGAGGGGCAGTACTGAGGGAGCGACGTACTGTCGGAGGGGCAGTATTGAGGGAGCGACGTACTGTCGGAGGGGCAGTACTGAGGGAGTGCCGTATTGCGCTGTCGGAGGGGAGGTACTGAGGGAGTGACGTACTGTCGGAGGGGCGGTACTGAGGGAGTGACGTACTGTCGGAGGGGCAGTACTGAGGGAGTGAGGTACTGTCGGAGGGGCAGTACTGAGGGAGTGACGTACTGTCGGAGGGGCAGTACTGAGAGAGTGCTGCACTGTCGGAGGGGCAGTACTGAGGGAGTGACGTACTGTCGGAGGGGCAGTACTGAGGGAGTGCCGTACTGTCGGAGGGGCAGTACTGAGGGAGTGACGTACTGTCGGAGGGGCAGTACTGAGGGAGTGCCGTACTGTCGGAGGGGCAGTACTGAGGGAGTGCCGTACTGTCGGAGGGGCAGTACTGAGGGAGTGACGTACTGTCGCAGGGGCAATACTGAGCGAGTGACGTACTGTCGGAGGGGCAGTACTGAGGGAGTGCCGTACTGTCGGAGGGGCAGTACTGAGGGAGTGACGCACTGTCGGAGGGGCAGTACTGAGGGAGTGACGTACTGCCGAAGGGGCAGTACTGAGGGAGTGCCGTACTGTCGGAGGGGCAGTACTGAGGGAGCCCCGCACTGTCGGAGGGGCAGTACTGAGGGAGTGCCATACTGTCGGAGGTGCAGTTCTGAGGGAGTGACGCACTGTCGGAGGGGCAGTACTGAGGGAGTGACGTACTGTCGGAAGGGCAGTACTGAGGGAGTGCCGTACTGTCGGAGGGGCAGTACTGAGGGAGCCCCGCACTGTCGGAGGGGCAGTACTGAGGGAGTGCCATACTGTCGGAGGGGCAGTACTGAGGGAGTGACGTACTGTCGGAGGGGCAGTACTGAGGGAGTGACGCACTGTCGGAGGGGCAGTACTGAGGGAGTGACGTACTGTCGGAGGGGCAGTACTGAGGGAGTGACGTACTGTCGGAGGGGCAGTACTGAGGGAGCGACGTACTGTCGGAGGGGCAGTATTGAGGGAGTGCCGTACTGTCGGAGGAGCAGTACTGAGGGAGTGCCGCACTGTCGGAGGGGCAGTACTGAGGGAGTGACGCACTGTCGGAGGGGCAGTACTGAGGGAGTGACGTACTGTTAGAGGGTCGGTACTGAGGGACTGCTGCACTGTCGGAGGGGCAGTACTGAGGGAGTGCCGTAATGTCGGAGGGTCAGTACTGAGGGAGTGACGTACTGTCGGAGGGGCAGTATTGAGGGAGTGACGTACTGTCGGAGGGGCAGTACTGAGGGAGCCCCGCACTGTCGGAGGGGCAGTACTGAGGGAGTGCCGTACTGTCGGAGGGGCAGTACTGAGGGAGTCACGTAATGTCGGAGGGGCAGTACTGAGGGAGTGACGTACTTTCGGAGGGGCAGTACTGAGGGAGTGCCGTACTGTCGGAGGGGCAGTATTGAGGGAGTGACGTACTGTCGGAGGGGCAGTAATGAGGGAGTGACGTACTGTCGGAGGGGTAGTACTGAGGGAGTGCTGCACTGTCGGAGGGGCAGTACTGAGGGACTGACGTACTGTCGGAGGGACAGTACTGAGGGAGTGACGTACTGTCGGAAGGCCAGTACTGAGGGAGTGACGTACTGTCGGAGGGGCAGTACTGAGGGAGTGACGTACTGTCGGAGGGGCAGTACTGAGGGAGCGAGGTACTGTCGGAGGGGCAGTATTGAGGGAGCGACGTACTGTCGGAGGGGCAGTACTGAGGCAATGCCGTACTGTCGGGGGGGCAGTACTGAGGGAGTGACGTACTGTCGGAGGGGCAGTACTGAGGGAGTGCCGCACTGTCGGAGGGGCAGCACTGAGGGAGTGCCGTATTGCGCTGTCGGAGGGGAGGTACTGAGGGAGTGACGTACTGTCGGAGGGGCGGTACTGAGGGAGTGCCGTACTGTCGGAGGGGCGGTACTGAGGGAGTGCCGCACTGTCGGAGGGGCAGTACTGAGGGAGTGACGCACTGTCGGAGGGGCAGTACTGAGGGAGTGACGTACTGTCGGAGGGGCAGTACTGAGGGAGTGCTGCACTGTCGGAGGGGCAGTACTGAGGGAGTGACGTACTGTCGGAGGGGCAGTACTGAGGGAGTGACGTACTGTCGGTGGGGCAGTACTGAGGGAGTGACGTACTGTCGGAGGGGCAGTACTGAGGGAGTGACGTACTGTCGGAGGGGCAGTACTGAGGGAGTGACGTACTGTCGGAAGGGCAGTACTGAGGGAGTGACGCACTGTCGGAGGGGCAGTACTGAGGGAGTGACGTACTGTCGGAGGGGCAGTACTGAGGGAATGACGTACTGTCGGAGGGGCAGTACTGAGGGAGTGATATACTGTCGGAGGGGCACTACTGAGGGAGTGACGTACTGTCGGAGGGGCAGTACTGAGGGAGTGACGTACTGTCGGAGGGCCAGTACTGAAGGAGTGACGTACTGTCGGAGGGGCAGTACTGAGGGAGACGTACTGTCGGAGGGCCAGTACTGAGGGAGTGCCGTACTGTCGGAGGGGCAGTGCTGAGGGACCTCGCACTTTCCGAGGGGCAGTACTGAGGGAGTGCCATACTGTCAGGGGGGGCAGTACTGAGGGAGTGACGTACTGTCGGAGAGGCAGTACTGAGGGAGTGACGTACTGTCGGAGGGACAGTACTGAGGGAGTGATGTACTGTCAGAGCGGCAGTACTGAGGGAGTGCTGCACTGCGCTGTCAGAGGGGCAGTACTGAGGGAGTGACGTACTGTCGGAGGGGCAGTACTGAGGGAGTGACGTACTGTCGGAGGGGCAGTACTGAGGGAGCGACGTACTGTCGGAGGGGCAGTATTGAGGGAGCGACGTACTGTCGGAGGGGCAGTACTGAGGGAGTGCCGTACTGTCGGAGGGGCAGTACTGAGGGAGTGCCGTTCTGTCGGAGGGGCAGTACTGAGGGAGTGACGTACTGTCGGAGGGGCAGTACTGAGGGAGTGCCGTACTGTCGGAGTGGCAGTACTGAGGGAGTGCCGTATTGCGCTGTCGGAGGGGAGGTACTGAGGGAGTGACGTACTGTCGGAGGGGCAGTACTGAGGGAGTGCCGTACTGTCGGAGTGGCAGTACTGAGGGAGTGCCGTATTGCGCTGTCGGAGGGGAGGTACTGAGGGAGTGACGTACTGTCGTAGGGGGCGGTACTGACGGACTGCCGTACTGTCGGAGGAGCAGTACTGAGGGAGTGCCGCACTGTCGGAGGGGCAGTTTTGAGGGAGCGACGTACTGTCGGAGGGGCAGTACTGAGGCAGTGCCGTACTGTCGGGGGGGCAGTACTGAGGGAGTGACGTACTGTCGGAGGGGCAGTACTGAGGGAGCGACGTACTGTCGGAGGGGCAGTATTGAGGGAGCGACGTACTTTTGGAGGGGCAGTACTGAGGGAGTGCCTTACTGTCGGAGGGGCAGTACTGAGGGAGTGCCGTATTGCGCTGTCAGAGGGGAGGTACTGAGGGAGTGACGTACTGTCGGAGGGGCAGTACTGAGGGAGTGCCGCACTGTCGGAGGGGCAGTACTGAGGGAGTGACGTACTGTCGGAGGGACAGTACTGAGGGAGTGACGTACTGTCGGAGGGGCAGTACTGAGGGAGCGACGTACTGTCGGAGGGGCAGTATTGAGGGAGCGACGTACTGTCGGAGGGGCAGTACTGAGGGAGTGCCGTATTGCGCTGTCGGAGGGGAGGTACTGAGGGTGTGACGTACTGTCGGAGGGGCGGTACTGAGGGAGTGACGCACTGTCGGAGAGGCAGTACTGAGGGAGTGCCGTACTGTCGGAGGGGCAGTACTGAGGGAGTGACGTACTGTCGGAGGGGCAGTACTGAGGGAGTGACGTACTGTCGGAGGGGCAGTACTGAGAGAGTGCCGCACTGTCGGAGGGGCAGTACTGAGGGAGTGACGTACTGTCGGAGGGACAGTACTGAGGGAGTGACGTACTGTCGGAGGGGCAGTACTGAGGGAGTGCCGTACTGTCGGAGGGGCAGTACTGAGGGAGTGCCGTACTGTCGGAGGGGCAGTACTGAGGGAGTGACGTACTGTCGCAGGGGCAGTACTGAGGGAGTGACGTACTGTCGCAGGGGCAATACTGAGGGAGTGACGTACTGTCGCAGGGGCAGTACTGAGGGAGTGACGTACTGTCGGAGGGGCAGCACTGAGGGAGTGACGCACTGTCGGAGGGGCAGTACTGAGGGAGTGCCGTACTGTCGGAGGGGCAGTACTGAGGGAGTGACGCACTGTCGGAGGGGCAGTACTGAGGGAGTGACGTACTGCCGGAGGGGCAGTACTGAGGGAGTGCCGTACTGTCGGAGGGGCAGTACTGAGGGAGCCCCGCACTGTCGGAGGGGCAGTACTGAGGGAGTGCCGTACTGTCGGAGGGGTAGTTCTGAGGGAGTGACGCACTGTCGGAGGGGCAGTACTGAGGGAGTGACGTACTGTCGGAGGGGCAGTACTGAGGGAGTGACGTACTGTCGGAGGGGCAGTACTGAGGGAGCCCCGCACTGTCGGAGGGGCAGTACTGAGGGAGTGCCGTACTGTCGGAGGGGCAGTACTGAGGGAGTGACGTACTGTCGGAGGGGCAGTACTGAGGGAGTGACGCACTGTCGGAGGGGCGGTACTGAGGCAGTGACGTACTGTCGGAGGGGCAGTACTGAGGGAGTGACGTACTGTCGGAGGGGCGGTACTGAGGGAGCGACGTACTGTCGGAGGGGCAGTACTGAGGGAGTGCCGTACTGTCGGAGGGGCAGTACTGAGGGAGTGACGTACTGTCGGAGGGGCAGTAGAGGGAGTGACGTACTGTCGGCGGGGCGGTACTGAGGGAGTGACGTACTGTCGGAGGGGCAGTACTGAGGGAGTGCCGTACTGTCGGAGGGGTAGTACTGAGGGAGTGCCGTATTGCGCTGTCGGAGGGGAGGTACTGAGGGAGTGACGTACTGTCGGAGGGGCAGTACTGAGGGAGTGCCGTACTGTCGGAGGAGCAGTACTGAGGGAGTGCCGCACTGTCGGAGGGGCAGTACTGAGGGAGTGACGTACTGTCGGAGGGGCAGTACTGAGGGAGTGACGTACTGTCGGAGGGGCAGTACTGAGGGAGCGACGTACTGTCGGAGGGGCAGTATTGATGGAGCGACGTACTGTCGGAGGGGCAGTACTGAGGGAGTGCCGTATTGCGCTGTCGGAGGGGAGGTACTGAGGGAGTGACGTACTGTCGGAGGGGCGGTACTGAGGGAGTGACGTACTGTCGGAGGGGCAGTACTGAGGGAGTGAGGTACTGTCGGAGGGGCAGTACTGAGGGAGTGACGTACTGTCGGAGGGGCAGTACTGAGAGAGTGCTGCACTGTCGGAGGGGCAGTACTGAGGGAGTGACGTACTGTCGGAGGGGCAGTACTGAGGGAGTGCCGTACTGTCGGAGGGGCAGTACTGAGGGAGTGACGTACTGTCGGAGGGGCAGTACTGAGGGAGTGCCGTACTGTCGGAGGGGCAGTACTGAGGGAGTGCCGTACTGTCGGAGGGGCAGTACTGAGGGAGTGACGTACTGTCGCAGGGGCAATACTGAGGGAGTGACGTACTGTCGGAGGGGCAGTACTGAGGGAGTGCCGTACTGTCGGAGGGGCAGTACTGAGGGAGTGACGCACTGTCGGAGGGGCAGTACTGAGGAAGTGACGTACTGCCGGAGGGGCAGTACTGAGGGAGTGCCGTACTGTCGGAGGGGCAGTACTGAGGGAGCCCCGCACTGTCGGAGGGGCAGTACTGAGGGAGTGCCATACTGTCGGAGGTGCAGTTCTGAGGGAGTGACGCACTGTCGGAGGGGCAGTACTGAGGGAGTGACGTACTGTCGGAAGGGCAGTACTGAGGGAGTGCCGTACTGTCGGAGGGGCAGTACTGAGGGAGCCCCGCACTGTCGGAGGGGCAGTACTGAGGGAGTGCCATACTGTCGGAGGGGCAGTACTGAGGGAGTGACGTACTGTCGGAGGGGCAGTACTGAGGGAGTGACGCACTGTCGGAGGGGCAGTACTGAGGGAGTGACGTACTGTCGGAGGGGCAGTACTGAGGGAGTGACGTACTGTCGGAGGGGCAGTACTGAGGGAGCGACGTACTGTCGGAGGGGCAGTATTGAGGGAGTGCCGTACTGTCGGAGGAGCAGTACTGAGGGAGTGCCGCACTGTCGGAGGGGCAGTACTGAGGGAGTGACGCACTGTCGTAGGGGCAGTACTGAGGGAGTGACGTACTGTTAGAGGGTCGGTACTGAGGGACTGCTGCACTGTCGGAGGGGCAGTACTGAGGGAGTGCCGTAATGTCGGAGGGGCAGTACTGAGGGAGTGACGTACTGTCGGAGGGGCAGTATTGAGGGAGTGACGTACTGTCGGAGGGGCAGTACTGAGGGAGCCCCGCACTGTCGGAGGGGCAGTACTGAGGGAGTGCCGTACTGTCGGAGGGGCAGTACTGAGGGAGTCACGTAATGTCGGAGGGGCAGTACTGAGGGAGTGACGTACTTTCGGAGGGGCAGTACTGAGGGAGTGCCGTACTGTCGGAGGGGCAGTATTGAGGGAGTGACGTACTGTCGGAGGGGCAGTAATGAGGGAGTGACGTACTGTCGGAGGGGCAGTACTGAGGGAGTGACGTACTTTCGGAGGGGCAGTACTGAGGGAGTGCCGTACTGTCGGAGGGGCAGTATTGAGGGAGTGACGTACTGTCGGAGGGGCAGTAATGAGGGAGTGACGTACTGTCGGAGGGGTAGTACTGAGGGAGTGCTGCACTGTCGGAGGGGCAGTACTGAGGGACTGACGTACTGTCGGAGGGGCAGTACTGAGGGAGTGCCGCACTGTCGGAGGGGCAGCACTGAGGGAGTGCCGTATTGCGCTGTCGGAGGGGAGGTACTGAGGGAGTGACGTACTGTCGGAGGGGCGGTACTGAGGGAGTGCCGTACTGTCGGAGGGGCGGTACTGAGGGAGTGCCGCACTGTCGGAGGGGCAGTACTGAGGGAGTGACGCACTGTCGGAGGGGCAGTACTGAGGGAGTGACGTACTGTCGGAGGGGCAGTACTGAGGGAGTGCTGCACTGTCGGAGGGGCAGTACTGAGGGAGTGACGTACTGTCGGAGGAGCAGTACTGAGGGAGTGACGTACTGTCGGTGGGGCAGTACTGAGGGAGTGACGTACTGTCGGAGGGGCAGTACTGAGGGAGTGACGTACTGTCGGAGGGGCAGTACTGAGGGAGTGACGTACTGTCGGAAGGGCAGTACTGAGGGAGTGACGCACTGTCGGAGGGGCAGTACTGAGGGAGTGACGTACTGTCGGAGGGGCAGTACTGAGGGAATGACGTACTGTCGGAGGGGCAGTACTGACGGAGTGATATACTGTCGGAGGGGCACTACTGAGGGAGTGACGTACTGTCGGAGGGGCAGTACTGAGGGAGTGACGTACTGTCGGAGGGCCAGTACTGAAGGAGTGACGTACTGTCGGAGGGGCAGTACTGAAGGAGTGCCGTACTGTCTGAGGGGCAGTACTGAGGGAGTGACGTACTGCCGGAGGGGCAGTACTGAGGGAGACGTACTGTCGGAGGGCCAGTACTGAGGGAGTGCCGTACTGTCGGAGGGGCAGTGCTGAGGGACCCCGCACTTTCGGAGGGGCAGTACTGAGGGAGTGCCATACTGTCAGGGGGGGCAGTACTGAGGGAGTGACGTACTGTCGGAGAGGCAGTACTGAGGGAGTGACGTACTGTCGGAGGGACAGTACTGAGGGAGTGATGTACTGTCAGAGCGGCAGTACTGAGGGAGTGCTGCACTGCGCTGTCAGAGGGGCAGTACTGAGGGAGTGACGTACTGTCGGAGGGGCAGTACTGAGGGAGTGCTGCACTGTCGGAGGGGCAGTACCGAGGGAGTGACGTACTGTCGGAGGGGCAGTACTGAGGGAGTGACGTACTGTCGGAGGGGCAGTACTGAGGAAGTGCTGCACTGTCGGAGGGGCAGTACTGAGGGAGTGACGTACTGTCGGAGGGGCAGTCCTGAGGGAGTGCCGTACTGTCGGAGGGGCAGTACTGAGGGAGTGCCGCACTGTCGGAGGGGCAGTACTGAGGGAGTGACGCACAGTCGGAGGGGCAGTACTGAGGGAGTGACGTACTGTCGGAGGGGCAGTACTGAGGGAGTGCTGCACTGTCGGAGGGGCAGTACTGAGGGAGTGCCGCACTGTCGGAGGGGCAGTCCTGAGGGAGTGCCGTACTGTCGGAGGGGCAGTACTGAGGGAGTGACGTACTGTCGGAGGGGCAGTACTGAGGGAGTGACGTACTGTCGGAGGGGCAGTACTGAGGGAGCCCCGCACTGTCGGAGGGGCAGTACTGAGGGAGTGACGTACTGTCGGAAGGCCAGTCCTGAGGGAGTGACGTACTGTCGGAGGGGCAGTACTGAGGGAGTGACGTACTGCCGGAGGGGCAGTACTGAGGGAGACATACTGTCGGAAGGCCAGTCCTGAGGGAGTGACGTACTGTCGGAGGGGCAGTACTGAGGGAGTGACGTACTGCCGGAGGGGCAGTACTGAGGGAGACATACTGTCGGAGGGCCAGTACTGAGGGAGTGCTGCACTATCGGAGGGGCAGTACTGAGGGAGTGACGTTATGTCGGAGGGGCAGTACTGAGGGAGTGACGTACTGTCGGAAGGCCAGTCCTGAGGGAGTGACGTACTGTCGGAGGGGCAGTACTGAGGGAGACATACTGTCGGAAGGCCAGTCCTGAGGGAGTGACGTACTGTCGGAGGGGCAGTACTGAGGGAGTGACGTACTGCCGGAGGGGCAGTACTGAGGGAGACATACTGTCGGAGGGCCAGTACTGAGGGAGTGCCGTACTGTCGGAGGGGCAGTGCTGAGGGACCCCGCACTGTCGGAGGGGCAGTACTGAGGGAGTGCCATACTGTCAGGGGGGGCAGTACTGAGGGAGTGACGTACTGTCGGAGAGGCAGTGCTGAGGGAGTGCTGCACTGCGCTGTCAGAGGGGCAGTACTGAGGGAGTGACGTACTGTCAGAGGGGCAGTACTGAGGGAGTGCTGCACTGTCGGAGGGGCAGTACTGAGCGAGTGACGTACTGTCGGAGGGGCAGTACTGAGGGAGTGACGTACTGTCGGAGGGGCAGTACTGAGGGAATGCTGAACTGTCGGAGGGGCAGTACTGAGGGAGTGCCGTACTGTCGGAGGGGCAGTACTGAGGGAGTGACGTACTGTCGGAGGGGCAGTAGAGGGAGTGACGTACTGTCGGCGGGGCGGTACTGAGGGAGTGACGTACTGTCGGAGGGGCAGTACTGAGGGAGTGCCGTACTGTCGGAGGGGTAGTACTGAGGGAGTGCCGTATTGCGCTGTCGGAGGGGAGGTACTGAGGGAGTGACGTACTGTCGGAGGGGCAGTACTGAGGGAGTGCCGTACTGTCGGAGGAGCAGTACTGAGGGAGTGCCGCACTGTCGGAGGGGCAGTACTGAGGGAGTGACGTACTGTCGGAGGGGCAGTACTGAGGGAGTGACGTACTGTCGGAGGGGCAGTACTGAGGGAGCGACGTACTGTCGGAGGGGCAGTATTGAGGGAGCGACGTACTGTCGGAGGGGCAGTACTGAGGGAGTGCCGTATTGCGCTGTCGGAGGGGAGGTACTGAGGGAGTGACGTACTGTCGGAGGGGCGGTACTGAGGGAGTGACGTACTGTCGGAGGGGCAGTACTGAGGGAGTGAGGTACTGTCGGAGGGGCAGTACTGAGGGAGTGACGTACTGTCGGAGGGGCAGTACTGAGAGAGTGCTGCACTGTCGGAGGGGCAGTACTGAGGGAGTGACGTACTGTCGGAGGGGCAGTACTGAGGGAGTGCCGTACTGTCGGAGGGGCAGTACTGAGGGAGTGACGTACTGTCGGAGGGGCAGTACTGAGGGAGTGCCGTACTGTCGGAGGGGCAGTACTGAGGGAGTGCCGTACTGTCGGAGGGGCAGTACTGAGGGAGTGACGTACTGTCGCAGGGGCAATACTGAGGGAGTGACGTACTGTCGGAGGGGCAGTACTGAGGGAGTGCCGTACTGTCGGAGGGGCAGTACTGAGGGAGTGACGCACTGTCGGAGGGGCAGTACTGAGGGAGTGACGTACTGCCGGAGGGGCAGTACTGAGGGAGTACCGTACTGTCGGAGGGGCAGTACTGAGGGAGCCCCGCACTGTCGGAGGGGCAGTACTGAGGGAGTGCCATACTGTCGGAGGTGCAGTTCTGAGGGAGTGACGCACTGTCGGAGGGGCAGTACTGAGGGAGTGACGTACTGTCGGAAGGGCAGTACTGAGGGAGTGCCGTACTGTCGGAGGGGCAGTACTGAGGGAGCCCCGCACTGTCGGAGGGGCAGTACTGAGGGAGTGCCATACTGTCGGAGGGGCAGTACTGAGGGAGTGACGTACTGTCGGAGGGGCAGTACTGAGGGAGTGACGCACTGTCGGAGGGGCAGTACTGAGGGAGTGACGTACTGTCGGAGGGGCAGTACTGAGGGAGTGACGTACTGTCGGAGGGGCAGTACTGAGGGAGCGACGTACTGTCGGAGGGGCAGTATTGAGGGAGTGCCGTACTGTCGGAGGAGCAGTACTGAGGGAGTGCCGCACTGTCGGAGGGGCAGTACTGAGGGAGTGACGCACTGTCGGAGGGGCAGTACTGAGGGAGTGACGTACTGTTAGAGGGTCGGTACTGAGGGACTGCTGCACTGTCGGAGGGGCAGTACTGAGGGAGTGCCGTAATGTCGGAGGGGCAGTACTGAGGGAGTGACGTACTGTCGGAGGGGCAGTATTGAGGGAGTGACGTACTGTCGGAGGGGCAGTACTGAGGGAGCCCCGCACTGTCGGAGAGGCAGTACTGAGGGAGTGCCGTACTGTCGGAGGGGCAGTACTGAGGGAGTCACGTAATGTCGGAGGGGCAGTACTGAGGGAGTGACGTACTTTCGGAGGGGCAGTACTGAGAGAGTGCCGTACTGTCGGAGGGGCAGTATTGAGGGAGTGACGTACTGTCGGAGGGGCAGTAATGAGGGAGTGCTGCACTGTCGGAGGGGCAGTACTGAGGGACTGACGTACTGTCGGAGGGACAGTACTGAGGGAGTGACGTACTGTCGGAAGGTCAGTACTGAGGGAGTGACGTACTGTCGGAGGGGCAGTACTGAGGGAGTGACGTACTGTCGGAGGGGCAGTACTGAGGGAGCGAGGTACTGTCGGAGGGGCAGTATTGAGGGAGCGACGTACTGTCGGAGGGGCAGTACTGAGGCAATGCCGTACTGTCGGGGGGGCAGTACTGAGGGAGTGACGTACTGTCGGAGGGGCAGTACTGAGGGAGTGCCGCACTGTCGGAGGGGCAGCACTGAGGGAGTGCCGTATTGCGCTGTCGGAGGGGAGGTACTGAGGGAGTGACGTACTGTCGGAGGGGCGGTACTGAGGGAGTGCCGTACTGTCGGAGGGGCGGTACTGAGGGAGTGCTGCACTGTCGGAGGGGCAGTACTGAGGGAGTGACGCACTGTCGGAGGGGCAGTACTGAGGGAGTGACGTACTGTCGGAGGGGCAGTACTGAGGGAGTGCTGCACTGTCGGAGGGGCAGTACTGAGGGAGTGACGTACTGTCGGAGGGGCAGTACTGAGGGAGTGACGTACTGTCGGTGGGGCAGTACTGAGGGAGTGACGTACTGTCGGAGGGGCAGTACTGAGGGAGTGACGTACTGTCGGAGGGGCAGTACTGAGGGAGTGACGTACTGTCGGAAGGGCAGTACTGAGGGAGTGACGCACTGTCGGAGGGGCAGTACTGAGGGAGTGACGTACTGTCGGAGGGGCAGTACTGAGGGAATGACGTACTGTCGGAGGGGCAGTACTGAGGGAGTGATATACTGTCGGAGGGGCACTACTGAGGGAGTGACGTACTGTCGGAGGGGCAGTACTGAGGGAGTGACGTACTGTCGGAGGGCCAGTACTGAAGGAGTGACGTACTGTCGGAGGGGCAGTACTGAGGGAGTGCCGTACTGTCTGAGGGGCAGTACTGAGGGAGTGACGTACTGCCGGAGGGGCAGTACTGAGGGAGACGTACTGTCGGAGGGACAGTACTGAGGGAGTGCCGTACTGTCGGAGGGGCAGTGCTGAGGGACCCCGCACTTTCGGAGGGGCAGTACTGAGGGAGTGCCATACTGTCAGGGGGGGCAGTACTGAGGGAGTGACGTACTGTCGGAGAGGCAGTACTGAGGGAGTGACGTACTGTCGGAGGGACAGTACTGAGGGAGTGATGTACTGTCAGAGCGGCAGTACTGAGGGAGTGCTGCACTGCGCTGTCAGAGGGGCAGTACTGAGGGAGTGCCGTACTGTCGGAGGGGCAGTACTGAGGGAGTGACGGACTGTCGGAGGGGCAGTACTGAGGGAGTGACGTACTGTCGGAGGGGCAGTACTGAGGGAGTGCCGTACTGTCGGAGGGGCAGTACTGAGGGAGCGACGTACTGTCGGAGGGGCAGTACTGAGGGAGTGACGTACTGTCGGAGGGGCAGTACTGAGGGAGCGACGTACTGTCGGAGGGGCAGTATTGAGGGAGCGACGTACTGTCGGAGGGGCAGTACTGAGGGAGTGCCGTACTGTCGGAGGGGCAGTACTGAGGGAGTGCCGTTCTGTCGGAGGGGCAGTACTGAGGGAGTGACGTACTGTCGGAGGGGCAGTACTGAGGGAGTGCCGTACTGTCGGAGTGGCAGTACTGAGGGAGTGCCGTATTGCGCTGTCGGAGGGGAGGTACTGAGGGAGTGACGTACTGTCGGAGGGGCAGTACTGAGGGAGTGCCGTACTGTCGGAGTGGCAGTACTGAGGGAGTGCCGTATTGCGCTGTCGGAGGGGAGGTACTGAGGGAGTGACGTACTGTCGTAGGGGGCGGTACTGACGGAGTGACGTACTGTCGGAGGAGCAGTACTGAGGGAGTGCCGCACTGTCGGAGGGGCAGTTTTGAGGGAGCGACGTACTGTCGGAGGGGCAGTACTGAGGCAGTGCCGTACTGTCGGGGGGGCAGTACTGAGGGAGTGACGTACTGTCGGAGGGGCAGTACTGAGGGAGCGACGTACTGTCGGAGGGGCAGTATTGAGGGAGCGACGTACTTTTGGAGGGGCAGTACTGAGGGAGTGCCTTACTGTCGGAGGGGCAGTACTGAGGGAGTGCCGTATTGCGCTGTCGGAGGGGAGGTACTGAGGGAGTGACGTACTGTCGGAGGGGCAGTACTGAGGGAGTGCCGCACTGTCGGAGGGGCAGTACTGAGGGAGTGACGTACTGTCGGAGGGACAGTACTGAGGGAGTGACGTACTGTCGGAGGGGCAGTACTGAGGGAGCGACGTACTGTCGGAGGGGCAGTATTGAGGGAGCGACGTACTGTCGGAGGGGCAGTACTGAGGGAGTGCCGTATTGCGCTGTCGGAGGGGAGGTACTGAGGGTGTGACGTACTGTCGGAGGGGCGGTACTGAGGGAGTGACGCACTGTCGGAGAGGCAGTACTGAGGGAGTGCCGTACTGTCGGAGGGGCAGTACTGAGGGAGTGACGTACTGTCGGAGGGGCAGTACTGAGGGAGTGACGTACTGTCGGAGGGGCAGTACTGAGAGAGTGCTGCACTGTCGGAGGGGCAGTACTGAGGGAGTGACGTACTGTCGGAGGGACAGTACTGAGGGAGTGACGTACTGTCGGAGGGGCAGTACTGAGGGAGTGCCGTACTGTCGGAGGGGCAGTACTGAGGGAGTGCCGTACTGTCGGAGGGGCAGTACTGAGGGAGTGACGTACTGTCGCAGGGGCAGTACTGAGGGAGTGACGTACTGTCGCAGGGGCAATACTGAGGGAGTGACGTACTGTCGCAGGGGCAGTACTGAGGGAGTGACGTACTGTCGGAGGGGCAGCACTGAGGGAGTGACGCACTGTCGGAGGGGCAGTACTGAGGGAGTGCCGTACTGTCGGAGGGGCAGTACTGAGGGAGTGACGCACTGTCGGAGGGGCAGTACTGAGGGAGTGACGTACTGCCGGAGGGGCAGTACTGAGGGAGTGCCGTACTGTCGGAGGGGCAGTACTGAGGGAGCCCCGCACTGTCGGAGGGGCAGTACTGAGGGAGTGCTGTACTGTCGGAGGGGCAGTTCTGAGGGAGTGACGCACTGTCGGAGGGGCAGTACTGAGGGAGTGACGTACTGTCGGAGGGGCAGTACTGAGGGAGTGACGTACTGTCGGAGGGGCAGTACTGAGGGAGCCCCGCACTGTCGGAGGGGCAGTACTGAGGGAGTGCCGTACTGTCGGAGGGGCAGTACTGAGGGAGTGACGTACTGTCGGAGGGGCAGTACTGAGGGAGTGACGCACTGTCGGAGGGGCGGTACTGAGGCAGTGACGTACTGTCGGAGGGGCAGTACTGAGGGAGTGACGTACTGTCGGAGGGGCAGTACTGAGGGAGCGACGTACTGTCGGAGGGGCAGTACTGAGGGAGTGCCGTACTGTCGGAGGGGCAGTACTGAGGGAGTGACGTACTGTCGGAGGGGCAGTAGAGGGAGTGACGTACTGTCGGCGGGGCGGTACTGAGGGAGTGACGTACTGTCGGAGGGGCAGTACTGAGGGAGTGCCGTACTGTCGGAGGGGTAGTACTGAGGGAGTGCCGTATTGCGCTGTCGGAGGGGAGGTACTGAGGGAGTGACGTACTGTCGGAGGGGCAGTACTGAGGGAGTGCCGTACTGTCGGAGGAGCAGTACTGAGAGAGTGCCGCACTGTCGGAGGGGCAGTACTGAGGGAGTGACGTACTGTCGGAGGGGCAGTACTGAGGGAGTGACGTACTGTCGGAGGGGCAGTACTGAGGGAGCGACGTACTGTCGGAGGGGCAGTATTGAGGGAGCGACGTACTGTCGGAGGGGCAGTACTGAGGGAGTGCCGTATTGCGCTGTCGGAGGGGAGGTACTGAGGGAGTGACGTACTGTCGGAGGGGCGGTACTGAGGGAGTGACGTACTGTCGGAGGGGCAGTACTGAGGGAGTGAGGTACTGTCGGAGGGGCAGTACTGAGGGAGTGACGTACTGTCGGAGGGGCAGTACTGAGAGAGTGCCGCACTGTCGGAGGGGCAGTACTGAGGGAGTGACGTACTGTCGGAGGGGCAGTACTGAGGGAGTGCCGTACTGTCGGAGGGGCAGTACTGAGGGAGTGACGTACTGTCGGAGGGGCAGTACTGAGGGAGTGCCGTACTGTCGGAGGGGCAGTACTGAGGGAGTGCCGTACTGTCGGAGGGGCAGTACTGAGGGAGTGACGTACTGTCGCAGGGGCAATACTGAGGGAGTGACGTACTGTCGGAGGGGCAGTACTGAGGGAGTGACGTACTGTCGGAGGGGCAGTACTGAGGGAGTGACGCACTGTCGGAGGGGCAGTACTGAGGGAGTGACGTACTGCCGGAGGGGCAGTACTGAGGGAGTGCCGTACTGTCGGAGGGGCAGTACTGAGGGAGCCCCGCACTGTCGGAGGGGCAGTACTGAGGGAGTGCCATACTGTCGGAGGTGCAGTTCTGAGGGAGTGACGCACTGTCGGAGGGGCAGTACTGAGGGAGTGACGTACTGTCGGAAGGGCAGTACTGAGGGAGTGCCGTACTGTCGGAGGGGCAGTACTGAGGGAGCCCCGCACTGTCGGAGGGGCAGTACTGAGGGAGTGACGTACTGTCGGAGGGGCAGTACTGAGGGAGTGACGCACTGTCGGAGGGGCAGTACTGAGGGAGTGACGTACTGTCGGAGGGGCAGTACTGAGGGAGTGACGTACTGTCGGAGGGGCAGTACTGAGGGAGCGACGTACTGTCGGAGGGGCAGTATTGAGGGAGTGCCGTACTGTCGGAGGAGCAGTACTGAGGGAGTGCCGCACTGTCGGAGGGGCAGTACTGAGGGAGTGACGCACTGTCGGAGGGGAAGTACTGAGGGAGTGACGTACTGTTAGAGGTTCGGTACTGAGGGACTGCTGCACTGTCGGAGGGGCAGTACTGAGGGAGTGCCGTAATGTCGGAGGGGCAGTACTGAGGGAGTGACGTACTGTCGGAGGGGCAGTATTGAGGGAGTGACGTACTGTCGGAGGGGCAGTACTGAGGGAGCCCCGCACTGTCGGAGGGGCAGTACTGAGGGAGTGCCGTACTGTCGGAGGGGCAGTACTGAGGGAGTCACGTAATGTCGGAGGGGCAGTACTGAGGGAGTGACGTACTTTCGGAGGGGCAGTACTGAGGGAGTGCCGTACTGTCGGAGGGGCAGTATTGAGGGAGTGACGTACTGTCGGAGGGGCAGTAATGAGGGAGTGATGTACTGTCGGAGGGGTAGTACTGAGGGAGTGCTGCACTGTCGGAGGGGCAGTACTGAGGGACTGACGTACTGTCGGAGGGACAGTACTGAGGGAGTGACGTACTGTCGGAAGGCCAGTACTGAGGGAGTGACGTACTGTCGGAGGGGCAGTACTGAGGGAGTGACGTACTGTCGGAGGGGCAGTACTGAGGGTGCGAGGTACTGTCGGAGGGGCAGTATTGAGGGAGCGACGTACTGTCGGAGGGGCAGTACTGAGGCAATGCCGTACTGTCGGGGGGGCAGTACTGAGGGAGTGACGTACTGTCGGAGGGGCAGTACTGAGGGAGTGCCGCACTGTCGGAGGGGCAGCACTGAGGGAGTGCCGTATTGCGCTGTCGGAGGGGAGGTACTGAGGGAGTGACGTACTGTCGGAGGGGCGGTACTGAGGGAGTGCCGTACTGTCGGAGGGGCGGTACTGAGGGAGTGCCGCACTGCCGGAGGGGCAGTACTGAGGGAGTGACGCACTGTCGGAGGGGCAGTACTGAGGGAGTGACGTACTGTCGGAGGGGCAGTACTGAGGGAGTGCTGCACTGTCGGAGGGGCAGTACTGAGGGAGTGACGTACTGTCGGAGGGGCAGTACTGAGGGAGTGACGTACTGTCGGTGGGGCAGTACTGAGGGAGTGACGTACTGTCGGAGGGGCAGTACTGAGGGAGTGACGTACTGTCGGAGGGGCAGTACTGAGGGAGTGACGTACTGTCGGAAGGGCAGTACTGAGGGAGTGACGCACTGTCGGAGGGGCAGTACTGAGGGAGTGACGTACTGTCGGAGGGGCAGTACTGAGGGAATGACGTACTGTCGGAGGGGCAGTACTGAGGGAGTGATATACTGTCGGAGGGGCACTACTGAGGGAGTGACGTACTGTCGGAGGGGCAGTACTGAGGGAGTGACGTACTGTCGGAGGGCCAGTACTGAAGGAGTGACGTACTGTCGGAGGGGCAGTACTGAGGGAGTGCCGTACTGTCTGAGGGGCAGTACTGAGGGAGTGACGTACTGCCGGAGGGGCAGTACTGAGGGAGACGTACTGTCGGAGGGCCAGTACTGAGGGAGTGCCGTACTGTCGGAGGGGCAGTGCTGAGGGACCCCGCACTTTCGGAGGGGCAGTACTGAGGGAGTGCCATACTGTCAGGGGGGGCAGTACTGAGGGAGTGACGTACTGTCGGAGAGGCAGTACTGAGGGAGTGACGTACTGTCGGAGGGACAGTACTGAGGGAGTGATGTACTGTCAGAGCGGCAGTACTGAGGGAGTGCTGCACTGCGCTGTCAGAGGGGCAGTACTGAGGGAGTGACGTACTGACGGAGGGGCAGTACTGAGGGAGTGCTGCACTGTCGGAGGGGCAGTACCGAGGGAGTGACGTACTGTCGGAGGGGCAGTACTGAGGGAGTGACGTACTGTCGGAGGGGCAGTACTGAGGAAGTGCTGCACTGTCGGAGGGGCAGTACTGAGGGAGTGACGTACTGTCGGAGGGGCAGTCCTGAGGGAGTGCCGTACTGTCGGAGGGGCAGTACTGAGGGAGTGACGTACTGTCGGAGGGGCAGTACTGAGGGAGTGCCGCACTGTCGGAGGGGCAGTACTGAGGGAGTGCCGCACTGTCGGAGGGGCAGTACTGAGGGAGTGACGCACAGTCGGAGGGGCAGTACTGAGGGAGTGACGTACTGTCGGAGGGGCAGTACTGAGGGAGTGCTGCACTGTCGGAGGGGCAGTACTGAGGGAGTGCCGCACTGTCGGAGGGGCAGTCCTGAGGGAGTGCCGTACTGTCGGAGGGGCAGTACTGAGGGAGTGACGTACTGTCGGAGGGGCAGTACTGAGGGAGTGACGTACTGTCGGAGGGGCAGTACTGAGGGAGCCCCGCACTGTCGGAGGGGCAGTACTGAGGGAGTGACGTACTGTCGGAAGGCCAGTCCTGAGGGAGTGACGTACTGTCGGAGGGGCAGTACTGAGGGAGTGACGTACTGCCGGAGGGGCAGTACTGAGGGAGACATACTGTCGGAAGGCCAGTCCTGAGGAAGTGACGTACTGTCGGAGGGGCAGTACTGAGGGAGTGACGGACTGCCGGAGGGGCAGTACTGAGGGAGACATACTGTCGGAGGGCCAGTACTGAGGGAGTGCTGCACTGTCGGAGGGGCAGTACTGAGGGAGTGACGTTATGTCGGAGGGGCAGTACTGAGGGAGTGACGTACTGTCGGAAGGCCAGTCCTGAGGGAGTGACGTACTGTCGGAGGGGCAGTACTGAGGGAGACATACTGTCGGAAGGCCAGTCCTGAGGGAGTGACGTACTGTCGGAGGGGCAGTACTGAGGGAGTGACGTACTGCCGGAGGGGCAGTACTGAGGGAGACATACTGTCGGAGGGCCAGTACTGAGGGAGTGCCGTACTGTCGGAGGGGCAGTGCTGAGGGACCCCGCACTGTCGGAGGGGCAGTACTGAGGGAGTGCCATACTGTCAGGGGGGGCAGTACTGAGGGAGTGACGTACTGTCGGAGAGGCAGTGCTGAGGGAGTGACGTACTGTCGGAGGGACAGTACTGAGGGAGTGATGTACTGTCAGAGCGGCAGTACTGAGGGAGTGCTGCACTGCGCTGTCAGAGGGGCAGTACTGAGGGAGTGACGTACTGTCAGAGGGGCAGTACTGAGGGAGTGCTGCACTGTCGGAGGGGCAGTACTGAGCGAGTGACGTACTGTCGGAGGGGCAGTACTGAGGGAGTGACGTACTGTCGGAGGGGCAGTACTGAGGGAATGCTGAACTGTCGGAGGTGCAGAACTGAGGGAGTGACGTACTGTCGGAGGGGCAGTACTGAGGGAATGCTGCACTGTCGGAGGTGCAGAACTGAGGGAGTGACGTACTGTCGGAGGGGCAGTACTGAGGGAGTGCCGCACTGTCAGAGGGGCAGTACTGAGGGAGTGACGTACTGTCGGAGGGGCAGTATTGAGGGAGCGACGTACTGTCGGAGGGGCAGTACTGAGGGAGTGCCGTACTGTCGGAGGGGCAGTACTGAAGGAGTGACGTATTGTCGGAGGGGCGGTACTGACGGAGTGCCGTACTGTCGGAGGAGAAGTACTGAGGGAGTGCCGCACTGTCGGAGGGGCAGTACTGAGGGAGTGACGCACTGTCGGAGGGGCAGTACTGAGGGAGTGACGTACTGTTAGAGGGTCGGTACTGAGGGACTGCTGCACTGTCGGAGGGGCAGTACTGAGGGAGTGCCGTACTGTCGGAGGGGCAGTACTGAGGGAGTGACGTACTGTCGGAGGGGCAGTACTGAGGGAGTGACGTACTGTCGGAGGGGCAGTACTGAGGGAGCCCCGCACTGTCGGAGGGCCAGTACTGAAGGAGTGACGTACTGTCGGAGGGGCAGTACTGAGGGAGTGCCGTACTGTCTGAGGGGCAGTACTGAGGGAGTGACGTACTGCCGGAGGGGCAGTACTGAGGGAGACGTACTGTCGGAGGGCCAGTACTGAGGGAGTGCCGTACTGTCGGAGGGGCAGTGCTGAGGGACCCCGCACTTTCGGAGGGGCAGTACTGAGGGAGTGCCATACTGTCAGGGGGGGCAGTACTGAGGGAGTGACGTACTGTCGGAGAGGCAGTACTGAGGGAGTGACGTACTGTCGGAGGGACAGTACTGAGGGAGTAATGTACTGTCAGAGCGGCAGTACTGAGGGAGTGCTGCACTGCGCTGTCAGAGGGGCAGTACTGAGGGAGTGACGTACTGTCGGAGGGGCAGTACTGAGGGAGTGCTGCACTGTCGGAGGGGCAGTACCGA
Organism: Pristiophorus japonicus; assembly: GCF_044704955.1. Lineage (NCBI taxonomy): Eukaryota > Metazoa > Chordata > Chondrichthyes > Pristiophoridae > Pristiophorus > Pristiophorus japonicus. The sequence continues at coordinate 42,657 of NW_027252329.1, read as the reverse complement.
GGGAGTGCCATACTGTCGGAGGTGCAGTTCTGAGGGAGTGACGCACTGTCGGAGGGGCAGTACTGAGGGAGTGACGTACTGTCGGAAGGGCAGTACTGAGGGAGTGCCGTACTGTCGGAGGGGCAGTACTGAGGGAGCCCCGCACTGTCGGAGGGGCAGTACTGAGGGAGTGCCATACTGTCGGAGGGGCAGTACTGAGGGAGTGACGTACTGTCGGAGGGGCAGTACTGAGGGAGTGACGCACTGTCGGAGGGGCAGTACTGAGGGAGTGACGTACTGTCGGAGGGGCAGTACTGAGGGAGTGACGTACTGTCGGAGGGGCAGTACTGAGGGAGCGACGTACTGTCGGAGGGGCAGTATTGAGGGAGTGCCGTACTGTCGGAGGAGCAGTACTGAGGGAGTGCCGCACTGTCGGAGGGGCAGTACTGAGGGAGTGACGCACTGTCGGAGGGGCAGTACTGAGGGAGTGACGTACTGTTAGAGGGTCGGTACTGAGGGACTGCTGCACTGTCGGAGGGGCAGTACTGAGGGAGTGCCGTAATGTCGGAGGGGCAGTACTGAGGGAGTGACGTACTGTCGGAGGGGCAGTATTGAGGGAGTGACGTACTGTTGGAGGGGCAGTACTGAGGGAGCCCCGCACTGTCGGAGGGGCAGTACTGAGGGAGTGCCGTACTGTCGGAGGGGCAGTACTGAGGGAGTGACGTAATGTCGGAGGGGCAGTACTGAGGGAGTGACGTACTTTCGGAGGGGCAGTACTGAGGGAGTGCCGTACTGTCGGAGGGGCAGTATTGAGGGAGTGACGTACTGTCGGAGGGGCAGTACTGAGGGAGTGACGTACTGTCGGAGGGGTAGTACTGAGGGAGTGCTGCACTGTCGGAGGGGCAGTACTGAGGGACTGACGTACTGTCGGAGGGACAGTACTGAGGGAGTGACGTACTGTCGGAAGGCCAGTACTGAGGGAGTGACGTACTGTCGGAGGGGCAGTACTGAGGGAGTGACGTACTGTCGGAGGGGCAGTACTGAGGGAGCGAGGTACTGTCGGAGGGGCAGTATTGAGGGAGCGACGTACTGTCGGAGGGGCAGTACTGAGGCAATGCCGTACTGTCGGGGGGGCAGTACTGAGGGAGCGACGTATTGTCGGAGGGGCAGTACTGAGGGAGTGCCGCACTGTCGGAGGGGCAGCACTGAGGGAGTGCCGTATTGCGCTGTCGGAGGGGAGGTACTGAGGGAGTGACGTACTGTCGGAGGGGCGGTACTGAGGGAGTGCCGTACTGTCGGAGGGGCGGTACTGAGGGAGTGCCGCACTGTCGGAGGGGCAGTACTGAGGGAGTGACGCACTGTCGGAGGGGCAGTACTGAGGGAGTGACGTACTGTCGGAGGGGCAGTACTGAGGGAGTGCTGCACTGTCGGAGGGGCAGTACTGAGGGAGTGACGTACTGTCGGAGGGGCAGTACTGAGGGAGTGACGTACTGTCGGTGGGGCAGTACTGAGGGAGTGACGTACTGTCGGAGGGGCAGTACTGAGGGAGTGACGTACTGTCGGAAGGGCAGTACTGAGGGAGTGACGCACTGTCGGAGGGGCAGTACTGAGGGAGTGACGTACTGTCGGAGGGGCAGTACTGAGGGAATGACGTACTGTCGGAGGGGCAGTACTGAGGGAGTGACGTACTGCCGGAGGGGCAGTACTGAGGGAGACATACTGTCGGAGGGCCAGTACTGAGGGAGTGCCGTACTGTCGGAGGGGCAGTGCTGAGGGACCCCGCACTGTCGGAGGGGCAGTACTGAGGGAGTGCCATACTGTCAGGGGGGGCAGTACTGAGGGAGTGACGTACTGTCGGAGAGGCAGTGCTGAGGGAGTGACGTACTGTCGGAGGGACAGTACTGAGGGAGTGATGTACTGTCAGAGCGGCAGTACTGAGGGAGTGCTGCACTGCGCTGTCAGAGGGGCAGTACTGAGGGAGTGACGTACTGTCAGAGGGGCAGTACTGAGGGAGTGCTGCACTGTCGGAGGGGCAGTACTGAGCGAGTGACGTACTGTCGGAGGGGCAGTACTGAGGGAGTGACGTACTGTCGGAGGGGCAGTACTGAGGGAATGCTGCACTGTCGGAGGTGCAGAACTGAGGGAGTGACGTACTGTCGGAGGGGCAGTACTGAGGGAATGCTGCACTGTCGGAGGTGCAGAACTGAGGGAGTGACGTACTGTCGGAGGGGCAGTACTGAGGGAGTGCCGCACTGTCGGAGGGGCAGTACTGAGGGAGTGACGTACTGTCGGAGGGGCAGTATTGAGGGAGCGACGTACTGTCGGAGGGGCAGTACTGAGGGAGTGCCGTACTGTCTGAGGGGCAGTACTGAAGGAGTGACGTATTGTCGGAGGGGCGGTACTGACGGAGTGCCGTACTGTCGGAGGAGAAGTACTGAGGGAGTGCCGCACTGTCGGAGGGGCAGTACTGAGGGAGTGACGCACTGTCGGAGGGGCAGTACTGAGGGAGTGACGTACTGTTAGAGGGTCGGTACTGAGGGACTGCTGCACTGTCGGAGGGGCAGTACTGAGGGAGTGCCGTACTGTCGGAGGGGCAGTACTGAGGGAGTGACGTACTGTCGGAGGGGCAGTACTGAGGGAGTGACGTACTGTCGGAGGGGCAGTACTGAGGGAGCCCCACACTGTCGGAGGGCCAGTACTGAAGGAGTGACGTACTGTCGGAGGGGCAGTACTGAGGGAGTGCCGTACTGTCTGAGGGGCAGTACTGAGGGAGTGACGTACTGCCGGAGGGGCAGTACTGAGGGAGACGTACTGTCGGAGGGCCAGTACTGAGGGAGTGCCGTACTGTCGGAGGGGCAGTGCTGAGGGACCCCGCACTTTCGGAGGGGCAGTACTGAGGGAGTGCCATACTGTCAGGGGGGGCAGTACTGAGGGAGTGACGTACTGTCGGAGAGGCAGTACTGAGGGAGTGACGTACTGTCGGAAGGGCAGTACTGAGGGAGTGCTGCACTGTCGGAGGGGCAGTACCGAGGGAGTGACGTACTGTCGGAGGGGCAGTACTGAGGGAGTGACGTACTGTCGGAGGGGCAGTACCGAGGGAGTGACGTACTGTCGGAGGGGCAGTACTGAGGGAGTGACGTACTATCGGAGGGGCAGTACTGAGGAAGTGCTGCACTGTCGGAGGGGCAGTACTGAGAGAGTGACGTACTGTCGGAGGGGCAGTCCTGAGGGAGTGCCGTACTGTCGGAGGGGCAGTACTGAGGGAGTGACGTACTGTCGGAGGGGCAGTACTGAGGGAGTGCTGCACTGTCGGAGGGGCAGTACCGAGGGAGTGACGTACTGTCGGAGGGGCAGTACTGAGGGAGTGACGTACTATCGGAGGGGCAGTACTGAGGAAGTGCTGCACTGTCGGAGGGGCAGTACTGAGAGAGTGACGTACTGTCGGAGGGGCAGTCCTGAGGGAGTGCCGTACTGTCGGAGGGGCAGTACTGAGGGAGTGACGTACTGTCGGAGGGGCAGTACTGAGGGAGTGCCGCACTGTCGGAGGGGCAGTACTGAGGGAGTGCCGCACTGTCGGAGGGGCAGTACTGAGGGAGTGACGCACAGTCGGAGGGGCAGTACTGAGGGAGTGACGTACTGTCGGAGGGGCAGTACTGAGGGAGTGCTGCACTGTCGGAACGGCAGTACTGAGGGAGTGCCGCACTGTCGGAGGGGCAGTCCTGAGGGAGTGCCGTACTGTCGGAGGGGCAGTACTGAGGGAGTGACGTACTGTCGGAGGGGCAGTACTGAGGGAGTGACGTACTGTCGGAGGGGCAGTACTGAGGGAGCCCCGCACTGTCGGAGGGGCAGTACTGAGGGAGTGACGTACTGTCGGAAGGCCAGTCCTGAGGGAGTGACGTACTGTCGGAGGGGCAGTACTGAGGGAGTGACGTACTGCCGGAGGGACAGTACTGAGGGAGACATACTGTCGGAAGGCCAGTCCTGAGGGAGTGACGTACTGTCGGAGGGGCAGTACTGAGGGAGTGACGTACTGCCGGATGGGCAGTACTGAGGGAGACATACTGTCGGAGGGCCAGTACTGAGGGAGTGCTGCACTGTCGGAGGGGCAGTACTGAGGGAGTGACGTTATGTCGGAGGGGCAGTACTGAGGGAGTGACGTACTGTCGGAAGGCCAGTCCTGAGGGAGTGACGTACTGTCGGAGGGGCAGTACTGAGGGAGACATACTGTCGGAAGGCCAGTCCTGAGGGAGTGACGTACTGTCGGAGGGGCAGTACTGAGGGAGTGACGTACTGCCGGAGGGGCAGTACTGAGGGAGACATACTGTCGGAGGGCCAGTACTGAGGGAGTGCCGTACTGTCGGAGGGGCAGTGCTGAGGGACCCCGCACTGTCGGAGGGACAGTACTGAGGGAGTGCCATACTGTCAGGGGGGGCAGTACTGAGGGAGTGACGTACTGTCGGAGAGGCAGTGCTGAGGGAGTGACGTACTGTCGGAGGGACAGTACTGAGGGAGTGCTGCACTGTCGGAGGGGCAGTACTGAGCGAGTGACGTACTGTCGGAGGGGCAGTACTGAGGGAATGCTGCACTGTCGGAGATGCAGAACTGAGGGAGTGACGTACTGTCGGAGGGGCAGTACTGAGGGAATGCTGCACTGTCGGAGGTGCAGAACTGAGGGAGTGACGTATTGTCGGAGGGGCAGTACTGAGGGAGTGCCGCACTGTCGGAGGGGCAGTACTGAGGGAGTGCTGCACTGCGCTGTCAGAGGGGCAGTACTGAGGGAGTGACGTACTGTCAGAGGGGCAGTACTGAGGGAGTGCTGCACTGTCGGAGGGGCAGTACTGAGCGAGTGACGTACTGTCGGAGGGGCAGTACTGAGGGAATGCTGCACTGTCGGAGATGCAGAACTGAGGGAGTGACGTACTGTCGGAGGGGCAGTACTGAGGGAATGCTGCACTGTCGGAGGTGCAGAACTGAGGGAGTGACGTATTGTCGGAGGGGCAGTACTGAGGGAGTGCCGCACTGTCGGAGGGGCAGTACTGAGGGAGTGACGTACTGTCGGAGGGGCAGTATTGAGGAAGCGACGTACTGTCGGAGGGGCAGTACTGAGGGAGTGCTGTACTGTCGGAGGGGCAGTACTGAAGGAGTGACGTATTGTCGGAGGGGCGGTACTGACGGAGTGCCGTACTGTCGGAGGAGAAGTACTGAGGGAGTGCCGCACTGTCGGAGGGGCAGTACTGAGGGAGTGACGCACTGTCGGAGGGGCAGTACTGAGGGAGTGACGTACTGTTAGAGGGTCGGTACTGAGGGACTGCTGCACTGTCGGAGGGGCAGTACTGAGGGAGTGCCGTACTGTCGGAGGGGCAGTACTGAGGGAGTGACGTACTGTCGGAGGGGCAGTACTGAGGGAGTGACGTACTGTCGGAGGGGCAGTACTGAGGGAGTGACGTACTGTCGGAGGGGCAGTACTGAGGGAGTGCCGCACTGTCGGAGGGGCAGTACTGAGGGAGTGCCGCACTGTCGGAGGGGCAGTCCTGAGGGAGTGCCGTACTGTCGGAGGGGCAGTACTGAGGGAGTGACGTACTGTCGGAGGGGCAGTACTGAGGGAGTGACGTACTGTCGGAGGGGCAGTACTGAGGGAGCCCCGCACTGTCGGAGGGGCAGTACTGAGGGAGTGACGTACTGTCGGAAGGCCAGTCCTGAGGGAGTGACGTACTGTCGGAGGGGCAGTACTGAGGGAGTGACGTACTGTCAGAGGGGCAGTACTGAGGGAGACATACTGTCGGAAGGCCAGTCCTGAGGGAGTGACGTACTGTCGGAGGGGCAGTACTGAGGGAGTGACGTACTGCCGGAGGGGCAGTACTGAGGGAGACATACTGTCGGAGGGCCAGTACTGAGGGAGTGCCGTACTGTCGGAGGGGCAGTGCTGAGGGACCCCGCACTGTCGGAGGGGCAGTACTGAGGGAGTGCCATACTGTCAGGGGGGGCAGTACTGAGGGAGTGACGTACTGTCGGAGAGGCAGTGCTGAGGGAGTGACGTACTGTCGGAGGGACAGTACTGAGGGAGTGATGTACTGTCAGAGCGGCAGTACTGAGGGAGTGCTGCACTGCGCTGTCAGAGGGGCAGTACTGAGGGAGTGACGTACTGTCAGAGGGGCAGTACTGAGGGAGTGCTGCACTGTCGGAGGGGCAGTACTGAGCGAGTGACGTACTGTCGGAGGGGCAGTACTGAGGGAGTGACGTACTGTCGGAGGGGCAGCACTGAGGGAATGCTGAACTGTCGGAGGTGCAGAACTGAGGGAGTGACGTACTGTCGGAGGGGCAGTACTGAGGGAATGCTGCACTGTCGGAGGTGCAGAACTGAGGGAGTGACGTACTGTCGGAGGGGCAGTACTGAGGGAGTGCCGCACTGTCGGAGGGGCAGTACTGAGGGAGTGACGTACTGTCGGAGGGGCAGTATTGAGGGAGCGACGTACTGTCGGAGGGGCAGTACTGAGGGAGTGCCGTACTGTCGGAGGGGCAGTACTGAAGGAGTGACGTATTGTCGGAGGGGCGGTACTGACGGAGTGCCGTACTGTCGGAGGAGAAGTACTGAGGGAGTGCCGCACTGTCGGAGGGGCAGTACTGAGGGAGTGACGCACTGTCGGAGGGGCAGTACTGAGGGAGTGCCATACTGTCGGAGGTACAGTTCTGAGGGAGTGACGCACTGTTGGAGGGGCAGTACTGAGGGAGTGACGTACTGTCGGAAGGGCAGTACTGAGGGAGTGCCGTACTGTCGGAGGGGCAGTACTGAGGGAGCCCCGCACTGTCGGAGGGGCAGTACTGAGGGAGTGCCATACTGTCGGAGGGGCAGTACTGAGGGAGTGACGTACTGTCGGAGGGGCAGTACTGAGGGAGTGACGCACTGTCGGAGGGGCAGTACTGAGGGAGTGACGTACTGTCGGAGGGGCAGTACTGAGGGAGTGACGTACTGTCGGAGGGGCAGTACTGAGGGAGCGACGTACTGTCGGAGGGGCAGTATTGAGGGAGTGCCGTACTGTCGGAGGAGCAGTACTGAGGGAGTGCCGCACTGTCGGAGGGGCAGTACTGAGGGAGTGACGCACTGTCGGAGGGGCAGTACTGAGGGAGTGACGTACTGTTAGAGGGTCGGTACTGAGGGACTGCTGCACTGTCGGAGGGGCAGTACTGAGGGAGTGCCGTAATGTCGGAGGGGCAGTACTGAGGGAGTGACGTACTGTCGGAGGGGCAGTATTGAGGGAGTGACGTACTGTTGGAGGGGCAGTACTGAGGGAGCCCCGCACTGTCGGAGGGGCAGTACTGAGGGAGTGCCGTACTGTCGGAGGGGCAGTACTGAGGGAGTGACGTAATGTCGGAGGGGCAGTACTGAGGGAGTGACGTACTTTCGGAGGGGCAGTACTGAGGGAGTGCCGTACTGTCGGAGGGGCAGTATTGAGGGAGTGACGTACTGTCGGAGGGGCAGTACTGAGGGAGTGACGTACTGTCGGAGGGGTAGTACTGAGGGAGTGCTGCACTGTCGGAGGGGTAGTACTGAGGGACTGACGTACTGTCGGAGGGACAGTACTGAGGGAGTGACGTACTGTCGGAAGGCCAGTACTGAGGGAGTGACGTACTGTCGGAGGGGCAGTACTGAGGGAGTGACGTACTGTCGGAGGGGCAGTACTGAGGGAGCGAGGTACTGTCGGAGGGGCAGTATTGAGGGAGCGACGTACTGTCGGAGGGGCAGTACTGAGGCAATGCCGTACTGTCGGGGGGGCAGTACTGAGGGAGTGACGTACTGTCGGAGGGGCAGTACTGAGGGAGTGCCGCACTGTCGGAGGGGCAGCACTGAGGGAGTGCCGTATTGCGCTGTCGGAGGGGAGGTACTGAGGGAGTGACGTACTGTCGGAGGGGCGGTACTGAGGGAGTGCCGTACTGTCGGAGGGGCGGTACTGAGGGAGTGCCGCACTGTCGGAGGGGCAGTACTGAGGGAGTGACGCACTGTCGGAGGGGCAGTACTGAGGGAGTGACGTACTGTCGGAGGGGCAGTACTGAGGGAGTGCTGCACTGTCGGAGGGGCAGTACTGAGGGAGTGACGTACTGTCGGAGGGGCAGTACTGAGGGAGTGACGTACTGTCGGTGGGGCAGTACTGAGGGAGTGACGTACTGTCGGAGGGGCAGTACTGAGGGAGTGACGTACTGTCGGAAGGGCAGTACTGAGGGAGTGACGTACTGTCGGAGGGCCAGTACTGAAGGAGTGACGCACTGTCGGAGGGGCAGTACTGAGGGAATGACGTACTGTCGGAGGGGCAGTACTGAGGGAGTGATATACTGTCGGAGGGGCACTACTGAGGGAGTGACGTACTGTCGGAGGGGCAGTACTGAGGGAGTGACGTACTGTCGGAGGGCCAGTACTGAAGGAGTGACGTACTGTCGGAGGGGCAGTACTGAGGGAGTGCCGTACTGTCTGAGGGGCAGTACTGAGGGAGTGACGTACTGCCGGAGGGGCAGTACTGAGGGAGACGTACTGTCGGAGGGCCAGTACTGAGGGAGTGCCGTACTGTCGGAGGGGCAGTGCTGAGGGACCCCGCACTTTCGGAGGGGCAGTACTGAGGGAGTGCCATACTGTCAGGGGGGGCAGTACTGAGGGAGTGACGTACTGTCGGAGAGGCAGTACTGAGGGAGTGACGTACTGTCGGAGGGACAGTACTGAGGGAGTGATGTACTGTCAGAGCGGCAGTACTGAGGGAGTGCTGCACTGCGCTGTCAGAGGGGCAGTACTGAGGGAGTGACGTACTGTCGGAGGGGCAGTACTGAGGGAGTGACGTACTGCCGGATGGGCAGTACTGAGGGAGACATACTGTCGGAGGGCCAGTACTGAGGGAGTGCTGCACTGTCGGAGGGGCAGTACTGAGGGAGTGACGTTATGTCGGAGGGGCAGTACTGAGGGAGTGACGTACTGTCGGAAGGCCAGTCCTGAGGGAGTGACGTACTGTCGGAGGGGCAGTACTGAGGGAGACATACTGTCGGAAGGCCAGTCCTGAGGGAGTGACGTACTGTCGGAGGGGCAGTACTGAGGGAGTGACGTACTGCCGGAGGGGCAGTACTGAGGGAGACATACTGTCGGAGGGCCAGTACTGAGGGAGTGCCGTACTGTCGGAGGGGCAGTGCTGAGGGACCCCGCACTTTCGGAGGGGCAGTACTGAGGGAGTGCCATACTGTCAGGGGGGGCAGTACTGAGGGAGTGACGTACTGTCGGAGAGGCAGTACTGAGGGAGTGACGTACTGTCGGAGGGACAGTACTGAGGGAGTAATGTACTGTCAGAGCGGCAGTACTGAGGGAGTGCTGCACTGCGCTGTCAGAGGGGCAGTACTGAGGGAGTGACGTACTGTCGGAGGGGCAGTACTGAGGGAGTGCTGCACTGTCGGAGGGGCAGTACCGAGGGAGTGCCATACTGTCGGAGGTGCAGTTCTGAGGGAGTGACGCACTGTTGGAGGGGCAGTACTGAGGGAGTGACGTACTGTCGGAAGGGCAGTACTGAGGGAGTGCCGTACTGTCGGAGGGGCAGTACTGAGGGAGCCCCGCACTGTCGGAGGGGCAGTACTGAGGGAGTGCCATACTGTCGGAGGGGCAGTGCTGAGGGAGTGACGTACTGTCGGAGGGGCAGTACTGAGGGAGTGACGCACTGTCGGAGGGGCAGTACTGAGGGAGTGACGTACTGTCGGAGGGGCAGTACTGAGGGAGTGACGTACTGTCGGAGGGGCAGTACTGAGGGAGCGACGTACTGTCGGAGGGGCAGTATTGAGGGAGTGCCGTACTGTCGGAGGAGCAGTACTGAGGGAGTGCCGCACTGTCGGAGGGGCAGTACTGAGGGAGTGACGCACTGTCGGAGGGGCAGTACTGAGGGAGTGACGTACTGTTAGAGGGTCGGTACTGAGGGACTGCTGCACTGTCGGAGGGGCAGTACTGAGGGAGTGCCGTAATGTCGGAGGGGCAGTACTGAGGGAGTGACGTACTGTCGGAGGGGCAGTATTGAGGGAGTGACGTACTGTTGGAGGGGCAGTACTGAGGGAGCCCCGCACTGTCGGAGGGGCAGTACTGAGGGAGTGCCGTACTGTCGGAGGGGCAGTACTGAGGGAGTGACGTAATGTCGGAGGGGCAGTACTGAGGGAGTGACGTACTTTCGGAGGGGCAGTACTGAGGGAGTGCCGTACTGTCGGAGGGGCAGTATTGAGGGAGTGACGTACTGTCGGAGGGGCAGTACTGAGGGAGTGACGTACTGTCGGAGGGGTAGTACTGAGGGAGTGCTGCACTGTCGGAGGGGCAGTACTGAGGGACTGACGTACTGTCGGAGGGACAGTACTGAGGGAGTGACGTACTGTCGGAAGGCCAGTACTGAGGGAGTGACGTACTGTCGGAGGGGCAGTACTGAGGGAGTGACGTACTGTCGGAGGGGCAGTACTGAGGGAGCGAGGTACTGTCGGAGGGGCAGTATTGAGGGAGCGACGTACTGTCGGAGGGGCAGTACTGAGGCAATGCCGTACTGTCGGGGGGGCAGTACTGAGGGAGTGACGTACTGTCGGAGGGGCAGTACTGAGGGAGTGCCGCACTGTCGGAGGGGCAGCACTGAGGGAGTGCCGTATTGCGCTGTCGGAGGGGAGGTACTGAGGGAGTGACGTACTGTCGGAGGGGCGGTACTGAGGGAGTGCCGTACTGTCGGAGGGGCGGTACTGAGGGAGTGCCGCACTGTCGGAGGGGCAGTACTGAGGGAGTGACGCACTGTCGGAGGGGCAGTACTGAGGGAGTGACGTACTGTCGGAGGGGCAGTACTGAGGGAGTGCTGCACTGTCGGAGGGGCAGTACTGAGGGAGTGACGTACTGTCGGAGGGGCAGTACTGAGGGAGTGACGTACTGTCGGTGGGGCAGTACTGAGGGAGTGACGTACTGTCGGAGGGGCAGTACTGAGGGAGTGACGTACTGTCGGAAGGGCAGTACTGAGGGAGTGACGCACTGTCGGAGGGGCAGTACTGAGGGAGTGACGTACTGTCGGAGGGGCAGTACTGAGGGAATGACGTACTGTCGGAGGGGCAGTACTGAGGGAGTGATATACTGTCGGAGGGGCACTACTGAGGGAGTGACGTACTGTCGGAGGGGCAGTACTGAGGGAGTGACGTACTGTCGGAGGGCCAGTACTGAAGGAGTGACGTACTGTCGGAGGGGCAGTACTGAGGGAGTGCCGTACTGTCTGAGGGGCAGTACTGAGGGAGTGACGTACTGCCGGAGGGGCAGTACTGAGGGAGACGTACTGTCGGAGGGCCAGTACTGAGGGAGTGCCGTACTGTCGGAGGGGCAGTGCTGAGGGACCCCGCACTTTCGGAGGGGCAGTACTGAGGGAGTGCCATACTGTCAGGGGGGGCAGTACTGAGGGAGTGACGTACTGTCGGAGAGGCAGTACTGAGGGAGTGACGTACTGTCGGAGGGACAGTACTGAGGGAGTGATGTACTGTCAGAGCGGCAGTACTGAGGGAGTGCTGCACTGCGCTGTCAGAGGGGCAGTACTGAGGGAGTGACGTACTGTCGGAGGGGCAGTACTGAGGGAGTGACGTACTGCCGGATGGGCAGTACTGAGGGAGACATACTGTCGGAGGGCCAGTACTGAGGGAGTGCTGCACTGTCGGAGGGGCAGTACTGAGGGAGTGACGTTATGTCGGAGGGGCAGTACTGAGGGAGTGACGTACTGTCGGAAGGCCAGTCCTGAGGGAGTGACGTACTGTCGGAGGGGCAGTACTGAGGGAGACATACTGTCGGAAGGCCAGTCCTGAGGGAGTGACGTACTGTCGGAGGGGCAGTACTGAGGGAGTGACGTACTGCCGGAGGGGCAGTACTGAGGGAGACATACTGTCGGAGGGCCAGTACTGAGGGAGTGCCGTACTGTCGGAGGGGCAGTGCTGAGGGACCCCGCACTGTCGGAGGGACAGTACTGAGGGAGTGCCATACTGTCAGGGGGGGCAGTACTGAGGGAGTGACGTACTGTCGGAGAGGCAGTGCTGAGGGAGTGACGTACTGTCGGAGGGACAGTACTGAGGGAGTGATGTACTGTCAGAGCGGCAGTACTGAGGGAGTGCTGCACTGCGCTGTCAGAGGGGCAGTACTGAGGGAGTGACGTACTGTCAGAGGGGCAGTACTGAGGGAGTGACGTACTGTCGGAGGGGCAGTACTGAGGGAATGCTGCACTGTCGGAGATGCAGAACTGAGGGAGTGCCGTACTGTCGGAGGGGCAGTACTGAGGGAATGCTGCACTGTCGGAGATGCAGAACTGAGGGAGTGCCGTACTGTCGGAGGGGCAGTACTGAGGGAATGCTGCACTGTCGGAGGTGCAGAACTGAGGGAGTGACGTACTGTCGGAGGGGCAGTACTGAGGGAGTGCCGCACTGTCGGAGGGGCAGTACTGAGGGAGTGACGTACTGTCGGAGGGGCAGTATTGAGGAAGCGACGTACTGTCGGAGGGGCAGTACTGAGGGAGTGCTGTACTGTCGGAGGGGAAGTACTGAAGGAGTGACGTATTGTCGGAGGGGCGGTACTGACGGAGTGCCGTACTGTCGGAGGAGAAGTACTGAGGGAGTGCCGCACTGTCGGAGGGGCAGTACTGAGGGAGTGACGCACTGTCGGAGGGGCAGTACTGAGGGAGTGACGTACTGTTAGAGGGTCGGTACTGAGGGACTGCTGCACTGTCGGAGGGGCAGTACTGAGGGAGTGCCGTACTGTCGGAGGGGCAGTACTGAGGGAGTGACGTACTGTCGGAGGGGCAGTACTGAGGGAGTGACGTACTGTCGGAGGGGCAGTACTGAGGGAGTGACGTACTGTCGGAGGGGCAGTACTGAGGGAGTGCCGCACTGTCGGAGGGGCAGTACTGAGGGAGTGCCGCACTGTCGGAGGGGCAGTCCTGAGGGAGTGCCGTACTGTCGGAGGGGCAGTACTGAGGGAGTGACGTACTGTCGGAGGGGCAGTACTGAGGGAGTGACGTACTGTCGGAGGGGCAGTACTGAGGGAGCCCCGCACTGTCGGAGGGGCAGTACTGAGGGAGTGACGTACTGTCGGAAGGCCAGTCCTGAGGGAGTGACGTACTGTCGGAGGGGCAGTACTGAGGGAGTGACGTACTGTCAGAGGGGCAGTACTGAGGGAGACATACTGTCGGAAGGCCAGTCCTGAGGGAGTGACGTACTGTCGGAGGGGCAGTACTGAGGGAGTGACGTACTGCCGGAGGGGCAGTACTGAGGGAGACATACTGTCGGAGGGCCAGTACTGAGGGAGTGCCGTACTGTCGGAGGGGCAGTGCTGAGGGACCCCGCACTGTCGGAGGGGCAGTACTGAGGGAGTGCCATACTGTCAGGGGGGGCAGTACTGAGGGAGTGACGTACTGTCGGAGAGGCAGTGCTGAGGGAGTGACGTACTGTCGGAGGGACAGTACTGAGGGAGTGATGTACTGTCAGAGCGGCAGTACTGAGGGAGTGCTGCACTGCGCTGTCAGAGGGGCAGTACTGAGGGAGTGACGTACTGTCAGAGGGGCAGTACTGAGGGAGTGCTGCACTGTCGGAGGGGCAGTACTGAGCGAGTGACGTACTGTCGGAGGGGCAGTACTGAGGGAGTGACGTACTGTCGGAGGGGCAGTACTGAGGGAATGCTGAACTGTCGGAGGTGCAGAACTGAGGGAGTGACGTACTGTCGGAGGGGCAGTACTGAGGGAGTGCCGCACTGTCGGAGGGGCAGTACTGAGGGAGTGCCGCACTGTCGGAGGGGCAGTACTGAGGGAGTGACGCACAGTCGGAGGGGCAGTACTGAGGGAGTGACGTACTGTCGGAGGGGCAGTACTGAGGGAGTGCTGCACTGTCGGAGGGGCAGTACTGAGGGAGTGCCGCACTGTCGGAGGGGCAGTCCTGAGGGAGTGCCGTACTGTCGGATGGGCAGTACTGAGGGAGTGACGTACTGTCGGAGGGGCAGTACTGAGGGAGTGACGTACTGTCGGAGGGGCAGTACTGAGGGAGCCCCGCACTGTCGGAGGGGCAGTACTGAGGGAGTGACGTACTGTCGGAAGGCCAGTCCTGAGGGAGTGACGTACTGTCGGAGGGGCAGTACTGAGGGAGTGACGTACTGCCGGAGGGGCAGTACTGAGGGAGACATACTGTCGGAAGGCCAGTCCTGAGGGAGTGACGTACTGTCGGAGGGGCAGTACTGAGGGAGTGACGTACTGCCGGAGGGGCAGTACTGAGGGAGACATACTGTCGGAGGGCCAGTACTGAGGGAGTGCTGCACTGTCGGAGGGGCAGTACTGAGGGAGTGACGTTATGTCGGAGAGGCAGTACTGAGGGAGTGACGTACTGTCGGAAGGCCAGTCCTGAGGGAGTGACGTACTGTCGGAGGGGCAGTACTGAGGGAGACATACTGTCGGAAGGCCAGTCCTGAGGGAGTGACGTACTGTCGGAGGGGCAGTACTGAGGGAGTGACGTACTGCCGGAGGGGCAGTACTGAGGGAGACATACTGTCGGAGGGCCAGTACTGAGGGAGTGCCGTACTGTCGGAGGGGCAGTGCTGAGGGACCCCGCACTGTCGGAGGGGCAGTACTGAGGGAGTGCCATACTGTCAGGGGGGGCAGTACTGAGGGAGTGACGTACTGTCGGAGAGGCAGTGCTGAGGGAGTGACGTACTGTCGGAGGGACAGTACTGAGGGAGTGATGTACTGTCAGAGCGGCAGTACTGAGGGAGTGCTGCACTGCGCTGTCAGAGGGGCAGTACTGAGGGAGTGACGTACTGTCAGAGGGGCAGTACTGAGGGAGTGCTGCACTGTCGGAGGGGCAGTACTGAGCGAGTGACGTACTGTCGGAGGGGCAGTACTGAGGGAGTGACGTACTGTCGGAGGGGCAGTACTGAGGGAATGCTGCACTGTCGGAGGTGCAGAACTGAGGGAGTGACGTACTGTCGGAGGGGCAGTACTGAGGGAATGCTGCACTGTCGGAGGTGCAGAACTGAGGGAGTGACGTACTGTCGGAGGGGCAGTACTGAGGGAGTGCCGCACTGTCGGAGGGGCAGTACTGAGGGAGTGACGTACTGTCGGAGGGGCAGTATTGAGGGAGCGACGTACTGTCGGAGGGGCAGTACTGAGGGAGTGCCGCACTGTCGGAGGGGCAGCACTGAGGGAGTGCCGTATTGCGCTGTCGGAGGGGAGGTACTGAGGGAGTGACGTACTGTCGGAGGGGCAGTACTGAGGGAGTGCCGTACTGTCGGAGGGGCGGTACTGAGGGAGTGCCGCACTGTCGGAGGGGCAGTACTGAGGGAGTGACGCACTGTCGGAGGGGCAGTACTGAGGGAGTGACGTACTGTCGGAGGGGCAGTACTGAGGGAGTGCTGCACTGTCGGAGGGGCAGTACTGAGGGAGTGACGTACTGTCGGAGGGGCAGTACTGAGGGAGTGACGTACTGTCGGTGGGGCAGTACTGAGGGAGTGACGTACTGTCGGAGGGGCAGTACTGAGGGAGTGACGTACTGTCGGAAGGGCAGTACTGAGGGAGTGACGTACTGTCGGAGGGGCAGTACTGAGGGAGTGACGTACTGTCGGAGGGGCAGTACTGAGGGAATGACGTACTGTCGGAGGGGCAGTACTGAGGGAGTGATATACTGTCGGAGGGGCACTACTGAGGGAGTGACGTACTGTCGGAGGGGCAGTACTGAGGGAGTGACGTACTGTCGGAGGGCCAGTACTGAAGGAGTGACGTACTGTCGGAGGGGCAGTACTGAGGGAGTGCCGTACTGTCTGAGGGGCAGTACTGAGGGAGTGACGTACTGCCGGAGGGGCAGTACTGAGGGAGACGTACTGTCGGAGGGCCAGTACTGAGGGAGTGCCGTACTGTCGGAGGGGCAGTGCTGAGGGACCACGCACTTTCGGAGGGGCAGTACTGAGGGAGTGCCATACTGTCAGGGGGGGCAGTGCTGAGGGAGTGACGTACTGTCGGAGAGGCAGTACTGAGGGAGTGACGTACTGTCGGAGGGACAGTACTGAGGGAGTGATGTACTGTCAGAGCGGCAGTGCTGAGGGAGTGCTGCACTGCGCTGTCAGAGGGGCAGTACTGAGGGAGTGACGTACTGTCGGAGGGGCAGTACTGAGGGAGTGCTGCACTGTCGGAGGGGCAGTACCGAGGGAGTGACGTACTGTCGGAGGGGCAGTACTGAGGGAGTGACGTACTGTCGGAGGGGCAGTACTGAGGAAGTGCTGCACTGTCGGAGGGGCAGTACTGAGGGAGTGACGTACTGTCGGAGGGGCAGTCCTGAGGGAGTGCCGTACTGTCGGAGGGGCAGTACTGAGGGAGTGACGTACTGTCGGAGGGGCAGTACTGAGGGAGTGCCGCACTGTCGGAGGGGCAGTACTGAGGGAGTGCCGCACTGTCGGAGGGGCAGTACTGAGGGAGTGACGCACAGTCGGAGGGGCAGTACTGAGGGAGTGACGTACTGTCGGAGGGGCAGTACTGAGGGAGTGCTGCACTGTCGGAGGGGCAGTACTGAGGGAGTGCCGCACTGTCGGAGGGGCAGTCCTGAGGGACTGCCGTACTGTCGGATGGGCAGTACTGAGGGAGTGACGTACTGTCGGAGGGGCAGTACTGAGGGAGTGACGTACTGTCGGAGGGGCAGTACTGAGGGAGCCCCGCACTGTCGGAGGGGCAGTACTGAGGGAGTGACGTACTGTCGGAAGGCCAGTCCTGAGGGAGTGACGTACTGTCGGAGGGGCAGTACTGAGGGAGTGACGTACTGCCGGAGGGGCAGTACTGAGGGAGACATACTGTCGGAAGGCCAGTCCTGAGGGAGTGACGTACTGTCGGAGGGGCAGTACTGAGGGAGTGACGTACTGCCGGAGGGGCAGTACTGAGGGAGACATACTGTCGGAGGGCCAGTACTGAGGGAGTGCTGCACTGTCGGAGGGGCAGTACTGAGGGAGTGACGTTATGTCGGAGGGGCAGTACTGAGGGAGTGACGTACTGTCGGAAGGCCAGTCCTGAGGGAGTGACGTACTGTCGGAGGGGCAGTACTGAGGGAGACATACTGTCGGAAGGCCAGTCCTGAGGGAGTGACGTACTGTCGGAGGGGCAGTACTGAGGGAGTGACGTACTGCCGGAGGGGCAGTACTGAGGGAGACATACTGTCGGAGGGCCAGTACTGAGGGAGTGCCGTACTGTCGGAGGGGCAGTGCTGAGGGACCCCGCACTGTCGGAGGGGCAGTACTGAGGGAGTGCCATACTGTCAGGGGGGGCAGTACTGAGGGAGTGACGTACTGTCGGAGAGGCAGTGCTGAGGGAGTGACGTACTGTCGGAGGGACAGTACTGAGGGAGTGATGTACTGTCAGAGCGGCAGTACTGAGGGAGTGCTGCACTGCGCTGTCAGAGGGGCAGTACTGAGGGAGTGACGTACTGTCAGAGGGGCAGTACTGAGGGAGTGCTGCACTGTCGGAGGGGCAGTACTGAGCGAGTGACGTACTGTCGGAGGGGCAGTACTGAGGGAGTGACGTACTGTCGGAGGGGCAGTACTGAGGGAATGCTGCACTGTCGGAGGTGCAGAACTGAGGGAGTGACGTACTGTCGGAGGGGCAGTACTGAGGGAATGCTGCACTGTCGGAGGTGCAGAACTGAGGGAGTGACGTACTGTCGGAGGGGCAGTACTGAGGGAGTGCCGCACTGTCGGAGGGGCAGTACTGAGGGAGTGACGTACTGTCGGAGGGGCAGTATTGAGGGAGCGACGTACTGTCGGAGGGGCAGTACTGAGGGAGTGCCGTACTGTCTGAGGGGCAGTACTGAAGGAGTGACGTATTGTCGGAGGGGCGGTACTGACGGAGTGCCGTACTGTCGGAGGAGCAGTACTGAGGGAGTGCCGCACTGTCGGAGGGGCAGTACTGAGGGAGTGACGCACTGTCGGAGGGGCAGTACTGAGGGAGTGACGTACTGTTAGAGGGTCGGTACTGAGGGACTGCTGCACTGTCGGAGGGGCAGTACTGAGGGAGTGCCGTACTGTCGGAGGGGCAGTACTGAGGGAGTGACGTACTGTCGGAGGGGCAGTACTGAGGGAGTGACGTACTGTCGGAGGGGCAGTACTGAGGGAGCCCCACACTGTCGGAGGGCCAGTACTGAAGGAGTGACGTACTGTCGGAGGGGCAGTACTGAGGGAGTGCCGTACTGTCTGAGGGGCAGTACTGAGGGAGTGACGTACTGCCGGAGGGGCAGTACTGTGGGAGACGTACTGTCGGAGGGCCAGTACTGAGGGAGTGCCGTACTGTCGGAGGGGCAGTGCTGAGGGACCCCGCACTTTCGGAGGGGCAGTACTGAGGGAGTGCCATACTGTCAGGGGGGGCAGTACTGAGGGAGTGACGTACTGTCGGAGAGGCAGTACTGAGGGAGTGACGTACTGTCGGAGGGACAGTACTGAGGGAGTAATGTACTGTCAGAGCGGCAGTACTGAGGGAGTGCTGCACTGCGCTGTCAGAGGGGCAGTACTGAGGGAGTGACGTACTGTCGGAGGGGCAGTACTGAGGGAGTGCTGCACTGTCGGAGGGGCAGTACCGAGGGAGTGACGTACTGTCGGAGGGGCAGTACTGAGGGAGTGACGTACTGTCGGAGGGGCAGTACTGAGGAAGTGCTGCACTGTCGGAGGGGCAGTACTGAGGGAGTGACGTACTGTCGGAGGGGCAGTCCTGAGGGAGTGCCGTACTGTCGGAGGGGCAGTACTGAGGGAGTGACGTACTGTCGGAGGGGCAGTACTGAGGGAGTGCCGCACTGTCGGAGGGGCAGTACTGAGGGAGTGCCGCACTGTCGGAGGGGCAGTACTGAGGGAGTGACGCACAGTCGGAGGGGCAGTACTGAGGGAGTGACGTACTGTCGGAGGGGCAGTACTGAGGGAGTGCTGCACTGTCGGAGGGGCAGTACTGAGGGAGTGCCGCACTGGCGGAGGGGCAGTACTGAGGGAGTGCCGTACTGTCGGAGGGGCAGTACTGAGGGAGTGACGTACTGTCGGAGGGGCAGTACTGAGGGAGTGACGTACTGTCGGAGGGGCAGTACTGAGGGAGCCCCGCACTGTCGGAGGGGCAGTACTGAGGGAGTGACGTACTGTCGGAAGGCCAGTCCTGAGGGAGTGACGTACTGTCGGAGGGGCAGTACTGAGGGAGTGACGTACTGCCGGAGGGACAGTACTGAGGGAGACATACTGTCGGAAGGCCAGTCCTGAGGGAGTGACGTACTGTCGGAGGGGCAGTACTGAGGGAGTGACGTACTGCCGGATGGGCAGTACTGAGGGAGACATACTGTCGGAGGGCCAGTACTGAGGGAGTGCTGCACTGTCGGAGGGGCAGTACTGAGGGAGTGACGTTATGTCGGAGGGGCAGTACTGAGGGAGTGACGTACTGTCGGAAGGCCAGTCCTGAGGGAGTGACGTACTGTCGGAGGGGCAGTACTGAGGGAGACATACTGTCGGAAGGCCAGTCCTGAGGGAGTGACGTACTGTCGGAGGGGCAGTACTGAGGGAGTGACGTACTGCCGGAGGGGCAGTACTGAGGGAGACATACTGTCGGAGGGCCAGTACTGAGGGAGTGCCGTACTGTCGGAGGGGCAGTGCTGAGGGACCCCGCACTGTCGGAGGGACAGTACTGAGGGAGTGCCATACTGTCAGGGGGGGCAGTACTGAGGGAGTGACGTACTGTCGGAGAGGCAGTGCTGAGGGAGTGACGTACTGTCGGAGGGACAGTACTGAGGGAGTGATGTACTGTCAGAGCGGCAGTACTGAGGGAGTGCTGCACTGCGCTGTCAGAGGGGCAGTACTGAGGGAGTGACGTACTGTCAGAGGGGCAGTACTGAGGGAGTGCTGCACTGTCGGAGGGGCAGTACTGAGCGAGTGACGTACTGTCGGAGGGGCAGTACTGAGGGAATGCTGCACTGTCGGAGATGCAGAACTGAGGGAGTGCCGTACTGTCGGAGGGGCAGTACTGAGGGAATGCTGCACTGTCGGAGGTGCAGAACTGAGGGAGTGACGTACTGTCGGAGGGGCAGTACTGAGGGAGTGCCGCACTGTCGGAGGGGCAGTACTGAGGGAGTGACGTACTGTCGGAGGGGCAGTATTGAGGAAGCGACGTACTGTCGGAGGGGCAGTACTGAGGGAGTGCTGTACTGTCGGAGGGGCAGTACTGAAGGAGTGACGTATTGTCGGAGGGGCGGTACTGACGGAGTGCCGTACTGTCGGAGGAGAAGTACTGAGGGAGTGCCGCACTGTCGGAGGGGCAGTACTGAGGGAGTGACGCACTGTCGGAGGGGCAGTACTGAGGGAGTGACGTACTGTTAGAGGGTCGGTACTGAGGGACTGCTGCACTGTCGGAGGGGCAGTACTGAGGGAGTGCCGTACTGTCGGAGGGGCAGTACTGAGGGAGTGACGTACTGTCGGAGGGGCAGTACTGAGGGAGTGACGTACTGTCGGAGGGGCAGTACTGAGGGAGTGACGTACTGTCGGAGGGGCAGTACTGAGGGAGTGCTGCACTGTCGGAGGGGCAGTACTGAGGGAGTGCCGCACTGTCGGAGGGGCAGTCCTGAGGGAGTGCCGTACTGTCGGAGGGGCAGTACTGAGGGAGTGACGTACTGTCGGAGGGGCAGTACTGAGGGAGTGACGTACTGTCGGAGGGGCAGTACTGAGGGAGCCCCGCACTGTCGGAGGGGCAGTACTGAGGGAGTGACGTACTGTCGGAAGGCCAGTCCTGAGGGAGTGACGTACTGTCGGAGGGGCAGTACTGAGGGAGTGACGTACTGTCAGAGGGGCAGTACTGAGGGAGACATACTGTCGGAAGGCCAGTCCTGAGGGAGTGACGTACTGTCGGAGGGGCAGTACTGTGGGAGTGACGTACTGCCGGAGGGGCAGTACTGAGGGAGACATACTGTCGGAGGGCCAGTACTGAGGGAGTGCCGTACTGTCGGAGGGGCAGTGCTGAGGGACCCCGCACTGTCGGAGGGGCAGTACTGAGGGAGTGCCATACTTTCAGGGGGGGCAGTACTGAGGGAGTGACGTACTGTCGGAGAGGCAGTGCTGAGGGAGTGACGTACTGTCGGAGGGACAGTACTGAGGGAGTGATGTACTGTCAGAGCGGCAGTACTGAGGGAGTGCTGCACTGCGCTGTCAGAGGGGCAGTACTGAGGGAGTGACGTACTGTCGGTGGGGCAGTACTGAGGGAGTGACGTACTGTCGGAGGGGCAGTACTGAGGGAGTGACGTACTGTCGGAGGGGCAGTACTGAGGGAGTGACGTACTGTCGGAGGGGCAGTACTGAGGGAATGCTGCACTGTCGGAGGTGCAGAACTGAGGGAGTGACGAACTGTCGGAGGGGCAGTACTGAGGGAATGCTGCACTGTCGGAGGTGCAGAACTGAGGGAGTGACGTACTGTCGGAGGGGCAGTACTGAGGGAGTGCCGCACTGTCGGAGCGGCAGTACTGAGGGAGTGACGTACTGTCGGAGGGGCAGTATTGAGGAAGCGACGTACTGTCGGAGGGGCAGTACTGAGGGAGTGCCGTACTGTCGGAGGGGCAGTACTGAAGGAGTGACGTATTGTCGGAGGGGCGGTACTGACGGAGTGCCGTACTGTCGGAGGAGAAGTACTGAGGGAGTGCCGCACTGTCGGAGGGGCAGTACTGAGGGAGTGACGCACTGTCGGAGGGGCAGTACTGAGGGAGTGACGTACTGTTAGAGGGTCGGTACTGAGGGACTGCTGCACTGTCGGAGGGGCAGTACTGAGGGAGTGCCGTACTGTCGGAGGGGCAGTACTGAGGGAGTGACGTACTGTCGGAGGGGCAGTACTGAGGGAGTGACGTACTGTCGGAGGGGCAGTACTGAGGGAGTGACGTACTGTCGGAGGGGCAGTACTGAGGGAGTGCTGCACTGTCGGAGGGGCAGTACTGAGGGAGTGCCGCACTGGCGGAGGGGCAGTCCTGAGGGAGTGCCGTACTGTCGGAGGGGCAGTACTGAGGGAGTGACGTACTGTCGGAGGGGCAGTTCTGAGGGAGTGACGTACTGTCGGAGGGGCAGTACTGAGGGAGCCCCGCACTGTCGGAGGGGCAGTACTGAGGGAGTGACGTACTGTCGGAAGGCCAGTCCTGAGGGAGTGACGTACTGTCGGAGGGGCAGTACTGAGGGAGTGACGTACTGCCGGAGGGGCAGTACTGAGGGAGACATACTGTCGGAAGGCCAGTCCTGAGGGAGTGACGTACTGTCGGAGGGGCAGTACTGAGGGAGTGACGTACTGCCGGAGGGGCAGTACTGAGGGAGACATACTGTCGGAGGGCCAGTACTGAGGGAGTGCTGCACTGTCGGAGGGGCAGTACTGAGGGAGTGACGTTATGTCGGAGGGGCAGTACTGAGGGAGTGACGTACTGTCGGAAGGCCAGTCCTGAGGGAGTGAAGTACTGTCGGAGGGGCAGTACTGAGGGAGTGACGTACTGCCGGAGGGGCAGTACTGAGGGAGACATACTGTCGGAGGGCCAGTACTGAGGGAGTGCCGTACTGTCGGAGGGGCAGTGCTGAGGGACCCCGCACTGTCGGAGGGGCAGTACTGAGGGAGTGCCATACTGTCAGGGGGGGCAGTACTGAGGGAGTGACGTACTGTCGGAGAGGCAGTGCTGAGGGAGTGACGTACTGTCGGAGGGACAGTACTGAGGGAGTGATGTACTGTCAGAGCGGCAGTACTGAGGGAGTGCTGCACTGCGCTGTCAGAGGGGCAGTACTGAGGGAGTGACGTACTGTCAGAGGGGCAGTACTGAGGGAGTGCTGCACTGTCGGAGGGGCAGTACTGAGCGAGTGACGTACTGTCGGAGGGGCAGTACTGAGGGAGTGACGTACTGTCGGAGGGGCAGTACTGAGTGAATGCTGCACTGTCGGAGGTGCAGAACTGAGGGAGTGACGTACTGTCGGAGGGGCAGTACTGAGGGAATGCTGCACTGTCGGAGGTGCAGAACTGAGGGAGTGACGTACTGTCGGAGGGGCAGTACTGAGGGAGTGCCGCACTGTCGGAGGGGCAGTACTGAGGGAGTGACGTACTATCGGAGGGGCAGTATTGAGGAAGCGACGTACTGTCGGAGGGGCAGTACTGAGGGAGTGCCGTACTGTCGGAGGGGCAGTACTGAAGGAGTGACGTATTGTCGGAGGGGCGGTACTGACGGAGTGCCGTACTGTCGGAGGAGAAGTACTGAGGGAGTGCCGCACTGTCGGAGGGGCAGTACTGAGGGAGTGACGCACTGTCGGAGGGGCAGTACTGAGGGAGTGACGTACTGTTAGAGGGTCGGTACTGAGGGACTGCTGCACTGTCGGAGGGGCAGTACTGAGGGAGTGCCGTACTGTCGGAGGGGCAGTACTGAGGGAGTGACGTACTGTCGGAGGGGCAGTACTGAGGGAGTGACGTACTGTCGGAGGGGCAGTACTGAGGGAGCCCCGCACTGTCGGAGGGGCAGTACTGAGGGAGTGCCGTACTGTCGGAGGGGCAGTACTGAGGGAGTGACGTAATGTCGGAGTGGCACTACTGAGGGAGTGACATACTGTCGGAGGGGCAGTACTGAGGGAGTGCCGTACTGTCGGAGGGGCAGTACTGAGGGAGTGACGTACTGTCGGAGGGGCAGTACTGAGGGAGTGACGTACTGTCGGAGGGGTAGTACTGAGGGAGTGCTGCACTGTCGGAGGGGCAGTACTGAGGGACTGACGTACTGTCGGAGGGACAGTACTGAGGGAGTGACGTACTGTCGGAAGGCCAGTACTGAGGGAGTGACGTACTGTCGGAGGGGCAGTACTGAGGGAGTGACGTACTGTCGGAGGGGCAGTACTGAGGGAGCGACGTACTGTCGGAGGGGCAGTATTGAGGGAGCGACGTACTGTCGGGGGGGCAGTACTGAGGGAGTGACGTACTGTCGGAGGGGCAGTACTGAGGGAGTGCCGCACTGTCGGAGGGGCAGCACTGAGGGAGTGCCGTATTGCGCTGTCGGAGGGGAGGTACTGAGGGAGTGACGTACTGTCGGAGGGGCGGTACTGAGGGAGTGCCGTACTGTCGGAGGGGCGGTACTGAGGGAGTTCCGCACTGTCGGAGGGGCAGTACTGAGGGAGTGACGCACTGTCGGAGGGGCAGTACTGAGGGAGTGACGTACTGTCGGAGGGGCAGTATTGAGGAAGCGACGTACTGTCGGAAGGGCAGTACTGAGGGAGCGCCGTACTGTCGGAGGGGCAGTACTGAGGGAGTGACGTAATGTCGGAGTGGCACTACTGAGGGAGTGACGTACTGTCGGAGGGGCAGTACTGAGGGAGTGCCGTACTGTCGGAGGGGCAGTACTGAGGGAGTGACGTACTGTCGGAGGGGCAGTACTGAGGGAGTGACGTACTGTCGGAGGGGTAGTACTGAGGGAGTGCTGCACTGTCGGAGGGGCAGTACTGAGGGACTGACGTACTGTCGGAGGGGCAGTACTGAGGGAGTGCCGCACTGTCGGAGGGGCAGCACTGAGGGAGTGCCGTATTGCGCTGTCGGAGGGGAGGTACTGAGGGAGTGACGTACTGTCGGAGGGGCGGTACTGAGGGAGTGCCGTACTGTCGAAGGGGCAGTACTGAGGGAGCCCCGCACTGTCGGAGGGTCAGTACTGAGGGAGTGACGCACTGTCGGAGGGGCAGTACTGAGGGAGCCCCGCACTGTCGGAGGGGCAGTACTGAGGGAGTGACGTACTGCCGGAGGGGCAGTACTGAGAGAGTGCCGTACTGTCGGAGGGGCAGTACTGAGGGAGCCCCGCACTGTCGGAGGGGCAGTACTGAGGGAGTGACGTACTGTCGGAGGGGCAGTACTGAGGGAGTGACGTACTGTCGGAGGGGCAGTTCTGAGGGAGTGACGCACTGTCGGAGGGGCAGTACTGAGGGAGTGACGTACTCTCGGAGGGGCAGTACTGAGGGAGTGACGTACTGTCGGAGGGGCAGTACTGAGGGAGCCCCGCACTGTCGGAGGGGCAGTACTGAGGGAGTGCCATACTGTCGGAGGGGCAGTACTGAGGGAGTGACGTACTGTCGGAGGGGCAGTACTGAGGGAGCGACGTACTGTCGGAGGGGCAGTACTGAGGGAGCGACGTACTGTCGGAGGGGCAGTATTGAGGGAGCGACGTACTGTCGGAGGGGCAGTACTGAGGGAGTGCCGTACTGTCGGAGGGGCAGTAGAGGGAGTGACGTACTGTCGGAGGGGCGGTACTGAGTTAGTGACGTACTGTCGGAGGGGCAGCACTGAGGGAGTACCGTACTGTCGGAGGGGCAGTACTGAGGGAGTGACGTACTGTCGGAGGGGCAGTACTGAGGGAGTGCCGTACTGTCGGAGGGGCAGTACTGAGGGAGTGCCGCACTGTCGGAGGGGCAGTACTGAGGGAGTGACGTACTGTCGGAGGGGCAGTACTGAGGGAGCGACGTACTGTCGGAGGGGCAGTACTGAGGGAGCGACGTACTGTCGGAGGGGCAGTATTGAGGGAGCGACGTACTGTCGGAGGGGCAGTACTGAGGGAGTGCCGTATTGCGCTGTCGGAGGGGAGGTACTGAGGGAGTGACGTACTGTCGGAGGGGCGGTACTGAGGGAGTGACGCACTGTCGGAGAGGCAGTACTGAGGGAGTGCCGTACTGTCGGAGGGGCAGTACTGAGGGAGTGAGGTACTGTCGGATGGGCAGTACTGAGGGAGTGACGTACTGTCGGAGGGGCAGTACTGAGAGAGTGCTGCACTGTTGGAGGGGCAGTACTGAGGGAGTGACGTACTGTCGGAGGGACAGTACTGAGGGAGTGACGTACTGTCGGAGGGGCAGTACTGAGGGAGTGCCGTACTGTCGGAGGGGCAGTACTGAGGGAGTGCCGTACTGTCGGAGGGGCAGTACTGAGGGAGTGACATACTGTCGCAGGGGCAGTACTGAGGGAGTGACGTACTGTCGCAGGGGCAATACTGAGGGAGTGATGTACTGTCGCAGGGGCAGTACTGAGGGAGTGACGTACTTTCGGAGGGGCAGCACTGAGGGAGTGACGTACTGTCGGAGGGGCAGTACTGAGGGAGTGCCGTACTGTCGGAGGGGCAGTACTGAGGGAGTGACGCACTGTCGGAGGGGCAGTACTGAGGGAGTGACGTACTGCCGGAGGGGCAGTACTGAGGGAGTGCCGTACTGTCGGAGGGGCAGTACTGAGGGAGCCCCGCACTGTCGGAGGGACAGTATTGAGGGAGTGCCATACTGTCGGAGGGGCAGTTCTGAGGGAGTGACGCACTGTCGGAGGGGCAGTACTGAGGGAGTGACGTACTGTCGGAGGGGCAGTACTGAGGGAGTGACGTACTGTCGGAGGGGCAGTACTGAGGGAGCCCCGCACTGTCGGAGGGGCAGTACTGAGGGAGTGCCATACTGTCGGAGGGGCAGTACTGAGGGAGTGACGTACTGTCGGAGGGGCAGTACTGAGGGAGTGACGCACTGTCGGAGGGGCAGTACTGAGGGAGTGACGTACTGTCGGAGGGGCAGTACTGAGGGAGTGACGTACTGTCGGAGGGGCAGTACTGAGGGAGTGCCGTACTGTCGGAGGGGCAGTACTGAGGGAGTGACGTACTGTCGGAGGGCAGTACTGAGGGAGTGACGCACTGTCGGAGGGGCAGTACTGAGGGAGTGACGTACTGTCGGAGGGGCAGTACTGAGGGAGTGACGTACTGTCGGAGGGGCAGTACTGAGGGAGTGCCGTACTGTCGGAGGGGCAGTACTGAGGGAGTGACGCACTGTCGGAGGGGCAGTACTGAGGGAGTGACGTACTGTCGGAGGGGCAGTACTGAAGGAGTGACGTACTGTCGGAGGGGCAGTACTGAGGGAGTGCCGTACTGTCGGAGGGGCAGTACTGAGGGAGTGACGTACTGTCGGAGGGGCAGTACTGACGGAGTGCCGTACTGTCGGAGGGGCAGTACTGAGGGAGTGCCGCACTGTCGGAGGGGCAGTACTGAGGGAGTGACGTACTGTCGGAGGGGCAGTACTGAGGGAGTGACGTACTGTTAGAGGGTCGGTACTGAGGGACTGCTGCACTGTCGGAGGGGCAGTACTGAGGGAGTGCCGTACTGTCGGAGGGGCAGTACTGAGGGAGTGACGTACTGTCGGAGGGGCAGTACTGAGGGAGTGACGTACTGTCGGGGGGGCAGTACTGAGGGAGTGACGTACTGTCGGAGGGGCAGTACTGAGGGAGTGCCGCACTGTCGGAGGGGCAGCACTGAGGGAGTGCCGTATTGCGCTGTCGGAGGGGAGGTACTGAGGGAGTGACGTACTGTCGGAGGGGCGGTACTGAGCGAGTGCCGTACTGTCGGAGGGGCGGTACTGAGGGAGTGCCGCACTGTCGGAGGGGCAGTACTGAGGGAGTGACGCACTGTCGGAGGGGCAGTACTGAGGGAGTGACGTACTGTCGGAGGGGCAGTACTGAGGGAGTGCTGCACTGTCGGAGGGGCAGTACTGAGGGAGTGACGTACTGTCGGAGGGGCAGTACTGAGGGAGTGACGTACTGTCGGAGGGGCAGTACTGAGGGAGTGACGTACTGTCGGAGGGGCAGTACTGATGGAGTGACGTACTGTCGAAGGGGCAGTACTGAGGGAGTGACGTACTGTCGGAGGGGCAGTACTGAGGGAGTTACGTACTGTCGGAAGGGCAGTACTGAGGGAGTGACGTACTGTCGGAGGGGCAGTACTGAGGGAGTGACGTACTGTCGGAGTGGCAGTACTGAGGGAATGACGTACTGTCGGAGGGGCAGTACTGAGGGAGTGACGTACTGTCGGAGGGGCAGTACTGAGGGAGTGACGTACTGTCGGAGGGGCAGTACTGAGGGAGTGACGTACTGTCGGAGGGGCAGTACTGAAGGAGTGACGTACTGTCGGAGGGGCAGTACTGAGGGAGTGCCGTACTGTCTGAGGGGCAGTACTGAGCGAGTGACGTACTGCCGGAGGGGCAGTACTGAGGGAGACGTACTGTCGGAGGGCCAGTACTGAGGGAGTGCTGTACTGTCGGAGGGGCAGTGCTGAGGGACCCCGCACTGTCGGAGGGGCAGTACTGAGGGAGTGCTGCACTGTCGGAGGGGCAGTACTGAGGGAGTGACGTACTGTCGGAGGGGCAGTACTGAGGGAGTGACGTACTGTCGGAGGGGCAGTACTGAGGGAATGCTGCACTGTCGGAGGGGCAGTACTGAGGGAGTGACGTACTGTCGGAGGGGCAGTCCTGAGGGAGTGCCGTACTGTCGGAGGGGCAGTACTGAGGGAGTGCCGCACTGTCGGAGGGGCAGTACTGAGGGAGTGACGTACTGTCGGAGGGGCAGTACTGAGGGAGTGCCGTACTGTCGGAGGGGCAGTACTGAGGGAGTGCAGCACTGTCGGAGGGGCAGTACTGAGGGAGTGACGCACAGTCGGAGGGGCAGTACTGAGGGAGTGACGTACTGTCGGAGGGGCAGTACTGAGGGAGTGCTGCACTGTCGGAGGGGCAGTACTGAGGGAGTGCCGCACTGTCGGAGGGGCAGTCCTGAGGGAGTGCCGTACTGTCGGAGGGGCAGTACTGAGGGAGTGACGTACTGTCGGAGGGGCAGTACTGAGGGAGTGACGTACTGTCTGAGGGGCAGTACTGAGGGAGCCCCGCACTGTCGGAGGGGCAGTACTGAGGGAGTGCTGCACTGTCGGAGGGGCAGTACTGAGGGAGTGACGTTATGTCGCAGGGGCAGTACTGAGGCAGTGACGTACTGTCGGAAGGCCAGTCCTGAGGGAGTGACGTACTGTCGGAGGGGCAGTACTGAGGGAGTGACGTACTGCCGGAGGGGCAGTACTGAGGGAGACATACTGTCGGAGGGCCAGTACTGAGGGAGTGCCGTACTGTCGGAGGGGCAGTACTGAGGGAGTGCCATACTGTCAGGGGGGGCAGTACTGAGGGAGTGACGTACTGTCGGAGAGGCAGTGCTGAGGGAGTGACGTACTGTCGGAGGGACAGTACTGAGGGAGTGATGTACTGTCAGAGCGGCAGTACTGAGGGAGTGCTGCACTGCGCTGTCAGAGGGGCAGTACTGAGGGAGTGACGTACTGTCAGAGGGGCAGTACTGAGGGAGTGCTGCACTGTCGGAGGGGCAGTACTGAGGGAGTGACGTACTGTCGGAGGGGCAGTACTGAGGGAGTGACGTACTGTCGGAGGGGCAGTACTGAGGGAATGCTGCACTGTCGGAGGTGCAGAACTGAGGGAGCGACGTACTGTCGGAGGGGCAGTACTGAGTGAGTGACGTACTGTCGGAGGGGCAGTACTGAGGGAGTGCCGCACTGTCGGAGGGGCAGTACTGAGGGAGCGACGTACTGTCGGAGGGGCAGTATTGAGGGAGCGACGTACTGTCGGAGGGGCAGTACTGAGGGAGTGCCGTACTGTCGGAGGGGCAGTACTGAAGGAGTGACGTACTGTCGGAGGGGCGGTACTGACGGAGTGCCGGACTGTCGGAGGAGCAGTACTGAGGGAGTGCCGCACTGTCGGAGGGGCAGTACTGAGGGAGTGACGCACTGTCGGAGGGGCAGTACTGAGGGAGTGACGTACTGTTAGAGGGTCGGTACTGACGGACTGCTGCACTGTCGGAGGGGCAGTACTGAGGGAGTGCCGTACTGTCGGAGGGACAGTACTGAGGGAGTGACGTACTGTCGGAGGGGCAGTACTGAGGGAGTGACGTACTGTCAGAGGGGTAGTACTGAGGGAGTGCTGCACTGTCGGAGGGGCAGTACTGAGGGACTGACGTACTGTCGGAGGGACAGTTCTGAGGGAGCCCCGCACTGTCGGAGGGGCAGTACTGAGGGAGTGCCGTACTGTCGGAGGGGCAGTACTGAGGGAGTGACGTAATGTCGGAGTGGCAGTACTGAGGGAGTGACGTACTGTCGGAGGGGCAGTACTGAGGGAGTGCCGCACTGTCGGAGGGGCAGTACTGAGGGAGTGACGCACTGTCGGAGGGGCAGTACTGAGGGAGTGACGTACTGTTAGAGGGTCGGTACTGAGGGAATGCTGCACTGTCGGAGGTGCAGAACTGAGGGAGCGACGTACTGTCGGAGGGGCAGTACTGAGGGAGCGACGTACTGTCGGAGGGGCAGTATTGAGGGAGCGACGTACTGTCGGAGGGGCAGTACTGAGGGAGTGACGTACTGTCGGAGGGGCAGTACTGAGGGAGTGACGTACTGTCGGAGGGGCAGTACTGAGGGAGCCCCGCACTGTCGGAGGGGCAGTACTGAGGGAGTGCCGTACTGTCGGAGGGGCAGTACTGAGGGAGTGACGTAATGTCGGAGTGGCAGTACTGAGGGAGTGACGTACTGTCGGAGGGGCAGTACTGAGGGAGTGCCGTACTGTCGGAGGGGCAGTACTGAGGGAGTGACGTACTGTCGGAGGGGCAGTACTGAGGGAGTGACGTACTGTCAGAGGGGTAGTACTGAGGGAGTGCTGCACTGTCGGAGGGGCAGTACTGAGGGACTGACGTACTGTCGGAGGGACAGTACTGAGGGAGTGCCGCACTGTCGGAGGGGCAGCACTGAGGGAGTGCCGTATTGCGCTGTCGGAGGGGAGGTACTGAGGGAGTGACGTACTGTCGGAGGGGCGGTACTGAGGGAGTGCCGTACTGTCGGAGGGGCGGTACTGAGGGAGTGCCGCACTGTCGGAGGGGCAGTACTGAGGGAGTGACGCACTGTCGGAGGGGCAGTACTGAGGGAGTGACGTACTGTCGGAGGGGCAGTACTGAGGGAGTGCTGCACTGTCGGAGGGGCAGTACTGAGGGAGTGACGTACTGTCGGAGGGGCAGTACTGAGGGAGTGACGTACTGTCGGTGGGGCAGTACTGAGGGAGTGCCGTACTGTCGGAGGGGCAGTACTGAGGGAGTGACGTACTGTCGGAAGGGCAGTACTGAGGGAGTGACGTACTGTCGGAGGGGCAGTACTGAGGGAGTGACGTACTGTCGGAGGGGCAGTACTGAGGAAATGACGTACTGTCGGAGGGGCAGTACTGAGGGAGTGACGTACAGTCGGAGGGGCAGTACTGAGGGAGTGACATACTGTCGGAGGGGCAGTACTGAGGGAGTGACGTACTGTCGGAGGGGCAGTACTGAAGGAGTGACGTACTGTCGGAGGGGCAGTACTGAGGGAGTGCCGTACTGTCGGAGGGGCAGTACTGAGGGAGTGACGTACTGCCGGAGGGGCAGTACTGAGGGAGACGTACTGTCGGAGGGCCAGTACTGAGGGAGTGCCGTACTGTCGGAGGGGCAGTGCTGAGGGACACCGCACTTTCGGAGGGGCAGTACTGAGGGAGTGCCGCACTGTCGGAGGGGCAGTACTGAGGGAGCGACGTACTGTCGGAGGGGCAGTATTGAGGGAGCGACGTACTGTCGGAGGGGCAGTACTGAGGCAGTGCCGTACTGTCGGGGGGGCAGTACTGAGGGAGTGATGTACTGTCGGAGGGGCAGTACTGAGGGAGTGCCGTACTGTCGGAGGGGCAACACTGAGGGAGTGCCCTATTGCGCTGTCGGAGGGGAGGTACTGAGGGAGTGACGTACAGTCGGAGGGGCGGTACTGAGGGAGTGCCGTACTGTCGGAGGGGCGGTACTGAGGGACTGCCGCACTGTCGGAGGGGCAGTACTGAGGGAGTGACGCACTGTCGGAGGGACAGTACTGAGGGAGTGACGTACTGTCGGAGGGGCAGTACTGAGGAAGTGACGCACTGTCGGAGGGGCAGTACTGAGGGAGTGACGTACTGTCGGAGGGGCAGTACTGAGGGAGCGACGTACTGGCGGAGGGGCAGTACTGAGGGAGTGACGTACTGTCGGAGGGGCAGTACTGAGGGAGTGACGTACTGCGCTGTCGGAGGGGCAGTACTGAGGGAGTGACGTACTGTCGGAGGGGCAGGACTGAGGGAGTGACGCACTGTCGGAGGGGCAGTACTGAGGGAGTGACGTACTGTCGGAGGGGCAGTACTGAGGGACTGCTGCACTGTCGGAGGGGCAGTACTGAGGGAGTGCCGTACTGTCGGAGGGGCAGTACTGAGGGAGTGACGTACTGTCGGAGGGGCAGTACTGAGGGAGTGACGTACTGTCGGAGGGGCAGTACTGAGGGAGCCCCGCACTGTCGGAGGGGCAGTACTGAGGGAGTGCCGTACTGTCGGAGGGGCAGTACTGAGGGAGTGACGTAATGTCGGAGGGGCAGTACTGAGGGAGTGACGTACTGTCGGAGGGGCAGTACTGAGGGAGTGACGTACTGTCGGAGGGGCAGTACTGAGTGAGTGACGTACTGTCGGAGGGGTAGTACTGAGGGAGTGCTGCACTGTCGGAGGGGCAGTACTGAGGGAGCGACGTACTGTCTGAGGGGCAGTATTGAGGGAGCGACGTACTGTCGGAGGGGCAGTACTGAGGCAGTGCCGTACTGTCGGGGGGGCAGTATTGAGGGAGTGACGTACTGTCGGAGGGGCAGTACTGAGGGAGTGCCGCACTGTCGGAGGGGCAGCACTGAGGGAGTGACGTACTGTCGGAGGGGAGGTAGTGAGGGAGTGGCGTACTGTCGGAGGGGCGGTACTGAGGGAGTGCCGTACTGTCGGAGGGGCGGTACTGAGGGAGTGCCGCACTGTCGGAGGGGCGGTACTGAGGGAGTGACGCACTGTCGGAGGGGCAGTACTCAGGGAGTGACGTACTGTCGGAGGGGCAGTACTGAGGGAGTGCTGCACTGTCGGAGGGGCAGTACTGAGGGAGTGACGTACTGTCGGAGGGGCAGTACTGAGGGAGTGACGTACTGTCTGAGGGGCAGTACTGAGGGAGTGACGTACTGTCGGAGGGGCAGTACTGAGGGAGTGACGTACTGTCGGAGGGGCAGTACTGAGGGAGTGACGTACTGTCGGAGGGGCAGTACTGATGGAGTGACGTACTGTCGGAGGGGCAGTACTGAGGGAGTGACGTACTGTCGGAGGGGCAGTACTGAGGGAGCGACGTACTGTCGGAGGGGCAGTATTGAGGGAGCGACGTACTGTCGGAGGGGCAGTACTGAGGGATGTCGGAGGGGCAGTACTGAAGGAGTGACGTACTGTCGGAGGGGCGGTACTGACGGAGTGCCGGACTGTCGGAGGAGCAGTACTGAGGGAGTGCCGCACTGTCGGAGGGGCAGTACTGAGGGAGTGACGCACTGTCGGAGGGGCAGTACTGAGGGAGTGACGTACTGTTAGAGGGTCGGTACTGAGGGACTGCTGCACTGTCGGAGGGGCAGTACTGAGGGAGTGCCGTACTGTCGGAGGGGCAGTACTGAGGGAGTGACGTACTGTCGGAGGGGCAGTACTGAGGGAGTGACGTACTGTCGGAGGGGCAGTACTGAGGGAGCCCCGCACTGTCGGAGGGGCAGTACTGAGGGAGTGCCGTACTGTCGGAGGGGCAGTACTGAGGGAGTGACGTAATGTCGGAGTGGCAGTACTGAGGGAGTGACGTACTGTCGGAGGGGCAGTACTGAGGGAGTGCCGTACTGTCGGAGGGGCAGTACTGAGGGAGTGACGTACTGTCGGAAGGCCAGTACTGAGGGAGTGACGTACTGTCGGAGGGGCAGTACTGAGGGAGTGACGTACTGTCGGAGGGGCAGAACTGAGGGAGCGACGTACTGTCGGAGGGGCAGTATTGAGGGAGCGACGTACTGTCGGAGGGGCAGTACTGAGGCAATGCCGTACTGTCGGGGGGGCAGTACTGAGGGAGTGACGTACTGTTGGAGGGGCAGTACTGAGGGAGTGCCGCACTGTCGGAGGGGCAGCACTGAGGGAGTGCCGTATTGCGCTGTCGGAGGGGAGGTACTGAGGGAGTGACGTACTGTCGGAGGGGCGGTACTGAGGGAGTGCCGTACTGTCGGAGGGGCGGTACTGAGGGAGTGCCGCACTGTCGGAGGGGCAGTACTGAGGGAGTGACGCACTGTCGGAGGGGCAGTACTGAGGGAGTGACGTACTGTCGGAGGGGCAGTACTGAGGGAGTGCTGCACTGTCGGAGGGGCAGTACTGAGGGAGTGACGTACTGTCGGAGGGGCAGTACTGAGGGAGTGACGTACTGTCGGTGGGGCAGTACTGAGGGAGTGCCGTACTGTCGGAGGGGCAGTACTGAGGGAGTGACGTACTGTCGGAAGGGCAGTACTGAGGGAGTGACGTACTGTCGGAGGGGCAGTACTGAGGGAGTGACGTACTGTCGGAGGGGCAGTACTGAGGAAATGACGTACTGTCGGAGGGGCAGTACTGAGGGAGTGACGTACAGTCGGAGGGGCAGTACTGAGGGAGTGACATACTGTCGGAGGGGCAGTACTGAGGGAGTGACGTACTGTCGGAGGGGCAGTACTGAAGGAGTGACGTACTGTCGGAGGGGCAGTACTGAGGGAGTGCCGTACTGTCGGAGGGGCAGTACTGAGGGAGTGACGTACTGCCGGAGGGGCAGTACTGAGGGAGACGTACTGTCGGAGGGCCAGTACTGAGGGAATGCCGTACTGTCGGAGGGGCAGTGCTGAGGGACACCGCACTTTCGGAGGGGCAGTACTGAGGGAGTGCCGCACTGTCGGAGGGGCAGTACTGAGGGAGCGACGTACTGTCGGAGGGGCAGTATTGAGGGAGCGACGTACTGTCGGAGGGGCAGTACTGAGGCAGTGCCGTACTGTCGGGGGGGCAGTACTGAGGGAGTGATGTACTGTCGGAGGGGCAGTACTGAGGGAGTGCCGTACTGTCGGATGGGCAACACTGAGGGAGTGCCCTATTGCGCTGTCGGAGGGGAGGTACTGAGGGAGTGACGTACAGTCGGAGGGGCGGTACTGAGGGAGTGCCGTACTGTCGGAGGGGCGGTACTGAGGGACTGCCGCACTGTCGGAGGGGCAGTACTGAGGGAGTGACGCACTGTCGGAGGGACAGTACTGAGGGAGTGACGTACTGTCGGAGGGGCAGTACTGAGGAAGTGACGCACTGTCGGAGGGGCAGTACTGAGGGAGTGACGTACTGTCGGAGGGGCAGTACTGAGGGAGCGACGTACTGGCGGAGGGGCAGTACTGAGGGAGTGACGTACTGTCGGAGGGGCAGTACTGAGGGAGTGACGTACTGCGCTGTCGGAGGGGCAGTACTGAGGGAGTGACGTACTGTCGGAGGGGCAGTACTGAGGGAGTGCCGTACTGTCGGAGGGGCAGTACTGAGGGAGTGACGTACTGTCGGAGGGGCAGTACTGAGGGAGTGACGTACTGTCGGAGGGGCAGTACTGAGGGAGCCCCGCACTGTCGGAGGGGCAGTACTGAGGGAGTGCCGTACTGTCGGAGGGGCAGTACTGAGGGAGTGACGTAATGTCGGAGGGGCAGTACTGAGGGAGTGACGTACTGTCGGAGGGGCAGTACTGAGGGAGTGACGTACTGTCGGAGGGGCAGTACTGAGTGAGTGACGTACTGTCGGAGGGGTAGTACTGAGGGAGTGCTGCACTGTCGGAGGGGCAGTACTGAGGGAGCGACGTACTGTCTGAGGGGCAGTATTGAGGGAGCGACGTACTGTCGGAGGGGCAGTACTGAGGCAGTGCCGTACTGTCGGGGGGGCAGTATTGAGGGAGTGACGTACTGTCGGAGGGGCAGTACTGAGGGAGTGCCGCACTGTCGGAGGGGCAGCACTGAGGGAGTGACGTACTGTCGGAGGGGAGGTAGTGAGGGAGTGACGTACTGTCGGAGGGGCGGTACTGAGGGAGTGCCGTACTGTCGGAGGGGCGGTACTGAGGGAGTGCCGCACTGTCGGAGGGGCGGTACTGAGGGAGTGACGCACTGTCGGAGGGGCAGTACTCAGGGAGTGACGTACTGTCGGAGGGGCAGTACTGAGGGAGTGCTGCACTGTCGGAGGGGCAGTACTGAGGGAGTGACGTACTGTCGGAGGGGCAGTACTGAGGGAGTGACGTACTGTCTGAGGGGCAGTACTGAGGGAGTGACGTACTGTCGGAGGGGCAGTACTGAGGGAGTGACGTACTGTCGGAGGGGCAGTACTGAGGGAGTGACGTACTGTCGGAGGGGCAGTACTGATGGAGTGACGTACTGTCGGAGGGGCAGTACTGAGGGAGTGACGTACTGTCGGAAGGGCAGTACTGAGGGAGTGACGTACTGTCGGAGGGGCAGTACTGAGGGAGTGACCTACAGTCGGAGGGGCAGTACTGAGGGAGTGACGTACTGTCGGAGGGGCAGTACTGAGGGAGTGACGTACTGCGCTGTCGGAGGGGCAGTACTGATGGAGTGACGTACTGTCGGAGGGGCAGTACTGAGGGAGCGACGTACTGTCGGAGGGGCAGTATTGAGGGAGCGACGTACTGTCGGAGGGGCAGTACTGAGGGAGTGCCGTACTGTCGGAGGGGCAGTACTGAGGGAGTGACGTACTGTCGGAGGGGCGGTACTGACGGAGTGCCGTACTGTCGGAGGAGCAGTACTGAGGGAGTGCCGCACTGTCGGAGGGGCAGTACTGAGGGAGTGACGCACTGTCGGAGGGGCAGTACTGAGGGAGTGACGTACTGTCGGAGGGGCAGTACTGAGGGAGCGCCGCACTGTCGGAGGGGCAGTACTGAGGGAGTGCCTTACTGTCGGAGGGGCAGTACTGAGGGAGTGCCGCACTGTCGGAGGGGCAGTACTGAGGGAGTGCCTTACT
Source organism: Pristiophorus japonicus (assembly GCF_044704955.1). Lineage (NCBI taxonomy): Eukaryota > Metazoa > Chordata > Chondrichthyes > Pristiophoridae > Pristiophorus > Pristiophorus japonicus. The sequence continues at coordinate 5,987 of NW_027252329.1, read as the reverse complement.
GTCGGAGGGGCAGTACTGAGGGAGAGACGTACTGTCGGAGGGGCAGTACTGAGGGAGTGACGTACTGTCGGAGGGGCAGTACCGAGGGAGCCCCGCACTGTCGGAGGGGCAGTACTGAGGGAGTGCCTTACTGTCGGAGGGGCAGTACTGAGGGAGAGACGTACTGTCGGAGGGGCAGTACTGAGGGAGTGACGTACTGTCGGAGGGGCAGTACCGAGGGAGCCCCGCACTGTCGGAGGGGCAGTACTGAGGGAGTGCCGTACTGTCGGAGGGGCAGTACTGAGGGACTGACGTGCTGTCGGAGGGACAATACTGAGGGCGTGACGTACTGTCGGAAGGCCAGTACTGAGGGAGTGACGTACTGTCGGAGGGGCAGTACTGAGGGAGAGACGTACTGTCGGAGGGGCAGTAATGAGGGAGCGACGTACTGTCGGAGGGGCAGTACTGAGGCAGTGCCGTACTGTCGGGGGGGCAGTACTGAGGGAGTGACGTACTGTCGGAGGGGCAGTACTGAGGGAGTGACGTACTGTCGGATGGGCAGTACTGAGGGAGTGACGTACTGTCGGAGGGGCAGTACTGAGGGAGTGACGTACTGTCGGAAGGGCAGTACTGAGGGAGTGACGTACTGTCGGAGGGGCAGTACTGAGGGAGTGACGTACTGTCGGAGGGGCAGTACTGAGGGAGTGACGTACTGTCGGAGGGGCAGTACTGAGGGAGTGACGTACTGTCGGAGGGGCAGTACTGAGGGAGTGACGTACTGTCGGAGGGGCAGTACTGAGGGAGTGACGTACTGTCGGAGGGGCAGTACTGAAAGAGTGACGTACTGTCGGAGGGGCAGTACTGAGGGAGTGCCGTACTGTCGGAGGGGCAGTACTGAGGGAGTGACGTACTGCCGGAGGGGCAGTACTGAGGGAGACGTACTGTCGGAGGGCCAGTACTGAGGGAGTGCCGTCCTGTCGGAGGGGCAATGCTGAGGGACCCCGCACTGTCGGAGGGGCAGTACTGAGGGACTGACGCACTGTCGGAGGGGCAGTACTGAGGGAGTGACGCACTGTCGGAGGGGCAGTACTGAGGGAGTGCCGTACTGTCGGAGGGGCGGTACTGAGGGAGTGCCGTACTGTCGGAGGGGCAGTACTGAGGGAGTGACGTACTGTCGGAGGGGCAGTACTGAGGGAGTGCCGCACTGTTGGAGGGGCAGTACTGAGGGAGTGACGCACTGTCGGAGAGGCAGTACTGAGGGAGTGACGTACTGTCGGAGGGGCAGTACTGAGGGAGTGCAGCACTGTTGGAGGGGCAGTACTGAGGGAGTGCCGTACTGTCGGAGGGGCAGTACTGAGGGAGTGACGTACTGTCGGAGGGGCAGTACTGAGGGAGTGACGTACTGTCGGAGGGGCAGTACTGAGGGAGCCCCGCACTGTCGGAGGGGCAGTACTGAGGGAGTGCCGTACTGTCGGAGGGGCAGTACTGAGGGAGTGCTGCACTGTCGGAGGTGCAGTACTGAGGGAGTGACGTACTGTCATAGGGGCAGTACTGAGGGAGTGACGTACTGTCGGAGGGTCAGTACTGAGGGAGTGACGTACTGTCGGAGGGGCAGTACTGAGGGAGTGACGTACTGTCGGAGGGGCAGTACTGAGGGAGTGACGTACTGTCGGAAGGGCAGTACTGAGGGAGTGACGTACTGTCGGAGGGGCAGTACTGAGGGACTGACGTACTGTCGGAGGGGCAGTACTGAGGGAGTGACGTACTGTCAGAAGGCCAGTACTGAGGGAGTGACGTACTGTCGGAGGGGCAGTACTGAGGGAGTGACGTACTGTCGGAGGGGCAGTACTGAGGGAGCGACGTACTGTCGGACGGGCAGTATTGAGGGAGCGACGTACTGTCGGAGGGGCAGTACTGAGGCAGTGCCATACTGTCGGGGGGGCAGTACTGAGGGAGTGACGTACTGTCGGAGGGGCAGTACTGAGGGAGTGCCGTACTGTCGGAGGGGCAGCACTGAGGGAGTGCCGTATTGCGCTGTCGGAGGGGAGGTACTGAGGGAGTGACGTACTGTCGGAGGGGCGGTACTGAGGGAGTGCCGTACTGTCGGAGGGGCGGTACTGAGGGAGTGCCGCACTGTCGGAGGGGCAGTACTGAGGGAGTGACGTACTGTCGGAGGGGCAGTACTGAGGGAGTGCGGCACTGTCGGAGGGGCAGTACTGAGGGAGTGACGTACTGTCGGAGGGGCAGTACTGAGGGAGTGACGTACTGTCGGAGGGGCAGTACTGAGGGAGTGCCGTACTGTCGGAGGGGCAGTACTGAGGGAGTGACGTACTGTCGGAGGGGCAGTACTGAGGGAGTGACGTACTGTCGGAAGGGCAGCACTGAGGGAGTGACGTACTGTCGGAAGGGCAGTACTGAGGGAGTGACGTACAGTCGGAGGGGCAGTACTGAGGGAGTGACATACTGTCGGAGTGGCAGTACTGAGGGAGTGACGTACTGTCGGAGGGGCAGTACTGAGGGAGTAACGTACTGTCGGAGGGGCAGTACTGAAGGAGTGACGTACTGTCGGAGGGGCAGTACTGAGGGAGTGCCGTACTGTCGGAGGGGCAGTACTGAGGGAGTGACGTACTGCCGGAGGGGCAGTACTGAGGGAGACGTACTGTCGGAGGGCCAGTACTCAGGGAGTGCCGTACTGTCGGAGCGGCAGTGCTGAGGGACCCCGCACTGTCGGAGGGGCAGTACTGAGGGAGTGACGCACTGTCGGAGGGGCAGTACTGAGGGAGTGCGGCACTGTCGGAGGGGCAGTACTGAGGGAGTGACGTACTGTCGGAGGGGCAGTACTGAGGGAGTGACGTACTGTCGGAGGGGCAGTACTGAGGGAGTGCCGTACTGTCGGAGGGGCAGTACTGAGGGAGTGACGTACTGTCGGAGGGGCAGTACTGAGGGAGTGACGTACTGTCGGAAGGGCAGCACTGAGGGAGTGACGTACTGTCGGAAGGGCAGTACTGAGGGAGTGACGTACAGTCGGAGGGGCAGTACTGAGGGAGTGACATACTGTCGGAGTGGCAGTACTGAGGGAGTGACGTACTGTCGGAGGGGCAGTACTGAGGGAGTAACGTACTGTCGGAGGGGCAGTACTGAAGGAGTGACGTACTGTCGGAGGGGCAGTACTGAGGGAGTGCCGTACTGTCGGAGGGGCAGTACTGAGGGAGTGACGTACTGCCGGAGGGGCAGTACTGAGGGAGACGTACTGTCGGAGGGCCAGTACTCAGGGAGTGCCGTACTGTCGGAGGGGCAGTGCTGAGGGACCCCGCACTGTCGGAGGGGCAGTACTGAGGGAGTGACGCACTGTCGGAGGGGCAGTACTGAGGGAGTGACGTACTGTCGGAGGGGCAGTACTGAGGGAGTGACATACTGTCGGACGGGCGGTACTGAGGGAGTGCCGTACTGTCGGAGGGGCAGTACTGAGGGAGTGACGTACTGTCGGAGGGGCAGTACTGAGGGAGTGCCGCACTGTTGGAGGGGCAGTACTGAGGGAGTGACGCACTGTCGGAGGGGCAGTACTGAGGGAGTGACGTACTGTCGGAGGGGCAGTACTGAGGGAGTGCAGCACTGTCGGAGGGGCAGTACTGAGGAGTGCCGTAATGTCGGAGGGGCAGTACTGAGGGAGTGACGTACTGTCGGAGGGGCAGTACTGAGGGAGTGACGTACTGTCGGAGGGGCAGTACTGAGGGAGCCCCGCACTGTCGGAGGGGCAGTACTGAGGGAGTGCCGTACTGTCGGAGGTGCAGTACTGAGGGAGTGACGTACTGTCGGAGGGGCAGTACTGAGGGAGTGCAGCACTGTCGGAGGTGCAGTACTGAGGGAGTGACGTACTGTCGGAGGGGCAGTACTGAGGGAGCGACGTACTGTCGGAGGGGCAGTACGGAGGGAGCGACGTACTGTCGGAGGGGCAGTACTGAGGGAGTGCCGTACTGTCGGAGGAGCAGTACTGAGGGAGTGACGTACTGTCGGAGGGGCAGTACTGAGGGAGTGCCGTACTGTCGGAGGAGCAGTACTGAGGGAGTGACGCACAGTCGGAGGGGCAGTACTGAGGGAGTGACGTACTGTCGGAGGGGCAGTACTGAGGGAGTGCTGCACTGTCGGAGGGGCAGTACTGAGGGAGTGCCGCACTGTCGGAGGGGCAGTACTGAGGGAGTGCCGTACTGTCGGAGGGGCAGTACTGAGGGAGTGACGTACTGTCGGAGGGGCAGTACTGAGGGAGTGACGTACTGTCGGAGGGGCAGTACTGAGGGAGCCCCGCACTGTCGGAGGGGCAGTACTGAGGGAGTGACGTACTGTCGGAGGGGCAGTACTGAGGGAGTGACGTACTGTCGGAGGGGCAGTACTGAGGGAGGGACGTACTGTCGGAGGGGCAGTACTGAGGGAGCCCCGCACTGTCGGAGGGGCAGTACTGAGGGAGTGCCGTACTGTCGGAGGGGCAGTACTGAGGGAGTGCCGTGCTGTCGGAGGGGCAGTACTGAGGGAGTGACGTACTGTCGGAGGTGCAGAACTGAGGGAGTGACGTACTGTCGGAGGGGCAGTACTGAGGGAGTGCCGCACTGTCGGAGGGGCAGTACTGAGAGAGTGCCGCACTGTCGGAGGGGCAGTACTGAGGGAGTGCTGCACTGTCGTAGGGGCAGTACTGAGGGAGTGACGTACTGTCGGAGGGACAGTACTGAGGGAGTGACGTACTGTCGGAAGGCCAGTACTGAGGGAGTGACGTGCTGTCGGAGGGGCAGTACTGAGGGAGTGACGCACTGTCGGAGGGGCAGTACTGAGGGAGTGCCTTACTGTCGGAGGGGCAGTACTGAGGGAGTGCCGCACTGTCGGAGGGGCAGTACTGAGGGAGTGCCTTACTGTCGGAGGGGCAGTACTGAGGGAGAGACGTACTGTCGGAGGGGCAGTACTGAGGGAGTGACGTACTGTCGGAGGGGCAGTACCGAGGGAGCCCCGCACTGTCGGAGGGGCAGTACTGAGGGAGTGCCTTACTGTCGGAGGGGCAGTACTGAGGGAGAGACGTACTGTCGGAGGGGCAGTACTGAGGGAGTGACGTACTGTCGGAGGGGCAGTACCGAGGGAGCCCCGCACTGTCGGAGGGGCAGTACTGAGGGAGTGCCGTACTGTCGGAGGGGCAGTACTGAGGGACTGACGTGCTGTCGGAGGGACAATACTGAGGGCGTGACGTACTGTCGGAAGGCCAGTACTGAGGGAGTGACGTACTGTCGGAGGGGCAGTACTGAGGGAGAGACGTACTGTCGGAGGGGCAGTAATGAGGGAGCGACGTACTGTCGGAGGGGCAGTACTGAGGCAGTGCCGTACTGTCGGGGGGGCAGTACTGAGGGAGTGACGTACTGTCGGAGGGGCAGTACTGAGGGAGTGACGTACTGTCGGATGGGCAGTACTGAGGGAGTGACGTACTGTCGGAGGGGCAGTACTGAGGGAGTGACGTACTGTCGGAAGGGCAGTACTGAGGGAGTGACGTACTGTCGGAGGGGCAGTACTGAGGGAGTGACGTACTGTCGGAGGGGCAGTACTGAGGGAGTGACGTACTGTCGGAGGGGCAGTACTGAGGGAGTGACGTACTGTCGGAGGGGCAGTACTGAGGGAGTGACGTACTGTCGGAGGGGCAGTACTGAGGGAGTGACGTACTGTCGGAGGGGCAGTACTGAAAGAGTGACGTACTGTCGGAGGGGCAGTACTGAGGGAGTGCCGTACTGTCGGAGGGGCAGTACTGAGGGAGTGACGTACTGCCGGAGGGGCAGTACTGAGGGAGACGTACTGTCGGAGGGCCAGTACTGAGGGAGTGCCGTCCTGTCGGAGGGGCAATGCTGAGGGACCCCGCACTGTCGGAGGGGCAGTACTGAGGGAGTGACGCACTGTCGGAGGGGCAGTACTGAGGGAGTGACGCACTGTCGGAGGGGCAGTACTGAGGGAGTGCCGTACTGTCGGAGGGGCGGTACTGAGGG